>NC_083106.1:53917073-54613308 GCF_949774975.1 Lagenorhynchus albirostris
CTGGACTTGATTGACTATTTCCTTTCCCATGTTAGGGAAGTTTTCACTATAATCTCTTCAAATATTTTCTCAGACACTTTCTTTTTCCCTTCTTCTTCTGGGACCCCTATAATTTGAATGTTGGTGCATTTAATATTTTCCCAGAGGCCTCTGAGACTGTCCTCAATTCTTTTCATTCTTTTTTCTTTGTTCTGCTCTGCAGTAATTGTTTCCACTATTTTATCTTCCAGGTCACTTATCTGTTCTTTTGCCTCAGTTATTCTGCTGTTGATTCCTTCTAGAGAACTTTTTTTTTGGCAGTACGTGGGCCTCTCACTGTTGTGGCCTCTCCCATTGCAGAGCACAGGCTCCGGACGCGCAGGCTCAGCGGCCATGTCTCACGGGCCTAGCCACTCTGCGGCATGTGGGATCTTCCCAGACCGGGGCACGAACCCGTGTCCCCTGCATCGGCAGGCAGACTCTCAGCCACTGCGCCACCAGGGAAACCCCCTTCTAGAGAATTTTTAATTTCATTTATTGTTTTGTTCACCATTGTTTACTCTTTAGTTCTTCTAGGTCCTTGTTAAATGTTTCTTGCCTTTTCTCCGTTCTATTTCTAAGATTTTGTATCATCTTTACTATAATTACTCTGAATTCGTTTTCAGGTACACTGTCTATTTCCTCTTCATTTGTTTGGTCTGGTGAGTTTTTACCTTGCTCCTTCCTCTGCTGTGTGTTTCTCTGTCTTCTCATTTTGTTTAACTTACTGTGTCTGGGGTCTCCTTTTCACAGGCTGCAGGGTCGTAGTTCCCGTTGTTTTTGGTGTCTGCCCCTAGTGGGTGAGGTTGGTTCAGGAGGTTGTGTAGGCTTCCTGGTGGAGGGGACTGGTGCCTGTTTTCTGGTGGGTGGGGCTGGATCTTGTTTTTCTGGTGGGCAGGGCTGTGTCCGGTAGTATATTTTGGGGTGTCTGTGAACTTAGTATGATGTTAGGCAGCCTCTCTGCTAATGGGTGGGGTTGTGTTCCTGTCTTGCTAGTTGTTTGGCATCGGGCATCCAGCACTGGAGCTTGCTGGCTGTTGGGTGGAGCTGGGTCTTAGCATTGAGATCCCTGGGAGAGCTCTCGCTAATTTATATTACATCTGGCCAGGAGGTCTCTGGTAGTCCAGTGTTCTGAACTCGGCTCTCCCACCTCAGAGTCTCAGGCCTGACACCAGACCAGAGCTCCAAGACCCTGTCAGCCACATGGCTCAGGAGAAAAGGGAGAAAAAAAAGAAAGAAAAAAATAATAAATTAAAAATTTATTAAAATAAATTTAGAAAAAATAATAAAGAGAGCAACCAAACTAATAAACAAATCCACCAATGATAACAAGAGCTAAAAACTAAACTAAGATAAAAATGAAAATCAGAAACAAATCATTCACAGACAGCAAACCCCAAGTCTACAGTTGCTCCCAAGGTTCACCACCTCAATTTTGGGATGATTCATTATCTGTTCAGGTATTCCACAGATGCAGGGTACACCAAGTAGATTGTGGGGATTTAATCCACTGCTCCTGAGGCTGCTGGGAGAGATTTCCCTTTCTCTTCTTTGTTCACACAGTTCCTGGGGTTCAGCTTTGGTTTTGGCCCCCGCTTTGTTTGTAGGTTACCCTCAGGCATCTGTACCCACCCAGACAGGATGGGGTAAAGCAGTGGCTGATTAGGGGGCTCTGGCTCACTCTGGCCAGGGGGAGGGAGGGGTATGGTAGTTATACTTGGAATGCGGGGCGAGCCTGTGGCGGCAGAGGCTGGTGTGATGTTGCAGCAGCCTGAAGTGCACTGTGTGTTCTCCCGGAGAGGTTGTCCCTGGATTATGGGACCCTGGCTGTGGTGTGCCACACAGGTTCCCTGGAGAGGGGCTGTGGATAGTGACCTGTGCTTGCACACAGGATTCTTGGGGGCTGCAGCAGCAGTTTTAGCATTTCATGCCTGTCTCTGGGGTTTGAGCTGATAGCCATGGCTTGTGCCCAACTCTGGAGCTCATTTAGGTGTTGCTCTGCCTTCTGTGGGCAGACGGGGAAGGAATCCCCTCTCCCCACGCACTCCAAAACAATGGTCTCTTGCCTCTTAGGCAGGTCCAGACTTCTTCCCGGACTCCCTCCCGGCTAGCTGTGGCACACCAGTCCCCTCAGGCTGTGTTCACGCAGCCAACCCTCGTCCTCTCCCTGCGTTCTGACTTCTGAAGCCCCCACCTGTCCCAGCTGGCAGGTGAGCAGACAAGCCTCTCGGGCTGGTCAGCGCTGGTCAGCACCAGTCCTTTGTGTGGGAATCTCTCCGCTTTGCCCTCCGCACCCCTGTTGCTGCTCTCTCCTCCGTGGCTGTGAAGCTTCCCCCACTCCACCCCCTGTCTCCACCAGTGAAGGGACTTCCTAGTGTGTGGAAACCTTTCCTCCTTCACAGCTCCCTGCCAGAGGTGCAGGTCCCATCCCTATTCTTTTTTCTCTGTTTTTTCTTTTTTCTTTTGCCCTACCCAGGTACGTGGAGAATTTCTTGCCTTTTGGGAAATCTGAGGTCTTCTGCCAGCGTTCAGTAGGTGTTCTGTAGGAGTTGTTCCACATGTAGATGTATTCTTGATGTATTTGTGGGGAGGAAGGTAATCTCCGGGTCTTACTCTTCTGCCATTTTGAAGGTCCCTTGGCAATAGCATTTAGAATGAAAAAATTTTCATCACCTTTGATCTGTCAATGCTACTCTTTGTTTGTTTTCAAAAAGATGGATCTACTGACACAAAGAGCAAGTGAACCATTTACAAAGATTTTCACTGCAGAGTTTTTGTAATAGGAAAGGACTGGACATACCCAAATATCCCTAATAAAGGACTAATTAAATAAGTTATGATACATTCATATAGTAAAATACTATTTGCTGTTAAGAAAGATAAGCTGGGCCTATGTGCCCCCAAAAGAAGACTGTCAAAGACATATACTATATTCAAAAGTTAAGATTCAGCACAATGTATATACTGTGCTACCATTGTGTAAAATTGTCATATATGCTTGTATATTGGGTGGGCGGTATGCAAGGCCATCATGTTCAGTGATTCACTAGGAAAACTCATAGGACTCAGTATATAGTCATACTGATGAATATAATTTATTACAGCAACAGATACAAAGCAAATTCAGCACAGGGAAAAAGCACATGATGTAAAGTCGGGAGGAAAGCACAAACTTTCAAGAGCCCTGTCCCCAGGGAGTCATTACTTTCTCCAGCTACAAATTATAGTAACAAGTATGGAGTGTTATTTTCCAGGGAAGCTCAGTAGAGACTCAGAGCCCAGGGTTTTTACTGGGAGTTGGTCACATAGGCACCCCCAGCCGGGCACATATCAAAATTCCAGATTCCCAGAAGGAATCTATTCAGCGTAAACTACCGTGTTTGCACAGTCTAGGCAGAGTAAGCCACTCTTGTTAGTGAGGGTGTGGTGGAAACATTCCCCAGTTTAAGTTCCCAAACACCAGCCAATGGCCAACCTTGCAAGGATCCTCTCTTAGGATGGCAGTCTCAGGCCTGCTATGTTAACTCTTTTCTGCACAGCTTCTACATCGACTATTTCTGAAACAATAAAAATTAATTAGTGACAGTGGTTTCTTCAGGAAGAATAATTGAACGGCTGAAGGACATGATATTTGATTAAATATGCTCTGTTCCACATTTACCCCTTTCTATCCTTTTTATCACCAAAGAATGTGTTACTTATTTGAAAAAAAGAAAGGTTAAAAAACTCACTGAGTTGAAATATATTTTGGTAGAATGATTTTTTTTTCTCCTTGTATACTTTACTATATTTTCTCAATATATTTGTGTTTTTTTAATAACATATTATTTTCTTTTGTGTGTGTGTGTGGTTTATTTTATTCTATTTTATTTTAACATCTTTATTGGAGTATAATTGCTTTACAATGGTGTGTTAGTTTCTGTTTTATAACAAAGTGAATCAGTTATACATATGTTCCCATAACTCTTCCCTCTTGTGTCTCCCTCCCTCCCACCCTCCCTATCCCACCCCTCTAAGTGGTCAAAAAGCACCAAGCTGATCTCCCCGTGCTGTGCGGCTGCTTCCCGCTAGCTATCTATTTTACATTTGGTAGTGTATATATGTCCATGCCACTCTCTCGCTTCGTCACAGCTTACCCTTCCCCCTCCCCATATCCTCAAGTCCATTCTCTAGTAGGTCTGTGTCTTTATTCCTGTCTTAGCCCTAGGTTCTTCATGACATTTTTTTTCTTAGATTCCATATATATGTGTTAACATACGGTATTTGTCTTTCTGACTTACTTCACTCTGTATGACAGACTCTAGATCCATCCACCTCACTACAAATAACTCAATTTCGTTTCTTTTTATGGCTGAGTAATATTCCATTGTATATATGTGCCACATCTTCTTTATCCATTCATCTGTTGATGGACACTTAGGTTGCTTCCATGTCCTGGCTATTCAATAACATTTTAATTTTCACTCTTCTATTTAATTTTTAGGCTTAGTAGGGCATGAGAATTCCAAGGGTAGGCAGTCGTCTCTATACATCAAACAAAATGGTTGTAGGGTAGATCAGTGTTTCCAAAACTTTCTCATGCCCTGGCACACTTACAGAACGATACTATCTCTACAGATACTGGTATATACACATGAGGCTACATGCAGATTAAACACTAGCCTGTGGGCCCAGCCATAGCCTCCTAGCTTTGGTGAATACGGCTGGCTGTGTTCCTTAGACTAAAGAGGCTCTGCTTATCTACTCACACATCAAATAATCTCTGCTTTTAACTTAGATATTCTTCTCGACTTTAAAGATTGCCTTCTGGTAGAAGTAAACACAGTGCCCACTCAGATTCACCACTCTTAGATTCCTTATGTTGTCACCTCACTCCCCATTCACCTGGGGACAGGATTCCTTGCCTTTTCTCCAAGCTTGCCTCCAGTTTCCTACCCACAGTATTTTGCTTAGGCGCCTATCATTTCCAGGAACGTCCTTCCCTATCAAAATCCAAATGATGAATTTATATCTGTTTTTCAAGGTCTAAGTTAAATTCTCTCTTTTCTGTAAATTCTCTGAGTCACCCATTTAGGATTAATTTTTTCCATCTCTGACACTCCATTTGTTTTTATCGTTAATGACAGTACTTACCTTCTCAAGCCTTATCTAGTCACTTCCCCATCCAGGATTTCAGTGGTTTTTAACCTTTCTTGGCATTACAATAACCAGTGTGCTTCTCATAACCTAGTGTGAGGGCTCAACCTCCCGATATTTTGGTTCAGGTGGTCACGTGAGGTAGGGCCCAGGGATCTGAACATTCATGCAAGCTTGAGCACCCTTGTAGAGCTTCTGATTTTCAAGCCACTGCCTGTGTTATTTTAGCCACTTGTTGGAATATTTTAATTATTTAATTTATTTGCACGAATTCACTGTTCACTGTTTTGGGTAAGTGATGTTAAGTCTGGCTCTCTAAAATGACAGATCCATGTTCATTATTAGCAATTTCTAGTTTGTATCATCAGGGAGAAGAAAGGCTCTTATATAACTATTAGGTTTGGCAGGTAGGCATGAAACTATTCCAACTAATTTCTGTATCAGTACCTTTATATTCGAGCTTTTATTGTAGGAAAGACACAACCATAGCTTACAATAATTAAATTAGAATTTCATTTGTCAGAGGAGTGTCCCTACCCTTTCGAATTTATCAAGATTATGAAGGTACAAATTTTAAAAACCTAATTGTTATATTTAGATTGTAAACATTAGCTTATAAAGATTTATTCTGTATGATAAAATGATAATAAGGTATTTCTTTAACATTTGATATGAAAATTGTTTTTCTGGGGCATGATATGAAGATTTCTATAAGTACCAAAGATAAATGTATTGTGGTGTCTTTGTATTGTATCAGCTTAATTTCCCAGAATTCCTGTCTCTCTGTGGTTTCTGATTAGCCCTGACCAAAAAAGACATTTTGTGCCTGATTTTTGGAAAGCAGATATGAAACAGCAGCTTTAATTTTTATGCTTTGAACCTTATACAGGGTGCTAGACATGCTCTTGCTGATGGAGTCTCTCATTGTGGAAGTGGGGCAGCACCTAGACCAGCCCCTTCCCCGGCTTCTGCTGGAGCTCCTCCTTCAGCTTCCGCATCTCTGGGCAAATTCATGTGCAGCTCTGTGGTAAGTGCTGCCAGCTATTCCTGCGGGTTACCCCTGCCAGTGAGGCTGGAGATGCTGAGAGACAGACGGAGTTCCAGTTTATTCTTGTAGTTTCCACATTCTCCTTGTTCTTGTCCACACCCAGCTTCCCTTCCAAACTGTCTGACTCATAGTGACTTCAGGCTCAACAGTAGATCCAGAGCTAAGGGTGCACAGAGAGACTCCCTTAGCTCCTGCACATGCAAAGATCTGTTTCCCTTATTGTACATCACTCTTGGTGATTCTGCCCTTTTGATCGAACCCCAATGGATAGAACAAACACTTATATTCTCATCGTCTGGGTTCAGTAATTACTAATATTTTGACCATTTGCTTTTACTATTTGCCAAATTATTGTTTTGCCAGGGGAGGCTGGGCCATTTGAATGTAAGCTATAGAAATCATGACTCTTCTCTCCTTAATACTTTAGTATGCATTTTCTACAAATGGCGTTAACCTTGTAATCACAATGCCATTATCACACTTAAAAATAATTACAAATCCCCCAAATCATCTAGTCCCCAGATCATACCCTAATTTCCCTAATTATCCCCAATATATCTATAGTTGCTTTCTCTAACCAACCAAGTTTCCGATCAAGGGTCACATATGTATTTGGTTATGCCTCCTTAGTCTCTTTTAATCTAGAACAGTCCTCTAAATTTTTATTCCCCTAAAGGCCCTGGCTTTTTGAAGAAATAAGTCCTGTTGCATTTCACATCCTGAATTTGCCTATTTTTTCCTCATGGGGTTCTTCTATTTGCTGTATTTCTTATATATTGAAAATTAGGTCTATGGCTTGATTCAATTCAGGTTAAACATATAATGCAAAAATACTTCAAAGGCAGAGCATGTTTTTCTTTTATATCACATCAGAAGATACCTGATGTCATATGATCCTTAACTGTTAGTGATGCCATGTTTAACAACTGGAAGATAGTGAACACCAGTTTACTCCCCTGTCAAGTTAGGTTCTCCTCTGTAATTAGCATGTTACTTGTAATGTGATACTTTTGCACACTGTGAATATCTTATACAAGTTTTATCTATTGCTTTTAGCATCCATCGATGACTCTTGCTTGGTTAGATCATTTCACTGGCTGTCACAAATAGTGATTTTCTAATTTTATCATTCCTCCAGTATTTATTAGTTTGCATTCTGGGTTTTAAAAAAGCTTTCCCTTATCGAGAGATTTATGACCGCTATAAAAATGTCTTTCACTGGGGCTTCCCTGGTGGTGCAGTGGTTGGGAGTCCGCCTGACGCTGCAGGGGATGTGGGCTCGTGCCCCAGTTCGGGAAGATCCCACATGCCGCGGAGCGGCTAGGCCCGTAAGCCATGGTTCCTGAGCCTGCGCGTCCGGAGCCTGTGCTCCGCAACGGGGGAGGCCACAACAGTGAGAGGCCCGTGTACCGCAAAAGAAAAAAAAAAGTCTTTTGCTATTGTTAGAAATTTGCCTAAGAGCAAATAACAGTGATCAGTTTTTCAATTGTGTCTTTAATCTGCTTACCTCTCATGTACAATATTTGATGGACCACATGTGAGATTTATGAAGGAAGAAATAATACATTTTTAAAGTGATGCCCAGGTAGATGAGTATTCACATGAAGACTAAGCTATAGGGAAAGATTTATTGGACAGTTTTGAAAGGTAAAATATTATTGTATAAAATTCCAAGGAGAGTCTGGACTATAGTTTTCTTTCAATATTTTAAAGCCCACCTGTCATAACAACGCTAGGGAGACATACTATAGGGCTATTGTGTTCTTTCTTGATTGATACCCAGGTATCTAAAGACGTCCTTTGAGGTGGATAGAACTTAATATATGCAGAATGGTTATAGAATATTTATATTGAGGGTTTCTTGAGTTCTAGTGAAATAGATCAAAAGAAGTATATCAACATGACTATCATTAAGTCTGTGAGGTAAAATCCCTGTTGGAAATCAGTACAACTCTAAGCAGTATCACCTGGGGAAGACATTGGACAAAATGGCATAACTGAGGATATCTTTTGAAATTGTGACATGATGGAATCTTAGACAAGTTAATGAATTTTTTAAAAATCCTTGAGCTAGGGTACCTTGAAAGATATCCTAATAAAATAGTTACTTTATGAATATACATATATATATAATTAATAGTTATTTTTATACCTCTTCATAAAATATTCAAGAATCAATAAATATTTGAGTCATGAGTCATATAGAAAATTTTAGGACTATCTGGTTATTTTCCAAAATCAAGTCTGAAGATAGATTTTTTAAAACAACAACAACAAAACAACAATAGTAATATTTTAAGGAGAATTACAATTAGAAATGCATGTACAACCTTTAATTTGATACATAAAGCAAATATTATATGGACACATTGATCTTAAGCTTTTTAATCTGTAATTCCAGATATTTTTTAAATTGGACAATTACACTGATGCAAAAATGGAACTTGAAAAGTGGCAGATAAATAAGAATGGGGTCACACAGGAGACAAAGTTAAGACTGGTCTCTAGCAGCCAAAAAAGTATGACTTTCTTAAGGTCAGCACATCAAAGTAGGCTATCTATCCTCAACATGGGTTGTAAGAGACTCAACTGTAATTTACTGAAGCCTCTAAACGGCATCATTTGTGGGTATGAGGCTTAAATTCTTCTCTAACTCTTAGGACTAAGAAACCCAAAGACAAAAGAATAAGGTAAAAGTGCTATTCCAAAAGACTCTAGTGAAAGTTACAAGGCAAAACACCCCATAGTGAAGTCTAAACTACTTATATCATGCAGGACCATGCCCATGCTCAGTGCACAGAAGATATTCTGAAAATGAGATCAAAGACAGAAAATTACAAAGAACGTAAGGAAGTTTAACGTCATGAGAAAGAATTAGCAAAAAAACAAAAAACAAAAGACAAGAAAATTAGTCATCTCTCATTATCCTCAAGGGATTGGTCCTGGGACCACCATGGATAACAAAATCAACAGGTGCTCCAAGTCCTTTGTATAAAATGGTATAGAACAGTTGGCCCTTTGTATCCATGGATTCCACATCTGGCCGTATGGAGAGTTGACTGACTGGATACCCTAGGAAGTGAAGAATGAAGAGAAATCAAAATGAGTATGTTTAGATTGTCAAAAAAGTAGTAGAATTCATATAACAATAATAGTGAACAGTAATTAAACAACAGACTAGCTAGTCAAAGAAAAATAGAGAATTTGAAGGTATACTTGAGGAAATCACTCAGCACAGAGAAATAGGGAGGTGAAAAATATAAAAAAGAACTTAAGAGACACAGATGAAAAAAATTTCTAAAATATGTCTAATAGGAATCCAGGAAATAGACATTAAGGAGACTGGGGAAAATAAAATATTCAAAGCTCTCAAGGCTCATAATTTTCCAGAACTTAAGAACAACATGAATATTATGATTCAAACTGCATATAACCACCCAGGGTGTCTGGTCATTTCAGTGTTCTATTTAACACTATTCAATAGCTCTGTGCTGCCCATAAATAAGGTTAAAATTCCTTAGCATGGCATATGATCAGATCCCTACTCTGTCTCTTTTGACCTTTATTTCTTATCCTTCCCAGCAAACGTCATATAATTAATCTATAACAATTCCTTTCTCATCTCCTCCCCTTTATTCATGAATCTGCATTGAATAGAATTCCCTCTTCCTCACTTATCATCTCTCATCCCATTTTACCTCCCTCATCTGGAGTATAAAAAAATCTCACCAGAATTTAGGGGATCAAGGAAATGAAGCATTGAATAAATTATGCACGTAGGATATTACTACCACCTAGAATTATGGTAGGGGGAAGATGACTGTGATTCAGTCTTCAAGTCCTTGGTAAAAGTGGGATAACAATTCATCAAGCAGATAATGGCGGGGAGGAGGAAAAAGTGGTATTTGTAGATGAAAGCATCAAGAATAATTTTTTAATGGAAAAGAAAAAGCCATGGTGTGCAAGTGGTAATCATGAGCAAGAGACTATTATTCCTTCCCCTCAAAGCCAAAATGTGATATTTGTGCTGCAGCAAAATGGGCAGTCTTGCTCTGAAGACAACTTTAAGTGCAATGGCAAGGCAGCAGGGGAAAGCCACATATAAGTCAACATAGATAAGAAAACATGAGATAGAACTGTAAAAAAATGACAGTAGCAAATGCATTTATATACAAAATAGGTGACATTACTCAAATTATAATCTATTCCCTTAAGAGGCATAACATTATAGATGAGGTAATAAGCTCAGATATCTCCCAAAGTATTGGGTTGACATGGGTTTAATGGTAGCCAACAGATTCAGTGGAATTGAGAAACTGTAAGCCTTGAAGGAAAAGTGCTGGCAAGTTTTACTTTAGGATATAGCAAGTGGGTTTCCTCATTTGGTGAACCCAGGGTCACTTTTTTATTATCTCTGAAACTCTAAGTCAGGCTAAATCATTGGGCCTTTGGCAGTCCTTCCTTTGAGAGGCACTTAAACAGATTTAGTTTTACCAAAAAGCAGTGTAAAATTTTGACCATTTTTCACTCTATATCTGAGCAGAGAGATGGTGTGAGACAAACACTCATGTCAGGTAGCTTGGAAGGAAGACCTTCGAAATGTTTGGGTGGGGTCAGTTCCAGTGGTGAGTGTCAGTGAACCTGCCAGCCTGCTGAGTCTAAAGTAATTGTTGCTTGCCTAAGGTTTTCCTGGTTCTTTGGGTGATAGATTTGACAGGTAGGAAGAAGTTTGTAAAGAATTTTCTCTCTGATTTGTAGAGATCCCACATGGTGCCTGTATGTTTCTGTGTGTTTCATGGGGTGGTGTATTTCCACTTTAGAGCCTACTTACCTTGTGTTCACTATTGTGCCACTCTCCCCAAAGATCAATGTGTCTTAGGCAATGAGAAAAATGATGCTTCGCTCTGAAAAGGCTGCTCACAAATTATCCCTCAGTCAAAACAAGAACACAAATGAGTGCTTCCAGGAGCCTACGAATGAGCAATGTCTGTGGGGACCAGAATCCTCAAAATCTGATTTAACTAATGACAGAGGAGAGCTGAACTGGGGACTAACACAGAGAACTCTTCCCTGTGATAAAACAACCTTTTCCCTTTTTAGTTACCAACACAATTTGGGCAAAACACAGATTCTATCTTTTTCTAAAGAGTCAGCAGAAAACCCCATTAATTGTACATATGAAGGTGATATACTGATAGATGGGAGGAAATAAGCAAAAATGGGTATACTAATATACTTTTGCTCAATCAAACCAGGATTTTAAATTAGAAAAGGCAAGGTATAAAAGGTGGGGGAAAAGAAAAATTCATAGTGCATCTAGGGTCTGGTTACTGGAATTAATAGGTTTTTAAAATTCTCAACATCAAATGAGAGGACATTGACCAAGTAAGATAAGGTGATATATATTCCATCTCATACAGAATGTTAAAATGGAAAATATTCAACTGTTCTCTCAATGCAGTTATTGAACTTTGCATTTTTCTTTTTAATTCCAGTATGAAAAAAAAATCTAGAGCTACAAGGAATTCAATCTACTTGGAGATATTTGGGCATGTCTAAAGAGTATCATCTGCTTCACCACCTGGGGGAACAAATATGGTCACATGGCAATAATTCATTCCAATTAATTATGCAAGTCCCCACATACCTTTAGTCTTTCTGATTTTCAAGCATTCTGGAGTTTGTGTAGGCCAAGAGGATATGTCTGAACTCTGAAATCTGATTACCTTTCTTTGGTTGCTAAGGCACAGTGTCATGGCTAAACACTGTTCCTTCTGAGTTTGATGAATACTTGTTCATGCCCTGGTGATGCCTTACTGAAAGAGTCCTTTGCCCAGGATTCCTGGGGACTCAAGATGAGAGCTTCTGTTTCTCAGCTGACTGGGTCAACTCAGTGTGTTCTTGACATTGGTCTTTTGCCCTGAATTGCTTGTCTGTTGTGCTGAGCCTTGGTCATAAGCACAGGACCCCTTCTTCCTTCATGGTTGCTTCCCTGTAGAGATTTTCCTGGCAGCAGAAATGAGTCAGGACCACCTTGTGCAACTGCATTTTCTGAATTGTGAATCTCCTGGTGAAGTGAGTGATGGCTCAGGCACACCCCTCTCAATAGGCTTCTTTGTTCCTTGTGTAGATTTTCTTACCCACTCGCTCATCAATGTTCATGACTATGGAAGTAAACCAAAGTCATAGGGAAAGGCAGCTTTCCATAATTATATTACACTCTTCATTCATGGAATGGTTGCTCCCCAGTTACCTCGTATTTGCCCTGAAGTATTTAGACTGTTTCTATAATAATAAAATCTACTTCTAAGTGATATTTCTGGCTGCACTTGTGGGTCTATAAGTAGTTGAATTTTCTTTAAACTCACTTTTATCTAGTTCTGGGTAGCAAGGGTAATTTCTTGAGATGTTAATTTCTATTTTGTTCTCACTGCTTTTTTATTGTTCCTCTCAAATCTCAAGAAGGTATCCTGGCCCTTTTGTGGCCTTTCCTCTCTATTGGCTTTGATTTACCTAATTAATGAGAATATATTAGAATGTCCTAGAGAGAAGAAAGGATAGAGGTGAGTATTAGATTTTAGGACCAGACTTGAGTGAAAGTGAAATATCTGAAGAATCTCTGAGATTAGGAGAAGGGGTGAGAATGGCAGAAGTGATGGGTTCCTGGGGTTGGAGATTGGCCCAGAGTGGATACCTAGGCCTACTTCCATGCAGGGTCCTAGACGGGTGATTTCTATCCAAGTGGGGGACATCAAATACTAAGTGTACCAGAAATGCAATTCTGGGCCTGAGCTTGATTTGGAAGGCCTGGAGCTGCCCCCCTTTCCAAAAAAATCCAGCTTAGACAATGGGCATGTTGACAAAGATAAGCATGGTTTGAAGACTACAGAACATTTCCACAAATGCCCTGGACTTTATAAGCTTCCAAGACCTCCATTTATAACCCTGAGAAAATCACAGTAATGATCAAGAATATATGTCTCACTAACCTGGCCAAGGATGGAAGCAAATTAAACATCATTCAAAAAATAAAGTAACAGAGTTTTTTTTTTTCATCCAGCTATTAAAACCATATTTATTACTAATTGAAGATATTTTTTTTTTCCAGTGGAGCCTTCACAAGGAGATAATAGTTGAGATGAATCTTAATGAATGAGTAGAATTTCACTAAGTGGAGAAGAGAGTGTAGAGGTTTCCAGGAAGAGGATTTATTCTAAAGAAAGGTGTAAAGACACAACATCTCGAAGCATCTTAGAAAATAGCAAATGATCCAGTGTAGCCCTGTAGGTTGTAACAAAGAAGGCTGTGTAAAGACTGTAGAAGGTAGGTGAAGCTTCTTTGTGAGACACCCTAGAATACCCTTGTCTAAAGACAATAGCATTTCTAAGTAGGTGGGTCGTATGCTTCATCATGTATTTATTGTTTATTCATTCACTTTATTACGTACCTTCTCTGTGGTATGCATCGTCCTAGGGGCTTGGAATTCAGTACCAAACAGAAACCTGCTAACATTCTAAAGAGGAAAGAAGGCTATAAAAACATCATCAAATAGACTATATAATGTTGGATGATATAAGTGCTAGATGGTAGGGACTTCCCTGGTGGTCCAATGGTTAAGATTCCACGCTTCCACTGCAGGGCGCATGGGTTCCATCCCTGGTCAGGGAACTAAGATCCCGCATGTCACAAGGTGTGGCCGAAAAAAAAAAATGATAAGGTGGGTAAGTGTAGGTGGTTAAAATAGAATGGGGTAAGGGCATGGAGAATAATGAGAGATGTTTTATTGGCTACGATGGCTAAGGAAAGTCTCTCTGGAAAGAAATAAGGGAGGAAATCATAAGAATATTTGATGCAAAAGCAGTGGTTTTGCATGAGGTTTATGCTTTTAAAGGATAACTCTGTCTGCCGCAAGGAGAACTGACTGTAGAAGAGTATGAGGGAGACCAATTAGCATGCTCTTGTCATCCAGGCCAGAGAGGAGCTGGCAGTGCAGGAAGTGGGGTAGATATAGGGCCCAGAGGCAGGTTTGAGGGCAGAAGGTAAAGAGCCTTTTCAGTAATAATTGGCAAATAGGGTTTATTCTGTAGTCTATCTCTACAGGCAATGCAGAGACAACTGGCCCAAGAGGACAGTAATTTAAGCCACTGCTGGCTTTTTACTGCACATTCATCATGCACAGTATTTTCACTCCACATTCATCCCTGTAAGCTGAGGAATCCCACCTTGGGATGTGGAGTCTGTGACATTAAGTACTGGTGCATTCATGCTTCCCCTGACCAAAAGAATACTGATGCAACAGCCTATTTGTCTCAGCTGCTCAGCTGCAGCAAATGCAGGGTAACGTCTTTTCTCCTGGTCTTTGTCTCACTACATAACAGTTCTATGAGGGTAAAAATCCTCTTGAGTCTTCTAAGAAGTAAATGTGTTAAAAACATAAAGAAGAAAGTATTATAATGGTCAATTTTTTTTTCTGGTAGTATACACAGATTATGTGCTTTTAGCTTCAAGGAAGAAAATAAGAGAACAATTTTAAAAAGGCAAATATACTGGTAAGTTCATTTACTAGAGCTGAATTTTTTTCCCAGGCACCTATTCCATCCAATACAATTAACCTGAATGGATGAAATTCTACAGTTCAACTCAAAATAATTTTTGAACAAAGTACCACACTTCTTATTAATTCATAATCATGCTGCCCGTTAGAGGTTGAAAAGAGAAGACTAGGCCAGGTGGCAAGTAGTGAAGCTATTCAGAAAGATATCAGGCAGCACAGGAGACAGTGCGAGGGAGAAGAGGGGTAAAAAGCGGGGAGATCATATGAGGCTTTTGGAGACAGACTGCATTGGTAGATGAGTGGGAACATAGATTTTGAGGAATATTCCAGAGCTTGGCTAGTGAGTGGGTTAAGAACATAGTCTTTCAGTTGATGGTTGGGTTTAATTCCTGGCTTCAGCAGTTACTAGCCCTGGGACGGGACAACTTACTTGAACTTGGTGTGCCTCAGTTTCCACATCAGAAAAAGGGAATAATAGCACTTAACCTTGTAGGATCATTGTCAGGATCAAATTAGATTTTATACATATAGTTCTTCATATAGAGACCGGCATGCAAGTATTTAATATATTTTACCTATTATCATTAGACTGCATAGTATTTGGAGACTGATTGGATGTGGAGTATAAAGATACAAAGGAATAAAAAACAAAGAGCCTCGAGTTTCTTATTTGATCCTCTTGGTTGATGTTTCATCACATCTTTATACCAGAACAAATATTTAAATCAGACAGAGGAAAACGTTAAAAGACGTGGTCTTGGTTTTAAACCCATTTGTCTTGGGATGCACTACTTATTGGTGCACATGTATCTATAGTTCATTCCTTTTTACTGTTGTAATTCCATTTTATGTATAAATAAAAATATAGAGAGTGGGTGGACATTTGGGTCATCTTTATTGTCTTGATATTGGGGACAGTGCTATGAACGTTCGCATTTTTTGGTGCACATATGAATGGAATTTAGTTGGGTTTATGCCTAGGAGTGTTTGTCAAGAGCTCCGCAGGCAGGTCTTGTAAGTACCATATCATCTCGCTCTTCTGGTCCTCTGGCTTTGCTTTCTTTTCTATGTTTCAACTCGAATGCAAGTGCCTTTTATTCTCAAACTCTAAACTAGATGCATGGGGGGAAGGAGATTCTAGAAAACATAGTTGTTGGCCTCTCCTTTGTGATGAGAGAGCTTAAATGTGGGTAGGGATGATGCTTAATTGATAACAGACAATACAACATGAGCATCTTTTCATAGTTCTGATGGTCATGTGGATATTGTATTTTGCATTGTGTTTGTTGAATTATCTGGCCCATTATTTGTTTGTAAGTCTTTTTTATTTGTAAATATTTAAATATTCCAGATATGAGCCTTTTATCGGGGATAGGTTTTACAAATAGCTTTTCCTACTCTGCAGTTTGCCTTTTCTCTCTTAATGGTGTCTTTTAATGAATAGAAGTTCTTAATTTTAATGTACTGCATTTTAGCAATTCTTTCCATTATTGTTAGTGTCCATGATAAGACGTTCAACAAGTCTTTCTCTATCATTTGTCCAAACTTTTAAAAAATGGAAAAGATTCTATTTTAGGTATGTGTCTTGTAAACAGCCTTCTGTTATTCTATTTCCCTCTCTCTCTCCCCAAGTAGCTTGGTATTTTTATGTTGCATTATAACTATTACTGTGGTAACCCCACTACAAAATACCTCCTTGACTTGTCAATTTCTAGTATATGTAGTGCTTTTACCTCGAAAGTGCAAAACTTCTAAAATACTTTGTCTATCTAGCCTTGTGAGTCTGTTGAAATCTGCTCAGTCAGTCAGAAGTTCTGCTCAACTTCTGAGTCTCTCACCAGCCTCTTCTGGACACCTGAGCAGGTGTTCTCACCAGGCACCTCTAGGACAGAAGCAGTGCCCACGGTCCCACAGTTCTTCACTGCCTTGTTATCTCTCTGAAAGGAATAAGAAATATATAATCAATATAGTCTATTAAAATGCAGTATGGTATTTTGAAATGAATTTTATTTGCTCTTCTAGAGAGGGGAACATAAATAAATCATAAGCTATTTTTCTTTAAAAATTTCATAAATGCATGAGTATATAAGATATAATGTCTCTGTTTCAAACTGTAGCCTTAAATATGTAAATGAATTATGAATGAGAAAAAATTATCCTTGAACACTAATAATTTTCTTCTTCTGAACTTCTTTGTGCATTATTTCTAAGTAACCTTAAGTGTATCGTAGAGTTTTTAGTGGGTCTCAGGGACAGTCTTTCAGTGTAAGTATGTTTTCCCCAAGTAGGTTAGAGAAATGACACACACTCTGACTTTGGAATTTAACTCAGGTCTTAAGTTAAATCAAGCTTAGTATGTTGAAAGTAAGTAATGGAAAGAATTCTTGAGAAAGCATCTTTTGCTAAATTTATATTTTGGTGTATCTTCAGAAGTCTACTCCTCACATGTAGTTTACAATCAGTAGCCTTGAGTAATCTTGGTTTACACTACTTTTTTTGTAGCACAATGAATAAAGCAGTATTTCTAAATATATCAGAAGACTTTAGTGATTCTGCCTCAGTTGGGGTATGATTGTATAGAGATGTATCTGCTCTGTATTGCTTCTTCTGTTTTGTGTTCACCTTTGAGACTAATTTCAGTTCCCCTGAGTTTTACCAACAAATTAGAGTAAAGCCATTCATGATAAAATATAATCTAAGGAATAATGATAAACATTCCTGCATTCAAGTGGCCTAAAACAAACACTGTGTTTGGCTGAGCTTGACATTGTGAGGAAAGATTCTGTGTTTGACATTTATTCCTACTGGAGAGTCACTTCATGTAAGTCCACAAAATATTAAGGGCTTAATATTTTCTAAACTTGTTTTTCCTTCAGAATAAGTAAAACATTTGGCAGGTTTATTGAACTGTTGATAGAGCATGATGCCTCAGGGAAACTAAAAATCTTTGACTGCACTAAAGTGCTTAAAAATAATGCCAGTTCTCATCCTTAGTCAGGGCTGGGAATGCATATCAGATAAGAAACAACCTTAAGGATGACGCAGAATGAATGACTGAGAAACAGAGGAGTCAGAATTGTCAACCTTGGGAATAAAATACTGACCTTTAACTCTTTATCTTCTGAATAAAACTATTTCTCCTAATGTACTATTTTTAATATTTTGCAAAAAAAGGAATGAATAAGTAAAGTATTATTTTTCGTATTGATCTTCCAATTCCCTATGAAGGATCATAAGCAGACTTAATGACATTGTTTATTAATCTTAATGATTTGGGGGTTTGTATAGCCTTCAAGTTAGGTTGCAAAAATAATGTTCATGTAGGATATTGTGAGATATTTACAGAGACAGTACCTGTCTCATGAGTTACTATGTTTCTATAAATTCTTTGTAAATCAACTGTTTGAAGTTCAGAACTGATTTCAGGTGGAATTAAGTTCCCTCATATACCCTGCAGGTATCTATTTTGTATTAGAATTTACTTCTATTTTGTGTCAGACTTCTCCCTGGAAAATGAGCTAGTTAAGTCCAGTAATCATGTCATTTTTTTTTTCTTGGTGAACACATTTATTTCATATTGAGGGGATGAGGTATTGCTGACTCTGTCAGTGTGTATGGAGTGGTAGGGAGACAATCAGAGGGAACCTGACATGTTCTCAGAAATCATGTTCTTATTCATTCATTAAGGATGCTATACACAGCATTCAGTTGGTGCTCAACAACTGATAAATAAATCAACTAAAAATAAATTGTGTTGTAGGCAGACCATAATGGTCTATGATTATGCTCTAAATACTAAATAGCGCTAGCTTGCTCTCTTGGTCCAAAAAGCATAGAACTCTGCAAAGAGGAGAAAGAAGTAGAGGAATAAAGCAATATGAGGGAATTTCCTGCTCCTTTCCTGGGGACAAGGCTGATATTACATATTATTTTGAGATATCTGATGCCAATTTATACAATTATTTGGTGCCTGGGAAACATACTGGTAATTCCAAGTAAAATTTACTTGATATGGCTTTTTGAAACCTCCAAGTTCTATCAAACTTAAGGTGAGATTGCAAAGCATCAAGTATGCAAACTCTTCTCTTCTGGACTTTGAAGTTATGCAGTTTTAACATATATATGAGAGACTCAACAGATAATAAAATTTGTCAGTTGTGTTTTAAACAAATTAAAAATCTACAAATGCAAATATGAGTTGCAGCCATACGAATACCTTTATATTACGAACATAGGCAATAAATTATAGAGTGAGAGTTATTTCTTGAAAATGCAAATGAATCCATCTGGAAAATATGATGAAAATCCTAGTAATTCAATGAGAGGAAAATTTTTGGAAAGCAGTAATGGTTAGAGGCTTCTAGATGAATAATGGTTGGTGCTAGATAACAAATTAAAAATGAGCTTTCAATCTTGGGTAGTGGTAAGTGACATCTTTTGGGGATGCTCATCCACAGACTGAATGTGATAAAGTCACAGGTACAAGTCATTCTCTGTATGATTGCAGGGGATGGGCCTGAAGTTGGGTCACCTGGACTGGAAAAGTTTGGGTCAACTGAGGGGAATGTTTTGACCAACTGGGAGGAGATAACAGAAATAATTATGTCTCTAGAAGAACCAACTTTGGAGGAAATGTTCAAATAATAATATAGATTAAATTGCTCAAGTCAAATCAATGAGAAATTGTGGCCCTCTCTATTTCAAGATAGGCTCTAAAAAATAGCACCAAAGGTTTATTTAATTTTCTTTAAAAAGTCATGAAATATAGAAGCAAGAGTTGGCTAAGAGTTAGAAATACTATTCGACATCTTTTAGAGATGTAATAAAGCAGTTTACTGGTAAGATAGTGCACTTGCTTGAGGGCACTGTAGAATTTTGTCCACTGAAATATAAAAGTAAAATTTGGTTGCAAATGATAATGTGAAATTCTTCTCCAAAAGTATGCCTTAAGATATTTGGAAATTTTAACTTTACCTTGCATTAAATTTTCTTGATCATCAGCAATTTGTGCTGATAATCGATCAATTTAATTTTCAAACTTTCTCTTGGTATGCCTTTCTCTGGAATTGGCTAATCATAATTTTTAAAAACTGACTTTGTTTTAGCAAAACTATTCACGGAAGTTTGCTATTTACATCATGAACCTCTCTCTAGAGCTTCTAATTTTATTATTGGAAGAGTAGGTAGAAACTTCCTTTAGAAAAAAATGCCATTCAAATTGCAGGGTCTTTAACAGACTCACAGACAGACATCAGACTTGTGGTTGCCAAGGTGGGGAGGGGGAGGGAGAGGGGTGGACTGGGAATTTGGGGTTGGTAGATGCAAGCTGTTACATTTAGAATGGATAAACAACAAGGTCCTACTCTATGCCACAGGGAACTACTGGGATAAACCATCATGGAAAAGAATATTAAAAAAGAATGTATATATATGTAAAACCGAGTCACTGCTGTACAGCAGAGATTGGCACATTGTAAATCAACTATACTTCAATAAAAAAAAAAAGAATCCAAACTGCAGGGTCTTTCACTTTTTAAAGATCTAGTAAAAGATCTCTATTACTATGCGATCTTCCAAACAGAATACTTTAGAACCAGTGCAAGTTAAAACATTAACTGCATCAATCAATCTTAATATTTATACATTTATTCCTCTAATATATGCTTTCCTACATGATATTAGAGGTACAGAATACACTTGTTGGTAACATGAGTTTTTCTCTCAGTTCTTATAGAATGAAATCAGATTATAGGTAAATCAGTTTATTGAAGCTCTTAGAAAACTTCAGTTGGCTGGCTTCAAAAAGCTAAAATTTGATAATTCATTCTCCTCTATTGTCTGTTTGGGTTCATACATTTTCAAATGCCCATCATCACTGCCCTCATCCCACTTGAGTGATCAAAAGCACTGGTGTTTTGTACTGTCTGAGCCTGACAACTGGTATGTAGTGCTTTGTCTTTCCCTACAAGTGATACAATTATTTTAAGACATTTCTAAGTTAATGGAATCCTTCATTTCCTCCACAAGTTTATAGTGAAAAATATGTGTCAAGATTTATGTGTGTCTCTTTTTACTTTTCTGTTTTTTCTTCTCTCATTCTGTGACATTAAATGATAACATTCAGTCTAACTCTATATATAAGATAGTTCTGTAAGTGCAATTTCTTTTATTTTTATCATGATTATGATTTATCATATTGCACTCCACAAAATGTCAACATTTCTTTGCTAATCTATTAACCCCATTGCTTGAATAAAAATGCTCCTCATGCCAGCCACCTCAATTCTTAGACAAGAAAGTAATTTCCTTATAAGAAGAGAGCATCATGGATTTTCCTACTCAATTATTTTGTGAAAAGTCTCTAGTGTGAGTTGGAAGGTTACTCTTGTATTCTATACTTACTACCATTATCAGAAATTATCTATTCCGTGTACATTGAAAGGTGCTTATTTTCAAATAGTTTCATATTGTGAAATCAAAGAGGAAATATATTCCTAATGGAAACATTAGAAATCCTTTAATTTTTAAAATTGGTTCATCTTCAGCATTTAAGTCATAAAGGGGAAAAGTCTAATTCTAATAGAAAAGCAGAATTGCTAAAATTGTATTTAAAGAAGCTTACTTAACGATTTAGTTATAAATGTCTTGAGGGAATGATAATTAAAAATCCATTTCAATTTTAGTTTGTTACCTCACAAGATTTCAAGTCATTTAACAAAAAATCTGAAGCTCTGAGAAATGTCAAGTTGAAGCTAGTTAAAATATCTGGCCATTGGAAGTGTCAAATATTTGAAGTACACAGGGTATTATTAGAGTCTTGTTCTGCATGTATGTGAGTAAATTTTAATATCATGGATTAGGACCTCACATATTACATTTTTACTGTTGTTTTCTCCAGTTGGGGTATAAACACCCTGAGGGTAGTGGCCAGATTGTAGGATTATTTTCTCCATACACAGTTCACAGTTCTTTGTATATAGTAGGTATGGGATAATTGATATATTTACAATACTAATGTTCTTAATAAAAACTGAGAATGATAAAGCACCTTATTTTCAAAGAAAATGCCAGCCACGCAGTATTATTTTGAGAAAATGAAGTGAGGAAAAAAGGAAACCAGGAGGAAATGAGGAAAGATTTAATGAGGTATCTCCTGTCAGACCCTGTGCTTATAGAAAACACCATAACAAAGATCAAAGGACCTGCCATAATCATACTGTTCATCACTGACAGGAATGAAAATATGTCCATTAAAATATGATTTTTCAAAATCTCAGACTTTTTTGGGAACTTAATTGGATGTCTTTTCCTACTTGGAACTCAATTTGGAAAAGATTCTGGAGGAGATTAAAAAAATAGTCTAGCAACCCATCAGAATTTTCCCAGACTTGTTGAAAGATAAGAATTTTGAATTTGGATTCACATGCTGTGAATACTGGCATTCATTTTATATGACATTCTTGGTTATCTTTTTAAAAACTGCATTTCTGGGGATCAGGCTTGGCTGTGTTTACAGAGAGAGGATAATATTACACAAAGAATTAAACATAGGATTATAAAATACATTTCTCCAGAGCTCATTTTAATGTTATGAATGTGATACAATCATCTTTCCAGAACTCAGCCATGAGTGTGCTTTTTTCATTAATGTAAGAGGGTCTAACCAGGTATGCCCTATTTCATTGTCTCCGGGTGTCAAAATGAGGCGGTGAGAGGTGGCAATTATCAAGACCATTTAAGTGTGGGATGTTTCTGTCACTTTTATATCTGGTTTTGTGAGGTCAGTCTTTCTGAGGCTGAATGTGCAGCTTTCCAAAGACAATACCCAGCTTATAAAGTATTTTTTCTCTGAAATATAGCTCTATAGTGTTACAGAAGAACCTCTTTACCCATTTGCCCCTCAAGGGGTCTCCATTATTGATCACTCTTGACCTCTGTTTGCCCTGGTTCCCTTGCTGTGTGGAGAGAGGAAGATGGGTCTGCACACATGGCTTGCCCCCTCTCTCCTACTCATTGGCATCTAGCTGCCTGCAGGGAAACAGCTCTGACTTTCTCTTGGACGTGTGGCATATGTGGCAGCCACATCCCTGACCTTTCACGCTATTTCCAAGTTTGCTGTGACCAGTGTTGTAAGCAGGCCTAATTCAGGGGTTCCTTATTAGGAAGAATATATTTTCCCTAAACTAAGCCTTGTTCTATAAGCTCTGTCAGTGCATGGCTGACTTTTTTTTTTTTTTTTTTTTTTTTTTGCGGTACGCGGGCCTCTCAGTGTTGTGGCCTCTCCCATTGCGGAGCACAGGCTCCGGACGCGCAGGCTCAGCGGCCATGGCTCATGGACCCAGCCGCTCCGCGGCATGTGGGATCTTCCCGGACCGGGGCACAAACCCGTGTCCCCTGCATCGACAGGCGGACTCTCAACCACTGCGCCACCAGGGAAGCCCTGGCTGACATTTTTGATGACCATCTGCCTGACCCCTTTGTCTCAGTTGTTCAGGTCTCGGGTGGAAAAAGCGAAAGTGTTATTCATTGGCTCTCTAAAAATCCTAACGTTAACTTTTACTAATATAGACTTAACCTTTTAAGAAGACATAAACATTATCCCATTAAAAAAAAATATATATATAGATATAGATATAGATATAGATATATAGAATCCAAGCGTTAATCAGTCTGGCCTTACGAAGTTTTAGCTCTTACTAATCACTGTTCAGGTCATCAAGTGATTATACCTTTTAGGTTTAATTCTCCTTCAGCTACATGCTTCTCTTGTACTTCAGATTTTGTTATTAAAAGCACAGTTTTCTTCTAACCTGTGATCGACTGGGATGCTAGATATTTTGCTTCATGCTTATTTACTTGAAAAGCATTAACTAATCAGTGAAACCTGTATTTAACCCAGCCCTTTCTTAACAATAAAGCTAGATATGGTATTTAAGTTTTCCCATAGCTTATCTTCGTGCTGTGAGATTTCTCAGTATTAATGTTATTTCTTTCAATGGTAGAATTTGACTTTCTCTGCCAGCTTCCACATAGCAAGAGTTGACCTTTAATATTTCTTCCCCATTCCTCAGGTGTTAGTTTCATCTTTCTCAAACTCTTCTAATAATTCCTTGACTTTGAAGCCTGCAGCTGATATAAATGCTTTGGCTCATTGATTAATTTTTAAAGCCAGTTATTTATCTCATAGGAAGCAGTAGTTTCAGTAGCTGGCTTTTGTCAAAGGCTTTTAAAAAGTCTTGTTCTACTTACCATTGAAAAATACATGTACTGTAAAAGGAAAAAAATCAACACATAGAAATGCTACTCATTAACTTTTGCCATTTTTGACTTTCCCTGCATCTAGGGTATCAAAAATTAACTGGAGAAAATCACGTAACCCCACAGATTTTGTCCAATACAAATCCATTCTGAGCTTCATCATTTGACCAAAAAGTATCATTTGGCAATTCTTTATTTCATATTAACTACCTGTTTAGCACATTTCTTACATCAGTTCAGAAGCAATAAAATAATATTTCTCTTCTATTTCTTTGCAGTATTGTAATTTCTTCTGTTTATCTCTGTTCTCGTTACCTCTAATCCCTTACGGTGTGCAAGGGTGCTTCATAGATACCAAGTATACCTTTATAAAGACCCCAATGGCTGGTTTCAACCAGATTTTAAGCTTCCTTAAGACATGTACTATGTCTTAAATAAATCTATTTCTAGGCCAGTGTTTTGTACACGATATACCTTCAATAAACCTTACTGAAGATAAATGAAGATTGTTCTACAGTAAAACTGCTTTACCTGTAACTTAGTTATAGAAACTGACTGTATACTGTGATTTAATTGCCTCATAATAACTAATTCTTTTTCAATTTGGAATAAGAGACAATCCTTAGTCTTAAAATATGTCTTTTTATACAATACCTAAACAATTGGTTGGCAATTTGTTAAAATCAGTATAAATTCAATTTCACATTATCTTTATTCTTTGTGATGAAGCATCTGCTTTTTTAAACTTTCTATTGCTTATATTTGTAAAAAATAAAAAAAATGAACAAACAAAACAAACTCCCCCAAAACAGTTTATTATTCACTTATTTCCTAACAGGCACAGCTTCTCTCTCCCCCTCCTCTCCACCCCCCGCTTTCCCCTCTCTTATCTTCCCCCCTTTCTCCTCTCCACCCTCCCTCCCTCTCCCCCCTCTTCTCAGACATCTTGAGAAATTGAAATCTGTCTTAAAATCTAAGAGATACGTTACATTGTGAATTTAAAGAATCATATGTGTAAACTTGTAAAAGAAGGAAAATGCCCATGAACTTGCTCTGGCTAGAGCACTTAGACCAGAAGCTGGGGGACGGGGATCTGAGATCTCCCTCACCTTCCACCGACTCACCAGGGTCTACACTCTCCTTCCAGCTGTGTCCCTGCTGTGGGGCTCCCCATGAAGTAGTCCTGCTATTCTTAGATGACTGCTGACATCTACTCATCTTGTTAGTTTTTAAATTTAATTCATCCAACTATTGTCACGATTGGCAGGTTTCCTATTACTTTCTTCTATTTTTTCTTTACATTTCAGTTTGCTTATTTAAATAGTTTAACTTCATGTAACATTGTCACCATAGTCTGAATGGTTGTCAGGCATTTCCCATTTGAAAATACCATACAGACTCTAGTATAATGAGCTGGAAATAAAATTTTACCATCAGTAGCGTTAAAGATGTAGAGTGCCATTGGAACAAATAATAGATAGACTCCTTTTAATTAAGCAAACACACTTTTTGTGTGGTAAATGCACCATATAATTACTATAGTATTATATTCACAAAGCAGAAACTATGCTTTATGTAACGGTTTTACTTCAGTAAATATTGTATAAGATGATTAAAAGAATTAATTTAGTTGCAGCCTGGGTAGATCCATAAAACTAGAAACACCACAGTAAAATATACTCTGAAGCAGTAGGAACATGATTTCGATTAAGTTTTTTTTTTTTTTTTCAGGTCTTGCAATTTTATTTACAATTCTGTAACACACACACACTTGCTACCTTTTAATATAAAAAGTATATATATTCATTTTAAAAAGTTAAAATATAAAAGTACACAAAATAGTGACTTTAAACTTTCCTCTTCAAGGGGAGGCACAGACATCAACTTCGTGAAAGGTCAGGACTCGTGGCCCAGGCGCGGGGTCACAGGAGTTGGGTTCTTCAGAGACTTTCGGAACTTGCTCTGAAGGAAAACCCTCGGTACACACAGGCCTTCTTTTTTATTCACCGTCTCACGAAACACATACTCGTTCACCTCTTCTTCGTAACCTGTGTCCATAAAGAGCCGTGCCAGGAATTCATCAGTGAAAAAATACGATCTGGTTCCATCTTGTCTAACATAAAAGTTTTCTGCAAGTTTGCTGCCGGCTTTAAACCTAAGCATGGCATGATCATACAGCCCATAGTCGCGAAACAAGACACTTTTGCCTGGTTTTAATACCTTGTAAATGTTTTGTAAGACAAGGTGCATTTTATCAGGGTGAACCGTAGAGAGCACAAATATCAACATGACAACATCCACAGACTCCGGGGGCACGTGTTCCAGAAGGTCATCTTTAGTCAGATCACACTGGAATACCTTGCATCGTTCTGTGTCATATAAAGGATTTTGCTTGACATATTCAACTGCTCTTGGAGAAAAATCACAGGCATAGGCAAAGATATTCGGATCTTCTAAAAGCGGGAATAAACAGTTCCCAACCCCACAACCAGCTTCAAGCATAGTCAATTTTTGATCTTCAAACTCTCTACATGATCTGAGCTCCTCAAACTCTCTGGTGGTCCAGTGTCTATCTTTGAAGAAATTAGTGCTATTTCTTTTGTAAAAAAGGTGCCAGTTCTTCTGAGCCTCTTTTTCCAGTTTTTGCTGTTTATAAGCAGACACTAAAGCTTGGTCTCTTGTCAGTTTCTCCTCTTCTTCAGAGCTGAGAATCCTTGCCTGAAGCCCTTTCCTTTGCAAAGCAGCCATCTCCTAAGTTGATGGTAATATATTTAACACTGCTGGAGATTCTCCATTCCTGAACAACCTGAGGAATTCAAGCGGATACTGCAGACACAGGCAGGGTTTTCTCAGATGTGGTCCCTCAGGTTGGGTCCAAGCCTCAGGCAGCATCGGGTGTTTCGCAGGAAAAAGAATGAGGCTCCGGTTGGGGGGTTCTGGAGGGTGGGGCCGGGCGCGCTGAGCCCTCAGCCAGGCCAGCCTCGGAAGCAAAATTTGGGAGCCACAGCGGAATGACCCTTCGACAGGACAAACCGCCCCTGAAGACCTCGAATCGGGCTTCTCAGACGGAGTCCTTCTACCCTGACACTGCCCCCGCCATTTCCGCTCCGGACTCGATTAAGTTGTTCTCCTGTTACTTTAAATCCTCTACAGGATTTAAATCCTAGCAGAAGGATTGTTTGAAGAGTAAATAAACTGAATTGTACTTTAGGGTCAAAACTAGTGCTAAAACGACCACTGCAGAGGAAGGATAACAGCAAGATAGTTTTCCATAAGTATTTTCGCTTTAAAATAGGAGTATAATTCATCATTGTGCTTAAATGATAAGAGTAGCATTTCCTGTTCCCACAGGTACTTGTGTTATGTGCTCTGGTATTATTTTAGATACAGAATAAAACCAATGCTTTGGAAATAAATATGATTTTGAAAGTTGTCAGGCAAGCATGAAACCACAGCATGTGAAAGTAGGAAGCACAAAACTAATGGAGTGGAATTCATGGTCTGTTTTCTGTACCTCTTGACTAATGTTCTTATGGAGGAGGTTTTCTTCAAAGAATGTACCATAATTATAGCCAAGAGCACATACACTTACCATACGGCTGGGCTGCGCGGTGTGATGTAAGAAATGCATTTGCATTGGAGACTGAAGTTTCTGAAAAGATCCCCTCTGGTATGCAGCATCCTGTGTAGCAACCACTTCTTAAATCGTTGTTTGTGTGAGTAACATTTCAGTTTTATAATAAGATATATTTTCAGGAGAAGAAAAAAAACAAATAGTTTCAGACCAATTTTACATTTATCTGTGCAATTCTAGAAAGCAAGTGCATTTTCCTTGATTGGGTGGAGGGACTCAGTGGTTCTTGGGTGTTAGGGAAGCATGGTCTTAGACACAGGAGAATGCGTCCTTACCCTAAATTGTGTCCCCTTTGAACCGTCAATATCTCCTCAAATTTAATTCATAAGTACAATATAAATAGAAAAACAAATGGCCCTTAAAATGTCTGACATGTTACAGACTGGTAGCATCCATAACTGGTGCCACGTGGCAATTTGATGATTGAAATGATTACAGAGCAGGTGGCATTCAGCATTACCGAAGACACCACACATCAGTCATTCAAGAACAGGAGTCAGTTAAGCTTGTCTATTAAAATGCAGCCCTGTCTGCAGTCTTGAGCTACTTCTAGAGTAGAATTTAAAGGCCACATATTCTCTGGTGCTTTTAGGATTAAAAAAAATAATGCTAAAGTATGAAATGTCCCTTTTATTCCCTGTACACAATTAACAAGGTAACAACATCAGGCCAGCCTTCCAGATTTGTGAATCATCACAAGATAGAGAAACAAAGGACAGTGATCAGCCTGAATTAAAGTTTAGTTTAAGATCCATTTCTGTTGTTTTCTGAACTGTGAATAATGTAGTTTTCATTGAGTTCTCTTGTTCAGTGGGGCTTCTGATTAGTTTGCGGGCCTTTTAAAACAAACTGCATGTAGCCATTCCTAACACACCTTTTTTATGGAGGGCTTGGATGTATTTGTTAGCTCCTTCTTAATAATGATAGGGCATCTGGCTTTCTGCCACCATCCTTTTTCCAGATATAAAGATACAGCTGCTGCCTTGGAATTATATTCAGAAAGTGTCACACCTCAAAAATCACTTGTTCACAATTCAATTCTATCTTCTGCTTCCACTCTTTATTATTTTCCTCTGGCATTCTTGGTGATACCCCTTATCTTTCAGGAATTCAGGCTCAGAACCTTAGGGTCAGCCGTAATTGATTGACTGACTGACTGACTGTAACTATTTCTTTGGATAAAATTTCAAATTCTTAAAACATCTTGCATGAGTAACACCTGTGTGCCAGTTATCCAGATTCAGGGGTTGTTCACATTTTGCCTCATTCTTTTTATTATTCTTTTTCTGTTTTTTCTTGATATATACCTAACTTGAAACATTTTAGACTGAGGTATGTCCCTTTTTTCCAAAACACTTCCAATGTATTGTCTAACAACAAGGACAATATCGTATATCACCAGAGTATAATTACATGATATGTATGTGATATAATTATTTGACAATATAATTATCAAAGTGAAAAAATTAATATTGATAGAAAAGGAGGCAAGAATATACAATGGAGAATAGATAGCCTCTTCAATAAGTGGTGCTGGGAAAACTGGACAGGTACATGTAAAAGAATGAAATTAGAATACTCCTTAACACCATACACAAAAATAAACTCAAAACGGATTAGAGACCTAAATGTAAGACCGGACACTATAAGACTCTTAGAGGAAAACATAGGCAAAATACTCTATGACATCACTCACAACAAGATCCTTTTTGACCCACCTCCTAGAGAAATGGAAATAAAAACAAAAATAAACAAATGGGACCTAATGATACTTAAAAGCTTTTGCACAGCAAAGGAAACCATCAGCAAGATGAAAAGGCAACCCTCAGAATGGGAGAAAATATTTGCAAATGAAGCAACTGACAAAGGATTAATCTCCAAACTTTACAAGCAGCTCAATATCAAAGAAACAAACAACCCAATCAAAAAATGGGTGGAGACATTTCTCTGAATAAGATATACAGATTGCCAACAAACACATGAAAAGATGCTCAACCTCACTAATCATTGAAGAAATGCAAATCAAAACCACACCAGTCAGAATGGCCATCATCAAAAAATCTCCAAACAATAAATGCTGGAGAGAGTGTGGAGAAAAGGGATCCCTCCTACACTGTTGGTGGGAACGTAAATCGATACAGCCGCTATGGAGAACAGTATGGAGGTTCCTTAAAAAACTACAAATAGAACTACCATATGACCCAGCAGTCCCACTACTGGGCATATATCCTGAGAAAACCATAATTCAAACAGAGTCCCGTACCACAATGTTCATTGCAGCTCTATTTACAATAGCCAGGAGATGGAAACAACCTACGTGTCCATCATCGGATGAATGGATAAAGAAGTTTTGGAACATATATACAATGGAATATTAGCCATAAAAAGAAATTAAATTGAGTTATTTGTAGTGAGGTGGATGGACCTAGAGTCTGTCATACAGAGTGAAGTAAGTCAGAAAGAGAAAAACAAATACCATATGCAACACATATATATGGAATCTAAAAAAAAAAATCGTTCTGATGAACCTAGGGGCAGGACAGGAATAAAGACGCAGATGTAGAGAATGGACTTGAGGGCACGGGGAAGCTGGGACGAAGTGAGAGAGTGGCATGGACATATATACACTACCAAACGTAAAATAGCTAGCTAGTGGGAAGCAGCCGCATAGCACAGGGAGATCAGCTCGGTGCTTTGTGACCACCTAGAGGGGTGGGATAGGGAAGGTGGGAGGGAGATGTAAGAGGGAGGGGATATGGGGATATATGTATACATATAGCTGATTCACTTTGTTATATAGCAGAAACTAACACACCATTGTAAACAATTATACTGCAATAAAGATAAAAAAATATTGATATAATATTGTCTGATCCACTATTCTTTTCCTGGCCCAGGATACAATCTGGGATCTTGTGTTGCGTTTAGTTACCATCTCCGTTTATCTATCGTTCTTGTTGCTGTTAGGAGGGCTATGGAAGAGATGCTGATATTTGAGTATCTGTCCTCGGGAGAAGCAGTTTTCTCAGGGGAAAGTGAGATTTCAGTTAGACCAAGGAGATGAAAGAAACATTAGAGGTGCTTTGAGGATTTTAGGGATTTTGCTAACAATTAGCCCTGAATTTCAGATGACCCAGTGGAAGGGTTTTGGCAGTTGAGAAGTGATGGCAGATTGAGGAGGAGATATGCAGAACAGTGTGGGATGAGATGTGAAGAGGGCCACTTGAGTTTCTTGTGGAGATTGACATAAACAGGCGAAAAGGGTATAATGAGATAAGTGAAATGAGGATTGAGGAGGAGAAGTGGCTTGGTGTCTTGCCAGGAGCATGCCGACCCTAGAACTTCCACGTGGCCCCAGCAGGGGGGCCGGACTTGGAGCAGACCTACCTCAGGCATACGAGCTCCTTACTGATTTCTCAAGACAGAGGCAGGAATGTTAAATGTATATACTGTTTGTTCTAGCAGTTCTGCTTAGGAATGGAAGATAAACTAATTAAAAAGTAATGAATCTCTTTAATTTTTATTATGAATCTGTTTTCTTTTGATTTCAAAGAATATTACTGGATACTTAAGAAGTATTCATGTACACCAAACAGATAATTCCTAATAATAATGGCTAATGAGGAATCCCTGTCACCTTAAGAATTAAAACCAAAGACTTTTCTCAAAACATATTAATCGATAAACTTTACTACTCTTTCTGTTTAAAGAGAAAAGCTTTCCCTGTCTAAGGACATGAAAGACTGCTCTAGGTAAATAGAAGAGATTAACATATTTCAAAGGAAAGCCTGGTATTTGTTTCACAAGACGGTTAATATAACTTACTGGCAAGGTATAATACACAGAAAAGTATATTTAGACTCTAGAATTATAGTGAGTATTTTCCTTTAATTACAAAATTGGTGAAGATAAAAAATCAGAAGCTAAAAAAGAATACACATTAACTATAGCATATTAAATTTAAATCTTTAAATCTACATTTTGGGGAAATTAAGAGTTCTGTCTACCTGCTAATAACACAGAAGTTTGCAAGATTATACCACATATTATTATTAGTGGAGAGTAGGAGCCAGGAGGCAAGGATTACCTTCAGGTTATATACATATTTTTCCATTGCAAAATTTGTTTTACCATGTTCATATATTACCTATTCAAACTAAAAATAAAATCGACTATATTTGCTTGTCAGTGTACAAACCACTTGTCTTGATATTCAAAATTCTCCAGTCCTAAGTATTCTACATGCCTCATTTTAGGTAATCCTCACAGTATCCCTTTAAAAATGAGTTGTTATTTCTATATTTTATAGGAGAGAAAACTGTGATTTACACAGATTGAGCAACTTGCTTAGGATCACACAGCTAGGAAAGAAGAAACTAGACTCTGAATACAGGAGTCTTTATGCCCCTCTCAGAAGGGACTGCTAGGGGCTCAGCCAGCTGGAGAAGAGCGCTGAGCTGTTCAGGGTAAGAAGAGTCATTAAAGCAACAAGCAAAAAACCGGAAGAAGGGACTGCTAGGGGCTCAACCAGCTGGAGAAGAGCGCTGAGCTGTTCAGGGTAAGAAGAGTCATTAAAGCAACAAGCAAAAAACCGGAAGAGTTGAGCGTTGAATCACTTCCTGCTATGGTCTAAGCAAGAGGCTAAAACTGGAGAAAATGCCAATGGCCCCGTTCCATCTTCCCCCACGGAACAGCACACCGCACCTATGCACCCATCCAGGGTTAGGTGGATCAGCACAGGTGTGAGAGTCGTCTCATTGTTGACAGAGCACAGAACAAAAGGTTCCGGCAGTTTTATATCCAGGGGAACTTGAGGCGGGAGAACTTGGAGGATAAAAGTACTGGGTACTCAGAGTAGGACAAAGTCTCTTCAAGACCTCTGCCCAAGGTCTCAAATAAAAGAGACCTAGGAAGGTAGACGTGTGAAGATCATGACCAGCCAGGGGCGCCTGAGTCCATGGCAGCAGCTCTCTTCAGAGACCACAGTGCATTGGCTGTGCACCAAGTCTGGTGTGGGGAGGACAGCCTTCCCCCAAAGGAAGGCCAGGCAAAGCCTTTGTAACTGCCTGTGGTCAGATCTGAAAAATCACACATAGGTTTTTAACCAGCAGCCAGACTCTTTAGGGACCTCATATCCTTTTGCACAGAACACAGAAACAGCCAGATATGACTGAACATCTTCCCCTGCAGTATTATTGCATCTTTCCTAACTTTGCCACCTCTTATCTAAGCCTGGTCCTTCTACGTGTTCTAGGACTTTGGTTCCAATTTCTCACCTAGGACCTATTATTGCCTTATTCTTCTTTAAGTGTTTCCTCTCAAAGGAATTTCAGTCGTCAACATTTAAACAGCATTATCTTCCATCTTAAAAAAGAACAGGAAGACGGTTATCAATGCACTGTTGGTTCTGCTGATGCAATTTACTAGCTGACTGTTTGTGGCATCAGTATCCTTAGATCATTTCCTCATCTTCCTGATACCTTCCAAGTTCACAGGTTGACTGGCAAAGAGGTCATAAAAAATAGAGCTCTTGTGAAAAAGAATAGTGTTTACATTAAATTGAATGAGAATATTTAGGATTTTTTATACTTTTTGGTTACAAAAATGTGAACATGGTGAAAAATAATATTAACTTGCCTTTAGTAAATACTCTGAGACTTCAGTTCCAAGTTTATTACCCTCCAAATCCCACTGTTAAATAGCATCTGTACTCAGGCTAAAACCCCTTTATTAGAACAATCTTCGGATTTTTACCTTTTAGATTTATAAATCTATATCAATGTCTACTCTAGAGTTTATTGATATATATATAATTTATTTAATAAATATAGATTTATTATAGATTAAGTATGTCTTTTACTCAAATAAATGATACTTTAAAGCATTTTAAAAAATATTTGAAACATGATATTGGAATGTTATTGAATCTTCAGTGTTTTCCTATTGCCCTCCACTGATTCCTATTCCCCTAGCCCACAAAGCTTTCTTTTAGTTCATTTCTTCAGGGTATAATTCCATTTTAAGTGATACTAAGTGAAAAAAGATTTGATTGCATTGAAGAGTTCCTATTGCTATGTTAGCCCACTAATGTGGACACCTTCCAATGACAGTTACTTGCATTACGGGGAAACTCGATCTTGTGAGACCAGAGGGAGATATATCTAGTTGAGGCTGCACTGTTTAATAATGGTTGAGGGTGGTGGGTGGAGAAGCCTTCATTCCTAGGCAGGGTGGTAACATTATGCAGAGATACAGAGAGATGTCAAGGATTTAGTTGGGGCGAAATTGAAGCAAAGTTTGATTGAAGGATTCAATTTGAACTGCCTTGCATTTTGAAGGTGACATTCTACCTCTTTGGGAGGGCCAAGTAGCATACCAGATCCTAGAAGAAAGAGGGCATGACTAGACATATTTTCGGAGAAATGAGAGGGCCCTTTGGACATGTTTGCAGGCAAGTCTCAAGAGCAAGGTGGCCCATGAGATGCCATGTTGGAGATGGCCTGAATAGGTACCATGGCCACTGGCTTGTGGAGAGGGGCACATCTGACCTTGGGCTTTTCCTTTCTGCTCAGTAGCATATTTATGTTATCTAGCCTTTTATAAAGTTTGGTTAAACTCTCTGGCCTGTGTTAACTGAGCTTTGTGGGAACTCGAGGAGACTGTGTTCACATTTGTGACTCATTAGACCTGAAGATGGCCGCAACTGCACAAAGAATTGGTTACCAGGCACCAGGAATCCAGGAGCAGTGTTCTAGAACAAGAGGTAGAACTGGATGATGAGACTAGATTTGTGGAATATGTAAGCCTTCCCTAGGGATTCTCAGAAATACTGAGTGATAAGAACATTGTAAACACTGCCTGCACGAACATAGAATGGGTGCTGTCTACAGTAGTTGATTATTGCAGTGAAGGTTGGAGAACATATTGCCTTTAGTATTATCTTTATAAATATGTATATAATTACTTAGGGGTTCTTAATCTGGGATCTCTAAGGGATGTGTGGACAAGCTACATTGTATTCAACATTTTATGTATGCATATATCTTCTCTTGGGAAAAAGAGTTATAATTCTTATTAGATTCTAAAAACAGCCCGTAAGTCAAGAAAAGGCACAGCTATGTCTCTGGTTATAGCATATTAGCTTCATATGTTTTCAGAATTGTTTTTTCTTCTTTTCAGTTTAACATTATACTTTAAGCATTTTCTCCAGATAATAATTATTATTTGAAGGCATGAATTTTGTTGGCTGCCTCATATTCTAAAATCGAGATACATTAATATATTTAAGCATTATGCTGTTATTAACCAACTCGTTTTCTAATTTTTCACTATTAAAAATAATGCAGGTATAGCAAACAGAATTCTAAAAGTGGCCCTCCAAGCCTCCCTGCCCAAATTGTTGGAATCTGTTGAAGACATGAGATGTCATCCCCGGGACTTTGTTATGTATATGACACAGTTGACCTTAAGATAGAAACATTATCCTATTCTAATCACACGAGCCATTTTAAGAACAGAGTTTTCTTTGGCAGAGGAAGAAATCAAAGAGGTTGAAAGCAAATGAAGGATTCTGTGCTCTGTTGCTAGCTTTGACAATGGAGGGTGCCATTTGCTCAGGGCTGCCGATGGCCTCCAGAAGCTGGTTGCAGGTATCCTGTTCCTGTTGCCAACTTTAATGTGAATGTTACTGTAGTCTTACTTCTGAATATGTTGGTTTTAAAGTAGATGGTTTTTATTATGTTATTAGAGTTTTCTTCTTAAGTCCCACGCAGTATGATCAGGAGGACAATTTCTTCAGATATCAGATTTATTCTAATAGCATCTGTGCTTCTCCCTTCTCTCCTTTTCTTCTGTGAAATATAATGAAAAAGCTTATGAACTTCTTCATGAGCCAAGTTTGGCTATTTATATTTTCTGAGAAAATCAAAAATTTCACAAATATTTCCAAATATATTCTATATAATGTTTTATTCTGCTTATTTAATCCAAGAACTTATGGCTATGCTTCATTGTTACAATTAAATTTATTTTTTAAAATACATTTTAAAGTATATTTGCTTTATTTTAAAACTATTATATTTTGCAATAATTTAATATTTAATAATTATCTTTTACATGTATTTATCAATTCTGTTTCTTATTTATTCTTAAATAATTTCTGCTTTTAATTTTAGTATATGTAAGCTTCATGAGGGTAGGGATGGTGTCCATTGTGCAGCGATGAATCCCCAGTGTCTATAATATACCTGGCACCTAGTAGATGGCAATGTATATTGGTTAACTGAATGAATTACACTTCTTAGATTTTTAAAAAATCTGAGTCAAATATTTAATTAAATAGTGAAATTGTATAAGGTGATTAAAATGACTTTGGGTCTCAGCACTGCTTTGGCTGTTCATGTAATCTGTTGATTAGTTTTGTGGCAATGTTCATCATTTTCTAAATATGCTATATTTCGCTTACACCTTTCACCCAGTAGTTATTTAAATTAAAATGCCTTGATCACCAGGTATTTTGTTTAAACTTTTATTAGTAATTTGAAATTAGAGAACATTCAGGTAAGACACTAAATACTATAAATATTTGTGGCCTAATATATGATTAATTTTATAAATGTTTCATAAGTGCTTAAAAGAAATCTATACTCTGTTCGTAAGTCATTTAATGATTTTATCATAATAAGAATTCTATGGCCTAATTTTATTTCCTTCCTGATTTAAAGGCTGAGAAATATGTTAATGTCAACCACAAAAACATTAATTCCTTCCTGACATTCTAATTATATAATTATTACTTATTTACATTTTATGCTATGTTGCACATAAAATTTTCTAAATATTTAAGTTTACAGTATACTTCTTATAGGAATAAAATGACCCTCACTTGCATCTAATGCCTTGAGTCTTACATTCACATTGTCTGAAGTTAGCCCTGTTATTCACACTTATTTTAAAAATTTTGTTTAAAGCAATAGTAGTAATACAGAATTGGGTATTCACACTTATTTTTAAAATTTTGTTTAAAGCAATAGTAGTAATACAGAATTGGGTGATTAGAGATGAGATAAAAATGATGTATAAAATGCTCAATTAAAATCAAAAGGCAGAAAATAAAAGGAAAAGAAAAATGAAGAAATGCACTGAACAGAAAGCAATTGTAAATATGGTAGCTATTAATCCAACTGTATCTCTAATCATGTAAAATGAGAATGATCTAAATATACCAATTAAAATTTGGAAATGGTCAGAATGGATAAAATGTTTCAGATCCAGCTATATATTGTCTACAGATCCAACTATATATTGCCTACAGATACGTTAAAAGTAAGAGATGGTAAAAGGTATATCATGCTAACACTAATCCAAAGAAAGTTGGAGTAGCTTTATTAATTTCAAACAAAGCAGGCTCAGAACAAGGAAATGTCTTATCACCTTTTATTCACCTCATTGGTGAGGGAGGGATTCTCACCCTGGGGTTATAGCAGTAGCTGACCATACAACACCCAGTACTGAACAGATGAAGTCATAGCGGTTTATTAGTTGCGTATCCTCACAGCCCAGGGGAGGAGGACGTGGACCCCGGGCAGGACAACCTGGGAGCTGCGCTTGGGAACAGAGTGAACAGCCTGGGCCTGTGGGGGCAGGCTTTGCAGCATCAAAGGGGAGGGGTGTCCCCGGCTCCTGCAGGACGGTGCAATTAGCTTGAGTCATTCCACTGACCGCACGAACTGAAACCTACTATTCAGGGATAAACTGTGCCTGGGCCCCAAGGTAAGGGTTGTTTGGCCAGGAGGTTCCCATCTGAGGGAGCAGAATGGGGAGGGGAACTTGTGTTTAGGTCATTTGAGGCCCTCCCAATTATACTAGATGTCAGCGGGACATGTAATATTGGGCCTTAAATTTAGATCTTATATCCTAGAAATATTTTTAGCGATAAAGAGGAAATAATGACAAAGGGATCAATTCTCTAAGAACCCATAACAATCCTAAATGTGTATGAACTTAACAACAGAGCATCAAAAGACTTGAGGCAGGGCTTCCCTGGTGGCGCAGTGGTTGAGAATCCGCCTGCTAATGCAGGGGACACGGGTTCGTGCCCCGGTCTGGGAAGATCCCACATGCCGTGGAGCGGCTGGGCCCGTGAGCTATGGCCGCTGAGCCTGTGCGTCTGGAGCCTGTGCTCTGCAATGGGAGAGGCCCGCATACTGTAAAAAAAAAAAAAAAAAAAAAAAGACGAGGCAAAATCTGTTAGAACTGAAAAGAGAAATAGATAAATCCATTGTTAAAGCTGAAGATTTCAACACTCCTCTGTCAGTAATTGATAAATCACGCAGACAGGAAATCAGTCATCTGTGACCTGAACAGCAGTATCACTCAACTTGATCTAATTGACATTTATAGAATACTTCATCCATGTATATGACTGTTTAGAAAGAATGGTAAAGAGGGTTAATAGATCAGTGGTTGCCAGGAATTCAGTGATGGCGAGAGGATATTTTTAGAACAGTGAAATTATTTTGTATGTTATTGTAATGGTGGATATATGGCCCTCTGCAATTGTCAGAACTCATAGAATTTTATAAAACAAAGAATGAAACAACGTATGGGGGAAAGAAACCACCTAGGATATTGTGGAAACCAGAATGGAATGCATAAGAATTTGCATTCATTTGTGACAGAATAATTCACACATCTTCCTCAATTTACAATGGGTTACATCCTGATAAACCCATCCAAAGTTGAAAATATGTCGAAAACGCGTTTAGCACACCTAACCTACCGAACATTAGAGCCTAGCCTAGTCTACCTAAAATGTTCTCAGAACACTTGCATTGGCCTATACTTGGGCAAAATCATCAAACACAAAACCTATTTTATAATGAGCTGAATATCATGTAATTTATTGAGTACTGTACTGAAAGTGAAAAACAGAGTAGTTGTCTGGGTAGAGAATGCTTGTAAGTGTATGGGTGGTCTACCCTTCTGATCACGTGGCTGACTGGGACCTGCAGCTATTGCTGCCCACCATCATGAGAGAGTCTTGTACCACCTATCACTAGCCCTGGAAAAAAATCAATATTCAAAATTCAAAGTAGAGTTTTTACTGAATGCATATCACTTTCACACCATTGTAAAGTTGAAAAATCATAAGTCAAACCGTCACTTGACTTCACCGAAGAGGGTGTATGAAAAAAATGTGCTGACCTAAGAAATGAGTATGGTCTGTGGGGCTAAAGGTAAAAGCTATGGTCCAAAAGCACAAAAGCCAGTGGGTAAAACTGGGGGTATAGATGAACAATTATGAACCCACATACAGGTTTTCTGGAAGTCAATAATGCAGTAAGTTAGTGGTAGACCGTGGGAGCCAGGTTTCTCACTGTTGTAGTGGCAGAATACAGATCAGCAAGAGCAGGAGGCCAGAATGACCCATGTAGTTACAGAGTTGGAGACATCAGTATGGCATCCTGTTCAGCTTTTCTAGGCACAGATGAATGCGGATAAAACATGAATAGGTAAGTTCGTATTCACAGGTTAGTCTATGAGACAACCTGGGTGCATCTTGAGGGCATTAGGCTAAGTGAAAGAAGTCAGACTGAAAAACACAAATAATGAATAATCGTTTTTATTTGTGGAATCTAAAAACAACCAACCAAACGCACAGAAACAGAGTAGATTGATGGTAGCCGGGGGTGTGGGGTGGAGTAGGGTGGGGAAGATGGGCGAAGGTGGTCAGTGGGTATAAAATTCCAGTCATAAGATGAAGAAGTTCTGGGGGTGTAATGGACAACATGGTGACCACAGTTAACAAAACTTTATTATTGTTTCTTGAGAGTTGCTTAGAGAGTAAATTGCAAAACGTCTCACCACAAAAAGAGAGGTAATTATGTGAGCTGATGAATATGTTAACTAACCTTATTGTGATAATCATATGCAACATACGTGTACATCAAATCATCAAGTTGTAACCTTAAACTTACACAGTATTGTCAATTTTATCTCACTAAAGCTGGGGAAAAAGAAAACAATAATAGAAGAAACTGGGTTTGAGGTAAAATGGAGCTCTCTGTACTATCTAACTTCTCTCTAAAACAATCTATTCTAAAAGATTTAGTAAAGCGTAACAATTCATTTAAAATTTTTATTTGGTTTTCAAGGGTGCCTATTAGATAACACTTTTATTTCCCACCAGTGCTATGAAAAATGTAAAACAATGGTGTGGCAGGTGAAGGCTGTATTATTTTAGTTTCTGATAGTGGCTATATTCTGGGATATAAATTAATGCGGGAGGGTTAGGGTGTGCAAGTTAAGGCCTAGGAATGGCAGGTTTTCTCACCTGACTTTACCTTACATTTTGAAGCACTGCTGGTGAATCTGATGCTGATTGGACTTCCTTTGAGGGTAGGGGAGGCGATGACAGGGATCCTGGTCATTCTGACTGGACCCTTAGATTTTCCTGTTTCATTTTGGAATGAAGGCATATTCCTCCTTGTGAGCTTATAGAATTAATCTATACAAGGCCTCATTAAGCCATTCAATATGCAGAATCAAGTATTTCTTCAGGCTAGGGTACGTTACCTGTGTTATTTTAAAACACATACCTTCTTCCATTTGTTTCTTTCTTCAGCTCCTACTATTTCAAAGCTGTTTCTTAGCTCTTTACTTGAAGTCTCTAATCTCTCATCATGCTTATCTCTTCAGTCTGTATTTTGAGACAGAATTCCCATTCAGGCTTCCAGTCAGTCTGTTCCTTTCCATCATGTGCCATGCTTCCTCGGGAAGCACCCAGGTCCTCTCCCCAGGCCTCTGCACCCTTGTCTCTTGAAAGCTGCTAAACAGACCAAACAACAGATTCTCATGCTGTCCTCTCCTCCAGAGACTGCTGGAGAGCCTGACTCTCAGGTGTGTCCTCAGGCTATCCTCCTGCTGTCACTCTCAAAAGAGCTGGGTAAGGAAGCAGGAAGGCAAAGGGATTAGAGTATAATTTCTTACACTTGCCCTTAGGAGTGAGAAATAGAGAAGTCTAAAAAGACCAGAATTAGACACCCAAAAATCAAACCATAAGATTATGTGTCATATAACATAGAATGAGTATGTTTTAAATATTTTAAAGTACTAAGGATATAAGCAAAATTAGAATGGAGAAATAATATACCAGGACTAATTGAGGAAAAACCAAACAATACTTCTACAAATGAATCGTGTGTTAAAAAATAAAAAATTAATGGACATTTTTAGCAAGTGGTGCTAGAACAACCGGATAATTGTCTGGAGAAAAAGTGATGTTCAGCTCTTAACTCCACTATAGAAATCCTTAATTGGAGAAGGTTTATAGACTTAAATGTAAATACTAACAATACAATTTCTAGAAAAAAAATGTTGAATATCTCTTCAGCCTTAATTGTAGACAAAAATATAACATAAAAAATATGATATAACATAAAAAACCTTGATATAACAAAAAATCATCAACCATTAATAAAAGAAATTGATAATTAGGATTTTATGAAAATTAAGGATTTTTTTCATTCAGAATCATCTTTAAGACATTTCAAATGCAGAGACTGGGAGAAAATGTTTGCAATACACACACTGGATGAAGAAGTTGCATCCAAAATGTATAAAGAATACTTACAGATGAATAATAAAAAGATAAATGAACCAATGGAAAAAATTTAAAAATGGGCAAAATACTTGACAAGACACTTCACAAATCTCCCTCTTTCTCACCAGCTAGAACAAGATAAGTTGCTAATAATTAGTCTTAAGGAAAATGAAAATAAACCACAAAGAAACATGACTTCACATTCTCTAAAATGGTTAAAATTAAAATGACTGACATCAAATGATGGAGAGGATTATAGCAATTGAGACAACCGTACATTGTTGATAGGAATATAAAATATTAAAAGCATTTTAAAGAGTATTTAAGCAGTTTTGTATAAAGATAAACATATAGTAACAATTCTACTCCTAGGTTTTTACCTAAGAGGAATGAAAACATGTGACCTAAAGGGACTGATACAAAACTGTTTATAGTAGCTCTATTGACTGTAGTAGCCAAAACCTAGATGCAACCTAAATGAATATCAATAAAAAAAATAGATTAAAATTTTGTATGTAGTGTTACAAGGGATTGATATTCAGGAAGGAATTTTTTTTTTATAAATGTAAAAATTATTTAAAAAACAAAGGAACTAAACTTGCTTTGTACATATAAATATTGTTGGTTGGAAAATTACCTAGTGCTAGGTTGCTTATAATATGGTATTCCTCATGATTTAGTTGTGAGTACTAGCAACAACAAAATAATAGCTACTTAAATAATGTAGATTATTTTCTCTTTCTAGAAGAGTTTAGAGGTGATTAGTCCAGTCAGTCAGGAAAGGATATTGGCTCCACCATGATCATGGAACTAGGTTCTTCCATCTTGCTCATTTTATTGTTCCATAGCATGGTCAAAGATGGCTGCTCAAGCTCCAGCCATTATGTCTGCATTCCAGTCAGCAAAGAGCGAGGTTTGAAGAAAGTAATAAATCTCTTTAAGAATTCCTCCTGGAAACCACACATACCATTTCCACTTACATACTATTTCTATTTGACCCATTGGCCACAATTTAGTCACACTTAACTGTAAGAGGCAGGAATATTTGTTTTTCTATACTTGGCAACCATATGCTGAACTAAAATTCAAGGGTTTTATTTTTAAGGAAGGAAAAAAAAGTATAGTTAGTGGAAACAACTTTCAGTTTCTGCCACAAAGAAATATTTGCAATATGAATTCACAGAACTGTTGATAGTGAAAGAATGGGAAAAAATATAACCCCAAAAAAGTTGGTGTAACCATAGTGATATCACACAAAATAGAGATAAAAGAAACAAAAAAAAAAGTTTTAAGAATTAAAGGGACACTGTATAATTATAGCAATGGTTCTTCAAAATATCAATGTCATAAAAGACAAAAATGTCCTGGAACTTACCTAGATTAAAGAAGGCAATGGAGACAAAGTGTTACCATGATCCTTCATTGTATCCTGGATAGAAAAAGAAAAGATCTATAAAGAAAATAAAAAGCCATAAAGGATATTGTGGAAATTTGAATGTGGACTGTATGTTAGAAGATTTGCATCAGTGTAAAATTTCCTGATGCAGTAATCATGTTATGATTATGTAGGTTAACCTGTTTGTTGTTAGGAGACACACACTGGAGTATTTTTAGGGACAAAGCCTCATGATGTCTGCATATGTCTCTGTCTCTGCCTCCTCTGTCTCTTGAGCACTCTCTCTCACTATCTCACACACACACACACACACACACACACACACACACACACACACACACACACGTCTGTGGCATGTGCAAATTAGGTCCATACTAAGCAAAGCAGGGCATATGGTCACTTCCCTGTATAACTAACTAATGTGCACAGATTAGCCTGCTTTACATTTTAACCTTTTTCCACCATCTGGTTGTGGTTATTATGGTTGATTTTGTTGATGCAATCAGCTACCCAGGTGTCCTCTTCTTCATTGCTCTGGTGCTTTCTTGCGGGTTTTCCAAAATATATATAGATGAAAAAATCCCCAAAAGACAAAGTCAGGTCTTCTGCCTAGGAAATCACTACAGTCTCCTGGTTTTGTTTTGTTTTGTTTTGTTTTGGTTTTTCTTTTTTCTCTGCCTTCTATGTAACTCTAAGCTCCTACTTTGGTCCTTTTTTAATCAAAATTTTCAGGACTTAGTAATTTACTCAACCAGTGTACAAACTTCTAGGCAAACATAGAGGTCAAATTCAGCCACTCTAACCTCAACAGCTATACTGATTATTAAAATGTTAAAATAGTTTTGCAATGATTAGTAAACAGCTGATAACCCAAGTTCCTGTAGTACTAGTCCTCCATTCTAGTCACCAAAGTTGCTTCTTGTGAGGACCTAGAGTGGCCCCAAGATCTATCAGTTAAAGTATTAGGGGCTGGCATAGCAGGACCACACTCATCCCTAGATCAGCATCTATGCTGATTGATCAGCACCTCTGCAGGTACCAGCTGTTACTATGAAGAGCATCTCAGAAGACAACCTTGTATGGGATGATATGGAGAGATCTCTTAAGGGGGTTGGGGGAGACAAAGTATAAAGACTAGTGTTTTGTATAACTATGTTCACTGTATATGCACCTGCACATACATTTCTTCTGTACATAATAGGTTTTATTAGTCATTTCTTTTTTTTAATTAATTTTTATTTTATATTGCGGTATAGTTGATTTACAATGTTGTGTTACTTTCAGGTGTACAGGGAAGTGATTCAGTTATACGTATATCCATTCTTTTTCAGATTTTTTCCTATATAGGTTATTACAGAATATTGAGTAGAGTTCCCTGTGCTCTACAGTAGGTCCTTGTTGATTACCTATTTTATATATAGTAGTGTGTGCATGTTCAATAATGCCATCTGCAGCAACATGGATGGACCTAGAGATTATCATACTAAGTGAAGTAAGTCAGACAGAGAAAGACAAATATCATATGATATCATTTATATGTGGAATCTAAAAGGATGATACAAATGAACTTAGTTACAAAACAGAAGTAGACTTACAGCCATAGAAAACAAATTTATGGATACCAAAGGGGAAAGGGGGGTGGGAGGGATAAATTAGGAGCTTGGGATTATTAGTCATTTCTGAATGAAATTACTAATCATGGATTATATATCATTTTTGTTGGTTTCCTTTTTTATAGTTATATGTATTTAAAAAATTCAACTAACATATATTTAAATGTTTAGGTGGTTTTTGTTTTGTTTTTCTGAAAGTCAAATCTCATTTTCTGTTGTGGCAAATACTTGCAAACTTCTTTCTGTTATTTCTATGATAGCAGAATGTACCAACATAAAATTAGCTGGATTAAAGTTTCCTTAATCTTATAAATTGTCCAATATTTAACTGACATGTTTTGAGAGCTGTCTTCCAAGTCTTGAGCCAACAGTTACTGAGGAGTATATATATATATTTATATATTTATATATATATATAAATACATGAGTGTATATATGGTCTTATGTCTGTTACATATAATTATATTTTACATATAAAGATACAGTTATAAGATATGTATATATAATTTATAGTTATAAACTATATGTGGGTATATGTGTGGCAACATGCAAAACTTTAAAAAAATAATATCTTTCTACTCATACGCAAAGATACCATGCAATCATTTATACTTATATATAGTAACTTTTTATTTAAAATTTTTAATTAATTTAAGTTCTGTAATTTGAGAACATCATTTCAGGTTTTATCACAAGATAAAATTACTTGTGACTCCAAATCTTGGAAGGATTCTTAGCATTTCACAGATGAAATTTAGGGCCCAAGTATTAATAATTCCATCAAAATGAGAACAGAATCACTTGGATCTATGAGCATTTCTCCTGTTAGCAGAAAATACAAATACATTGTGGTGATAGCAGAAGAACAGTGTTGTAGAAGATAAAATTCTTTCTGAAGAAAGAAATATGAAGATAATTTTGCCCTGGAGAGCTGAACTCCAGGTGAGAGATTTTATACAGATTAGAAGTACTCATATCACTGACGCTGAGAAATGAGAAGGACATGGTAGTCCAGTGAGTGTAAGGGGAACAGGCAAGAGGGGAGAGTCCAGTCACACTACCTGAAGGGTCTTAGGGAACTTAGAGCACAAGTTGGTAATTATTTTTTTCAATTGTTTAAGAAGATTTGGTATTGTTTGCTGTTTTCTTAAAAAATAGAGCATTATATAAACAGAACATTATGTTCTAATTTTTCAGGAAAACAGCGAACAATACCAAAACATCTTTTCCTACAATTATTTAATGATAAAAGAGTCATAGGGCAGCAACATAAACTTAAAATATAGGCAGCTCTTTTCTTCAAGTAACTTATTATTTAAATAATTTGAATCAAAAGACACTAATGGTCCAAAAGATTATTGTCTCCTAACAGCCAAGGCCTTCCTCACTTCCCCTCTCCTTCTTGGTAGCATTCATATTCTAGATCTTTGTCTCATTATCATGTTCTTTTTTTTACCTTCCATAATACTTTACTCTCCTGGTTCTCTTTCTACCTCTTTGATCTTCCTTCCCCTCTCTCTAACTCACTTGAGATCCATGATTGTTTTCAGAAATTATCTAATTATCTGTTCTAATAATTTCAATTGTTATTTCTCAGTTGATTATTTCTAATTTGTAATCTGCATCCCTAATACTTCACTTGTGTTTTTATTTCCAACTGTCTGTAATATTTACTTCAAAAGGAGTATGTTTAAAACAGAATTCAGAACCTACTCCCCTCAAATAACCCAAAGACATAATCCCAAACTTTTCTATTAAGAAAATGGTGTCTGAAGTCAAACAGACCTGAGTGCAAACTCTGTTCTGCATCTTACTAGCTATAGGATTGTAGGGGACATTTCCCCTCCCCATTCTTGTCAGTTTTGGGAGAGAAAGGAGATTGGGTATGTGAGGTTGTGTATCTGGCACATAGTAAGACCTCAGTAATATTAAATGTATTCTCATTCATTTCTTGATGTGGTAACCAGAATAATGGTGACCCAAAGATGCCCATATTCTAATCCTTGGAATCTGTTATTCTGTTACCTTACATGGCAAAAGGGATTTTTATAATGTGATTGAGTTAAGGATCTTGCTATAGAAACATTATCCTAGATTATTTGAATAGGCCTGATATAATCATAAGGTTCCTTACAAAAGGAAAGGTAAATTTGCATTTTAAGCCATTAAGTTTGTGATATTTGTTACAGCAGCAGTAAGAAATTAATATACTTAGTAATGACATTCTTTAAGTTGACTGCAGCTTCCTACGTTAACTTCTTCATTCTCCCTTGTGTACTATGTTAAATGTGTAAAGATATCTATTATTTCTTCTTTCAATTTGTCTGATTTACCTGTTCTCCTTCAGTGCTTCATGTATCTAGATTATTTCAGAGATGGCATATCTATTGTCCCTGTTTGTCAATCATCTGATGGTCAACCAATTCTATACAATATTGGTATTTTAAAATTAGCAAAATACCAGCTTGATCTTGTAACATCTCTGTTCAAAATCCAGCCATGGCTGTTATTTCCTACCATGTCAAGTGCATCTCTGTTTTTCTTTTCCCTAGTGTGAATTGACCTAGACTTTCTTGCCACCCTTCTCCCACATTAAACTTTAACTTTGGTCAAATTTGTCTCTATCCTGGCATTGTGCGTACTCTCTGTCTTTGCTCATGCTTTCCCCATCTCTTGGACACCTCTGTCCGTTGCTCTCTGTTCGTTAAAATCCACATCTTTTCTTCATAGTCTGGCAAGTCTCAGTAGCCCTGACATTCTTCATCAACTACTACAGAAGTTAGAAGAGCTTCACTCCTGAGAATGACTTATTAGTTTCCTACAGTTCAGCTCCCGATGGCTCTCTATTTGTTTCACATATTTTACTCTTTTCTCTACAACTAAAATATAAACTTTCTTTTAGGGTGGGGATATTTTATATTTTTCATATAATCATATATTATTATATGTTATATATGTGATATATGGGAATATTGAAAAAACCCATGCTTATTATTTAATTATATATATAGATGGGCCTAGAAAGTGTGTGTGTGTGTGTGTATATATATGTATATGTAATTGGAATTAGCCAATGATATTTGAGTTCATAATGACCATGTTATATACTTATGACGTCTATTATTTAATCATTCTTTACTTCTCTATGTGGAAATCCAGCTTGGAGATTAAATTTATGTATACTCTGAGAGAGCCTACACCATGCTGAGTTTGAAATAAGGACTCTGAATCCATCCAGTCTCCTATATAATAAGTTCACAAATGTGTGAATATGCATATCAAATAACCATGTAGTATAAATCTCTATGTAAGACATGGACCACCAATAGAAACATCTCAAAAATGAAAAGTCAAATTAATGGTTTCTTGCTATCATAAAACTGGAAATATTGCACCATGAGTGCTATCTGCCTCAGAAAGGCAGTTTTTAATAGAATAAAGGGAGCCTGTTTTTTCCAATTGCTGTACTGGTTTGACTTTTAAAAAATGACTAGATTGACAATTACTTTTGACATCAGTCAGAGACAGCGGTAGTCATGAATCAGTTAAATAATAGATTTGTAAACAGATCTTCAAGAAAATAGAAAATACACTGTGCTTCATTCATTGGGGGCTGCCTTTTATTTGTTTAATTCACTTTGTTGAACATTATAATTTAAGCTTATTGCTTTTGTAGAATTATAGCTGACAACAGACTTAAGAGAAATTGAATGTTCCTAATAGTTACTTATCAATACAAATTTCTCATCAGAAAATTCAGTCTTCTGGTAAATGAGTTCATCTCACAAGTACTGGTGGCACTATGAATGGAAAATATTATCAGAGTGACCTTTGGGAAATAGTATCAAAATGTAGACATATGGCATTTTCAAATGAAATACTAAAATGCTCATTTATTATACATAAATTCATTAATTATTTAATCAACTGTGTTTTTTAAAGAGCTAAATGTAAAATGAGGTATAGTAACAATAAAGTCAAGCTACAAAACACATTTGCTCCACATAGGCTCGTGGGTTCAAGCAAGGTTTTTTTGTTTTTTGAGTTCTTGTGAGCTTACAAGGGATTAGTTTAACATATGAACACAGACTATAAATTTGATGTTATTAGTATATCCTTTGAACCTTTCAAACTTAGTTCAAAAAATCTGCAAATATAGGATAAGATATGCGTCCCATCACTCCTAAAAATATTCTTTAGTATGTTTCGCATTAGGCATTTCATGACAATTTTTACAAAGCCAGAATTCGTATTTAAAAATTGCTGAAATCCAGTTATATGAGCCTGGCCGATTTCATATAGGATACAATGATAGCAGTTGCAAATAAAAAAGAATGGAACGCCCTGGGAGTGATTTGCTTGTTTGACATCAGTATACTTTTTGTTAGCTACCATGTTTTGAATGTGATAACAAGAGTGGAGACCAAAGCTCCCATCCCCTTTAAATTGACTTTGGCAATTATACCCCTGGTATATATTGTTTATCTCTTGTCTATCCAGTATAAAAATCACATCTGTCAGGAACTAGGAACTTTTATGCAATCATTTTTATTGATTCATGACTGTGAGGAAGCCATAGAAATAAAACATAAGGGAATAAAATATGGTTACATAGTAAAGTGTGAGCACCATCTAGAGATAAAGAGAAAATTTATGCTAGCATTGACATGAAGAGAAAATATCTTTGATATGAGTTTAATGTTAAAATTATTAGGAATTTGAGATGGAATATGACGACTATTAAACTTTCAAGTATGTGTTATGAATTTTTAAAGTCTATACATAATAACATATGCACCCATTTGAAGCACATGCCCTACATACAAACCTTCAAGTTGTGAACTTTCAAAGATGTGAACCTGCCCCTGTATGCCAGCTGTTGTACTGTACTACTGTACTTTTCAAGGTACTGGACTGTAGGATTTAAAATGTTTGTGTGTGTGTGTTTGTTTGTTTTTTATGTATTTGTGTGAAAAGTATTATAAACCTATTATAGTACAGTACTATATAGCTGATTGTGTTAGTTGGGTACCTAAGCTAACTTTGTTGGACTCATGAACAAATTGGACTTACGAACACGCTCTCGGAACAGAACTCATTCGTTTGTAGGGGACTTACTGTGCTAATGAGAAAAATAAACATTTTGGCTTTTTTTTTTTTTTTTTTTTTTTTTTGCGGTACGCGGGCCTCTCACTGCTGCAGCCTCTCCCGTTGCGGAGCACAGGCTCCGGACGCGCAGGCTCAGCGGCCATGGCTCACGGGCGCAGCCGCTCCGCGGCATGAGGGATCTTTCCAGACCGGGCACGAACCCGTGTCCCCTGCATCGGCAGGCAGACTCTCAACCACTGCGCCACCAGGGAAGCCCACATTTTGGCTTTTTTAATACTTTAATCATCCTTGGAAGCTTTTTCACCCATTTATCCAATTATGTGATTTTCCATATTTGGTGCCTACATCTCTGGCACCAACCAGATTGAACCGTATGAGATGGGAATGTAGGGACTGTATGTGTTTTATATTTGTAGACCTATTGCCTAATCTGGTCCTGGCACATGGCAAGGACTCAGTAAGTATTTTTTGTAGTACTGAATGAGAAAAAACACTCAGTTTTGAGGAAAAAAGTACTTTAATAAAAATAGATTGTTATAAATATGCTGAACATGCCATTTGCAATTGCTACCAGTAAATAATACACTATTAGGGTAAGCTTCAGGCTGCATAATCTAAGATCTGTTTGGTGTTTTGATTGATTTCACTAACCAATTTCACTAACCAATTATTGTTGTTTTTAGTTTAATTTTATTCATTTAGTTTTTAAATCTTAAAGCATATCTTAAATGTTTGCCTTACTGTCAAGTGCACTTCAGATCAATCAAAAAGAAAAGGAAGCCTTTTCCAAACAATTTTCAAATTCCAACCTGAGGAGAAACATTAACCAGCTTTCACCAAAATTCTATCTCGCATCAGAGCAACTTTTTTTCCAAGCTGTAACATATTACCAAGTGTGGCCTCTTCCCCTCCTGCTGTCTCGTAGGTCCTTCTCCATTTCAGAATTTAGAGCCCCCGAATTCTCCTTTTCTCAGCCATTACAAAAAATCTGTAACCTCCCCACATTTGACAAAACATATCGCTGTAAAGGAGATTAGTTACGTAAACTCTAAAATACAAGTTAAAGCTATTTTTAATATTTTAATTTATGGAAACTAATAATCAAGTGCCCTTTCAACCTTGATTTCTGTGCTATGATCTGAACGTGAGGGTAATATTATGACATGACTCCTTCTTTTTCCATGCCTTCCCTTCACTCTTCAACCCCAATCTGCCTCTCACAGCCTGGCTACCACCACCCTCACATACAAACTAGGCTACTACATGAGGATCTTATTTAAAGCCCCAGCGACTGTCCCTTCCAATCATGCCGCTCATCTCAGGCTTCGTCGCAAATGTATGCCTTTTTTCACCCAGACTCTCTCAGATTCTTGTTCCTTACCTACTCCGTGTATTCTCCCCAAGGCTCGTTCTTATCTAGCCCTACTCCCTCCATAACATTCTCATGGTGCCCCAGGAATTCTCTTTGTAGAGTAATAAGCTCCCATGCATCATTCCCTACACTTTCATACCCTCACTAAAACGTTATACTTCTCAGGTGCTCTCCTTACCCTGTAGATCGCATAGGTAGAGGCTGATCAAAGGTCTGGAAAATGATATTGGCATTCTCCCGGATCTTCACAGCTACCCTAGTGCAAAGCCCCTTATTTCTGAGAGGTTCAAAGCATCTCGTTGTACCACTCTCTTTAAAAAATTTCTATTGAGGTATAATTGACATATTAGTTTCAGATTACAACATGATGATTTGATATTTGTATGTGTTGCAGAATGATTACATTTAAGTTCAGTTAACATCCGTCACCATACATACTTACAAAGTTTCTTCCTCATAATGAGAACTTTTAAGATTCACTCTCTTAGCAACTTTCAAATATAAAATAGAGCATTATTAACTATAGTTACCAAGTTGTGCATTACATCCCCATGAGTTATTTCTTATAACTAGAAGTTTATTCTTTTTGACCCTTTCATCCATTTAGCTCATCCCCTATCCTTTACCTCTGGAAACCACCAATCTGTTCTATCTATAAGCTCAAGGGTTTTGCTTTATTTTGTTTTTAAGATTCCACGTAAAAGTGAGGTCATATGGTTTTCGTCTTTCTCCGTTTGACTTTTGTCACTTACCATATGCCCTCTGGGTCCATCCATGTTGTTGCAAATGGCAGGATTCCCTTCTTTTTATGCCTGAATAATATTCCATTGTATATATAAACTGCATCTTCTTTATCCATTCATCTGTTAAGGAACACTTAAGTTGTTTGCATATCTTTGTTATTGTAAATAATACTGCAGTGAACATGTGAGTGGATACATCTTTGCAAGTTCATGTTTTCATTTTCTTCAGATAAATACCCAGAAGTGAAATTGCTGGATCATATGGTAGTTCTATTTTTACTTTTTCAAGACACCTTTATATTGCTTTCCATTGTGGCTGCACTAATTTACATTCCCACCAATAGTGTGCAAGTGTTCCCATTTCTCCACATCCTCTCCAGCACCTGTTATTTGACATTTTTTGATAATAGCCATTCTGACAGTTGTGAGGTGATATCACCTTGTGGTTTCCATTTGCATTTCCCTGATAATTAGTGATGTTTAGCATCTTTTTGTGTGTCTGTTAGCCAACTGTATGTCTTCTTTGAAAAATATTCAGATCTGTCCATTTTTATTTGAATTGTTTATTTTCTATGGGTTGTATCAGTTTTTTTAATATATTTTGGATATTAACCCCTTATAAGTCATATCATTTGCAAATATTTTCTCTCATTTTGTAGGTTGCCTTTTCATTTCGTTGATGGCTTCCTTTTTTTCTTTTACATCTTTATGGGAGTATAATTGCTTTACAATGGTGTATTAGTTTCTGCTTTATAGCAAAGTGAATGAGTTATACATATACGTATGTTCCCATATCTCTTCCCTCTTGCGTCTGTTGATGGCTTCCTTCGCTGTTCAGAAGCCTTTTAGTTTGAAGTAGTCCCACTTGTTTATTTATGCTTTTGTTGCCTTTGCTTTTGGAGTTAGATCCAAAAAAACATTGCCAAGACCAATGTCAAGATGCTTACTGCCTATATTTTCTGCTAGGAATTTTATGGTTCCAGGTCTATATTCAAGTCTTCAATCCATTTCGAGTTCATTTCTGTGTATGGTATAAAATAGTGGTCCAGTTTCATTCTTTTGCATGTGTCTGTCCAGCTCTCACAATATCATGTGGGTTTATTTCTGGGCTCTCTATTCTGTTCCATTGACCTATGTGTCTGTTTTTATGCTAACACACTCTTTTGATTACTCTAGCTTTATAATACAGTTTGAAATCAAGAGGCATCATGCCTCTGGCTTTGTTCTTCTTCCTCAAATTTGCTTTAGCTGATAAGACTCTGTTGTGGTTCCATACAAATTTTAGGATTATTTGTTCTATTTCTGTTAAAAATGCCACTGGTATTTTGACAGAGATTGCATGGAATCTGTAGATTGCTTTGGGTAGTATGAGCATTTTAACAATATTCTTATAATCCATGAGCAGAGAGTCTCTTTCCATTTATTTATTTATTTTCACTTTTTTTTTATTTATTAGGTTTCTGATCCCAAATAAGTCCCTAAATTTCTCTCAGTCTTGCCTTCTTTTTTTTTTTAACATTTTTATTGGAGTATAATTGCTTTACGATGGTGTGTTAGTTTCTGCTTTATAACAAAGTGAATCAGCTATACATATACATATATCCCCATATCTCCTCCCTCCTGCATCTACCTCCCACCCTCCCTATCCCACCCCTCTAGGGGGTCACAAAGCACCGAGCTGATCTCCCTGTGCTATGCAGCTGCTTCCCACTAGCTGTCTATTTTACATTTGGTAGTGTATATATGTCCATGCCACTCTCTCACTTCGTCCCAGCTTACCCTTCCCCCTCCCCGTGTCCTCAAGTCCATTCTCTACATCTGCGTTTTTATTCCTATCCTGCCCCTAGGTTCTTCAGAACCTTTTTTTTTTTTTTTAAGATTCCATGTATATGTGTTAGCATGGGTATTTGATTTTCTCTTTCTGACTTACTTTACTCTGTATGACAGACTCTAGGTCCATCCACCTCACTACAAATAACTCAATTTCATTTCTTTTTATGGTTGAGTAATATTCCATTGTATATATATGTGCCACATCTTCTTTATCCATTCATCTGTTGATGGACACTTAGGTTGCTTCCATGTCCTGGCTATTGTAAATAGTGCTGCATTAAACATTGTGGTACATGACTCTTTTTGAATTATGGTTTTCTCAGGGTATATGTCCAGTAGTGGGATTACTGGGTCGTATGGTAGTTCTATTTTTAGTTTTTTAAGGAACCACCATACTGTTCTCCATAGTGGCTGTATCAATTTACATTCTCACCAACACTGCAAGAGGGTTCTCCCTTTTCTCCACACCCTCTCCAGCATTTATTGTTTGGAGATTTTTTTATGATGGCCATTCTGACTGGTGTAATTGTAGCTTTGTACATTTCTCATTGTAGCTTTGATTTGCATTTCTCTAATGATTACTGATGTAGCTTTGATTTGCATTTCTCTAATGACTACTGATGTTGAGCATCCTTTCATGTGTTTGTTGGCAATCTGTATATCTTCTTTAGAGAAATGTCTGTTTAGGTCTTCTGCCCATTTTTGGTTTGGGTTGTTTGTTTTTTTTGTTATTGAACTTCATGAGCTGCTTGTAAATTTTGGAGATTAATCCTTTGTCAGTTGCTTCATTTGCAATTATTTTCTCCCATTCTGGGGGTTGTCTTTTTGTCTTGTTTATGGTATCCTTTGCGTGCAAAACATTTTAAGTTTCATTAGGTCCCATTTGTTTGTTTTTATTTCCATTTCTCTAGGAGGTGGGTCAAAAAAGGATTTTGCTGTGATTGATGTCATAGAGTGTTCTACCTATGTTTTCCTCTGAGAGTTTTAGAGTGTCTAGCCTTACATTTAGATCTTTAATCCATTTTGAGTTTATTTTTGGGTGTAGTGTTAGGCAGTGTTCTAATTTCATTCTTTTACATGTAGCTGTCCAGTTATCCCAGCCCCACTTATTGAAGAGGCTGTCTTTTCTCCATTGTATATTCTTGCCTCCTTTAACAAAAATAAGGTGACCATATGTGCGTGGGTTTATCCCTGGGCTTTCTATCATGTTCCATTGATCTATCTTTCTGTTTTTGTGCCAGTACCATACTGTCTTTATTACTGTATCTTTGTGGTATAGTCTGAAATCCAGGAGCCTGACTCCTCCAGCTCCATTTTTATTTCTCAAGATTGCTTTGTCTATTCAGGGTCTTCATTGTTTCCATACAAATTGTGAAATTTTTTGTTGTAGTTCTGTGAAAAATGCCAGTGGTAGTTTGATAGGGATTGCATTGAATCTGTAGATTGCTTTGGGTAATACAGTTATTTTCACAATGTTGATTCTTCCAATCCAAGAACATGGTATATGTCTCCCTCTGTTTGTAATGTCTTTAATTTCTTTCATCAGTGTCTTATAGTTTTCTGCATGCAGGTCTTTTGTCTCCTTAGGTAGGCTTTTTCATAGGTATTTTATTCTTTTTGTTGCAGTGGTAAATGGTAATGTTTCCTTAATATCTCTTTCAGATTTTTCATCATTAGTGTATAGGAATGCAAGAGACTTCTGTGCATTAATTTTGTATCCTGCTACTTTACCAAATTCATTGATTAGCTCTAGTAGTTTTCTGGTAGCCTCTTTAGGATTCTCTACGTGTAGTATCATGTCATCTGCAAGCAGTGACAGCTTCTTTTCTGATTTGGATTCCTTTTATTTGTTTTTCTTCTCTGATTGCTGTGGCTAAAACTTCTAAAACTATGTTAAATAATAGTGGTAAGAGTGGACAACCTTGTCTTGTTCCTGATCTTCGTGGAAAAGGTTTCAGTTTTTCACCATTGAGAACAATGTTGGCTGTGGGTTTGTCATATATGACCTTTATTATGTTGAGGTAAGTGCCCTCTATGCCTACTTACTGGAGGGTTTTTAGCATAAATGTGTATGATAAATGAATTTTGAATTTTGTCAAAAGCTTTTTGTGCATCTATTGAGGTGATCATATGGTTTTTTTCCTTCAGTTTCTTAGTATGTTTTATCACATTGATTGATTTGCGTATATGAAAGAATCCTTGCATTCCTGGGATAAACCCCACTTGATCATTGTGTATGATCCTTTTAATGTAGTGTTGGATTCTGTTTGCTAGTATTTTGTTGAGGATTTTTGCATCTATGTTCATCAGTGATATTGGCCTGTAGTTTTCTTTCTTTGTGACATCTCTGTCTGGTTTTGGTATCAGGGTGATGGTGGCCTCGTAGAATGAGTTTGGGAGTGTTCCTCCCTCTGCTATATTTTGGAAGAGTTTGAGAAAGTTAGATGGTAGCTCTTCTTTAAATGTTTGGTAGAATTCACCTGTGAGCCCATCTGTTCCTGAGCTTTTGTTTGTTGGAAGATTTTTAATCACAGTTTCAATTTCGTTTATTGTGATTGGTCTGTTTATATATTCTATTTCTGCCTGGTTCAGTCTCGGAAGATTGTGCTTTTCTAAGAATGTGTCCATTTCCTCCAGGTTGTCTGTTTTATTGGCATATAGTTGCTTGTAGTAATCTCTCATGATCTTTTGTATTTCTGCACTGTCAGTTTTTCTCCTTTTTCATTTCTAATTCTATTGATTTGAGTCTTCTCCCTTTTTTTCTTGATGACTCTGGCCAATGGCTTATCAATTTTGTTTATCTTCTCAAAGAACCAGCTTTTAGTTTTATTGATCTTTGCTATTGTTTCCTTCATTTTTTTCCCCTTTATTTCTGATCTGATCTTCATGATTTCTTTCCTTCCGCTAACTCTGGGGTTATTTTTGTTCTTCTTTCTCTAATTGCTTTAGGTGTAAGGTTAGGTTGTTTATTTGAGGTATTTGTTTCTTGAGGTAGGATTGTATTGCTATCAACTTCCCTCTTAGAACTGTTTTTTCTGCCTCCCATAGGCTTTGGGTCACTGTGTTTTCACTGTCATTTGATACTAGGTATTTTTTGATTTCCTCTTTGATTTCTTCAGTGATCTCTTGGTTATTTGGTAGTGTATTGTTTAGCCTCCATGTATTTGTATTTTTTACAGAGTTTTTCCTGTAGTTGATATCTAGTCTCATAGGGTTTTTGTCAGAAAAGATACTTGATATGATTTCAATGTTCTTAAATTTACCAAGTCTTGATTCGTGACTGAAGATATGTTCTATCCTGGAGAATGTTCGATGAGCACTTGAGAAGAAAGTGTATTCTGTTGTTTTTGGATGGAATGTCCTACAAATATCAATTAAGTCCATCTTGTTTAATGTATCATTTAAAGCTTGTGTTTCCTTATTTATTTTCATTTTGGTTGATCTGTCCACTGGTGAAAGTGGGGTGTTAAAATCCCCTACTATGATTGTGTTACTGTCGATTTCACCTTTTATGGCTGTTAACATTTGTCTTATGTATTGAGGTGCTCCTATGTTGGGTGCACAAATATTTACAATTGTTATATCTTTTTCGTGGATTGATCCCTTGATCATTATGTAGTGTCCTTCTTTGTCTCTTGTAATAGTCTTTATTTTAAGGTCATTTTGTCTGATATGAGAATTGCTACTCCAGCTTTCTTTTAATTTCCATTTGCATGGAATATCTTTTTCCATCTCCTCACTTTCAGTCTCTTTGTGTCCCTAGGTCTGATGTGGGTCTCTTGTAGACAGCATATATATGGGTCTTGTTTTTGTATCCGTTCAGCCAGTCTTTGTCTTGTGGTTGGAGCATTTAATCCATTTTCATTTAAGGTAATTATTGATATATATGTTCCTATTCCCATTTTCTTAATTGTTTTTCGTTTGTTATTGTAGGTCTTTTCCTTGTCTTGTGTTTCCTGCCTAGAGAAGTTCCTTTAGCATTTGTGTAAAGCTGGTTTGGTAGTCCTGAATTCTCTTAGCTTTTGCTTGTCTGCAAAGCTTTTAATTTCTCTGTCGAATCTGAATGAGATCCTTGCTGACTAGAATAATTTTGGTTGTAGGTTTTTCCCTTTCATCACTTTAAATATGTCCTGCCACTCCCTTCTGGCTTGCAGAGTTTCTGGTGAAAGATCAGCTGTTAACGTTATGGAGATTCCCTTGTATGTTATTTGTTGATTTTTCCCTTGCTGCTTTTAATATTTTTTGTTTGTATTTAACTTTTGATAGTTTGATTAATATATGTCTTGGCATGTTTCTCCTTGGATTTATCCTGTGTGGGACTCTCTGTTCTTTCTGGACTTCATTGACTATTTCTTTCCCATCTTATGGAAGTTTTCAACTATAATCTATTCAGATATTTTCTCAGTCCCCTTATTTTTCTTTTCTTCCTCTGGGACCCCTATAATTCAAATGTTGGTGTGTTTAATGTTGTCCCAGATGTCTCTGAGACTGTCCTCAGTTCTTTTCATTCTTTTTTCTTTATTCTGCTCTGTGGTAGTTATTTCCAATATTTTATCTTCAAGGTCACTTATCCATTTTCCTGCCTCAGTTATTCTGCTATTGAATCCTTCTAGAGAATTTTTAATTTTGTTTATTGTGTTGTTCATCATTGTTTGTTTGCTCTTTAGTTCTTCTAGGTCCTTGTTAATCGTTTCTTGTAGTTTCTGCATTCTATTTCCAAGATTTTGGATCATCTTTACTATCAATACTCTGATTTCTTTTTCAGGTAGACTGCCTATTTCCTCTTCATTTTTTAGGTCTGGTGGGTTTTTACCTTGCTCCTTCATCTGCTGTGTGTTTCTTTGTCTTCTCATTTTGCTTAACTTACTGTGTTTGGGGTCTCCTTTTCAGAGGTTGCAGGTTCATAGTTCCCGTTGTTTTTGGTGTCTGTCCTCAGTGGGTAAGGTTGGTTCAATATGTTGTGTAGGCTTCCTGGTGGAGGGGACTGGTGCCTGTGTTCTGATGGTTGAGGCTGGATCTTGTCTTTCTGGTGGGTAAGATCACATCTGGTGGTGTGTTTTGGGGTGTCTGTGACCTTATTATGATTTTAGGCAGCCTCTCTGCTATTGTTTGGGGTTGTGTTCCTGTTTTTCTTGTTGTTTGGCATAGCATGTCCAGCACTGGAGTTTGCTGGTTGTTGAGTGGAGCTGGGTCTTAGTGTTCAGATGGAGTTTTCTGGGAGAGCTTTCGCCGTTTGATATTATGTGGAGCCGGGAGGTCTCTGGCGGACCAGTGTCCTGAAGTGTCCTCTCCTACTTCAGAGGCACAGGCCTGACAACTGGCTGGAGCAAGAAGAACCCTGTCTGCCACACAGCTCAGAAGAAAAGGGAGAAAAAAAGAAAGGAAGAAAGAAAAACATAAAATAGTTATTAAAATAAAAAATGTTTTAAAATTATTAAAAAGAAGAAAATTTTGTGGTAATAAAGACAAAGAAAAAAAAGAAAGAAAGAAGGGAGCAACCAAACCAAAAAACAAATCCACCAGTGATAACAAGCATAAAAAGTATATATATATATATATATATATATATATATATATATATATATATATATAAAGGGCTGACCTAGGACAAATGGTAAAAGTAAAGTTTTACAGACTAAGTCACATGAAGAAGCATACACATACACACTCACAAAAAGAGAAGGAAAAATATGTATATATCTATATACATATATGAAAAAAAGGGAAGACAGTAACCAAATCAATAACAAATCTACCAGTGATAATAAGCTTTAAATACTAAACTAAGATAAACATAAGACCAGAAACAAATTAGATGTAGAGAGCAGACCCCATGTCTACAGTTGTTCCCTAAGTCCACCTCCTCAATTTGGGATGATTCGTTGTCTATTCATGTATTCCACAGATGCAGGGTACATCAAGTTGATTTAATCCACTGCTCCTGAGGCTGCTGGGAGAGAGTTCCCTTTCTCTTCTTTGTTCCCACAGCTCCTGGGGTTCAGATTTTGATTTGGACCCGGCTCTGCATGTAGGTTGCCTGAGGGTGTCTGTTCGTCGCTCAGACAGGATGGGGTTAAAGGAGCAGCTGATCTGGGGGCTCTGGCTCACTCAGGCTGGCAGGGGGGAGGGGCATGGATGCGGGGCAAGCCTGCGGCGGCGGAGGCCAGTATGACGACATTGCAGTAGCCTGAGGCGCGCCGTACATTCTCCCGGGGAAGTTGTCCCTGGATCACGGGACCCTGGAAGTGGCAGGCTGCACAGGCTCCCGGGAGGGGAGGTGTGGAGAGTGACCTGTGCTCAAACACAGGCTTCTTGGTGGCGGTAGCAGCAGCGTCTCATGCCCGTCTCTGGGGTCCGCGCTGATAGCCGTGACTCGCGCTTGTCTCTGGAGCTCGTTTAGGCGGTGGTCTGAATCCCCTCTCCTCATGCACCCCGAAACAATGGTCTCTTGCCTCTTCAGCAGCTCCAGACTTTTTCCCGGACTCCCTCTCGTCTAGCTGTGGTGCACTAGCCCGCTTCAGGCTGTGTTCACGCAGCCAACCCCAGTCCTCTCCCTGGGGTCTGACCTCCGAAGCCCAAGCCTCAGCTCCCAGCCCCCGCCCGCCCCGGCCAGTGAGCAGACAGGCCTCTCGGGCTGGTGAGTGCCGGTCGGCCCTGATCCTCTGTGCGAGAATCTCTCCGCTTTGCCCTCTGTTGCTGCGCTCTCCTCTGTGGCTCCAAAGCTTACCCCCTCCGCCACCCGCAGTCTCCGCCAGTGAAGGGGTTTCCTAATGTGTGGAAACATTTCCTCCTTTACAGCTCCCTCCCAGAGGTGTAGGTCCCGTCCCTATTCTTTTGTCTCTGTTTTTTCTTTTTTCTTTTGCCCTACCCAGCTACGGGGGGAGTTTCTTGCCTTTTGGGAGGTCTGAGGTCTTCTGCCAGCGTTCAGTAGGTATTCTGTAGGAGTTGTTCCACATGTAGATATATTTCTGATGTATTTATGGGGAGGAAGGTGATCTCCATGTCTTACTCCTCTGCCACCTTGAAGGTCTCCTTTCCATTTATTTTTGTCATCTTTAATTTCTTTCATCAGTGTCTTGTCATTTTCTGTGTAGGACTTTCACCTCCTTGGTTAAATTTATTCCTAGGTATTTTATTCTTTTGGGTGTATTTGTAAATTGGATTGTTTCTTTAATTTGTCTTCCTGATCGCTTGTTGTCAGTGTATATAGATGAAACTGATTTTTGTATATTGATTTTGTATCCTATAATTCATGTATCAGTACTAACAGTTTTTTGGTGGAGTCTTTAGTATTTTCTGTATATAATATCCTGTCATCTGCAAATAGTGACAGTTTTACTTCTTCCTTTCTGTTTTGGGTGCTTTTTATTTCTTGCCTAATCACTCTTGCTAGGACTTCCAATAATATGTTGAGTGAAAGTGGTAAGAGCAGACATTCCTGTCTTGTTTCTGATCTTAGAGGAAATGCTTTCAGCTTTTCATAATTGAGTATGATGTTAGCTGTGGGTTTGTCATATATGGCCTTTATTATGTTGAGGTATGATCCCTCTATACCCACTTTTTTGAGAGTTTTTATCATATATGGATGACAGGTTTTGTCAAGTGCTTTCTCTGCATCTATTGAGTTGATCATATACTTTTTATACTTTATTTTGTTAAGGTGGTGTTTGTTATTGATTTGCAGATGATGAAACACCCTTGCATCCCTGGGATAAATGCCACTTGATTGTGTTTTATGATCCTTTTAATGTATTGTTGAATTTGGTTTGCTAATATTTTGTTGAGGATCTTTGCATCTGTATTCATAAAGTATATTGCCCTGTAGTTTTCTTTTTTTGTGGTATTCTAACCTGGCACTGGTCTTGTAAAATTATTTTGGAAATGTTCCCTTTTATTCCGTTTTCAGAAGAGTTTGAGAACAATTGGTATTAATTCTTCTTTGAACGTTTGGTAGAATTCATCAATGAAGCCATTTGGTCCTAACTTTTTCGGGGAGGTTTCTGATTACTGATTCAATTTCGTTATTGGTTATCAGTCTGTTCAACTTTTCTATTTCTTCCTGATTCAGTCTTGGAAGATTTTATGTTTCTAGGAATTTATTCATGTCTTCTAGGTTGTCCAGTTTGTTGGTGTATAATTGTAGCAGTCGCTTATTACCCTTTGTATTTCTGTGCTATCAGTTGTAAAGTCTTCTCTTTCATTTCTGATTTTATTTGAGTCCTTTCTCTTTTTTACTTTGTGAGTCTAAAGATTTGTCAATTTTGTTTATTCTTTCAAAACACTGGTGTTTGTTTCATTGATCTTTTCTATTGTATTTTTAGTTTCTATTTCATTTAGCCACTCTGATCTTTGTTTTCTCCTTCCACTAACTTTGGGCTTCATTTGCTCTTCTTTTTCTAGTTCCATGAGGTATAAAGTTAGGTTATTTGAGATTTGTCTTGATGTCGGTATTTAACACTATGAACTGCTTTTGCTGCCTCTCATAAGTTTTGATATATTGTACTTCCATTTTCATTTTTCTCAATGTATTTTTTGATTTCTCTTTTGATTAATTGTAACACTCGAGGATTTTTTTTCTTTCTTTTCTAACCTCCAGGTAAATTCTTTACTTCATCCAAGACTATGAAAACTTATTCTAATCTTTACTTCTGACTCAAATCATTCAAAATTTTAACCCTTTAGTTCCTTGATTTTATTTTGATTGACTCTAAATCCAAACTCAATTTATAACCTGTAATCAGATGTTTCCATTATTGTTTTGAACTCTTCTACCTCTGCTATAGACTGAGTGTTTGTGTCCCTGAAAAATTCATATGTTGAAACCTAATCCCCAATGTTATAATATTTGGAGATGGGGCCTTTGGGAGTTGATTAGTTCATGAGAGTGGATCCTTCCTAAATGGGATCAGTGCCCTTATAAAAGAGACCCCAGAGAGTTCCTTTGCCCCTTTTGTCCTGTGAGGACACAGCAAGAAAACAAATGTCTAAGAACCAGAAATAGGCTCTTACCAGACACCAGATCTCATACTTTGATCTTTGACTTCTTAGTCTTCAGAACTATGAGAAACATATTTCTGTTGTTTACAAACTACCCAGTCTATTGTATTCTATTACAGCAACATAAACAGACTAAGACAACCCCTTCATTACTGCATTCCTATTTTCAATGCTTTGATATTCTTATTACTGTCTCATGCCTTTGCTCTTATGGTGATCTTTACAATTTTCTCATAGAAATTTCTGTGTTAAACTTGCCTCTTATTTCAATCTATCAGTTATCTTCTACCAGTTTAGAGTATGCATTCAAACAATCACATCCACTACTCTCTTGCCAGAGCCCTCAGTAAATTATCTTTCTCCTTTATTTATGTATGAAAATCCTCAACACTGTATCGATACAGCCTGAAGTTGCTTCTTCTGTGAAGCCTGACCACTGAGTATAGACAGGTGCTTCTCGCATGGCACCATGTAATGTACTTCTCCTGTATTTCTGCAGCTTATTTGTTCTTCCCTCACCTGCTATATTTTCATCTGATGACAAGGGACAATGCTCTGTTAACTCTTTTTATCCTTTTCTAAATCTTTTTACCATGAAGTTTGGTGATGAATACATGCCTAAAACACTCATTGAATGAATGTATGAATTCGTCCTCATTGTTTAAAGAAACTCCTCATGGACAAAACAGTTTTGTAAAGGGACATTTTATTAAGCGAACAATCATTCTATTTTGTCTTTTATGTTAAAAGAAAGCAAACCTACTGTAGCAGATGCCATAGGTCCTCTGTCCAAATCCCTGTAGATCCCTTTACCATGCACACCTGCTCTTGTTGGACGTTCACTCCTGTGAATCTTTGTCAGGGGACTGTCTCAGGCTGCCATTACTTTGCCTATGCACACACGGAGCCAGAAATGCTTAAAAAGTTCTGTTCCTTTGAAGCCAGCCCTTAGCCAAAGATTTTAGACCTGGGAGCTTAAATACTCCAAGTCCCTGCCTTTGATCCAGGCTACTCTGAGGTGTTCCCTACAGCGTATCCAGAGCTCCCTGACAGACTGAGCCACAGTTAAGCACTGTGGGATGTTGCTTGATATCTTAGACTTGTCTGGCTACATTTCTTCCTGGCTCCACTTACCCACTCTCCTACTGATTTTTCCTAATAAATTATATTTTCATGGATCTTTCTCTTCTTCCTGGACAAGCAATCTAAGACACCTACCAATAGTTTTAGGGGTCATTTGTAGTAAATATAAAATAAATAACATTGAATCAATGACCACTGACCATGGAAAATTGACATAGCTCCAAAAGTATTAGTTAAAACTGTTAATCTTGGCATAGGGAAAACCACTTAATCACATAGCACTCATTTCTGTATAGTCTTTCAGTTGAGAAGTCAAATTTTCTCAAGGGCTCTCTTTCCCCTTTTTAGCGCCTCTTAAAAATTCTTAAAACACTTTATTTTAAATACATTCTTATATGTGTGAAAATATGGTGGGGAAAAATAATATTCAGAGAAGGATCTTGTACTTACATCTTTTGCTATCTTGGTAAAAGAAAGTCTCCATTATGACCATCACTGTCTTCTCGTAATTCTTTAGATAAACTGACAACTTTGGAATTAATGTAATGTGTTATGTAAAAATCATTATTTCACAATATTTAATACTGTAACCTGTGGAAGCACAAGAATTTTTGCAAAACTACCATCATTTCTAGTTTGAAATGGACTTCACCTCAGCTTCTGTGCTCCTCCTTTGTCATGTTCAACTAATATGGGAAAATAGGTGTGTCATTAACATTCGGCTCAAGAAATTTTCCTATATTGTATACATCATGAAAGAGCACGTGAAGAAATGAAGAAACAGAAAATTGCCTGCCACTCAAGGCTCCCCTCGACCTCCTACTCACTACACGTATTAGAAATTAATATATACAATGAAAACTAGATGGGCTTCCCTGGTGACGCAGTGGTTGAGAATCTGCCTGCTAACGCAGGGGACATGGATTCAAGCCCTGGTCTGGGAGGATCCCACATGCCGCGGAGCAACTAGGCCCGTGAGCCACAACTACTGAGCCTGTGTGTCTGGAGCCTGTGCTCCGCAGCAAGAGAGGCTGCGACAGTGAGAGGCCCGCGAACCACGATGAAGAGTAGCCCCCGCTCGCCACAACTAGGGAAAGCCCTCGCACAGAAACGAAGACCCAACACAACAAAAATAAATTAATTAATTAATAAACTCCTACCCCCAACAACTTCTTAAAAAAAGAAAAAACTAGATGAAACTATATAGATATCTCTTCCATGTGAGTTTATATTTTTACATCTCTGTTTAGAGATGCAAAACTGAATTTATTCTTAACCAGACATATGGTCCATCTATTTCTTCTAATTGTCACATTCTCTGCATCTGATTATTATTCTCACTTTTAGATGAGGGAATTGTCACTGAGAGATGTTAAAAGCAAGCCAGCTTAACACAAGTGGTAAGTTTGGGGCCTGGACTGGTGTCCAGGCCTGCTGACTCACGTCCTTCATCATTACACTGCTTCCAGGACCAGAGAACTTGAGTCTTCCTCTGAGGGAAAGGAGAATATGAATGCCTATCGGCTAAGTGACGAGCAGCTACTTGGTTAGTTTTTTCAGTTAATATAATTGACATAAAGTAGAAACTACATGGATATCAGAATTGTTACTTAAGTGATCAAAGGTTTCTATGTAACCCAGTCTAAGAATCATTTTCATTTCCTCACCACATGAAGTTGCCCATATCCATTAATACTCACCAGCGGTGCAGATGTGCAGTTCAAAACGATCTGGCTTCAAGTTAGAGCTATGGAATAGTGGGTAAACTATTTTCTCTGAATGTTAAGTACCTCATCTAAGAAAAGGCACAGTTTAATAATAGTATTTCAAAGGATTGTCAAGAAGATTAAATAAGATAAATATGCAATCTTTTTTGCAGCTGTTTATGTCTATTAGCAATTCCCCCTCTACCTCCCAACAAATGTTTCAATAATTTCACGCTGCTATTCCCTGCAAAAGTAGTATATGTTATATTTTAAATACAATGCAATAGGGACTTCCCTGGTGGTGCAGTGGTTGAGAATCCGCCTGCCAGTGCAGGACAAAGGGGTTCGAGCCCTGGTCTACGAAGATCCCACATGCCATGGAGCAACTAAGCCCGTGTGCCACAACTACTCAGCCTGCGCTCTAGAGCCCGCAAGCCACAACTTCTGAGCCCACATGCCACATCTACTGAAACCCACACACCTGGAGCCCGTGCTCCGCAACAAGAGAAGCTACTGCAATGAGACGCCTGCGCAGTGAAATGAAGAGTAACCCCCTCTCACTGCAACTAGAGAAAGCCCACGCGCAGCAATGAAGACCCAATGCAGCCAAAAACAAATAAATAAATAAAAATAAAACAAATACAATGCAATAAAACAATTTTTTTATTATTTTAGATGGGTATCTATGAACATTACAAGATTATGGTTGGAAATGATTGGTTTGCAAAAACAGTATGTTTTTGATAGATTCAGTTAAAGAAAGAAATGAGTGTTTTATTGTCAGCTGGATCAGGAAATTAACTAAATGGTTAAGAGTCTTCACTTTTCAAGTCGTTTGATATTATTTAGAAACAACATATTATCAAGCAGTTTTCAGAAGACCTGATTCTGTACACAGGAACATAACTCTTGATATATACCTGAGATACTTCCCCAAAGTTAACTCACAAAGCATTTTGATACAACTTGGAAATACCGTGAGTCAGTGTGCTGACCAAGTAATTATGTAGGTTAAAATCTCACTAGGGTTATGTGATACATGCTTTAAATGTTGTTATCCTTGTTACTCATTTCACTTTTATTGAGTAGTGCATACAATTCCTTTTCTATTCACTGGAAACTTCTCCCCCGTTATCTTTTACACACGTTGGTTGTAATGAAGAGACGTGAAAGACTTGGTATACTTAATTAATCAATACTAGACTGAAATAAAGTGAAATGTAAATAAAATAATACAACTGGGTATTGAAGTTGAACTTGTTATTTAGTTTTTCTAAGAACTATTTTTTTGTCTCCTTTGCTGAGAAAGAACATATTTTTACATTTTTGTAGGGAGCAGAAAAGATTCTGGTGATTTCACTGCTGATTTCCCCTTTCGTACTTTGACTCTGTCCTCGAGAAGCACTTGCTTTCTTTTATCCTTGCCTCTTCGTAATAACAATCTCAAGTTCATAAAATATGGAGAGAACATATTGTTAGAAAACACAAGAAAGGAATAAACTGAATAAAATACATAGCAAAACTAAAAAAAATGATGTTTAGATTATTTTCTGGTCATTGTGGCATCTATATTTCCTGAGATATCTCTGGTTATTTCTTTAAAATTAGCATCATTAAACAAAAACTAAAAATACTAATATTTAAAATGTTTTCTTTCAAGTTAAATCAGAAGTTAGAATATCATTTATTCCCTCTTTTAATACCATTCTTTCCTAGGAATTCGAAGAATAAGCCTCTAGTGTATATTTTATCCCTTTTCAATATTTTCTAAACATTGGAGGAAAATAGTTTTACATATGCTATTTTAAGAAATATTGTCATTTAATAATTGCAAATTTAAATGATTATTATATTTCCACAGGGGAAATTAGTTGACCATTCTGACCTTTATTAGCCCACCAAGACAATTTTAACCTTTAATTTTAGCTGACAATGAATCAAGATAGTAAAAAGAAAATTGCATATATATATTCAAAGTAAAGGAAGTATGATAATAACTGATAAAACTTTGTATCACATATTTTAAGGTAAAAGAAATGTGCAAATTTGGGTTCCAGATTATATGTCAAAGAGCCCTAGAACCCAATTTTATAATCTCCTCATAGCAGCTGCCTTGTCTTTCAACACACACACATCTCTGATGAAAGACTGTTGTTCCATCAGGTACAGATCACTTCTTTCACCTCAAACATTTTTAATCTTGCAAATAAAATAAAGCTCAGGAATGCAGATAATGTGTCCAAGATACCATCAGCTCATTGACATTCCCACTGGAAGTCTACTGTTGAAATGATTTTTTAGCTAACTCTTTTTTTTTTTTTTTTTTTTTTTTGCGGTACTTGGGCCTTTTACTGTTGTGGCCTCTCCTGTTGTGGAGCACAGGCTCCGGATGCGCAGGCTCAGCGGCTATGCCTCACTGGACTCGCCGCTCCACGGCACGTGGGATCTTCCCGGACCGGGGCACGAACCCGTGTCCCCTGCATCGGCAGGCGGACTCTCGACCACTGCGCCACCAGGGAAACCCTTTAGCTAACTCTTGATGTGTTCTGCACACCGTGAAAATATCATTGAGAAGTGGTCCGTGCACATCAGTGAAAGGGGAGAAATAGCCAACCAGAATTTACTGTAATGATAGGTGACTGCAAGGGTTTGAAGCAGTAGAATTTTGATGTGCAAAAATAAAATCAAATTTGATGTGCACATTATTATTCCTAAATACCACTTCTTTATGAAAAATGATATCAGATCCTGTTTCTAGGAATGTATAAGTGAACAGAATAGTAATTCACAGCTACAGGGAATTCTTGCAATGCTTGTCAGGAAATGACTGCTGAGAAGCTTTAAGCAATTAAGAGATTTATCTTCTACAGTGACTGTTTTCCTGTTCCAGTCAGACTGAACATATTAAAACTGAGGTTGGCAACATGTAGATTCATGTGTACTTGTTATGCATGGTCCTATAAAAATATGCATTTGGGAAAGACATTACAACCTCAGTTCCTTGTAAAGACAGCAGGACTTAATGGGCCAGAAAGCAGGTGTGCACTCCAGGGAGAAATTGCTCTGTGATGGTGTAGTACCATGGTTGGGTAGAATCGTGGTTTTGTTTATCTTTCCAATATCATTGCGCAGTCTATTTAGATGCTTTCTATGAAATTATGTCCAATATCCACGTTTTGGGTTGTGTCAGAGTACATTATTAATAATAAATCAAGTTACTGCCAATAGCAGTGAAGCTCTTTTGTAATGATTAATGTAAGAGGACAGGCATAACATGTGTTTTATGATTAATTATGTTACATCAGGACCTACTCTATGGTTCTGTATGTAGTATATTTTATTGGACATTATATGATTCCCAGTATATATATATTTGTGAAGTTTTAGGTACAATATCTCCATTCAAAATAAATCTTCCTTGCTTAGCAAAAACTATCTTACCAGAAATATATCTTTTTGTATTTCTAAATACCATAAATATGTAATTTAAGAGTTTAATTGAGATGCTTTTAATAATATTGTTTCATTATTGTAATTCCATATTCAGGATATGACCATAAATGTGTTATAATTAAGGTCAGGTTTTCATAGGTATACAATGGCAAGTGAGAATACTATGACATAACGTTATGAGACATAGCCTTAAGTAACAGATTGAGATCAGTAGCCTTATTTATTGCTATGTATTTTAATTTTATTGACCAAATTCCAGAAAACTCTAATAATCAAAGCAATACAAATTTAAACAGTATAATATCCTTTTTCATAAAAAAAAGGCATCTAAAAATTACAATAACTTATCATTGAATGTGTGCAGAAATTGGAAAATGGCAACCTTTACCACAGCTGCTGGGAGAATATATCAGTACAGTTTTTTTCTGGATGGAAACGTGACAATTAAGCAAAATTGTTAAATATTTATATCTTTTGACTAAATTAAACTTCTAGAAATTATCCTGAGAAAAAAGTCGAATATGTATGAGTATTTAATTTCCAAATGTTAATCACCATGGTATTTATATTATAAAACTGGAAATATCCTAAATGCCCAATAACTGTGGATAAATAAAATAAATTATTACATTTCTATGAATACATATTCTATAATCATCATCCTTGTATTTTAGAGAACATTAATTAAATTGGAAAATATTATTTCATATGTAATGTAAAAAGAAAATTTAGATCACTGTGTCACCAAATTAATTTATGTATAAATGGACAAAAGAGATAAAGTAAACATTCATATATAAGTTAATTTGGTGATATAGTAATATATTTAAATCAACAAATTGATTTAATGATATAATGACAGTTACATTTAAGAAATAAAATTAATATTTTTAATTAATTTTTTTGTGTTTCAAAATTTTCCACAGTGAATATGGACAGCTTTTATAATAAGAAAGATCTTATTTAAAATTTTAAAAGTAAGAGTAATTACTTGAACTCTATCTATAAAATTCAACTACTTTATAAATAAATGACAATATTACTTTTACAGCTAATATTTTTAAAACCCTCTATATAATGGTACAGAAGTTTGCTGGACAGGAGAAATAGCTCATTGTATTTAGAACCTGATTTTTGACGTTATTTTATACCAGAGACAAAGGTAGTTTTATGTTGTTGGCTACCTGGAACTGTTTGCTTTAGTTGTTTCTTCTGTTTTAGAGGTTAGCTCAGGTATGAGATGGTGTGAGAATGTGCTTCCTGGAATTAAAAATTATGTAAATAGTTTTTCTCAAGGAATCTCTCTATTTTTCATTTTACGTCTAGAAGGGCAAAATTAAACTCCCAGGCATAAATTTGGAAATAGTCTCATTTTCTACTCTCTGCTAGGATCTCCCCCTTAGCCCAGTTTAAATATATGTCTGTTAAAACTAACTTCCTATGTTACAACCTAAAGTATTTACAGATGATATAATTTGATCCTCTATTAGTACTTTTCTTTCAAGAAAATTCATCAGAAACTACCTACGGAAATTGTTGGTTATTTTCTGTGGTCACCAGCTTTCTGCTAATAACTTACTTCCTTCATACCAGCAAAACAACTCTATCATTGCAGCATTCTTAGCCCCAGGGCCTTCAACAGTTTCTTCATGCTGTGTCATCTGAAATATGTACCAGTTTTGTGGTGAAATGCAGAGATACGTAAGTTATCAGTCAATAGCTGTTAATTCTTCCATCTAGCCACCTTATACAGTTTTTCCAGTTGGCCCATTATATAATCTACATGAAGATGTGATTAACATAACTCTGAAACGAAGAGTGAGAACGAGGCAGAGGTCATGCGGGTAGACGGGAGAATCCACAAACACGTATATGAACTCAGAAATCAAGATAAGTGGGATGCTACAGCAAATCTAGTAAATGAGGCAGGAAATTCACAAGAGTCAAAGGTTTGTGATCAAGGACAGATAATGAATAAAGTGTATTTTATCACCCAGTGGCAGAGAAACATAGGAACCTTAAGTCTGAATAGTCTAAGCCAGAAAATAGAGGTCAGTAGACCTCTGTATCCAGAGTGTATAAACGATTTTAAGTGTTCAGAAAATTGTGAGAAACCATGGTCAAAGGAAAATCTAGGGATAAAGATTCTACAAACTGTTGCTAAAAGATCAGAAAGCCAATAGGTATCTATTGTTCTAGAAAGGCAGCAAACAGCTTTACCTTTTAAGCAGTTGTGAGAAGGTAATGCAATTTATCTAGAATTCTAAATGTAGCATAATTTTAAACCACTGGACATTTGCTTTGGGAGCATTTTCCAGCCAAGTCTTGGTTCTTCACATGCTTGCTAAGCGTGGCAAAAGCTAGTCCAGAAGTGGGAACATAGCCAAGGTTACAAAGACATTTTACATCAAGGATTAAAAAATACACAGATACTCAGGTGAGAATGGAAACTCAGGATCATAATGCCTTATAGGTTTGAAAAATTCATTTCTGATTCACATGCTCTGCTTTTCCAACAATGTTAGGTTAAAAAAAAACCCCAAACCCTACAGTCTCTGCCTGAAAGAATTTTGCTTGGGTAATTTTGAAAGACTCCTTTCAGAGGCTGCCCTTAGGGAGTCTATTTCACAGTCTCGTAGACTTAGCTCATTTAGGTTTTCTTTACATCTAATCAACAGTTTCTTATGTTTAGTTTAACCTTAATGAAGACATTTCAACAAATTTTTACTTTGTATCCTGTACCTTTTCAACCCCAGGATTTCAGGAATTAAAGAACTTTCTGGAAGTCTAGATACAGCAAAATTTAACGAATAGTACCTTTGCCTGGGACTCAAATATAAGGGGACAGTGTGAAGAATGTGTCAAAATAATTGCATTCTGACTATATTTTTTAACATTGGACAATTGACTAAATGTCAAGAAAGGCAAAGATATGTAGTTTTGTTTATTTTTTATCATGTTAAGAAGAAGACTGTTACAGAAGATAAATATACAGATAGTGATCAATATTTATAATTGGTACATTCCTTCTTCTGTTAGACCATGGGACACTGGGTTATCAGTTATGGTTTCCACTGCCATATTATTGCTTCTGGATAGCTCCTACAAAAAACATCAGGTTCAAACCATGAGTAAATGAATTAGGGATTTCAGAGATGCTCTGGTTAGCTCCGCACAAGATAAAGATGAAGGCTGTAGAGAAATTACTTACTATGAGAAAGAACCCTCAAGCAAGAATACATTTGATATCTATGTCACTCTCTAGCCAGAACATACATCTCTCTCGCTCCCCTCCCCAGCCATTCTTGCACCTGTAAAACCATACAAATGAGCATTTCTGGACATATTTGATTGGTTCAGAGGCAGATACCTGATCCATCTTTTGTGTAATTTGGATGTTTAGTCCTTTCTTGGATTTTATTGGCCAAGCAATTTCTATTTTATCTAAGCTAACTTAGTTTTTTTTTTTTTTTTTTTTGTCATCTACATTTTGGAGACTTGATAAAATCTCAATACCTATATGGTGCTTTCAGTTTTTTCACTTTATTGACATATGACTGACATATAATGCTGTATAAGTTTGAGGTGTACCACTTAATGATACATATTTATATATATCAAATATAAATCTATATTTTGAGAAATGATCACCACAATAATTTATGTTAACACCCATCAACTCACATAATTACATTTTTTTCTTGTGATGAGAATTTTTAAGATTTAGTATCTTAGCAACTTTAAACTATGCAGTGCAGTATTGTTAATTATAGTTGTCATGCTGTACATTACATCCCCAGAACTTATTTATCTTATAACTGGATGTTTGTACTTTTTGACCACCTTCACCAGTTCCCCTACTCCTTGCCCCCTGCCTCTGGTGACTACCAATTTGTTCTCTGTTTCTATGAGTTTATTTTTTTTTTCTTTTTAGATTCCATATGTAAGTAAGATCATACAGTATTTGTCTTTCTCTGTCTGACTTATTTCACTTAGCTTTAATGCCCTCAAGTTCCATTCATGTTGTTGCAAAAATAACAAGATTTCCTTCTTTTTTAAGCTAAATTATATATCTATATCCCTATTGATATAGATATATACCAAATCTTCTTTATTCATTCATCCACTGGTTGTTTCCCTGTCATGGCTACTGTGAATAATGATGTAATGAACAGAGGGGTGTGCAGATATCTCTTCAGGATGATGATTTCATTTCCTTTGGATATATACACAGAAGTGGAATTGCTAGATCATATAGTAGTTCCATTTTTAATTTTTTCTTTTTTGCGGTACGTGGGCCTCTCACTGTTGTGGCCTCTTCCGTTGCGGAGCACAGGCTCCGGACACGCAGGCTCAGCAGCCATGGCTCACAGGCCCAGCCGCTCCGCGGCATGTGGGATCCTCCCGGACCGGGGCACGAACCTGTGTCCCCTGCATCAGCAGGCGGACTCTCAACCACTGTGCCACCAGGGAAGCCCTATTTTTAATTTTTTAAGAAGACAATATACTGTTTTCTATAGCGGCTGCACCAAGTTACATTCCCACCAACAGTGTACAAGGGTTCCCTTTCCTCCACACCCTCTCCAGCATTTGTTATCTATTGTCTTTTTGATGACAGCCATTCCTAAAGGTCTGAGGTGCTATCTCATTGTGCTTTTCATTTGCCTTTCCCTGATAATTACTGATGTTAACCACTTTTTCATGTACCTATAGGTCATTTGAGTAACTTCTTTGGAAAAATGTCTATTCAATTTTCCTATTTTTTAATTGGGTTGTTTGGATTTTTTGGCTAATGAGTTGTATAAGTTCCTTATATAGTTTGGAAATTAACCCCTTATCATACATGTGGTTTGCAAATATTCTCCCATTCCATAAGTTGCCTTTTTATTTTGTTGACCATTTCTTTACCTGTGCAGAAGCTTTTTAGTTTGGTGTTGTCCCACTTATTTTTTATTTTGTTGCTTGTGCTTTAGGTGCCATATCAGAGCAGTCTTATTATTTTGCTGTTTTGTTTTTTAAGGTATCTTTTGGTTGAGAGTTGAAATTATTCGTATTATTTATATGTTGCCATGGCAATGGATGATTAGGTAGTTATATATAGATTAATAATCTGATCAATGGCCAAGATATTTTGGAAGAAAGAACATGAGAGACTATCAGTGACAGATACAATAATGTATTGTACAATATAAAGTAAAAAAATACCTGAAAGAAAATACAGGTGAATTTGTAATATGAGATGTGGAAGCCATAATGGTTGTTTTAGTCAGATTCCCTAGAAGTAGAGCCTTAGATAGGTATTTGCATGCAATTTATTGAGAACGTGCTGTCATGAAAGAATGAGTGTGAGAAGGTGGAGGATGGGAAATAAGAAGAGGTAAGGAATGTATTTTCAGCTGGAGTCCATCCAGCTCCAATTCAATACAGTGGAGAGCTTTATTCCACCTTGAAGCCAAGTGACCAGCTTTTGTATTCCTCTGTGAGTCAATTATTGATTGTGTCCTACAGCCCCCGCTCCAGAGGGTTGTGACCTCCCAGGTAAAACAGCTCCCAATCAGCTGAGAGCAGTTCTCCTAAGAAGAGGGGCAGTTGTGAGCCATGGACAGCTAAAACTTACAGTAGCTGGAGGGTGGATGCACCAGATAGGTAAATAGGATCTTGCAATCTAGGCAGATAACCTTTACCTACTGCAATAAAAATAAAAGAAAGTCTTAAGGGAGATAAGAAAGACTTAATAAGATTAGAAAAAAACAAACAAACTTGTCTCTGCCAAAATTAAAACATCAAAAACTGTATTCAAAATTAATAGGCACGCAGTCACCAGTGGAAAAAAAATTTGGAAAAAACTGAGACAAAATGTTGATGGTAATAACTTTTAAAAGGCTCTTATTATTAACGGAGCAAAATCAGTCTCAAAAAATTAAACACCCACAAAATCAAAGAAATAAAGATAAAATTTACCTTTAATTATGCAGTGTTTTCATGATGCTAATGTTATAAACATTAAAAATAATAAAATAAGCATCAATGTATCTATCACCTTGCTATCACAAATGCTTTTTAAAACATTTCTCTCTGTTTCCAATAACTTCCATTTTCACCATAGAAAATGAACATTATGATCTAGGGGTTTATTTTTCAGATGAGTAGCTATATTTTTGCTAAATACTAAATGTAAAGCATTATTTTCCATACGTTTATTTTGTTGCTTGTGCTTTAGGTGTCATATCAGAGCAGTCTTATTGCTGTTTTGTTTTTTAAGGTATCTTTCGGTTGAGAGTTGAAATTATTCGTTTTATTCATATGTTGCCATGGCAATGGATGATTAGGTAGTTATATATATTAATAATCTGATCAATAGCCAAGATATTTTGGAAGAAAGACAGTGAATATTTCATTGAGCAGTTTGCTTTACTTGCCCAGCATTATGTTTATCAGGTTATATCAGGTTTATCAGTTTATCAGGTTATAGAAGTTCTCTTATACTAAGGTTTTTCCTTATTAGTACAAATAGATGTTGAATTTTAAAAAATCTTTTCTGCATCCATTAATATTAGTCTTATTCACGAATCTGTTATGTATTAAATAAATACATTTTCTAATATTAAACTAAACTTGCATTTCTAAGGAAGGCCTAGCTTGGTTATCAAGATTTTGTTTAGAATTTTTAAATCTATGATAGTATGATTTGACTGAAATTCTTTTTACTCCCAGTGTTCTTCATTTGTTATACTAGACTTATGGAATGATTTAGAATTATATTCTTTTAATCTCATCTTTTAAAGAGTGTATATAAGAATGGAATTACTAGTTCTTAAATATAAAACCTGTAAGAATATCTAGATTTTTACACATGGGTGGAAGAGGGAACTATATTTTAACTGATTTTTAAGTTTATGAGTCTATATCTGGTCAGATATTTTCATTTCTTAATATTGAGTTTTGGTGTTTTGAATCGTTCTTGAAATTTTTCCATTTGTCTAAGATTTCAAATTTATTTTTATACATTTATTTCAAGACCTTTCTACTCTCTTTTGAGTTTATTATATAATTCTTTTGATAACTTCTTAAATAGATACTATCTCAATTTGGTTTTCCACAGAATCATACTCTGAGAGTAGTAGAGTGAAAGTAGTTTATTTGGGAGGTGATTCCAGGAGGCTCTAGTAGAGAGAGTAGAAACCAATAGTGGGTGCATTGACAAGAATTTCACCGCTATGGACAAATGGTCATCAATCTCCATTTGTAGATGGTAGTGAACATGCCTCAGAAATGTGCTTCCCAAAGAGCTGGGAGATTTTATATATACAAAGGAGTATATATATGTAAAACCACTGACTGAGGGCTACTCCTGAGAATATCAACTCTCCAGTACATCCAGCCTGTTCCATACATGTTCCAGGCATCCCATAAAAGTCTTTAGGGAGAAAGGAGAGTGATAGCTACATACAGTAAGAAACTCAGTACACATGGGGATGACGAATGCTGAGGAAACACTTATACATAGGGCACTGATTGAATCTGACATGGATGTCTAGATGATTAATTATTGGTCTCCTTTATTTTAAAAAAACTTATGGTTTTAATTGTTCTATTTACTATTTCAGTAAAGTTGCATATGGTTGTATATGTCCTGTTTTCATTATCATTTAAGTATTTTCTAAGGATTGCTATGATTTTTAAACTTAGTTATTAGAAGTATTTTTTTAAAATTTCCTCATATATGTCATTTTAAAGTTCCATTACCTTGAATATAAGTGTGAATTTTTCACCCTACTCTGCTTGGGGTTCAGGGTGACTGCTGAACTTGATGACGTATGTCTTTCATTAATTCTAAAAAAAATTCAGAATTATCCATCTATTCACTTCCTTTAGAAATCTATTTAGATAGCTCAGATTTTATAATTCTACATTCTATGTTTGTCAAGTTCTTTTTTCATATTTATTTATCTCCTTGTATTTTATTCCTAGAAGTTTTAAATTTTATTTTTATTTTATACATATATCTGACAGTTAACTAGTCCTCGCCAATTATACTATCTGGTGTTTAAGCCCATGCATTAAATTTTAAATTTCAGTGACTGGGCCTGGGTTCACACCATGATGGAGGACCTAGTATCAAACTTGTCGACAGCCATAATACAAGTCAAAATGAATGAGGCAAGTTTCTTAGGTATTGGACAACAGGCAGTGCAGGGCTGTGATTCTTGAGAAAACAGAAGCACATAAGAAGAAACACTCATTTTCCATCTGGATTTCTGCCTGAAGGAAGTTACTGATCATCACACATGGAGGTGGAGGCTTAGCAGAAGTCAGTGTTCTTCATGGATTGAGAAAACAGAGATAAGATTTCAGCATTTCTGAACCAGTTGGTATATTTGGAACAAGGCTCTGGAGATAAAGGAGAAGTGCAGGGAGAAAGACCCAGAAATATATGAGGGATTTACTATAAGTCCCTGGTTAAGGGCTGGATTTAGAGTAAGAGTCCATTAGGCCCAAAAGAGAGCACCTGCTGTTAAGCTGAGCACTGAATGCAGATAACACCAAGTCATTCAAAACTGAGAGATGTAGGTCTAGCCCAGTCAGAGAGGAGATACCTTGCAGAGTAATGTTATAAAGTAAGGCTGCATCCTTGGACTAAGGCAAAAACAAACATAAATAAGCACTTACAAATAAAAAGAAAAGAAGCCTACAGGATCTACCAGCAATATAATTGCCCAACAAAACAAAACATAATCCTATGAACAACATACCAATCACAATGTTTAACATATAATCAATAATTACTAGATATACACAAAAGCCGAAAAATAGAATTTATGATGAAAATGAAAAAAGTCAAGATTAACAGATTCCAAGGGGACATAATTATTGGCATTAGAAGACAAATACTTTAAAGTGACTATTGTAAACATGTTCAATGACTTAAGAGTAGGAACATTAGAAGTGAAATGATGAGCAATATTAGTAGAGAAATGGAAATTATAAAAAAGAATCATATGAAAATTCTATAATGGAAAAGTACAGTATCTGAGATAGTAAATTCATTTAATGGGCTTTGCAGATTGGAGACTGTGGAAGAAATAGTAAACTGGAAAACAAGTCAGTGGAAATTATCCAATCTGAGAATCAGAGAAAAAAAATGACTAAAAATAAATGCACATACAGTTAGTAACCTGTAGAACAATATCAACCATCTAACATATTTATAGTTGGACTCTCAGAAGGAGAGGAGTTTCAGAAGAATAAGAGGATGATAGTGGGTATAAAAACATTTGAAGACATAATTGCTAAAAAATTTCCAAATCTGAAGTAAAAATTCAACTATTTCCTTTAAGTTCAGTTGTCTCAAGTAGGATAACTATTAATACAAAGAAAACCACACCTAAGCACATAATAGTGAAAGGTAAATAACCAAGATTAAAAGACAAACCTTATGAGCAACTAGACCAAAAGGCACATTACACACAGGGTAAATACCATAAAAAGGACAATGAACTCATTATAAGAAATAATTGAATTCAGAAGACACTGGAGAATATCTTTAAATTGCTGAGGCAGTGAGTGGGTTAAAATGCAGAATTATATACCTAGCAAAAATATCCTTAAAAATATGGGTAAAATAATGACGGGACAAATAGAAAATAAATTTAAAAAAATTGTACACTTAAATCTAGCCACATGAATAATCAAATGTAAATTGACTGAACAATTCATAAATAAGGAACAAATCAAGATCCAACTATATGTAGATGGTGTACTTTAAAGACACGAGTAGGTAGAGAGTAAAATAATGAAAAGATATATCAAACAAATAGTAATGTCAGACAAAAGGAACTTAAAGGTAAAGAATATTACCAAATATCAAGAGGGACTTTTATAATAATAAAAACCTCAATCAAGGTTTCCCTGGTGGCACAGTGGTTAAGAATCCACCTGCCAATGCAGAGGACATGGGTTTGAGCCCTTGCCCAGGAAGATCCCACATGCCGTGGAGCAACTGAGCCCGTGCGCCACAACTACTGAGCCTGCGCTCTATAGCCCATGCACCATAACTGCTGAAGCCTGCACGCCTAGAGCCCGTGCTCCGCAATAAGAGAAGCCACTGCAATGAGAAGTCCGCGCACCTCAACGAAGAGTAGCCCCGCTCGCCACAACCAGAGAAAGCCTGCGCACAGCAACGAAGACCCAATGCAGCCAAAAATGAAAATAAATAAAATAAATAAATTAAAAACCAAAAAACCCTCAATCAACAAGATATAACAATCTCCAACATGTATGCTCCTAATAATAGAGATTCAAAATGCATGATGGTAAATCTGAAATCATTAAAGAGAAAAATTATCAAATCCACACTGTAATTGGATATTTCTTTAACATATAAGGATATAGAAAATTTTAAAGCATCATCAAATGACTTAATTGCCATTTTTAGAACATTATACCCAATAATTGCAGAATATACTTTGAAGATCACATGGGAGATTACCAAGTTAGACTATATACTGGACCATAAAATAAATCTCAATGATTTCAAAAACATCAGATTTTGCAGAGCATGTCCTCAGACCAAAATTGGGAAAAAGATGTGCCTCTCTTTTCATTTTTGTTCCTATTGCATCATCCTGAAGAGGAAGAAGTATCTTAGGCTAGCCTTGGGGTGTCCCTTCTTGACCATTTCTGGTTCTAGGGTAGGAGACAGGTAAGCAGGATAGAGGAACAAGAAAAATGTCTCCTTATTAGCTGGCGATGATCTGAATTCCTTCTAGTCACTTGTTGTTGTTTTACTAGTGAACACTGACTTGGGATGACCAGTAACATTTGGGATCACCTGCTGGCTTTCTTGAAGGACACACCTGTGGGTTTTTGGGAAGTCCTGAGTCAGCCTCTCTCTCTTCACTCCACCCTTTTCTGGGACATCTGGCTTGGCCTCCTATTCTACAACCTGCTCCCAAGTTCATCTGTTAGTTGTATTCTCCATAGCCACTTGCTGCTGGATTTCCCTCAGCTGAGGGGTAGCTGTCTCAGATGGCATTCTAGTAAGATTGCTCAACCCAGTAATTTTCCACGTTTTACCACTTGCTCAGGAGAAGTTTACATTTTCTTGTTAGACCAAATGGTGGGCATGCAGGCTACTTCAGTAGGCCTCTTAGCAAGTCCCTTTTTCACTGTCAAAAAATGCCTAGGGCAGAAGGACAGATGCTCAGACTGAGCATAAGTCTAACTGACAGTATGAATGGTAGTGTCCCCTTGTCATCATCCCAAACAGCTTCCATTGGAATGTACACTCTTGATGACTCTCTCTACTTCTCTCTCCTTTTCTCCTCCTATCTTCTTACATAAGCTGCAGGAAGGACAGAGGTAGCTGGGGTGACAGTGTATATGAAACTTGTTTGTATATTTATATATGTGTGTATGTATATAAATATATAAAAATATATGTGTATTATATAGAAGATGTGAATATGACACCTAAAATGTTAACAGCATTCATCTCTGGGTTGAAATTTTGGGAGATATTAATTACTGTCCTGTGCTTTTATGACCTTTGCCAATTTTTATATTGAAGTTTATGTTTTTTTAGACAAAATTATAATTATTTTTTTAAAGCTTGATTAAAAAGTCAATTTAATCTACAAATTTGCTCTATCCATTAAAAGCCTTGGCACTATACATTCTAGTTCTATAGACTATGAAATTGAAAAGTAAAATCATTTATAGGATTGGGGAATAACATCTTTGAGGTTGCAAACTCATATTTATCCCTTTTTTAACAATGACTCAGAGTTTGAATGGAGAATGTATTTCACTGTCTCGTTCTTTTGCTTTTACTAAAAACTTGGAAAAACTTCTGGACTTTGCTCCTTTCTCCTATAGTTTGTGAGTTGGTCCTGTGTTTAATAAATCTGGGAATTCATTATGTGATCAGCATCTCAGATACTTTACAAAGACTAGAACTTGACCTGTCAAACTGTTAACATAATAGATAAGAGAATGTAGGAGTGTTGCTTATCACTAATGACAACAGATGTCCACAGTCAGGAAGGTGGAGAAGATTATGCTTCTGTTAAAGATAAATGGAATTTTGGCTTATTTTGATTGACACTAAGATTATGTGGATATAAGGAAAGTGTAACTTGGAATACTAAGGTAATTTCTTCAAAATAGTGCTTACATGAACTCCATTTTAATCATTTATGTGGTATTAAATTGCCTTGACATTAGGTCAGTTTCTGTGTGGCCAGATATGGTGCATCTTAATTTCTTCACACCTAGGAAGGGGTAAAATATCTGTTTCATAGGGTTTTTGTGAGATTTTAATGTGCTGATGAATATATTTAAAAATATACTCTAAGAGTGCTATAAAAATTCAAGTGTATTAGTTAGCTTAGGCTACCATAACAAAATACCATAGACAAGGTGGGTTAAACAACATAAATTTTTTTTCTCACAGTTCTGGAAATGGGAAGTTGGAGATCAAGGTGCCAGCATAGTCAGTTTCTGGTGAAAGGTTTCCTCTTGGGTTGCAGAAGGCCACCTTCTCACTGTGTGCTCATATGATCTCTTCTTTGTGCACACCTGAAGAAAGAGAGAGAAAGCATATGTGTGAGCAAGTTCTCTGGTGTCTATTCTTACTAGGGCACTAATCTCATCAGGAAGGCCCCACCCTCATGACTTCATCTAAAGCCCTAATTACTGCCCAAGGGCCCCAGTCTCCAAATACCATCACCTTGGGGATTAGGGCATGGCCATATAAATTTCTTCCCTTAACCTTATCCCTCTAGCACAACCAACTACTACCTCAGTCCTCTGAAAATGAAACTTGGAGAATTTTCTTGTGGTTTATTTTTGTAGGAGGAGCAGAGGGAACAGACAAGCATTAAGTCTGAAAGATTCACTCTAAATATTTCTTCTCATCAGCTATATTTTCTGTACTTCTGACCTGTCTCATTTCACTATTTTTCTTTTTAGTTTTAGTCACTTTGTTATAATTTCTTTTTTTTCCTCTATCATTTTTCTTTCGTGTCTAATTCCCATAGAGGAATTAAAGTTTTAGAGGAGACCAAACTCTTCCAAAATAACAGAAGATCAAGTAACTTGGTTAAAGTCACACTCTATTAGGAAGTGGCAGAACTAGATATGAAATAATATTTCCTCCCTTCAAATTCAATCATTCTACCACTGCAACAGTCTGCTTTACAGAGTTGATATATATTTTAAAATTATCACTGAGAGGAATATCTCAAAGTGCACATGCCCCTTAAAATGGGCAAGCTGACAAGGGCATATTATTATTGGTCTGGAATTTGAATTCTGTATTAAAAAATAAAATAGGTAAGACATTATAACTTAGAATTAACCATGAGGTTTCTATATATATCATTATACATGAAAGATGAACTTAATTCCTATAGAATTAACTTCATTTTATATTATATAACAATATGCTTGTTGTAATTTATAAATTATAAATTGAAGATAATTATATTTCTTACTAATCAGCTAAACCATATAATAAGCCATTGAATATATGCAAGCTATTTATATATTTTAGCTAATCTGCACCACAGCTCTTAATAGACTTTTTGCTATAATTCTTAATTTTTGCTATGGTTATAAAAAGGAGATATCAGTAAAGGTATTTTCTGTTGGTTTAAGGTAATCTTAAATAGCTTTTACGCTTCAGAATAAAAATGTACTTAACAGTAATACCTAATTGCCACACTTTAAGAAAAAGTTGATATGTCATAATCCATTTGGAAGGAGAAAAGGGAAGAAGGAGGTTGGTGAGGCATAATCAATTATCTTAAGGAAAGTTAAGCAGATTGTAGCTGCACTTAAAATCTATTTGCAGTTTTTATCTTGTCTTATTCTGATTTCAAAAGGGAGAAACGAGATGCACTTCCCATATTTACCTGTACGTGTGTAATGTCACTCTGGGAGGGTGTATGACAAAGTAAGAAGAGCCGTTCCCTATTCCTGGCCTTTGGTGGGAGGCTAGAGGCAGAACTGGGCACAAACGTAACCAGGATGGGAAGGAAGCTTGTCATGTAGACTTTTTCATATTTTCTTGTTTTGGAACCATGTAAACACATATTTTTTTCAAACAGTTAGATTTAATATTAATTTAAAATCAAGAAAACGAGTCCTTCCATGTTATAACTCATCCAAGTGAAACTGCTGACCCCGTTTGCTGAGCCCAGTGTTTGCTAAATGGCAGAGTGTTTTTCTTGGCGTCCCCTTATTTGTCTGGCTGCCATAGACCTTGGTGAGTCTGACTAGCATATCTTTTACTTTAGTCTAATTAGGATATAATCTTATAGACACAACATACACACATTTGATACAATAGCAGCACACAAAGTCTCAGAAGCTGCATTTAGAAACTTATTAGTTTCTATAGTGATGGCAGGAACAAATTAATGTTATGAAACATTGTTGGCATCAAATATTCATTCTGTGAAGGTCCTAAAAAGTGACATCTCGGCTACTTTAATTCCATTATTTCTTCTCAGAGACAGCTCTAGACAAGAAGTAATCTCACTGAGACAGACAAATCTGTATGGCTCTAATTTTCCTATGAATTGCAAGATTAAGGAGGAGGCTTTGTGCTTGGAGTCTGTAAGGTGGATAAAAATGGGCATCACATATGTCAGGAGAAGGCACTTTATTAAGGTCTAGGCTTTAGGGAGAACTCAGGCTGATGCAGAGTGTAAACGTGTTCTCGTCTTTGTCCCCCCGCCCCAAATGTGGAGTAGCAAGTTTAAAAAGTGAATTGTCTCCTTTGTGGGTGGACTTCAGTAGTGAAGCAAATGCATCAAGGCCAAAGAAGAGAGAGGAGTGTTGTGTGTTCTGTTATGTCACAGTCCTGTGTTCTGTTATGTCACAGTCCTGTGGTGAGCACTGAAGCATAAATTGTAGACAAATCCCGCAGCAGTAGTAAAGTGGACAAATTGCCTTTATACGTTTTAAGGCATAAAAGTTAAGAGCAGATATAAGTAATAGCAAAAATTCATATGAGCTCAGGGGCCAAGCTGTAGTTGGTATGGCAACTATCACTTTGAATTTTCTCACCTTTGTGTAAAATAAAATCCTAGCTATAGTCTTTCCATTAATGGAAACACATAATAAGGTGCTTGGTGGATATGAGACCTGTAAAGAGACCAGCCCTTGAGTCCAAGTGGATGAAATACTAGTAATGCAGGGTGAAGCAGTTATATTTTTTTATTCAAGATTGTATCTCTAGGGGTAATAAATATCAAATAGAAACCGAATAATCAGACTTATTGGTCGAGGTTTTCTTTTCAATTATATTTTTTAGTTATGTCCATACATTCATTCAATTTTTCATCCATTTAACAAATACTTATTAAGCAACTGTTGTATACCTGATGCCATTTTAAGAACTTTGTGAACAGCAGTGAACCAAAGAGAGGAACACTTCTGTTCTATGGAGTTTTCATTTTGTTGGAGTAGATGGGTTAAAAGTAAAGCATAAATCATATTAAATTGTTATAAATAATGAGAAAAAAATAAAGCAGCCAAGAGAGATATGAAATATTGGGGGAGACTGAAATTTTAGATAAGTGGCCAAGGAAGGCCTCACTGGGAAGCTGCTTACTGATTAGAGACCCAAAGGAAAAGGGGATAATCCACGTGCATATTTAGGGAAGCACAGCCCGGGGAAACCCTGAGGGAGAGACCTTGAGGCAGACGATGCCTGGTGTGTGGAAGGAGCATTTTGGAGCAGCCTAGCAAATAGGACAGACTAGTGGGAGATGAAGTTAGAAAGGAAGTGAGGTAGAAAGAGGAGGAGGGAAGGCTTGCTTAGGCTTTTGTAAGGTGACAGCATGGCACGGAGTTTGCCTTTTATTCATAGTGAGCTGGGAACTCGGCATCGGAGGGTTCTGAGTAGAGCAGTGATAAACCCTGGCCCCTGTGTCAACAGGGACTTTCTAGTTGCTGTGTTAGGAAAAACTGTAGAAGGAGCAGGAACTGATGCTTGAAAACCAGGCAGGACTAAGGGAGTGATCTATGCAAGATATGGCCAAGGTGACAACAGTGGAGCGGGTAAAAAGGTGCAGCTGTCAGATCCTGGTTTATATTTTGATAGTTGAGTGAAAAATAGTGGTTGAATGATTGGATACAATTGTAAGAGAAAGGAAGAAGTCAAGATGAAGCTCAGCTTTTGTTGTTGTGTTGTTGCTGCTTGTTTGTTTTTGGCTTGAGGGACCAAAAAAATGGAGTTTCCATTTACTTAGAGCCAAGAAATAAAGAACTGGTTTACGGGGTGAGGGGGTGGGGTGGGGGGGGGAGAGATGAATATTAGCATTTCAATTTTGGATGCAATAAGTTTGATAGGTCAATTAATAATGATTGGCGAGGTCAAGTTGGAGATAAAATGTGTAATCATCACCATATAGATAGTATTGAAAGCCGGAGGACTGGAAAAGACTGTCCAAGAGGTAACTTGTCCAAGAGATCAAGATTTGAACTTGCTGTGAGGGTGCCTAAAGGTATCAGACCAATGTCACAGCCCACTGGTTCTTGACACTGATACCCCTAGGATCACTGCATTGTCACGCCCTGGGCTTGAACTCACAGACCATTGAATCTGCAAGTAAAAGGGAACAAAACTGTTTGGCCCAAACACATTGTTAGTCAAATATCCCTTGAGGGGGACGAAACGTGGTCTGTACCAAGTTCTTGACTCCATCACTGTCCAGCTGCTCCATGGCATTGTTTCTTGCAGTATCCACTGGCCATAAGGGCCGCCTCAGTGTCTCTCTAGCCTATTATACTTTTTTGTTCATTGACTATCATTTTTTTTTAATTACCTTTTTACTTATTTTTTGGTTTACCAAAGCTCTCATTGGAACATAAACTCTTTGATGGGGGCAGACTACATCCTGTCCACTGGCTGCTGCAACCTCTCTACCCAGAAAAATGCCTGGCACATAAGAACTGTCCAATAAGTGTTTTCTGTACAAATCACCATGTGGTCTGAAGGAACCCCTGTCCCCTCATAAACAGAGGGAGCCAACACCTTTATTAATGTTTCCTCTGTCCAGAATGCCTGCTGCTCCCTTACTTATACAGCCTTAAAGCTTTTCTTTCCTTTTTAATTCCTCATTTCCTCACCTGCAGGCAAATGGAAATTATTCCTGAGCTAAATTTCATTTTTATTCCAATCAGAGTAGATAGAAAGCAGGTAGGGATTTTTTCCCTTTTTTTAATAGAAAAAAGTCTTTTAAAGAATGGGGAACTTTTAGTCAGATTCTTCTTCTTTTTTTTTTTTTTTTTTTTGCGGTACGCGGGCCTCTCACTGTTGTGGCCTCTCCCGTTGCGGAGCACAGGCTCCGGACGCGCAGGCTCAGCGGCCAGGGATCATGGGCCCAGCCGCTCCGCGGCATGTGGGATCTTCCCGGACCGGGGCACGAACCCGTGTCCCCTGCATCGGCAGGCGGACTCTCAACCACTGTGCCACCAGGGAAGCCCTAGTCGGATTCTTATAGTCAGATTCTTCATAAAATTGATTTGATGATCTTTTTCTCATATGTATGTTATGAGAAAATGATTTTTGGACCATAAACCAGAACAACTGGCTTCAAATCCTGATTTGGGGCCATATCGAGTGTGACCATCAACACTGCCATTTTTGAATATGTTTCTTTCGCCAAAATGGAAACAGTAGGACTCACAAGATTTTAGAGAGTAAATGAGTTTTGTGGCTGTACAAACTACCTGTGTCTCCTTCTCTGCATTGGACTCAAGCAAGAAGCTTACCCAGATCTTTCTACGACATCGAAGTTTCACTTCATGGAGCAGTTGGGAAATAAATGCCCCGCCCAGCCAACCCAGGGAGGCGGAGTGCTGGGTCTTCTTAGGCTCACCCCAGAGCTTGGCTGAGGCATTTCCTTGAGACTTGCAATTATCAGGCCTCAAGGCTTCCTCTGAGAAGACGGTAGGCCTTGCCATTCTGCTTTCTGCAGCAAGGGGAACCCCTGAGTCTTTCAGCTTATGGAGAGCACCACCCACTAAATGGCTTCTCCTGTGAGTGGAGTTAACAGTATTTCGTAGAATTTGTCTCAAGCAGTAGGAAGGAAAATAGAATTCTTCGCAAGTTGTGAGCATAAGAGACAAGGACCTGAGGTTTTCTCGATGATGATACCTCCCCTCCTGTCTTTCCTCCCTCTGTACCATCTGTTATCAGCATAAGATTAATATTCCTATTGTGAAGCTTGAATCATGATCATTCCTGCTCTGAAATCTTTCCAACCTCCCTGATAGCTAACAAAATAGCTGCTTCTGCCATTCAGTTTTGCTCCATGATTCATTAGTTGAAGATTCGGCGGGGGAAAAAATTACTCTCTCTTTCTTGGTTTCCTCATCTCTACAGTGAAATTTTAGCACTTATTATAGGGTTGTTGTGAGGATTAGATGGGTTAACACATTTAAACATTTAGAAAAATATCTGGCCTGTGATGTTTGCTATTATTGATAATAATAATGTTATTGTTGTTATGCGGTGGCAACCTTCCTAAAGAAATGAAATAATGAACAATGAAAAGAGCACAAGTCTTCAGAATCACTCAGATGTATGTTTAAATTCTAGATCCAAAATGTACTAATTTTGTCATGTTAGGCAAGATGCCTAGTTTTTCACCAGAAAAGTTGGGTTAATAATTCTTACTTTATCTAATGAATGTAAAGGTTAGTTTCAATTACATTAAATAGCATATCCTCAATGCCTGCCCCATAACAGATGCATAATAAAGCGTAGTTTTAAAAAATCAACTTAACAATTTCAACATTCAGAACTCTCTCTTCTTTACAATGAAACTGGATTTATTTCTGAGATTATATAAATAGTATATACTTACTGTAAAAATTAAGAACTACACATTAAAAATCTGAGGAAGATAAGAAAAATTATCCAAAATCCCAGCTGCCTAAGACAATCACCATTCACTCTCTACCTTTCTTGATTTTTTTATGTGTGTATATTCTTATGCACATACTTACACAATATTTTATGCTAAGTATTCATATCATACATTTATTATATATACTTTTAAATATCTTTATTGCAGTATAATTGACATACAAAAAACTACACATATTTAAAGTGTACAATTAGAAAAATTTAAAAATCTAGGGGTGGAATGACTGGGTCATATGGTAGGTATGTGCTTAATTTTTAAAGAAAATTTCCAGAAGTTTTTCCAAAATGTTTAAACAATTTTACATTTCCAGTGTATGAGGGTTTCAGTTCCGTTCTTCCACAGTTTCACAAACACTTGTTAAGGTCAGCTTTTTATTTTAGCTATTCTGATGGGTGTGCCCTATCTTATTGTGGTTTTAGTCTGTATTTTCCTATTGACCAGTGATGCTGAACATCTTTTCAAGTGCTTATTTGCCATCCATATATCTTCTTCAGTGACACCTATTCAAATCTTTTGTCCATATTTTATTGGGTTGTTTGTTTTCTTATTTCTTAGTTTTGAGAACTTTTTCTTTATCCTGGATAAAAGTCCTTTACCAGATATGTAGGATGCAAATATTTTCTCAAAATTTCTGACTTGTAAAATTTTAAGCACTTTTCCCCCCAGAGAATGGTTCTTTGATGAGGTCCAAAATTTATCAAGTTTTTACTTTATGTATCATCCTTTTGGTATTTAAGAAATATTTGCTGCACTGAAGTCCACAAATATTTTCTCCTATATTTTCTTCTAGAAGTTTTATATTTTTAAGGTATTATATTTAATTCTGTGATCAATTTGAATTACCTTTCTTATGGGGTGGAACCTATGAAACAAAGTGCATTTTTTTTTTTGTATTTGAATATCCAATTTTTCTAGCACTTTCTATCCACTTTTTGAAAGTACACATGTTTACATCTTGTTTTCCACTGAATTATTGATATTTTTGTATCTTTGTTGCAAGTCAATTGACCATATATGTATTGGTACTATTGCACTATTACTGGACTCCGCATTCTGTTCTATTATTTATTTGCCTACCTTGATGCCCAAACCATGCTGTCTTGATTATGATATTTTTTATCATTTTGAAGTCAGGTATGTCTCCACATCTCTTCTTTTTCAAAGTTGTGTTGGATATTTTAAGTCCTTTTCATTTTCATGTGAATTTTAAAATCAGAATATTAATTTCCATAAAAAAATCATGCTGCAGTTTTGATATGGATTGCTTTCAATGTAAAGATTAACTGGGGAGAATTGACAGTCTTAACACATGGTTAAATATATTGTGAAATTCTTTCATTTCTATTTTAAAATACATTGTAAATAGAAAATACCAATGACATTTTTCACAGAACTAAAACAAAAAATCCTAAATTTTGTATGGAACTGCAAAAGACCCCAAATAGCCAAAGCAATCTTGAGAAAGAAGAAAAAAGCTGGAGGTATTCTGCTCCCTGATTTCAAATTATACTACAAATTGTACTACAAATTATTTCAAATTATACTACAAAGCGACAGTAATGAAAACAGTACGGTACTGGCCTAAAAACAGACACATAGATCAATGGAACAGAATAAAGAGGCCCAGAAATAAACGCACACTTACTTGTGCAATTAATCTATAATACAGGAGGTAAGAATATACGATGGGGAAAAGACAGCCTCTTTAATAAATGGTGTTTGAAAACAGAACAGCTACATGTAAAATAATCAAAATGGACCACTTTCTCACACCATAAACAAAAATAAAGTCAAAATGGATTAAAGACTTAAATGTAAGACCTGAAACCATAAAAATTTCTAGAAGAAAACATTTACAGTATCGTCTTTGACTTTGGTCTTAGCAATAATTTTTTGGGTCCATCTCCTCAGGCAAGAGATATAAAGGCAAAAATAAACAAATGGGACTACATCAAACTAAAAAACTCCCGCACAATGAAAGAAACCACCAACAAGATGAAAAGGCCACAAACTGAATGAGGGAAAATATATACAAAAAGTATACCATAAGGGATTAATATCCCAAATATATAAAGAGCTCATACAACTCAATAGAAAAAACAAAAAAATCCAATTAAAAAGTGGACAGAGGATTTGAATAGACCTTTTTCCAAAGAGGACATACAGATGGCCAACAGGCACATGAAAAGATGCTCAACATCACTAGTCATCAGGGAGATGCAAATCATAACCACAATGAGATATCACCTCACACCTGTCAGAATGGCTATTATAAAAAACACGTCCAATAACAAGTGTTGGTGAGGGTGTGGAGAGAAGGGAACCCTTGTGCACTACTGGTAGAAATGTAAATTGAGGCAGCCATTATGGAAAATATTATTGAGTTCCCTCAAAAAATTAAAAATAGAACTGCCATATGATCCAGTAATTCCACTTTTGGGTATTTTTCCAAGGAAAACAATAACACTAATTGGAAAAGATATATGAACCCTTATGTTCATTGCAACATTATTTATAATAGCTAAGATATGGAAGCAACCTCAGTGTCCGTCGATAGATGAATAGCTAAGAAGATGTGATGTATACACACACACACACATACATATAGTGGAATATTAGCCATAAAAAAGAATTGAATCTTGCAATTTGCAACAACATGGATGGACCTAGAGGGTATTATGCTAAGAAAAATAAGTCAGATATACTCTACGATACTGTAGGATTTCACTTATATGTGTAATCTGAAATACAAAACAAATGAACAAACATTAAAAAAAAACAGAAACAGACACATAGATACCGAGAACAAACGTCATTGTCAGAGGAGAGCAGGGGGTTGGGGCAGGGGGGTGAATGAAGTAGGTGGGGAAGATTAAGAGGTACAAACTTCCAGTTAATAAATAAATGTGTCACGGTGATAAAATGTACAGCAGGGGGAACATAGTAATATTATAATAACTTTTTATAGTTACAGCTTTATTGTGGAAATCATTTTGTAATGTATAGAAATGTTGTGCACCTGAAACAAATATAGTGTTATAGGTCAATTATGCTTCAATAAAAAAGCAGAATGGTCATTGCCGCAGGCTAGGGGTAGGGGTGGATGAGAAATTACTGTTAGTGGCTATAGAATTTCAGTTTTGTATGTTGAAAAGAGTTATGGATATGGATGGTGGTGATGGCTGCACAATATTGGGAATGTGTTTGATGCTACTGTACACTTAGAAATGTTAAGATGATAAATTTTATGTATATTTTACCACAACAAAAAAATTGGGAGGAAAGATGTATTAAATTGCGCAAAACCACATTTAAAAAAATTGGTCCTGGGTGAATAGGCTAATATAAAAATATCAATTCTTCCCAAATTTGTAAGTAAATTTAATGGAATTTTAAGAAGCATTAAATTATCTTAAATCTCATATAACAGAAAATATCTTAAAATTATAAGAAAGAAGTTTAAAAAGAAAAGTATTTAGGGAGAATTTGATTTAACAACAACTAAAATGTATTATGAGGCCATAGCACTCCGAATGGTATGGTATATTAGCAAATAATAGACACAAATATAATATAGAGTACACCTAAAAGCCCAGATAGCTCCTAGCTTAAGATAATTTAGTATGTATAATTGAATAAAAGTATTCTGTAAATGATGTAAATTTAACTTGCACACCTCTATCTATATGTAAGAAATTATACATATACGTCACACTATTAAAAGGATATTGATAATGATGTGCCAGAAAGTGGGAGAAAAGAAAAAAGAGAAAGAAAGAAAGGAATAAGGAAGGAAGACGGAAGTGAAGGAAATAGGAATGACAGTATTGTAATCAGTTAATGTTAACTTAAGGAGGAAAGTACCAAAGAGGAAAAAAAATGAGCAGCATGCAATGTTATGAAGAAAAATCAATAACCTTAAACTTCTCACCAACAACATAGCAACTAAGTATATAGAGCAAAAATGATCAGAAGCACAAAAAGATCTAAAAATAAACTTATAAAAGTGGGTAAGTTTAATACACACTTTCAGAAGCAGATTGCTTATAACAGTAAAGAAAAGAAGTACAGATATCTTTAGTAACAGTTAATAAAGTCAGTTATACATAGAGCAGTTTCTGCATTACTTAAATTAGAGAAATAGATAATAGATGAGATTTTAACATGATTTCTCTGGGTATTGTGTTTCAAGCTATAGACTCAAGTATTTTTTCAGTGAATGGGATTTTTAATAATTTGTTTTTCAATTCTTGTCTCTCTCTAATTCTGTTCTTCTCCTTTTAGAATTCTTATTATCTGCATGTAGTGTCTCCCAGCCCAGCCTTTCAACTCTCTTGTCTTCACCTGGTTTCCACCTTTTTGTATTTTTGCTGTGCTGTGAGATTTTCATGCTATGGGTCTTATAGGCCACTAGTTAGATCCTCAAGGGTAATTGTCATCTCCTTGTATCAACTGGTATATTTTTTAATTTGATAATCATTTTTACTTCCTCCAAACAGCATTTTTTCTTTTGACTATTGTTTGTGTGTGCTATAATGAAATTTTTGTAAATGTTCATTAGTGTTTTATCCAAATCGCAAACCACCCTTTCAGTAATTGTTTTTCATTAATTAGCGCTTGATCTGGTATTCTTTTTTCTCTCTGGCTTGATGGGTTTCCCAACATGTTTTTTTATTTGTTTGTTTGTTTGTTGTGTGTGTTGTTTTTCCCCATTCATTACTTACTTTGTGGCTTAAGAACAGTCTGGTTCTCTTAGTAATGACAATCTTGAGAGTGGAGAGGGTGAGCAGACCCCCATTCTGAGGGCTGGCTGTACAGAAGCCCCAAAGGAAGGTGCTCTACACCCTGGCCTTCTTAGCTGCAGTGATAGGCAGGCTTCCAGCTTTAGACGTAGAGAATGCTTAGCCCACAGTCACAGCACCAACCCCCATGTGGCTCTCTGTGGGCCTCCAGAGACCTTGAGGTGCTCCCAGTTAGATCTGCAAAGCACGTTTGGCCCTTCCTCTTGAGGGTCTGTCTCTAAGGAATAATTTCTCCAGTATCTTCATGTTTATAATTTTTGCCCATGGACTCTTGGGTGCTGGTCTCCATTTCCTCCTCAGGACCAGAGGATGAAAGTCTTGAGCCTGATTTCACTCTTCACCCAGATTACAATAGACTTTATGTCCTTGATCCATCATGTGGGTCCCATTTTCTGGCCCCTGCAACTCCTCTGGCAAAGAGCTATGGTGGATAATCACATGGCACTGGAGCTGGGAGTAGAGAGCCACATGGAATCCAAGGTTCCTACTGCTCCCTCAAATAGATCCCAAGTGTACTTAAGGAGAACAACATGTGTTCCTTAAAATTGACCCAAATATTTGTGCTTCATTCCTTTACTTACACCTTGAATGCTTCACTCTCATCACTTTCCCAGTCAGTAAATGTACCTATTTCTTCTAAGTTCACCTTGAATAACATTTAAATAATATTTTCTCCTGGAAATGTTTCAACTTTTATAGTTTTCTACTGTGTATTTTCTTATTCTATAATAGTTTCATATGCAATAGTCTTGCCTTCCCTTAAAACATATTTAACACAGGTTGCCCCTAGTTTATAAAATTAGGTGTAGGGAAAAGAGGGCTATTAAATACCGTGTGCAACAAAAACCTTGACTTTAAAGACTCAGAGGATTCAGGCATGTCTCCTCAGTGCATGTGGTGGGTGGCAGGATCTGGACTTACACGATCTGCAGAGCACATGCCCTGGGCTCTCAGCAGCCTCCCATCGGCAGACGCTCTAGATTTTGAAGGCCAGTCTTTCCCGATCTTCCAAATTTTAAAGGGAATCTAGATACAGGAATTTTATATGAGAATTCACAGTTTAAAACATATTGCAACATATCTTAAAAATTTTAAATACCGTGCTAGCCAAATAAGTATATCTGTGGGTGATCAGTTGCGATTTCTGATATGAAGCCAGAATGAACCATAAATCTTTTTTCTTTTTGTGTTTCCCCCTCCAACCAGGAAGTAAAGCTTTTATTGATCCTACCTTGTATGCCATTACTGCCCCTCTGCTGGCCACCCAAAGCACTCTGTATGTCTCCTATAACACATTATACTTTTTCTTTGCATTTTATATGTTTTTATACATACTCAATTTTTCTGTCTTATTAAAAGTAGTACTTATTCCTTGATGGTGGAAATGTACTCATCTATTATCCTTTCTATTGTCTTGCTAATGCATCCCTTACAGTATGAGCTCAATAAAAACATATTAACTCCTCTCCTCCCTCGTATTAAAATTACCTTTCATACATATTCAGCTAAATGCCAAATTGCAAATGTCAAATTGCAAATGCCAAATGCAAATGTCAAAATAACACAGGGAAGAATTATAAGCTTTACCCTCAGGAGTATTTGCACGTGAAAAACTATTGCACTAACTCCTAAGCCTGTCTAGATGGTGAAAAACAGAGTAATCTGGGTCTGTGTTACTTCTTTATTTCCTGCGTTCATTTTCAAGACTACATGCACCTGTGTGAGCTCCTCACTCTGGATTTCAAATTTATTAAAAAAAAAAAATGCAGACCTAGTATTTTCTCTAGGAGTTGAGAAGGGAACACAGGCACCAGACAGAGGAGATTTGTCCCTGTTCATTCCTACATCTCTCCATTCATCCTTCTCCCTCTAAGAGATTTTAGTGCCTAGTCTCAAATTTGGGTCTAAAGGTTTCATAAAGTTATTTTTCAAATGAAGATTTTGTCTGTTTAACATTTTTAGAGGAAATTATGTTCTCAAATGTTTTTGGATTTGATAGTCATATTCTCTCTAACTACCTGGTTTTGAGTGCTTTCTTCACTTTTTTGCATGTAACTGAGCTTTTAACCATACTTAAAATGATTATCACTACTAGGGTAGAGTAAGAGCAAGGGTCAGGTTTGGCATAAAGGAAAAAAAGTCACAAATTTAAATGATGATGATAGTATTTATAATTTAGTGAGTACTTACTACGTTCTAGGAACTAGCCAAATGATTATTAATTCATCTAATCTTTGTCAGCAACCATTTGAAAAAGTATTGATAATATATCTCCACTTTACATATGAGAAAGTGAGACATATGAGCTTAGCTAGTCCAAAGATACAGAGCTAGTGCATGGAGGACACAAGATTCCAACCTAGGCCATCTCTTTCCAGAGGTCTCCATGCAATATACTGATTCATGCAATATAGTGTCTGCCACTAAGGAGAATAGTGTTTTCAATGTTAGAAGAAATACACTATACTAACTGACATAACATTGTTATCAAATCCAGCAAGTAACAAGGCTCTTGGGTGATTATTTGAGTCTAACTATTAATAAGTTCACACTGAAAACGCATAGCTCATTTTCTGCAGGTCTGAGGGGGCTCCTGATCAAACAGTAAAATACAAGTCCCATAGCCTACAATGCGACTAAGATACACTGCTCTAACTACCCATTTTATTCTAGGGAATGTAAAAAAGAAATCACATCTCTTTAGCAAATCCTTTGAGTTAGGTAAACCTTTATCTAACTAAGCATTATAAATCTCTATGGGACCCAAGGGTCACATTACTAATCCAATTAAAACTGTTCCCCTCTGTCCACTAGAGAAATCAGTATTGTTCTTTACAACAGAATCCTGTTCTAACTTAACAAAGGGCTTTGGTGCTCTCATTTTATTTAAATAGTCTCATGGGGCCCTATTCCATAGTGATATTCATAGAGCTTAGAGATTCCAGTGTCTAAAACATTGCCCTTTTCTGGAAATGAAGGAAAGGAAGGGCGGAGGTGGCGAAGGGTGACAGGCGCAGATGAAGGCAACAACAAACGGGCAGCCTTAAAATATATGCTGCAGGATGTATCATTGCTATCTTCTTGCTTTCTTTCTTTCTTTCCTTTTCTTTTTTTTAAACTAGAAGATTGGAATCTACAAATAAGACTATGAAAAATGTGAAATCTGCGTTTTACTCTTATTAAATTTTGGAGTCTAGGTTTCTATAACTCATAAAGAGACTCTGAAGTGAGTGCAAAAGAGATCAACAATGATAATTTCAAGTAATACCCATGAAGAAGCGCTCAGAGTGAGGAATTATTTAGTGTGAAACAGAGATTGGGGAATAATTTAAACATTGTTCAGAGATATGAAGAAAAATTATTCATCTCCTTCCTATTGAGAGCTAACAGCAGGAAATGGGCTTTTGCTGCCATCTGAGGAATTCATGTTATTATAGAAAATAGTTTCCTCGGGCAAAAGTTTTTAGGTATTTTTTCAGGACTGCCTTATTGAAAGAGGTTTGTGGATCTCTTTTTCTGAAGATCTTTAAACACAAAATGTTTCCTCATCAGTTTGGTGTTTTTTAGACATAATTCTATAAAAGATGTAGGGATGAAAATGATACAATTTCCTGAATCCTTAAACCTAAAAATGGAGTCAGGATCAGTTTTCTCTGTGAAATGGTTGTGATAAGTATAAGAATAAATATAGCAAAATATATCATATTTTTAATGCTTCATCTTTTGATGCAGAATATTTGCATGCATCTGTGTCCATTTGTCTTAGAAATGCAATGTGAAAAATTAAAATGGTGAAACTATATTAAAAAAAAACTTCTCTAGGGAAACCTCATGCTGTATTATGTGATATAACTTGACCTTGCAAAAATCAGAACCCACCCCTCAAATATAAAGAAGGCACCTCATTGTCAAAATAAACTGAGTAAACTTTGATTTATGCTGTTCGAAAATGTTCCCTGTAGGGGGCCAGCCTGCCTGTTCCCTCTCTTTTCTCTGCACACATGCTCTGCCTTGGGAATCACTGCTCAGTGACATCCTTAGCTAGGGGCTCGTGACTGTTCTCAGAGTTGGTCCAGCTGTGGTCCATGACTAGCGCTGTCTCTTGATTCAAGGAGCTGGATTAAGGGGATGACTCACAAGTTATGTGTCTCCGGCAGCTTTTAAAAAGCTATCCTTTGCCTGTGTTAAGGACATTTTCTTTTTCCCCATAGCTGTGGGATAATACTTTTTAAAAATTGTGTGTTTACCTTTTAGGACTATACATGACCCAGGACTGAGGACTTTATTTTCCAATTTCAAAGGCATTGAAATCTCATTAGTTAGGACAGCTAATATTATCAATTTAAGTTTATAATAATTTGGAAAAGGGGGCTGATTGAAAATTATTTTTACTTAGCAAATCTTTCCCTTAAATTATTCTAAATTGCAGCTGGAGCTAAATTGCAGGAGGAGTGCTTAAAATACTTAAGTAAATGGGTGATTTTGAGACACTTTCAGAAACACCCACATGCTTACAATTTACATGCTAGCTTGAAAAGCATTTCTATTTTTTAGACTGAGTTCCTTAGCACCTCTGTAGGAGTTTATTAGTCTAGTTTGAATATCTTACTTAAAATTAATAAAATTACATCCATTTAACATCATGCCACATTTTTTCCCCCACTCAGTTCTGATTGATCTTTTCTTATTTGGCCTCAGTTGGTAAGGTTTCATCATATTTTTGCCTTGCCATACAATCGATATAATTGGATTGCTAAATTTGGCCAGTCTTTAAAGGGTTAGATAGAGAACTCTCATACACATTATTTCCTGAAATGTCCACCTGCACTGAAATTCTTGTCAAGAGCTTTTTGTTAGATGAATATCTGATCACATTTATTAAGCACCTACTGTATGTCAGGCATTGTACTTGACCATGGAGAGACTAAGTGTTTTAAGGTAGACATCATCTCTGACCCCATTAAGCTTAATGGGAGATACAGCTAATGAGAGCTAAGACAAAGGTAATCAAGAGTCTAATAGAGCATGGGAGGGCCTCTTGGGGGAGGAATTCTCAGTGGTATGAATTCAAAGGAAGACTTCTAACATGAAAGGGTATCTTCAGAGAAACTGTATGAGTTACATGATTGATGACAGGTGAAGAAGGGAAAGACTCTACTAAGCTGGAGGGAACAGATGGTCTGTGCCAAAGTCCAGTGCCTTTAGAGGATTGAAGGAAGATGAATCTGACTGAATTGTATGGGAGAAGAAAGTATCAAGAAATGAAGCGGGAGAATTAATCAGAGGTCATAGCACAAAGGACCATGTCGGCCCTGTTAAGAAAATCATATTTTATCCTGTGGATAATGAGGAGTCCTTGAAATATTTAGAAACAAGTAGATTTATTATTCATTTTTAATTTTTCAAAAAGATTATCTTGTATGTTGGAAATTGGAGGGAATAAGAATGGCTTTAAAAAGATAAATAAGGAGAGTGTTGCAATAAACTTGGTATATCTAAATAATAACCTAGAATAATACCTATATGTTGAAGAGAAATAGAAAGGAAGTGAATGGAGTTTGTTGACTGATAGGGTATAAGGTTTATGGTGGTAAGGGAGAATGATAAGATAATTTTAGTTTTTAATATATTCAATTTTATGCACGAATGGGAAATTCAAAGATATAGTTAAAAAGAGAACAGTTCAGTCTTCAAATGTGTATACAAAGCTCAAGAGAGAAAAACGTACTGATGATCCAAATCTTGAAGTCATCAGCCTGACAGTGATCACAGAAGCCATGGAGTAGCCCACCCAGGGAAGAGATCAACAGAGCAGACCCTAAGGGATGTTCAACTATCAGAGAGATGAGATGTCTACACTTTACACTTTAACTAACCACATATAATTCATTTTTCAACCACTAGTTTCATGTCTGTGGCTTGAGAAGTAAACAGTTTATAAGAAAGTGGAAACTGAGTGTAAACATTTTTTTTCAAGAAGTTTTATTAAGGAGGGATTGAAGGGGTTTTCAAATTGGAGAGGTATTTTTTAAATGGGAGAGACTGGAGCCATTTTTATTATTGATTGGAAGATAGAATTATCCTCTCCACAGTAGGGAGAAAAGATGGCTTTCATCTCAGCAGGAGGGACATAGGAAAGAATGGGGGCAGATGCTAGTGATTATCTCCTCATTTAAATTCCCTCTCGCATGGCATGTTTATTAGCATATAATGCAATATGCTAAAGCCTTTCTAAGATGTTCTCTTTTATTAGTTTATTTCTTGTGTTAATCTTGTCTATTATTGCTTCTAAGTGCCTTGAAAGTGGACAATCACAGTTTACAGCTTCTCTGAGGCCAGAGATGTTATTCTGGATCATTCTTCAAATGAGTGCTGAGAATTTCAGGACAAGATATTTAACTGTTTTTCCTTCTTATAAAAAAAAAGAATACAAATCGCAAAAATGCAACACCAACCACAGTCTCTCTGCCCTTTCCCCCACCCCCTGGATTTTTTCCTGAAATGTAGGCTGCATGGCTACTCTGAGGGGTATGAGAAATGCCCTCTAATCTGTGATTAAAATAATCCTGCTTACTTGCTCTTTATATGTTTAGATATATAGGTAAAGATAAATAGATTAGGGAGAGATTGGTCCTTTTTATCCTAAATAAAGGAAAAGAAAGATTCATTCTACTTCATCAAATGTATCACTTCTGACCAGCATGAGGAATAAAAACTGTCCCAGTCCTCCTCCCTTTCATTGGTGTTTTCTGGTCTAGCTGATAAATACCCTGTTGGGCAGCTGTGGGTAACCTCCATGTTATTGACTCATATGTGTAGGCCAGGCTGCTTTGAGGCTCAAGACATTTCTTGCTAAGGGTCATTCCCCACCTTAAGCGACAGGACTAAAGCAGGCTGGATACTGTTGGGACAGTGCACGGACTAGTGGCTAGTGACACCTATTGCCCTATGTCTGGGAGTGTTATCCTGACATTCCCACTGACATTCAATTCAAAGAATCTAAGAACAGTTATCAGCAAAGCAGGAAGGCATCCTCAGGTTTGGCAGATACTGTTTTAGTGATGTCAACGTAGTGATGAACTTATATCATTTGTTGATACATTTCTAAGGTATTTTTAAGATCTGGTGAGACATATTTCCTATTAATGTAGAATTCAGAATTGTACATCCAGAGTTAAGAGACACACCAGGTCCCACTCTTGAAATATGCCAATGTTTTTTATTTGTTTATCCTTTAAGAATGTAATATGGTCAAATGATATACAATGACTGAGTTCAAAACCTCTCAGAAGAAAGTATTTCAATTATGTTTTTCTCCCTGCTGCCATTCTGTGTCAGCATTATGGGTGACACTGTTCTGTATTTCGCTTACATCTTTGTTTTTTGTTGCATGCCTACATTTCCAAAAACTATGTATTTAAATAAATGTCTGTGGAACGGAGCTCACAGTCTTTATTTGTCATTGTCTTCCCTACTGAACCTGTGCTCCTTCCCTGTCCTCCGGCTACCCAAGGGACAAATATACTTAACATACATGGTATCTTTACTTCAGGTTTCCTCTTCCATCGATAATTAATTGGCACTTGAGTTTTCCTCATGACATTTAAGAGAGAGAAGAACAAGGCAGCTTGAGAAAAGTTGTATTTTATTTACGCCAAACAGATTTTATTTCCCCAATCCTCCTTTTTAAATTGGAGTCCGACTATTGGAAAATAGGGTGCTGTGCACATGGATCCATCAGCATGCAGACGCATGCTACTCTGTGTATGGAATCTGGCTTAAAGGTGCTATTTGACAGCTTGTATTATTTGCTTACTCGTTATCCCACAGCAGGGGGATGTTTGGATCTGGAATAAGAGTTGTTTATAGACATTGTGAAAGTTGTCCATTGGCACCGAGCATGTAAACATTGAGAATTGTGCAGAGAGTCTGGATACATGAGACATTATTCAGAAAATTTTCCACTAGAGCATAACTATTTCTCTCAGTGTTCTTCGGCAAAGCTATTTTTCTTCCTCCCATTTTCTCCTGTGCCTTAACGTAGTGAAACTCAGTGTGAGTCAAAATCACACAAGTAACTTCTTGTCTGTAAGACTATATTTCATTCTTCTCATAGAATATGTTTTCCCTTTTCCTTCAAATCTTCAAAGAAATGGATCCCACAATGATTCTTATTATCTCTTTCTTATGACTAGGGCTTGATTTACTCACAGACGTTGTGGGACATATACAGTGATTCATTTAACAGAGAATTCTGACTATACGTTTTCTTGTACCTATTTATTTCCTTTTGTATTTTTCTCAGTGGAAATTGAACAACTGTTTGTGTCCTGCCACAAAATACTGTTTCACAGGCTAATATGAGTTTGGGGAAAATTGAATAATGAAGTGTTGTGGATCGACCTTGGTGTTCAAAACTGCTCTCATACATCACAGTGGACTGTTCTAGTAAACTAGTCTTCCAGAATTCTATTAGAACATGTCACCTTACTAAAATCCTTTGAATTTGCTCTGTATTAATTACCTCCTCTTCTAGTGGTGGGCATTTTATTTCCTGGATACTTCCATCCAAATCTCTAGGACGCTTATTTCCCAGAAATTCTCTTCATCTGTCTGTTACAGACCTCAGCACATACGTGCTAAGAAGACTCAAATTATTACATGTTCTATTACCACCAAAATCTTATTTTAAAAATACTCTGTGAAGATCCATAAAATAATATATATTTATTGTAAAGCAATTTATATTTATTTCTAGTTACTCTTTTAGTACCACAATACACAGTGGTTTAAAAAAAATGTTTTTAAAGAGTTTTATCTATTTGTTTTCAATACAAGTTTTCTTTTTCTCTGGCCAAATTGAGTTTCATTCTTGGGAGAATAAAAGTCATTTGGAATTGTGCTTGCATGCCCCTGTTAAGTACATAACATTTTAATTTCAGATGTTTTGTTTAGATAGGCAAACAAACAATGCATAAACCTTGAAATAGGCCCATAAATCTGTACAGCACCAGGAAAAAATGGAAATCAGTGTTGTTTTTTAATTACTAATTAATTAAATTTTGGTGTTCTCAGTTTCAAATCGTCCTTTCTTATTTATTTATTTATTTATTTAAACAGCTGTAAGAGCTTCCAGGTATGCATCCAAGTTAGTGTCGGGAGGTCCCTCGTGTTACTGTTCTGTCCGTGATCTGTTGTGTCCCACCTAAAATCGTGAAGAATTCCACCCACTCCAGTTTGGCTCCAGCCACTTGTGTTTCACTGAAATGGCTCTCATTCACTCTGTTTGGCTAAATGCGTTTGTCAGATTTTGGATCTAATCTTTTTTGATTCTTAGCAGTTGTCCCCATTACTTCCTCCTCCTTTGAAATACACATGTCCCTTGGCTCTTCCTCATCTCTCTCTGACAACTCCTTCTAAGTGTCCTTAGCTTCCACTGAACTTTAAATCTTGGTTTTTTTCAAGGCTCTGTGTTAAGCTTTTATTCTTTTTTTCTATATTCTTTCCCTTAGAGAGCTCAGCTAGAACTAATGGCTTCATTTATCCCTTATGGCTGATAATTCTCAAATTTAAAATCGATATCTCAGAGCTTTCTAAAATGACCTGTGGTACATTTATCTAACTGGATGTATCATAGCCACCTAAGGTTTCACATGTCTTAAATAGAAACATGATTCTCTCTCCACCAAAAATGTTTTTCTCCATGGTAGTGAATGGGTCCAAATTCCACCAGAAACCCGAGTCAGCTTTGGCTCCTTCCTCTTTATCACCTTCCTTAGCTAATGAATCACCAGGTTATTTCAATTCCACATCTAAAATATATCCAATTCAATCTACCTCTCTCCATTTCCAGAGTTACTACTTTATCCTGAGCGACCATGATATCTCACCTGGAATAGTGCCACACCCTTATGACTAACATTCTTGATTCTCTTTAACTGGTTCTTTGTACCGCAGTCAGAGCAATTTCCCTTGTAAAAAGCTTATCTAATCACGCCATTCCTATGCTTAAAAAATTGTTTAATGTCTGCCCACTTGTTAACTTGGCCTACAAGGCCGCATAAGTTCTGGCCCTTGCCTACCTCTCCAGCTTTATCTCCTACCATGCTTTATCACACTCATCCCTGTAACACTGCCTTTGCTTCATTTCCCTGCATATGGCATGCTACTTCCCTCTCCAGGGCCTTTCATATCTGCTGATCTCTTTGTCTATATGATTTCTCTTCTCTTACTTTTTAATAAATTAATTTTCAGAGCTCAACTGTTACTTTCTTGCAACAATCCCTAATAATCCAGATTCAGTCAGGTGCCTGGTTAAATGCTCTAATTAGACCTTGTTATGGACTGAATGTCTATGTCTCCCCAAAATTCATATGTTGAAGCCCTACCCCACAATGTGGCTGTATTTGGAGATGGAACCTCTAAGGAAGTAATTCAAGGTTTGCTGAGGTCATAGAATGGGGCCTTGATCCCATAGGATGAATCCATATAAGAAGAGACACCAAAGAGAGAGCTCACATGTCCTCTCTCTCTCCCCTGCTGACCCCCCTCTCTCTCTTTCCTTAATAATGTACCGGGGAAAGGCCATGAGAGGCCATAGTGAGAAGGTGGCCATCTGCAAGCCAGAAGAAGAGTTCTTACCAGAAACCCACACTGTTAAAACTTGATCTGGGACTTCTAGCCTCCAGAACTGTGAGAAAATAAATTTCTGTTGTTTAAGCCACCTAATCTATGGTGTTTTGTTATGGCTGCTTGAATGGACTAATGCAGACTTGTCCTTTCTCTTTATGTCATTCATTATGACTGTAAATAATAAATTATTCAATCAGCCATTTTATGACTTCCTCTCCTTAAGGGAAGGTAGCCTGCATGAGGGTTAGGACTGGGCTTGTGTTGTTTGCTACTTGCCTCCAGTGTCTATCTGCATCATGGGTAGCCAATAAGAAACATAGATTGTGTGAATGTCCAGGAATAAAGGGTATCGAAAGAGTTAACTCATAGAAAAGAGATCCCAGACAGAAGAACTTCCTGATCACAGGCAGAAGTAAGGCACAGAAAGGATGGTAAACTAGCTGATAGTAGGACAATAAAGTAAGTGTATTATAGTACAGCGCTTTGGAAATTCATCAGCAACTCTATCCATTGCTAAAATAAATAACTATATGAAGTTCAAAATGCAGCATGGGTTCATCATCTGTCAACAATCTTTTATCCCCTCTTTTATCCTCACGATCCTCCTACAAGACCTGTTATTTTGAAATAAATATAGAATTATTGGCAGTGTCCAAATACTGCAACTTGAAGCTATGGCAACTTGAAACTATTGCTTATCTGCCTGGAATAATATTCTCCCTCCCCCTTCTATCTGGTTGACAAACTCAACTTTTTTAAGTCACTGGTTCTCAACTTTGGGACTTTGGGATAAGCTTCAAGATCCATCTAAAATTATATGCTCCTTTTGTATAAATGCACAGATATGTGTTTTTGTGAGCTAGGGTGAGAGAAAGCTTGGAAGATATATGAAATAATTTGGGAATCTGAAAAATAAACTCTGAGAAGAGGTAATTTTACCCCTGGTAAATTACTAATGCAGCCATTAAGGGGGAAAATGAGGAAACATTTTTCTTTCCCTAACACATCACTCTTAGAAAAAGAACACTGCCTAGAGTGTTACCTGGACTTGAAGTTGTCACTGTCTGCGTTCTACTCCCATTTCTACACTCTATTTATTGCCTCACCACTTTTTGCCTTTGTAATACTAAATATTTCAAGGTTCGAATTAGCCATTCACTGCCATAAGCTCTTCAGAGTAGTAAAAGTTCAGTCTTAATCAAATAAATAAATTTCTAACTCTGTAGCTAGCAACTGAACGACAGTTATACTGCTAACCAGAAATTGTAGTCAGTGGTAAAATACTGAATGATTCAAGTAGAAAAACATATATTAAAACTATTAATAGAGCAGTTAGATTTAAAATATAGTTATTTAATATAGAAGAGTATCCAAATGCATGCATAACAGAAACATTTACAATGATTTGACTTCTCTGGCTAAAGCAATTGTTCAAATTTATAAGTTTTTTTTTAACTTGCCACATTTTATAAATTAATACATTTAGATTATAAAGTTGAGCTAACACATATTAGTATAAAATATGGTTAATGCATGTACAGATTTAAAATGAGCTGAACTAAATATATCCTATTATTCATTTCAAATATATAATCATTTAAGGTAATGGATGCCTAGAAATAGAAATATATTAGGCATGGAGAAAAACCAAGCCACCCATATTATCCAAAGACTTTGTTTCCTGTAGCAGCAACTTTAAGCACCTATCAGGTACCCATTTTCCCTTTTTCTTTTTGAGAGAACAGTGATTTTATTGGGGTTAGAAGGGTGCCTAACGAAGCACTACATTTTCTTATGTCTCCTGCAGGTAGGGGTGACTAATGAGACATAAACAGGAGTAACTGGGCAGATTTTGAGAGCACTCATTTAAAGGGAGAGAATGCCCTCATTTTCCCTTTCATTCTTTCTCCTTGTTTCTGTTTGGAACACAGAAGTGATAGCTGAGTCTTCAGTATCTTGCAACATTGAAGCATCCTTGAGAACAGAAGCCATATGCACTAACAATGGATATGCAGAAAAAAGTGAAGGATGCTGGGGGGTAACGGTGACATTATACAATAGTCAGAGTGAACTGCTTGTCTTCAGATTTCCCTAAGCGCAAAAATAAACTCCTATCTTCTTAAAGCGACTATTATTCTTAGTTTCTGTTGTTAGCAACCAAATACAACTCATAAGTGATGCATTCTCCAATTAGGAATATTGCTTACTTGTAAAAAATCAACATTGGTAGTCAAGGTAATAGTGAATGGTGGCTGACTAAATCTGAATCTTTCACTAATCTTCCTCTAAACCCTAGAAATCAATAAGAAAAAAATAAATTCATACCTTCCCATACCTCCATCATGAGTAGAAGACAGAGAATATTCTCTTTAACTATGAATATAAATAATTTCTAGCCAAGCTTTTTCTTGATCTGCTGCTGAAGCCTTTGCATAGGAAAGGCAAGGGAGGATTAAGCTAAAATCACCCCCTTCAAGAAGAAGTCCACCACAAGTATGAAAGGGGTGATAAAGAATTTTGTAGATCAAAGTGCTGACTATTGGAAAGGACTTAAAATAGGGGACTTGGGGGAGCAATGTAAGTAAAGCAACATTTCATGGAGAAAAAAATGGTAAAAAGGAAGACAGAAGTGCATTTGGAGATTGAATGGTAAAAGGAAAAGGAAGCAAGAGAAAAAAATTTAAGATCTTGAAAAGTAAAAGAAACCAAGTTATTTCCCTAGCAAACTCCCGAAAAGTTATTCATTAAAAAAACTGCATTTAATTGCATTCACAGAAGGGGTCCCAAATTAGAATGCTTTTCTTTCATCCCCAAATTTTAATCCTATTCATGAAATGCATAGACACAGGCAACATGTATCTATACCAAGCTTCTACCAAGAAAAAAACAGAAAATAAAAACTTTTCATTTCCTATAAAATTAAATATGAAAAAAGAAACCTCTACCAACCACTCCAAACTGAATCAAATCTCTTCAAACCAACATTTGGGGATACATAAAACAAACGAATGGAAAAATATTTAATCAGAAATAAAAACCATAAGAATGGAAATGGACAAAAGGAAAAAAAAAGAGAGTTGATTGAATTCAGAAATAAAAAGATAAAACCCTTTTCAAAAATAAAGACTAAATTACAAAATGTTCAAAGGGGATATGGATTAAAATAATAATTTAGTAAGGGGCATTGAAGAAAAGCAATAAAATAACCAAGCAAATGGGAATGAGTTAAAATAAGACAGAAAGTAATTGAAAAGAAGACAGACAAAATAAATATCTAACAACCTGAGTCTGAAAAAGATAAAGCAATGGAACCCAATTAATATTTAATACTATAATACAAAAAAAAAACTTTCCAGAAAAATAAATAGAAGACCTATAGCGATATATTGAAAGGGTCTTATAAGTGTCTGGTAAAATTAAAAATCTGAGACAATAATTTTCACTTTGTCCCATCAACCTATTTATCCATTCTATGTCAATACCACAAAATCTTAATTACTATATATATATTTTTTTTTTTTTTTTTTTTTTCTTTTTTTCGGTACACGGGCCTCTCACTGTTGTGGCCTCTCCTGTTGCGGAGCACAGGCTCCGGACGCGCAGGCTCAGCGGCAGCGGCCATGGCTCACGGGCCTAGCCGCTCTGCTGCATGTGGGATCTTCCCGGACTGGAGCACGAACCCGTGACCCCTACATCGGCAGGCAGACTCTCAACCATTGTACCACCAGGGAAGCCCTCAACCTAAATTTTAATATACACTTCATATACATTTTAACTTCTAATAAGAAACATGATAAAATATATATAAAATATCCTATGTTGACATTTATATATCAGCAAATAATTTCTTTTGTTTTATAATTAAAATAATGTTTCACTACATCATTTATAAATGCAACATATCAAAATTTGTATTCTTATATCATAAATATTTTAGGAATTGTAAAAGTTTTTTAGGGCTGCCTTAACAAAGTACACAAGGTGGGTAGCATAACAGAAATTTATGTTCTCACAGTTCTGGAGGCTAGAAGTCTGAGATCAATGTTTCCTCAGGGTTGGTTCCTTCTGAAAGCTGTAAAGGAGAATCTGTTCTGTGCCTCTGTCCCAGCTTCTGATGGTTTGCTGTCAGTCTTCGGTGTTCCTTATCTGGTGGGTGCATCACCTTGACCTCTGCCTTCATATTTACATTTCATGTATACTGTGTGCTTGTGTGTTTCCAAATTTCCACTTTTTATTTAAAAAAAAACCCAGTAATTTGATTAGGGCCCCACCCTATTCCAGTGTGGCCTCATCTTAACTCATTACATCTTCAATGACCCTATTTCTGAGGTACTGGACTTTAGCATATGAATTTTGGGGGAACACAATTCAACCCCTAACAAGGATTTTTTTCTATATTGTGAATATTTTTGACATGCAAATTTTAAATATTTATTTAAAGCCCTACTTTATCATATAACATGCAAAAAAATTGAAACTAGAGACTACAAAATCGCTAGGGAGAGATCAGGAAATTCACACAGCAGTCAAAGAATGTTAGGTAATACTGTTCTGTGTGAAAGTGGATTGTCCTTTTCTCTCTTCACTTAAAAGCTTACATTCTCCTATAGAATAGAAATTTACTTACCTTGTATCTTATTTTGCTTTATAATTATGTTGAATATGTTGCTTTTTCTTATTAGATTATAAATTTTGGAAGATGATTATGCACAATTTTATTTTTAATTTAACGCCAATGTGCTGCACATAATAGGTGTTCAATAAGTAAATAAATGACTAAAGGTGATGGTACGAAAAAAGAACTAATTAAACTTCACATTGTTATCATTGACTTTTTTTGACGTACCATTTATTTCATTTGACTAAACATTCTTTGTTTGAATGGTATCTTTTATTTCAAATGATTGCGTAAGTGTTGTTAAGTAGATACGTAGTAATCACTACACCTTCCACTATGTTATACTCCAGGGTGAAGTGTAGCATCTGCTCTACAATGAACGACATGGCACCAGAAAGATTTCATCACCCAGGAGAAACATCAAATCTAACTGAAAGCATAGTGTCTCAGATTTAGAACAGGTAAAATATAGTTACCCGAAGATAAATTTGACCAGGAAAGGAGAATTAAGCTATTTTGCCAAGAAATCCATTGACTTTTTTGGGACAACAGTAAACTATCCCTTTATCAATTAATAGAATACAAAGTTATGTGCCACACAATAACATGGGAAACTATTTCTAGAGCTCTAAATTTTATAAAAAACTTGAAGTTGTAGATATAGTTTTCAAAGATACTGCTATTTTCTCCAGTCTTTCAAACTTCAATGGAAAAGAAGTGGAAATATATTTGTCATTCCATTTAGTCTCCAGGAAGTTAAGACTGTCTCATCCTTTTGCAAACATGGTACTGAAGAAGTATGCAATATTTCACTTTCATATTTTTAGCAATATACTATATCAAACCATGACACTTATTCAAGGGAGAAGAAGATGGACTTTTATGAAACTAAGCAGTCTCCAAGTGTGTCAGTAAAGAAAAATATTTCGATGTAGCTGTTATTAAAATTTTACAACTAAATATCCTCAAAGCAAAGGATAATACAAATGTACTAGGCCCAAGGGTCAAATAGGAATCAGCCAATGAACTTTAACGTCATAGCTTTTAGATTTTCAAATTTATAACAATTTTGTTTCATATTCCAGAATAGAGAAGAATTTGTTTTAATTTTAAAATATATTTTCCCAATTTTTACTAAAATGATAGGCTAGGATGCACTTACTTATTTTGTGGATTCCAGGAAATTGGTGTGTTTTGCATATTTCAGTTTAAGGTAGCAAAATGAGCACAAGTGGAAGTCACCCTGCCTTTCTTCAAATGTCATATTAGATATTTTTCCAGAACTCACAGGCATAAGCTCTCTGCTCATTGAGGGAGGTGACAGGTGGATTCTCACCCAGCAATTTAAATTGTTATTTCTCACATAAAAATTTTTGGTGAGAACTTATCTCTTACTTGCATAAGTAACACTGCATAATAAGCCATTCCATCGTATTTTGTAGATATCTTCCCTAGCTTGCTGTTTCCTTTCAGTTTTGTTTTTAAAATACAGATATTTTAAATTATTCTATTGTTTTTTTAACATCTTTATTGGGGTATAATTGCTTTACAATGGTGTGTTATTTTCTGCTTTTTAACAAAGTGAATCAGTTATACATATATATATGTTCCCATATCTCTTCCCTCTTGCATCTCCCTCCCTCCCACCTTCCCTATCCCACCCCTCTAGGTGGTCACAAAGCACCGAGCTGATCTCCCTGTGCTATGCGGCTGCTTCCCACTAGCTATCTATTTTACGTTTGGTAGTGTATATATGTCCATGCCACTCTCTCACTTTGTCACAGCTTACCCTTCCCCCTCCCCATATCCTCAACTCCATGCTCTAGTAGGTCTGTGTCTTTATTCCCGTCTTACCCCTAGGTATTTCATGACCTTTTTTTCTTCTTCTTCTTCTTAGATTCCATATATATGTGTTAGCATACGGTATTTGTTTTTCTCTTCCTCACTTATTTCACTCTAGATCCATCCACCTCACTACAAATAACTCAATTTCTTTTCTTTTTATGGCTGAATAATATTTCATTGTATATATGTGCCACATCTTCTTTATCCGTTCATCTGTCGATGGACACTTAGGTAGCTTCCATGTCCTGGCTATTGTAAATAGAGCTGCAATGAATATTGTGGTACATGACTCTTTTTGAATTATGGTTTTCTCAGGGTATATGCCCAGTAGTGGGATTCCTGGGTCATATGGTAGTTCTAATTTTAGTTTTTTAAGTAACCTCCATACTGTTCTCCAAAGTGGCTCTATCAATTTACATTCCCACCAACAGTGCAAGAGTGTTCCCTCTTCTCCACGCCCTCTACAGCATTTATTGTTTCTAGATTTTTTGATGATGGCCATTCTGACCGGTGTGAAATGATACCTCATTGTAGTTTTGATTTGCATTTCTCTAATGATTAATGATGTTGAGCATTCTTCCATGTGTTTCTTGGCAATCTGTATATCTTCTTTGGAGAAATGTCTATTTAGGACTTCTGCCCATTTTTGGATTGGGTTGTTTGTTTTTTTGTTATTGAGCTGCATGAGCTCCTTGTAAATTTTGGAGAGTAATCCTTTGTCAGTTGCCTCATTTGCAAATATTTTCTCCCATTCTGAGGGCTGTCTTTTGGTCTTGTTTACGGTTTCCTTTGCTGTTGCAAAAGCTTTTAAGTTTCATTAGGTCCCATTTGTTTATTTTTATTTCCATTTCTCTAGGAGGTGGTTCAAAAATGATCTTGCTGTGATTTATGTCATAGAGCGTTCTGCCTATGTTTTCCTCTAAAAGTTTGATAGTGTCTAGCCTTACATTTAGGTCTTTAATCCATTTTGAGTTTATTTTCCTGTATGGTGTTAGGGAGTGTTCTAATATCATACTTTTACATGTACCTGTCCAGTTTTCACAGCACCACTTATTGAAGAGGCTGTCTTTTCTCCACTGTATATTCTTGCCTCCTTTATCAAAGATAAGGTGACCATATGTGGTGGGTTTATCTCTGGGATTTCTATCCTGTTCCATTGGTTTATATTTCTGTTTTTGTGCCGGTACCATACTGTCTTGATTACTGTAGTTTTGTAGTATAGTCTGAAATCCAGGAGCCTGAATCCTCCAGCTTCATTTTTCTTCCTCAAGACTGCTTTGTCTATTCAGGGTCTTCTTTGTTTCCATACAAATTGTGAAATTTTTTGTTGTAATTCTGTGAAAACTGCAGTGGTAGTTTGAAAGGGATTGCATTGAATATGTAGATTGCTTTGGATAATATAGTCAATTTCACAATGTTGATTCTTCCTATCCAAGAACATGGTATATCTCTCCATCTATTTTTATCATCTTTAGTATCTTTCATCAGTGTCTTATAATTTTCTGCATACAGGTCTTTTCTGTCCTTAGGTAGGTTAATTCCTAGATACTTTATTCTTTGTGCTGCAGTGGTAAATAGGAGTGTTTTATTAATTTCACTTTCAGATTTTTCATCATTAATGTATAGGAATGCAAGAGATTTCTGTGCATTAATTTTGTATACTGCTACTTTGCCAAATTCATTGATTAGGTCTAGAAGTTTTCTGGTAGCATCTTTAGGATTGTCTATGTATAGTATCATGTCATCTTCAAACAGTGACAGCTTTACTTCTTTTCCGATTTGGATTCCTTTTATTTCTTTTTCTTCTCTGCTTGCTGTGGCTAAAACTTCCAAGACTATGTTGAATAATAGTGGTGAGAGTGGGAAACCTTGTCTTGTTCCTGATCTTAGTGGAAATGGTTTCAGTTTTCACCACTGAGGACGATGTTGGCTGTGGGTTTGTCGTATATGGCCTTTATTATGTTGAGGAAAGTTCTCTCTATGCCTACCTTCTGGAGGGTTCTTATCATAAATGGGTGTTGAATTTTTTCGAAAGCTTTCTCTGCATCTGTTGAGATGATCATATGGATTTTCCCCTTCAATTTGTTAATATGGTGTACCACGTTGATTGATTTGTGTATATTGAAGAATCCTTGCATTCCTGGGATAAAACCCACTTGATCATGGTGTATGGTTCTTTTAGTGTGCTGTTGGATTCTGTTTGCTAGTATTTTGTTGAGGATTTTTGCATCTATCTTCATCAGTGATATTGGCCTATAGTTTTCTTTCTTTGTGACATCTTTGTCTGGTTTTAGTATCAGGGTGATTGTGGCCTCATAGAATGAGTTTGGGAGTGTTCCTCCTTCTGCTATATTTTGGAAGAGTTTGAGAAGGATAGGTGTCAGCTCTTCTCTAAATGTTTGATAGAATTTGCCTGTGAAGCCACCTGGTCCTGGGCTTTTGTTTGCTGGAAGATTTTTTTTTTTTTTTTTTTTTTGCGGTATGCGGGCCTCTCACTGTTGCGGCCTCTCCCGTTGCGGAGCACAGGCTCTGGACGCGCAAGCTCAGCGGCCACGGCTCACGAGCCCAGCCGCTCCGCGGCATGTGGGATCTTCCCGGACCGGGGCACAAACCCGTGTCCCCTGCATTGGCAGGCGGACTCTCAACCACTGTGCCACCAGGGAAGCCCTGTTGGAAGATTTTTAATCACAGTTTCAATTTCAGTACTTGTGATTGGTCTGTTCTTATTTTCTATTTCTTCCTGGTTCACTCTCAGAAGGTTGTGTATTTCTAAGAATTTGTCCACCTCTTCCAGGTTGTCCATTTTATTGGCATAGAGTTGCTTGTAGTAATCTCTCATGATCCTTTGTATTTCTTCAGTGTCAGTTATTAATTCTCCTTTTTCATTTCTAATTCTATTGATTTGAGTCTTCTTCCTTTTATTCTTGATGTATCTGGCTAATAGTTTATCAATTTTGTTTATCTCCTCAAAGAACCACTTTTAGTTTTATTGATCTTAGCTATCATTTACTTCATTTATTTTTTATTTATTTCTGATCTGATCTTTATGATTTCTTTCCTTCTGCTACCTTTGGGGTTTTTTTGTTCTTCTTTCTCTAATTGCTTTAGCTGTAAGATTAGGTTGTTTATTTGAGTTGTTTCTTGTTTCTTGAGATAGGCTTGTATAGCTCTAAACTTCCCTCTTAGAACTACTTTTGCTGCATCCCATAGGTTTTGGATCGTCGTGTATTCATTGTCATTTGTTTCTAGGTACTTTTTGATTTCCTTAGCAATCTCTTGGTTATTTAGTAGTGTATTGTTTAGCCTCCATATGTTTGTATTTTTTACAGATTTTTTTCCTGTAATTGATATCTAGTCTCATAGCGTTTTGGTCAGAAAATATACTTGATACGATTTCAATTTTCTTGAATTTACCAAGGCTTGATTTTTCACCCAGGATACGCTATGTCCTGGAGATTGTTCCATGAGCACTTGAGAAGAAAGTGAATTCTGTTATATTTGGATGGAATGTCCTATAAATATCAATTAAGTCCATCTTGTTTAATGTATCATTTAAAACTTGTTTCATTTTGGATGATCTGTCCATTGGTGAAAGCGGGGTGTTAAAGTCCCCTACTATGTTTGTGTTACTGTTGATTTCCCCTTTTATGAATGTTAGCATTTGCCTTATGTATTGAGGTGCTCCTATGTTGGGTGCATAAATATTTACAATTGTTGTATCTTCTTCCAGGATCGATCCCTTGAATATTATGTAGTGTCCTTCTTTGTCTCTTGTAATAGTCTTTATTTTAATGTCTATTTTGTCTGATACGAGAATTGCTACTCCAGCTTTCTTTTGACTTCCATTTGCATGGAATATCTTTTTCCATCCCCTCACTTTCAGTCTGTATGTGTCCCTAGGTCTGAAGTGGGTGTCTTGTAGACAGCATATATATGGGTCTTGTTTTTGTATCCATTCTGCCAGTTGTGTCTTTTGGTGGGAGCATTTAATCCATTTACATTTCAGGTAATTATTGATATGTACGTTCCTATTCCCATTTTCTTAATTGTTTTGGGTTCGTTATTGTAGGTCTTTTCCTTCTTTTGTGTTTCTTGCCTAGGGAACTTCCTTTGGTATTTGTTGTAAAGCTGGTTTGGTGGTGCTGAACTCTGTCAGCTTTTGCTTGTCTGTAAAGGTTTTAATTTCTCCATCAAATCTGAATGAGATCCTTGCTGGGCAGAGTAATGTTGGTTGTAGGTTTTTCTCCTTCATCACTTTAAATATGTCCTCCCACTCCCTTCTGGCTTGCAGAGTTTCTGCTGAAAGTTCAGCTGTTAACCTTATGGGGATTCCCTTGTGTGTTATTTGTTGTTTTTCCTTTGCTGCCCTTAATATGTTTTCTTTGTATTTAATTTTTGATAGTTTGATTAATATGTGTCTTGGCGTGTTTCTCCTTGGATTTATCCTGTATGGGACTCTCTGTGCTTCCTGGACTTGGTTAACTATTTCCTTTCCCATATTAGGGAAGTTTTCTACTATAATCTCTTCAAATATTTTCTCAGTCCCTTTCTTTTTCTCTTCTTCTTGGACCCCTATAATTCGAATGTTGGTGCATTTAATGTTGTCCCAGAGGTCTCTAAGACCTCTGTTTAGAGACCTAGAGGTCTCTAAGACCTCTGTCCTCAGTTCTTTTCATTCTTTTTTCTTTATTCTGCTCTGCAGCAGTTATTTCCACTATTTTATCTTCCAGGTCACTTATCCGTTCTTCTGCCTCAGTTATTATGCTAGTGATCCCTTCTAGAGTATTTTTAATTTCACTTATTGTGTTGTTCATCATTGCTTGTTTCCTCTTTAGTTCTTCTAGGTCCTTGTTAATCGTTTCTTGCATTTTCTCTATTCTATTTCCAAGATTTTGCATCATCTTTACTGTCATTATTCTGAATTGTTTTTCAGGTAGACTGCCTATTTCCTCTTCCTTTGTTAGGTCTGGTGGGTTTTTATCTTGCTCCTTCATCTGCTGTGTGTTTTGCTGTCTTCTCATTTTACTTATATTACTGTGTTTGGGGTCTCCTTTTTGCAGGCTGCAGGCTCGTAGTTCCCGTTGTTTTTGGTGTCTGTCCCCAGTGGCTAAATTTGGTTCAGTGGGTTGTGTAGGCTTCCTGGTGGAGGGGACTAGTGCCTGTGTTCTGGTGGATGAGGCTGGATCTTGTCTTTCTGGTGGGCAGGTCCACGTCTGGTGGTGTGTTTTGGGGTGTCTGTGGCCTTATTATTTTAGGCAGCCTCTCTGTTAATGGGTGGGGTTGTGTTCCTGTCTTGCTAGTTGTTTGGCATAGGGTGTCCAGCACTGTAGCTTGCTGGTCGTTGAGTGAAGCTGGGTGCTGGCATTGAGATGGAGATCTCTGGGAGATTTCCACTGTTTGATATTACGTGGAGCTGGGAGGTCTCTTGTGGACCAGTGTCCTGAACTCGGCTCTCCCACCTCAGAGGCACAGCACTGACTCCTGGCTGCAGCACCAAGAGCCTTTCATCCACACGGCTCAGAATAAAAGGGAAAAAAAGTAGAAAGAAAGAGGATAAAATAAAATAAAGTAAGATAAAATAAAATAAGGCTATTAAAAGAAAATATAATTATTAAGAAAAAAAAATTTTTAAGGAAAAAAAAAGAAACAGAAAACAACAACAACAAAAGACGGACGGACAGAACCCTAGGACAAATGGTGAAAGCCAAGCTATACAGACAAAATCACACAGAAGCATACACATACACACTCACAAAAAGAGGAAAAGGGGAAAAAGTAACCTATCTTGCTCTCAAAGTCCACCTCCTCAATTTGGGATGATTCGTTGTCTATTCAGGTATTCCACAGATGCAGGGTACATCAAGTTGATTGTGGAGCTTTAATCCGCTGCTCCTGAGGCTGCTGGGAGAGATTTCCCTTTCTCTTCTTTGTTCGCACAGCTCCCAGGGGCTCAGCTTTGGATTTGGCCCCGCCTCTGCCTGTAGGTCACCTGAGAGCGTCTCTTTTTCGCTCAGACAGGACAGGGTTAAAGGAGCAGCTGCTTCGGGGGCTCTGGCTCACTCAGGCCGGGGGGGAGGGAGGGGCACGGAGTGCGGGGAGACCCTGCGGCAGTAGAGGCTGGCGTGACGTTGCACCAGCCTGAGGCACACCGCATGTTCTCCCGAGGAAGTTGTCCGTGGATCCCGGGACCCTGGCAGTGGCGGGCTGCACAGGCTCCCGGGAGGGGAGGTGTAGAGAGTGACCTGTGCTCGCACACAGGCTTCTTGTTGGCGGCAGGAGCAGCCTTAGCGTCTCATGCCCGTCTGTGGGGTCCGCACTGATAGCCGCGGCTCGCGCCAGTCTCTGGAGCTCCTTTAAGCAGCGCTCTTAATCCCCTCTCCTCGCGCACCAGGAAACAGAGGGAAGAGAAAGTCTCTTTCCTCTTCGGCAGGTCCAGGCTTTTCCCCAGACTCCCTCCGGCTAGTCGTGGCGCACTAACCCCTTCAGGCAGTGTTCACGCTGCCAAGCCCAGTCCTCTCCCTGGGCTCCAACTGAAGCCGGAGCCTCAGCTCCCAGCCCCCGCCCCCCACCCCCACCCCGGCTGGTGAGCAGACAAGCCTCTCGGGCTGGTGAGTGCCGGTCTTCACGGACCCTCTGTGCGGGAATCTCTCTACTTTGCCCTCCGCACCCGTTGCTGTGCACTCCTCCGCGGCTCGGAAGCTTCCCCCCTCCGCACCCGCCGGGAAGGGGCTTCCTAGTGTGTGGAAACGTTTCCTCCTTCACAGCTCCCTCCCACTGGTGCAGGTCCCGTCCCTATTCTTTCGTCTCTGTTTTTTCTTTTTTCTTTTGCCCCACCCAGGCACGTGTGGAGTTTCTTGCCTTTTGGGAGGTCTGAGGTCTTCTGCCAGCGTTCAGTGGGTGTTCTATAGGAGCAGATCCACATGTAGATGTATTTCTGATGTATCTGTGGGGAGGAAGGTGATCTCCGCGTCCTACTCTTCCTCCATCTTCCTCAACTCCTCTGTTCTATTGTTGAATCATTGATTTTTTTTCCTCAAAGGAACGTTTTTTCCTCATATATTTAAATACTTAAAACTCATATGTTTTAAGTATTTAAATATGTGTATGACTTTTAAGTACTTAAATATACCATGCCTAGAATTCTTTTCTTTTCCAAAGATTGTTCTCCTCATTTGTTAGTTTTATAAAAGTGAGCCAGTAACGCCAAGAAGCACAATATAAATGAGGATTGGGGGAATAATAATAGACCTCTGGGCTGCTGGATTGCATTTCCTTGTAAAGAACAATTAAAAAGACTTAAGCGCTGAGCTTTGTCATTCATCCTCCCAAGGTTTCAGTCAACATGTTCTCCAAGATTCCGGAACAAGAGTTGGAGAGAATATACTTCAGAACATCTTCCTTCTTGGGATAATTGACAACAAATCTTATTTGAACCGGGTCCCCAAGGAACTGGTACCTACTGTATTAGGGCCAATTCCTTTCCCTCATTTAAAAGGCCCTTCAAGAACCAGTCCTAATATGTCTCCATAGTCTTTCTGACAGTCTCAGAATCTTCTGCTCAAAATAGATCATCCAGTTGTCCCCACACAAATGTCACATTTTTCCTCTTTCATCCCATTGGTCTCATTCTTTTGACTGATGTAGTTCCTAACTAGCTTGGAATAGCTCTTTCCAATTCCGCCTATCAAAAATTAAATCCTCCGTTCAAGGCAGAGTTCAGAATGTTCTCTCTTTCACAAAGCATTTCTTGATAACACCAATAAGACGAGGTCTTTGCCTCTCCTAAACCTATACATAAGTATTAATATCTCTTACAACCTATTTTTTCATTTTAATTATAATTACATATGTGACTTTTGCATTTGTCCCTTTTTTGCTTCTTAGGGTTATAGAAAAATATTTTCTTAATATTTCTACCTCCACACAGCATGTTTTGCACATATTTGGAATTCCAGCTTAAAGTGCTTGAATTGGATCCATTTACATAAAATTCTAGAAAATGAAAAATATAGTGACAGAAAATAGATCATAGTTACCTAGGGATGGGGGTGGGGGGAACACAGGAGAGGGTGGGCAGAGAGGTATGTGACAGACGGATTACAAAGGGACATGAGGAAAATTTTAGAGGTGACAGATAATAGCTTTGTGGATGCCTTATGGGTGTATATATAGGTCAAAACTTATCACTTAAATACCTGTCATTTATTGTCGATTTTACTTCAATAAAACTTTTTACAAAACTGAGGTTTGTGCAACAAAGAAAATAGAGTGCTCTGTGAGAGATCTTTAGGACAGTCAGTGAAGGCTGTTTTTGGGAATAGCTGTGACTTCTAATCCTCATGGATGAGAAAGAGCTAAACCCATGAAATTCTGGAAAAGACCTTACCCAGATAGAGGAAACAGCTGCAAAATTGTAAAGAACTTGGAGTATTAATGAAAATAAAAGGAACAGGGAAAGTCAGGAGTGGGAGGGTGACAAGAAATGAGGTTGGGATGGTAAGAACTCCAGATAGAGTTTGGATTTTGTTTGAAATAAAAAGGGGAATTACTAAAGGCTTTTCAGCAAGAGGTTGTATAGACATAACCCAGTTTATGTATTAAAAAGGTTACTTTCTCTGAGAATTACTTTCTACAATAAATCCACGTGTCTGAGTGTCAAGTGGGGATAGGGGTATGAGAATGGGGTAGGAATTAAAGTAGAAGCAGAAAGATGAGGTGTCCTGGTGAGATGAGAAACTGTGTGCCTGGACTGGAGTGATAGGAGTGCGTTGGAACTGTGAATTGATTCCATTTTACTTTCATTTTTTTGCAGGTTTAACTTTTTAGATTCCATATATTAGTGATCTTATACAGTACTGGTCTTTCTCTGGCTGGCTTATCTTGCTTAGCATAATGCACTCAAGGTCCATCCTTGCTGTCACAGATAGAAGGATATCCTCCTTTCTCAGAGTTGAATAATATTCCGTTGTGTATATATACCACATCTTTCTTGTCCATTCATCCATTGATGGGCATTTGGGTTTTTTCCATATCTTGGCTATTATGAATAATGCTGCAATGAACATGGGAGTGCAAATACATCAGCAAAATCCTTTTTTGGGGGATATATACCCAAAGAGGAATTGCTGGATCATATAGTAGATCTATTTTTAATTTTTTGAGGAACCTCCATATTTTTTTCCACAGTGGTCATACCAATTTATATTCTCATCAGCAGTGTATAAGTGTTCCCTTTTACCACAGCCTCATCATCACCGGTTGTCTCTTGTCTTCCTTGTGCTAGCTATTCTGACAGGTGTGAGGTGATATCTCATTGTGGTTTTGATTTCTTTTCCCTGATGATTAGTAATGTTGAGCATCTCTTCAAGTGTCTGTTGGCCATTTTGATGTCCTCTTTGGAGAAATGTCTATTTGGTTCCTCTGCCATTTTAAATAGAATTGTTTGCTGTTTTGTTATTGAGTTGACTGAGTTCTTTATATATTTTGGATATTAGCCTGTATTCAATATATTGTTTGCAAAAATTTTCTCCCATTCTGTAGATTGTCTTTTCGTATTGTTAATTGTTTCTTTTGCTGTGCAGAGGTTTTGAGTTTGATGGAGTCACATTTGTTGACTTTTTTCTTTTATTGTTTGTGCTTTTGGTATCATGCCCCCAAATTATTGCCAAGACCGATATCGATGAGCTTCTTCCCTATGTTTTTCTATGAGTTTTATGGTATCAGGTCTTATGTTTAAGTCTTTGATCCAGTTCAAGTTAATTTTTGTTAGTGGTGTGAGATAGGAGTCCAGTTGCTTTGTTCTGCATGTGTCTCTTCAGTTTTCGCAGCACCATTTGTTGAAGAGACTATCCTTTCACCATTGGATATTCTTGCCTCCCTTGTTGAATATTAACCGTATGTGCTGAGGTTTAATTCTTGGCTCTCTGTTCTGTTCCATTGGTCAGTGTGTCTTTTGGGGGGCCAGTAGCATACTGCTTTCATTACTATGGCTTTGAAGTGGGCAACCCCTACTCCCCACCTTCACCCTTCACCTCCTCTGCTAGAAAGGTCATGCTGGCTGCTGCCTTCTCTGCCATTACCACCTCTGCTGCTGTCACTTCCCTTGCTTCATCACCTCCTTTGCAGTCCAATCCACCCACTTTTGGGTGCACAGATGAATGGACCTCCCGAGTGTACTGGTATGCTGTGCAGAGGCACTTCTTTATTGTCATTTATGGATGTCTGATTAGTTGTAAATGAATCGGGAGAGAAAAAAGAATCATGCTGCCATGATCACTCCCCAGGTTTATATTTTTTATATACTTAATTATAGTTTACTGTTATGAAGATATTACCTTTATGAAGATATTCATTATTTTGATTAAGAATTTTCTGAGAAGGTAGCTGGAATAAAATCAAGGAGATTAATTTTGGAAATAACAGAATTAGTGTGATTTTAGTCATGAAATATATTACACTTCCAATGATTTTAATATGATTGTTAAACTATTAGTAAGTACAATAAAAGAAAATATAAGGTGAACAAAATTAATATTGAAAAGTATATAATATATCCATTGTTAAACATAAATGAATTGCCTTAGCAGGGAAAATTTGTTTTTGAAAAAATAACAGTTAATGCATAGATAATGATATTCTATTAAATATATATTTTTGTATCAGTTTTATGAAATATGTATATTAGTTGCTGAAAAAGAATTCACTTTTCATTTTTCTTTAGAGGTATTGCATTACCTAGAAAATGTGAAAATTCAGAAATAGCTTTTGTGGTTCTAAATATGTGTTCTTTGTAAGTACACACAAGCCCCATTATCTGGACCATATGAATAATAGTCAAATTTAAATTGTAAAAATTTAGGTAAGAAGGAGAATATCTAAAGTAAAATAACTTATTTAGAATATTGAATGGCTTTGGAATAAATTAGGTTTTTTCCCCCACTATTTTATCTAGCCATGTCATAAAGACTAAGATTTGTACACAGAGAAAGGCCTTTTCAATATATAAGGTCAATATCTAATTCTAGAAGATGGCAGGAACCCAATTAAATATAAAAGAGGGTATCAGTATCAGATTTAAGTATCATAATTTATGTAGATTTAAGTGTAAAGCATCCTGGATCTTCACAAATGGTTAATGGTAGCACTGGGAATGTTTTGAGCTTAATTTGGACTGGTAAGTTTAGTGGTAATCCCCAAGGATGGTGGCCAGGAAGCCAAATCACGATGTCCAAGGAGGCCTAGTATACCTATGCTCATTTTAGCCCATTGGCATAAGCAAGAGGGATAGTGTGTAGGCAGCAGAGACCTTGGGCAATTGTTTTATTCTTATGCAGAGTTTGGTTTTTTCAAGGAGATTGACACCTGGATTGAAGTGAAACCCCAAGTAGTGGTTGGCAGTGTAACTATAATGTTTAACTCCTTCAGAGGTGAGACTAAAGATGTTTGGGCTGAGTTTCATGGTCCCAATCAAACTAGGCTGTGGTCAGGGAAATGGGGTAAGAGTGCAATTATACTAAATTAGTACAAATAGAATGAGAGGAGTAGATAAGAGATACCACTCACTGGACAGGTGTGTCCAAGGCCTTACTAGACCCATTCAAGGCTGGAGGCAGCAAAAGAATTTTATATTCTGGCTCCTACTAATTTGGGGCTTCAAATACGCTAGACTGAGTTAGCATGGCTCAAGCCTTCAATATCTGTTTTAGCAACTGACTAGGGCAGGGGAATTTGAGGAGCACTTTACTATTATAATGTATTTAAGGACAACATATGTCTGTATCTCAGAGGGGTCTAAATACACAGGAAGGGATGACATGGCTCCAGGTTCAAAGGTTAGAGGGAATGTAGAGACAAGGATCCCTGCACAGGCCTACACATGTGAGATTTTAGGGAATGGTGATTCACAAAATCTAAGTCTTTCTGAAAGAGCTAGTATAGTGTCTTCCAGCGTAGAATAGGCAAGACTGATGGAAGCTGTTACCTGTCTCATTGCTCTGTGGATTGGTGGTAAATAGTTACTACACAAAATTGAGAAACAGCAGTACAGAGGCTCAGACTCATATTCTCTGACTCAGATTCAGAAGTGCTCACCATTTGGTCGCTACTTAGGCCTTTTATTTATAAGTGAGAAAAGTAAGGCTATTTTTCTTTGAATCATGCAATAAATCAGAGGTGCCATAAAGGTTCTACTCCTGTCCAGTAGATGTCCCACTACATACTTTTTGTTCTAGAATTAAATGAATTACTACATAAGTATTCCTGCTACATCACAAAATCGAGATTATTCCTATTTCAGGAAATATTCAGATGATGTCTCATTCTTTCATCTTTCAAAAGATTCCCTGTTTGAAGCTTTTATTATGGGTTGGACAATTTATAGTATTTGATTAGGTAATAGGAATTTAGGAAAGAAAATAAATTACCGACACTGAAGGATCCCTGTTAAAAAAAATTTCCCCCTATACTTTATGATGCGTAAGAGCATATGAAATCACACCTTACTGCCTGCTTAAATTATTTCACCAAAGACTACTTTGCAGCAATTATACTAATGGCATATCTTGTTTTTCAAACAAGTAATACTAAGGCATTGTAGGAGGTGATAATAACCTTTTTTATAGTTGATAAAGTACTTTGAGAGTATACCCTCACTTTCATACGCTTAAAACTTCCTAAGATAATTGAGCCTTGGATAAATATACTTTGCTTTTCTGAAACCAGAGAATCATTTTCTTTTTTGAAAGTTAAAAGAAACTATTTAAAATATTTGAATGGGAAGAAAAACTGCTTATATAAGAGTGCAAAATACGTTTAAATATTTTTAATATCCAAGCTTGGGATCTTTATGAAAGTCTGTATTTCAATTTGGAGAAAAATGGATGAGAATGAGACTTGAAGACAAATTCAAGATTAAATTTTTTAAAAACCCACATGGAAACCAAATATCAGTGGCTGTTATTAGAGATAGTGACTTTCCACAAAATGACTTTTCCATAAAAATTCCTGGATTTTCCTTTTTTTTTACTTTTCCCTTATAGTGACCATTTTCAATGTTTCTGAAGCTCCTTTAAGGACTCAGAGAGTAAAGGAACTATACTTATGTGAGATTTTAATCTTAAACCAAGTATTTTAAACTTAAAAGAAAAATACGTACATGTAAGAGCTTCAAATAATGGCATAAAATGGGACTACAATGCTAAATTTTTCTATTGTAAAAGTCTAAACTGTTTTCCAGAGGCAAAAGTCTTTTAAGAGCTCCTTGTTTAACCTTCCAGAAATTATTACTACATAAGCAATTATATATAAAAATTTCTAGAAATATGACAATTACAGATAAATACATATCATTTACACATACACACATATGCATATGCACAGTTTTTCTATTTCGGTGTTCTTTTCTGACACCATTTGTGAAAGATTTATCTATTAAGAAAATTAACTTCAAATGTTCCATAAATGCTGAAATTATTTTGCAGTTTTTAAGTTGCTTCTGTTTATGCTGTTTCTTTAATCAAGTAGAAGTATTAAAGTTTTAGGTATTCAGATTTATCTAATTTTGTGTTATGATTCTCAGTTTTTCTTATGCTTAGAAAACTTTTCCCAATCCAAGATAATTTACAAAACTTCTTACATGTTTTTACATAATGGTGTTAGTGTTGCTATTTAAATCTCAGATATATTTATTGTTGTTATTTAAGTGTTTAATCCAGCTGAAATTTATCTTAATATAATAAAATTTGGATCTCTTTTTTTTCCCCAGAGTGATTAACTAATTGCCCCAATATAAATGTTTGAGTTATCATTTCTTTAGATTCTCATTTTTATTCCAATAATATGTGAATTTCTTTCAAAACAATAATTGTAAATAAACAAAATTTTGTTTAATTTCTTTTTTAAAAAATATTGCCTTTTCTGATATAGTTCTTGGAAAATCCCTAGAAGAGATTTTGAACTAATCATCTTATAACAGTGAATAATCCTATAATAATGAACCTTGCTTAGGGTTTTCCTAAGAAAATTCCCAAGTTTTTTACAACGCACAGGAAATCATCTCCTCATTTTTCCTAGTTTAGCTATATTTTGCAAGTTTTAGGCAGTGATGTGGCATTTTTGTTTGGAACCTCCCATTTTCACAATAAAAAAATTTTGGAGCAGTTTTAGATTTATGATAATGCAAGGATTGTATAGAGTTCCCAAATCTCCCAACACAGTGTCCCTAATTATTAACATCTTACCTTACATGAAATGTACAATTACATTAGTATTATACATTTGTCACAAATAATAAAACAATCCTGATACATTATTATGAACTAATATTCATACTTTATTCAGAGTTCCTTAGTTTTTCTAAGGAGAAACTAGAGAAACAGAGTTCCTGTTTCTGTTCCAGGATCCCACCTAGAACACCATATTACATTTTGGTGTTGTTATGATCTGAAAGTTTGTGTGGACCCCACACAATTCATGTGTTGAAATCCTAATACCCAATGCCATAGATATGTAGCCTTTGGGAGGTGCTTAGTTCATAAGAGTGGAGCCCTCATGAGTGGGATTAGCGCCCTCATAAAAGACATCCCAGAGAGACCTCTGGCCTCTTCCACGTGTGAGGATACAAGATGTCTGAGACCCAGAAGAGGGCCCTCACCCAGCCATACTGGCACCCTGATCTCAGAGTGCTAGCTTCCAGAACTATGAGAAATAAATTTCTAATTTTTATAAGCCACCCAGTCTGAGGTACTTTGTTATAGCTGCCTGAACAGACCAAGACGGTTGTAGTGTCTCCTCAGACTCTTCTTAGCTGTAAGTTTCTCAGACTTCCCTTATTTTTGATGATATTGAAAGTTATTAAGAGTGCTGGTGAGGTAATTTGTAGAATTTCCCTCAACTGGGATTTGTTTGATGTTTTTCTCATGATTAGTCTGGCCTTATGGGTCTTTGGGAGAAAGACAGCAGAGGTAAAGTGCCGTTTCTCATCACATCATCTCAAGGGTACATGCTATCAATATGACTTATAACTGTTAGTCACCTGACTGAGGTAGCATTTGTCAGGTTTCTCTACTGTCGGGTAATTCTTTTTTGTCTGCTTTTTATCTCTGCTCTTTGGGATGATGTCACAATGCACAACCCATCCTTAAAAGAGTGTGGAGTTACTCTCCGCCTCACTGAGGGCAAAGAATGTATGTAAGTTATTTGGAATCCTTCTGCATGGAAGATCTGTCTATTCTCCCTATTTATTTATTTAATCATTTTTATATAATTATGGAATCCTGTATATTTATTTTATATTTTGTGTCCATTTTGTTAAAAATCTAAAATAAATCTATCTTGATTCAGAAAAAGAAACCGCTGATTGGCTAGCAGACAGCAGGGCAGAGGACAGATACAAGGACGAGATCCTGAGTCACTGCCTGAAGAAACAATTTCTAGAAGCAGAACTGAGGTCAAAGGATTAAATGAAAAAGAAAAACCATTAAAATAATTTTGATTTATTCAAAATTTGACTAGGATGATGTGGCCAATACTTGCTATTTTTTCCCTCAATATCTATTTTCTCTCTTCTTCTAAAGTAACCACACTCTTGATACTTAGCTGGGTATAAGACAACTAGAATAAGGACTCTAATTTCCAGTTTACAATGTATTTATGTGTGGCCATGTGACTAAACTTCATTTACTGGAATATAAAGAGAATTGATGCTTATGACTCCTGGGTTATTTTCTTAATGATTAGGATGCAGACATGGTGGAGAGCAATTTGGAGCCATGCTGGGGGTGTGGTGTGATAGGCAGCAGTCTGGGAAAGAGCTGTAAATTAGAAGGATCCTGGGTGATTGCCACTATAAAGCCACCAAACCAAGCGCAGGCAGCAGTACTTGAATGATTAATTACCTGATGTGTACCTGGTTAGGAAGAAACAAACCTGCATCAGATAAGCATACAATATGCTGTTATAATTGATTGTAACTTACCAGTTAAGAAAAAAATGTTATTTTAAAATAAGGAAGCGGGAGGAAATTGAACTGATTTGCAGCTACTTATTTAGTTTAAGGGTTAAAAAAAAAAAAGGCAAACAGAAAATTGTGCATTTCAGACTTTTTCTACTTAAAACATGTGTGATCAGTTTTTTTTTTTTTTTTTCCTTTTTTTGCCTTCAGAGAGGTTGTCTGAAAGATGCTGGGAGCTCTTAAAAAATGTTATGGCTGAACAATCTTATTGAAAGTCTTCTCAGGATAGTCTGTTTTCCCTGATGGTCCCTTTACAATTGATATTAAAACCTAAGGCTAAACCTTCACAATAACCCCTCCCAGTTCATGGCTGGGGCATCAAGGCCCATGTACAGCTATGAAAAGCTTTACATTTTAATTTCAGCTTTTTAGGAAGCTCCCAAAGTATCAGTTCTAACTAAATGATACATTCTTTCTTTTTTATTCTCTGCTTATTGTAAATATCCACATTATGTTTAAGTTCACCTGTAAAGCTACATTAGAAAAGATAAAAATACTCAAAAAATGCCTAAGGAGTAATGAGGATGTGAATTTATTCCCAGCCTTACAGACTGGTGAAGGATTTTGAATTATATTAGATGATACAAATGATGTTTTAGGATGAGAAATTGCAGAACTAACTCATCTCAAAGTAAATGTCAGTTTGGAAGAGTGTTTTTCATGATAACAGTCTTAAGTATTTTTCTGTGTGTATTATTTGTTGCTAGTGTCCAAAAATTAGCATTTCATAATATGTGAATATTTGCATTATTGCTGAGAAGAGATTTGTCCATGAGCTTTTATGATGCAAGTGGATTTAACCTAAATCCAAAATTTAATTACAAATAAGCTTGTTGTGTTGACTCAATCTTCAATTAGGTGGGAAACACACCAGCTGGGAGCTATCCACTTATAGATTAAGAAACATTAATTTGAAGATATTCCAGTATACTTAAAAAGGATCCAAATCATTACAGACTTTCAATATTTTTATTTTATAGCCCTATTTGGCATAATACATATTTTTTCCGTGTTGTCCAATTGTCAGGATTTAATGGTGGAAATAAAAGTATCGTAGTGTATTGGCTTAGAGTATTTCCAAGCTGGTCATTTCAAAAGCTTTGTAATTGAGAATATCTTAACTTTTACTAAATTAATTCATGTAATGATTTTTGTTCTCTTATCCTTTTTGTGTGTTGTCGACACAAAGAAAAGCGATATAAAAGGTCTCAGGTGATTATCTTGATCCTTAGAACTTCCAAGGTATTATCCTTCAGCACCATTACAACAAATAGGCACTCTGTGATAGATGCAAATACAATTTCCAAAGCTACATTTAACTGCATAATTTGTAACAGAAGTTGGGTGTGGGTACTGCCTGCAGAGAGAAAAGCAATCCACAATAATCGAATCAGCATGATCACTGAATCTTTATTAGTCTTTGGTTAGTTCCATTAGCATGCAAAGGAACCTATCTTTGTGCTCTTATCTTTCATTAATGCACCTTTTTAAAGTAACTCCAAGAAAATTAGAAGAAACTAGAAAATAAATGTCTCTCTTTTTTTTTTTTTTTTAAATCTGGCTCTGCAAACATCTTCTCTTGACAATTTGACTCTGTATTGAATGGTCTCCGGCTTTCATTAATATATTCCTTTTGTCATGCATAGAGAGTAGACTGATCTTAACCTGTACCCAATATCATTTAATTAAAAATTTTTCCAGCTCTATGTAGTTGGAGAAAAATGGAAGATGCCACACTTTCTTTTTCTCCTCCATATTTTATACTATTTGGAGATATTAGGACATCTTAGTTCTAATTCTTGCACTAATAGATGAGTGTCAGATCACCTCACCTCTTTAGGTCTCAGTTTTCTTATCTATGATATGAAGGGGTTTGGCAAGAATTTTTTCTAAAGCTCCTTAATACCAATAGGGCGTTAAAAGTAACGAATAGGTATTCAGTCAGGGACTTTTATTCAAAGCATTTTGAAGGTGTTTTCTAACAGTTCTTCCTTGGGAAGAACCATATACATCTTGTGTATATATATTTGAATAGGACACATCTTTTCAGTGGTTTAGTCCTCAAAGTCATTTCCCAGTTGTATCAGTTTCCTATTGATGTTGCAACAAATTGCCAAAAAAATTAGTGGCTTAAAATAGCACAAATTAATCTTACAGTTCTGGATGTCAAGATGGGCCTCACAGGGCTAAAAATTCAGGTGTCAGTAGGGGCTATGTGATGCTCCAGCTCCTGGCACCATCCTCCATCTTCTAAGCCAGGAGTATAACATCTTCAAACCTCCTTTCTCTCTCTGACAGCCTGCTTCGCTCTTAGGAAGACTGTCATAATAACATTGGACCCACCTGGATAATCCGGGATAATTTTTTACAATTTTAAGATCTTTAGTCTTACCTTTGCCACATAAGGTAATATATTCAGTTTCTGGGGATTAGAATGTGGCATCTTTGGGGAATCAGTATTCTCCCACTGTACCTACCAGTGAACCCTAGGTATCTTGCTTGCCTTTCCTTTATGAAGCTAATCTTAGCAACTCAATATCTTGGTAAATATGGCTCCCTTAAGACTGGCTGGTTTTCTCCATTTCCCAGTTTCTTTCTTAGGTGTTAGGACATATTGAGATGCCACTCCTTAGAGGTGGTTCTAGAAATACCTCTTAAAGCTCAGATTCTTGCTCAAGGGAGATTTGGGAGAGACGCACTGCATTTTCAGTCTATCTGTGGCATCCTTATTCACATTTGGAAGAGGGGTGGTGGCGAGTGTTTGTGTAAAATACCTTCCTAGTTTTTCCTTAATAAAGAACATTTTCTTATCTGGCCCAAGAATCCTTTCTTTGGTTCCAGTGCCAGTGTCAGTTCCTAGAGCTGCCCCCACTCGCTGGTGCTGAAACTAGTCACTATAAGACTAGTTTATTCCTTCAGTGTTATTTGTCTATCTTAGTTTCTTTTTTATTTCTGTTTTGAAAAACTTTTAAATCTATAAGTTCTATATAAATTCAATGTCAGTTTTTTTTACTCAAATAATACCGATTATTTGATTATTCTTGAGTGCCACATGCCTGCTGCTCTAGCCTGAGTTCTTTATCAAACACAACTATCATTAGTTGGTGAACACTGTCCAGAATATTTCCTATGTATCTACATATGTGTATGTGTACATGGACATCTACAATTGTAAACTCATTTTTTGTGGGCTTTTTAAGTTAGTGAAATCATATACCACCTATATCATTCCCAAACTTTTTTTGCACTTAAGTATCTGGGAGATCTTTCAATGTCCTTGTATATTGACTTGATGCATTCTTTTTTATTGATGCATAGAATTTTTGGTTTAGATGTACTATTATTCATATACTCATTTCTTTCTAAGATCAACATATGGTTATCAATATTAATCTGTTATAATCATTAAGAAAATTAGCATCTTCTCTATATTTCTAGGGTGGAATTTCCTGATCAAAGAAGTGGCATGTATAAAATTAAGATACACTGCCATATTGCACTTGAAAAGGTTTAATTAATTGCCAACTCCTCTCAGCAGTCAATAGAGTATGGGTTTCTTCAAATTCCAACAACACTTGCCCATCTTGTGGATGAAAAATTGTATCACGTTGTTTTGATATTCATAATTCAGTGACATTTTTCTTCTATATTGCCTTTGTTCTATTTTTTTATTAGTAGGTTTACATTTTTCCTTTTAATTTGAAAGATTATTTTTACATGTTCTGCAGGTAAAAGATAAGTCCAGTCTGTGGCTTGTCTTTTAACTTTCTTTATGGCAATTTTGATATGCAAACGCCTTTACATCTTACTATAATCACATTTTTCAATGTTTCAATTAGGGCTTTTACATTTTGTCTACTGTTAAAAAGAGACCTTCTGGCATATGTATATAAATCATTTCTTTTTATTGAATTCTCATTCTGTGATATTTTTGTTCTTTACATTTAGCTCATTAATCGATCTGTGATTAATATTTGGCCTCATCAGAAACAAGTAAGCTTGTCTTGATTGTTCTAGACTAAATTTGGGTTTCTGCTACTTTAAGGACTATACTAACTTCCTATTACTGCTGTAACAAATTACTACAAACTTAGCAGCTTAAAACAAGGCAAATGTATTATCTCACAGTTCTGTAAGTCAGAAGTCTCGGTACAGCCTTGCTCAGTTGGGTCCTCTGCTTAGTTTCACAAGTTGAAGTCAAAGTGTCCATAGGCTATATTCCTCCCTGGAGACAGTGAAGATGGACCTGCTTACACGTTCATTCAGGTTGTTGGCAAAATTCAGTTTCTTGAGGTTGCAGAGCCAAGGTTCTTTTTTCTTATCTGGCTGTCAGCCCGAGTCTCTCTCAGTTTCTTAAGGCCACCTGGGTTTCTTGTCATGTTGCCTCTTCATCTTCAACCCATCAAGAACATTCCAAGTCCTTCTCATGCTTTGAATCTCTTTAATTTCTCCTTCTCCCGTATCTCCTCTGCCTCCAGCTAAAGTTCTCTGCTTTTAAGGGCTCATGTGATTAGATTGAGCTCACCTGAATAATCCAGGATACTCTCCCTATTTGAAGATTCAGAAATTTAATTCCTTCTGCAAAGTCCCATTTGCCATATAATGTAAAATATTCACAGGTTCTGGGGATCAGGGCATGGGCGTTTCTGAGAGGTCATTATTGTGCTTACTATAGAGGCACACTGATCCTAGGTTGGGCACCATCTTCTTAGTTATTCCAACTAGTTTATGCTCTGTTTATGGATGTTTCTGATTAAAAATGATTTTGTTGCTTTTAAAAACTCTTCTACTTCCATGGCAATTTCTTCTACGCTCCTCTTTTCTTCTGAGGAATAGTTTGAGTTCACAGCCCAATTACAGAACATGTATGCATACACACGAACACACGGTAGCATGTACACATGTGTATGTGTGCACATATATGTATGTATGTACATGTATAGTAGTATAGATGCACATGCAAGTATGTGTATGTACAGTGGTATGTATATACACATGTGGTATGTATGGGGTATGTATATGTATATATATAGTAAAGTGGCCTTCACGTTGGTATGTTAAATTTGCTTCCAACAAAGCAATCAATCAATATGCAGTTATTAATATACTTCAATGAATGTATATCAGTGAGATGATTGGTTTTGGTATATGCATTTCTGTTGTTGTTCTAATAATATCAATATTATGAAACACACACAAAAAGATGTCTTTAAAAGATAAAATAAAGATGCAAATAATATTTCTACTAAATATCTTGCTGAGTATATTATTGACCAATACACAGTTAGGGTAAGGCTTGACATTAGTGACAATGATATATTTATTTATTTATATTTTTATTACAGTTTTAGTTCTATATAATTGACATGTAGCACTGTATACATGTAGCACTGTATACATTTAAGGTGTACAGCATGATTTTACTTACATACATAATGAAGTGATTACCACAGTAAATTTAGTGAACATCTATCATCTCATATAGATACAGAGTAAAAGAAAAAGAAAAAAATTTTCTCCTTGTGATAAGAACTCTTAGAATGTACTCTCTTAACGACTTTCATATATAATATACAGCAGTGTTAATTATATTGATCATACTGTACACTACACCCCTAGTACTTATTTATTTTTTAACTGGAAGTTTGTACCTTTTGACTGTCTTCATCCCTGCTTCTCGTAACCACAAATCTGATCTCTTTTTCTATGAGTTTATTTGTGTGAAGTATAATTGACCTACAACACTATGTTAGTCCCGGGTGCAGAACACAATGATTAGATATCTCTATACACTACAAAATGATCACCATATTAAGTCTAGTTACCATCTGTCACCATACAAAGGTATTACATTGTTATTGACTGTCTTCCCCATGCTGTCTGTACATTTCATTCCTGTGACTCATTTATTTTGTGACTGGAAGTTTGTACCTCTTAGTCTCCCTCACCTATTTCACTCATCTCCCTACTCCTCACCCCACTGGCAACCACCTGTTTGTTCTCTGTATCTATGACTTTGTTTCTGTTTCATTATGCTTGTTCTTTTGTTTTTTAGATTCCACATACAAGTGAAATCATGCGGTGTTTGTCTTTCTATGTTTGACTTATTTCACTTAGCATAATATTCTCCAGGTCCATCCATGTTGTTGCAAATGGCAGGGTTTCATCCTTTCTTATGGTTGAATTATATTCCATTGTATATATGTATCACTTCTTTATCCATTCATCTATCAGTGGACACGTAGGTTTCTTCCACATCTTGGCTGTTGTGACTAATGCTGCAGTGAACATAGGAATGCATTTATATTTTCTAATTAGTGATTTTGTTTTCTTTGGAAAAATATTCAGAAGTGGAATTGCTAAATTATATGGTAGTTCTAGTTTTAATATTTTGAGGGACCAAAAATTGTATTTTTCTGTACTTGTATTTTACAATTACAATTTTGTAATTGTATTTTTTAAAAATAAATTTATTTATTTATTTATTTATTTTTGGCTGCGCTGGGTCTTTGTTGCTGCATGTGAGCTTTCTCTAGTTGTGGCGAGTGGGGGCTACTCTGTTGCGGTGCATGGGCTTCTCATTGCGGTGGCTTCTTTTGTTGCAGAGCACGGGCTCTAGGCGCACAGGCTTCAGTAGTTGTGGTGCGAGGGCTCAGTAGTTGTGGCTCCTGGGCTCTAGAGCACAGGCTCAGTAGCTGTGGTGCACGGGCTTAGTTGTTCCGTGGCATGTGGGATCTTCCCGGACCAGGGCTCAAACCAGTGTCTTCTGCATTGGCAGGCAGATTCTTAACCACTGTGCTACCAGGGAAGTCCCTGTACTTGTATTTAAATATCATAAAACAGCTGTTCAAAGATAATTTTCAAAATGGTAAAATAGTGGCTACCATACAAATATATATACACATGTCAAAGGTATTTAATTCACTAATTAATTAGAGAACCTATAAAATGTCACATCTGGTTTGAAGGAGCAACTGAAGAATAGATATATATGGGCAGTCAGGAATGCTGAAAGGAATTTGAAAAATGGGTTGATATGGGCAGTATAAACATGGTCCCTGGTTTCAGGGAGCTCACAGTCTTGAGGGGAGCCAGTCTTTAATGAAGCTGTCCTAAGTACTAGCAAAGCACAGCATTAGAAGAGGTAAGTTTGATGGAGCATGGGATGTCAGACCAAACTTCCCTAAGGCAATCAGCTGAGAGCTGAGTCCTAAATGATAAATAGAAATGGTTAAATAGGTAAACAAGGTAGTGAGTGAGGGAGAGGACACAGGGTAATTCATGAAGAAGGAATATCTTATGTAAAATCCCTGTGGGTGGAGGAAATATTATAGTGGAGAGATAGGCAGAGTGACTTGAGGTAAAATCAGAGAAAAAGGGAGGGATAAAGCCTGCAGAGCTATGGTTATGGCCAGAAATGATGCTGAGAGATGAGTTAAGAGGCCACTATAAAGTTGTTAAAAGCACTGGTAGGACTAATATTAGGGCTACATGTAAACAGAACCATAAAAATATGGCTCAAAGAAGAGAGTCGAGATGTTTAAACATGTCTGTAAGAAGCAAAGAGTTGGCTTTGCTCCATTTTATTTGTCGTAAAGTGGTATTTAATTTCCTGAGCAGTAATGTTTCTGAAATTTTGCCAAAAGGGAACGTTGGACAAAATAGCTCACTTCGCTGAATAAACTGAATCCTTTGGGGTCTGGTTGAATTTAACACTCAGTAAATGCTGTTCAGAGATTAGAATATGATTTGTAACACTTTTTTTGGAATAGTTGTTTATTAAGAACAACATTATTTTTAAACAACATTGTAATATGGAGTGTTTTATATTGGTACTCTGAGCAGCTAAACATCTTTTGGCAATATGTATAATTTTCTTGAATTTCAAATAACAGAGTTAGTGTTTCTTTTTCTATATCATTTTTTAAAAATAAGTTCACATCTTCTTGGAACAGTTGGGTGGGTTTATTGTGTAAAACTGCTTCTGTTTTAACTAATTCTGTCCCAATTTTGAGCCAACACTTTATATAAGAATTAAAAATAACTTTTGAAAGTAATATCTCACGTTTTTACCAAAAATTGTATATGTTTGCCACATTTTTAAAAACCTGAATTTTTACTGTTATTTTCATTAGATTATATGTTTTAATCATCATACATGAGTCATAGTTATTAAGCAATTAATTATTTGTCTTAAGCTGTAGCTCCAAATATTGTGTAATTTTTTGGTATATTTTGTACAGTAGTTGTATTTTGAGAGTAAAAGATTCAGGCATAAACAAATCTTAAAACCAGCTGCTATTCACCAACCAAAATGTAGTTACCAAAAAAGAATGCTAAGGGCCAAGACACTCTGATCATTCTTATCTGATAAAGACAGGCAATATATAAGAAAATTGACCACCTATGAAGCCAGAGGCATCAATATTATAAGATTCCTGCTAAATTCTTGCCCATGAGAGAAATCTTGGGAAGAATGAGGAACTTTGCTAAGAATGATCATTTTTATATCTTGAATAATCACACACACCAAAAAAAAAAAAAAACCAAAGCCAAAATATCACAGATGACTAACAGCTATATTGGGTTGTGTGATGATGTAACCTACTTAATTTGCATCTAATTTTCATCTAATCAAATGTAGAAATATGTCTATTTTTTCTTTATTTCTTTGACTTTATCCCCTTATTCTCAATAGATTCAGGGGGGTGAGTCTATATTCTCTTAGCTTTCTTTGCTGCTTTCTACCCCTTTATTAATCCATTCTTATAAAAAATATGTTTTCTCCTCTGGTTCCTCTCATCTAGCTGTACTAATGTTTGCCTCTTCTGTCAACCAACCTCTCAATTATTTATTCCCACTCTCCCATTGATGGAATTTGTTGTTCCTTCCCCTTCTCTAAACCTGCTCCTATAATCTTAAGAGATTGCAATCCATCAACAGTTTAGCCTTCACCTTATTGGCTCTACTTAAATCCAATGTCCTTTGTCTCTGCTATTCCCGGTGTCTCAGTGAGAATCTAATCCCAATCAGGAACCCCTCCAATTTTGACTCCAAATCATAGTCCCCTCTTCTGTAGCCATTTTTGTTTCCAGATTACTCCGGTTCTCATTCCACTTTATATGCTATTCAACCTCAAAGCTAACTCTCATGTTAATGAATGTTGCCCACCCTTAATTTTCTCTCAGACAACTAGCAGCAACCACCCTACCCAATCTTTCCCTATTACACTTCTTTTCCTCCTTTCCTTCTCTCTGACCTTGAAGCTCCACCAGCCTCAATTCAGAGATTCTTTTTTGTACCTTCTTTTGACCACAACAGTCTAATCACAAGTCCCAGCTTCTAGGTCAAATATCTGCATATTTTTGCTCCTTCATCTGGGCAGCTGAAAAATTACCAATATTCGTGGTCTCAATTTTACTGTCAGTTTCAGTCCATTCTGTTAATTCTTTCATTTGTCCTTTTTCATGTTTATCTCTTATATTCCTTAAAAGTTATTCCAGACTTTCTCTCTAAGAGTTTGAAACCACCTTTTAACCCATGTATATTCATTCTCAGTTGATGATATTGGTGCCTATTTTAAGGAGAAAACTGAGGTCAACAGATGATTTTTCTTAGCATCCCTAGTCACACCATCTTCAAGTGTATCCAGTCTCTGAGATATAGTGTATTTTTGCCTGTCCAATAGTAACCCCATCCACATAGACATTTTATTTCCTTTTCATTTGCCTTTTCCCTGTCTTGTTCCTTTCATCAGCCCTCTCCCTCCTGTATCTTAAAAAATCTCCCTCTCTGTTGGCTTCTCCTGTACTATAAACATGCTTATGTTTCTCACATCTAAGGAAAGAAACTATCCAAACAGTCCAAACAAAGTGAGGACAATCATTTTGTAGCCTCACGTGATTTTTTTGTCATATTCTTCTCACATGTTTCATCCCCAAAGAGAATCCCAAACTCACTATCTCCACTACTTTCCCTCTCGCACTGTTCATAATCCACTGCAAACAGGTTTCAGCTTCTGATTGGCAAATCCAGTGGAGATGTACTAGTTCTTATTTTATGCCTAAATGAGGGTAACTATTCTCTTCGTTCAGTATAAATTAGAGTTTTTCACTTGCAAGCAACACATACTAACTCTAAGGGAAAGATATTACGAAATGAATTGGGAGAGTTGGGAAGTAAACTCAGAAATGGACAGATATTGGGGCTACCAAACAGTTGTGTCAGGTCACCACTTACAGATTGAATAAGGGTGATATAATTTTTCCTGTTTTTGAATCATAGTGCTAAGATTCAAAGACTTGGGAGAGGAAATCCAATTGGTCTATCCTATGTCACAGATCTTATCCTTCACTGGGCCATGGTGAACAGCAAAGCTATAAACAATATTCTTTACAATTTCCATAGCATGATAGTCTACTGATTCTCTTACCTCTATCTCTCTCTCCCACTTTCATTTTAATATTCTCATTGATTTTTTTCTTTGCCCACAATTTAAGTATGAATGTGACCCCATGGCTTTGTTCTTTTCATCCTCTTATGTCATCCTATATAGTATCATTGTAGCAGTTACTATCATGACTTCATCTAAACTCACTATGTTTTATTAAGCCTTTTCTGTGGATAAGTATTATGCTAAGGGCTTTATATGTATAAGAACTATACAAAACTTTATGAGTTTTGGGATTATAATATACATTTTACAGATGAGAAAAATGGAGCTCATGGAGACTAAGTAATGTTTCTAGTTCCAGGTCTTTAGTGAAACTGGGGAGTCAAGTCTTCAAAAGGCAAATGCTCTTATCCATCTGTGTACTGCTCCAAATACATATTCAACCAAGCTTTGTCAACCACCTATTTGGCCTCTCCTCTTATTCTTTGTTTTTCAGAGACATATATTTAAAATGAAATTTATCATCCTTTATCCCTCTTATTTGGTGGTTCTCCTGACTACTAAATTGTGAAACTTGCTGTTGGTGATAGTGGCAGTGGGGAAGGACAATCATTATCCCTTTGCTTTCATGCCAATTAATAAATGGTTCCCCCCTCCATACCTGTCACCATTGACTCTTGTCGTTTGCGATCAAAGTGTTACAACAGCCTCTGAACTTGGATTCTTGCCCATATAACCATCTCCCTCAAATCTATCATCCATACAGGGTCCCAGATGTTTAAAATACAACACTAGCTATGTTATTTCTCTATTTAAAGTGCTCACTTGGCTTCTTGTGTCCTATAGGTTAAAGATCAAATTCCTTAGCATTTATTGATCAGAGCCTTTTTGATTTGGCCCCCTTTACTTCTCCAGCCTCATCTCCTAAGTCCATGTGACCTAAATCCCATGCCTCTGAAATATTTAGCTGTGCATAATATCTTCAATATACCATGATACTACAAAAACACCTTGGGATTTTTCTTTGTGTATACTTCCTGTTTTTGAAGTTAGTATTTTTTCCCCTCCCTGTTTCCCAGACTGGCTAATTCTTTTCTTCTGTGTCTTATTCCATCTTCAAGGAAATCTACTGAATTAAGTTTCCCTCCATGTATCCTTCCATGGTCATCAGTGAATGACTATTACTTTCCCATTGTGTAACTTCCCATTCTTACACAATAAAGAAATTCAGAAACAGTGTGTTTCCACAGTGGAATAGGAGTATTATTCCGTAGAGTATGTTTGGATGGTGAGAGGGCTGCTCCCCGAATTCTGCATGACTAGCTAAGGCAGAAAGGATTTTAAAAGTAGATAGCCCCACCCATAGAAATATCCAGATATCAATAATTAGTAATTCAGAGAAACTTAGACATATATTAGATAATGAAATTTAAGATGATATATGCTGTAATCAGAGTCACACAGAGTACACTTCAGGAAAGGAGTTGATAGGTTTGGGTGATTTCTAATTTGTTTTTTACAATATAATCACATAAGCTCAGGGTTGCAAACAACTTTAAACATCATCTAGAAATCTCTTGTAAGCTAGCTCATTGTGATTACCTGAGAACATCAATTATGCCAGCATTAGGTTAAGGAGAATATAAATGGAATGCAAATTGCATTACGATGAAAAATATTCTCAAAATTATTTTTATGTGACTAACTTGGGGATTGGAGCATTTCTGGAAAATTTCAAAATATACACAGCTTCTTAAGGTCTTCCAGGAACTAAATGGAACATAACTTTTACAGTTTTGCCAAAGTCCAGCTTAGAGATGAGTCAAACTGCTGAGAAGAGCAGACAGCTTTCTATTTGTTTCCTGTTGGCAACAAATCACCACACACGTGGAGGCTTTAAAAACCCAGGAATTTATCTTAGAGTTCTGGAGGTCAGAAGTTTGAAATGGGTATGACTGAGCTCAGCAGGTATGAGTTCTTTCTGGAGACTCTAGGGTGAATCCATTTCTTTGCCTTTTCCAGCTTCTAGAAGCTGCCTGCGTTTCTAGGCTTGTGACCCCTGGTACCAACTTCAGAGCCAACTGTGTAGCATCTTCAAACTTCTTTTCTGACGTCTGCTTCTATAGTCATATCTCTCTTTCTGACTCTGACTCTCCTGCTCCCTTCTTTTCCTCATAAGGACCCCTGTGATTATGTTGGACCCACCTGAATAACCAGGATAATCTCCCTACCCCAAAACCATTAGTCTAATCACATCTGGAAAATCCCTCTTCCCATGTAGGGTAACAACATGTCCACATTAGGATGTGGATGTCTTTGGTGGCACCATTATTCTGCTTATCACAGACTCTCCAGTAAAGTTGTGATATTGTTTATCTTTTGCTCTAAAAATGTGGAGCCCTGAAGGTGTTGGGATTGTTTGGATTGCAAAACAAGGATAGTCCTTACACTCTATAGCCAGAGATGCAGGAGGGTAGTGTGGAACTTAAAAAAAATGAGGGAGGGCTAGGGGAAGGGGATATCAGAGACTATTGTGCGAGAAAAATCTGTGAGGGAGAGTTAGTAAAAACAAAACAGTAGTGAGAGAAGGAATATGAAAAGATAAGAAACTGAGGTAACACCCAATTAACCGAAGAATTCCATTATTAAGAGGATTGAGGTGTTACTGTATCAATATTTAGCAATTTCACAGAGGCCCTCCACTTAGAAAGCAGAATTATAGCAATAGAGTGTGTCAGAGCCGAAAAAGACCAGGATCTAAAGCCAAATATCCTGATTTAAAGTTCGTGACTCTTGCCACATTTTCTTCTAAGACTTCTTTTCTCTCCCAGTAGGAAATAACAACACTTCCCTTTCCTTAGGAAATTTAAAACAATGTTTCTGTCATGATAGGTTGTTCTGACACATGACTTTCTGAGTGGTATAGAAATATCATCTTTCTTCCTTTACACAGAAGCTAGAGCTAGATTCAGCCTGCTCTTCATAACATGATTTTCATATCACATAATATCATCTTGTATTGGTCTATCACTCTGTGGGTTTGAACGTATTTTCACATTTCACATAATATTGCCCTTGTTTCTCAGAATGGTACTGTGAGGCTTTTAGGCAGAGCAGGCAGCTTTGCACACACGAAGGCAAGCTCATGAGAGGCGGAGTCACGAGCAGAGTCCAGGTCTCCTGGTTCTCTTTTTCCCCCTACACGTCTGCACCCTGGGGCCTTGTGATTTTAGTCAAATCTCTCAGCCACTTGGAGCGTTAGTCTTCTCATCTGTGATATAACAGCAATAAGTTTTGTCCTACCACGTAGGGAAGTTATAAGAATAAAACGAGGTATTAAATGGGAATGCCCTTCGAAAAAGGGTACATTCTCTGTAGCAAATGCAATGAGCTGACAGCTGTAGCACTTCTAACATGAGGAGGACAACATTGGTGGGTTGCTCTAGATGATTTAACAAAATTTACAACTGGGTTAAGTTGTTTTCCACACAAACTTTCTTGTGTGCATTAGGAAAAGGGTTTTAAATGAAAAAACAAGTTTTGTATTTGACTCGTGAAGCAGCACAAAACTGCAATTGTAGCCACATGGAAATAGAAAAAAATGACAGATACTATTTTTCAAATTGTTTTCATCTCTGGCCAAGCTCTGTTTTTCATCAGCATTACCCATTACTGTCATCACTTTTAGAATTTGATTTTTAATTAGTGTTTTAATATGACATATATTGATTATTCAGCTCCTTCTTTGACACCCATAAATACAGCTTAGTTCTTCCACATTTGAGTTGAAACTTTCACAAAAACAATAGATGCAGGAAATTAAGACAAAATTCTGTAAGATACCAAAGAAACAGGAAATTTTCAAAATTACAGAGCTGTTAGATATAATTACTTTCAATATCAATACATGAAAGCTATTAGAAAGTGTATCAGTTATCTTCCTTACACAGCTTGAAATGTAGAATCAGATGATTCTTTCATAGCAAAATCATTTCCTACTACTTTGAGGTTTTGAAACTTTGAGTTATCAGGAATAACAACCATATGAGAAATGAGGATACAAAAAAAATAATAGTAATGATGTAAATTTCAATCTAGAGACCATAACATGAAAATGAGAAGTTTTATCCTTGAAATGTTAAATCTGAAAATAAGATCTACTATTCAAACCCCAATTTGTTGTTGGACATTGGTTGTTGGACACAGATTAGTTCAAGGTTCAGGGATCACATCTCTGGAAAAACAAACTTTAAATAATTTCTTACGGTAAAGTTCTAAGGAATAAAAACTCATTATCAAAAATCACTTATCACATAAAGAAAAAGATGACCAGATAAGAGTCACTTAAGAAATATCTCAGCAACATCTGAAGATCCTGAAATTTTAGTCAGGGAATATAGAACAATGTTTAATATATTTAAAGAAATGAAGGAGTATATTAATAACGAAAAACAAGATGCTGTAAAAATTGAAAAGGTATATTTTTAAAAGAACCAAAGAGAATTTTGAGAATTTACTAGAAATTCAATATGCTAGATTAATAGTACATAACATGGGTAGAAAGAGAATTAGTAAACTAGTAGCCATAAAAATATTATACACAAAATATTTAATAATTTAAATCACAGAGTGAAAGAGAGGTAGAAATTATGAAAGATAAGAAGATGAAATGAGAACATTCAATACACAACTATTTAGAGTTTTAGGAGGAAAAATCGTGTAAGAATACAGAATATCTATCTGTAGTATCTATACCTATAAACACAAAAATTGGGTTTATATCAGACATGCAAAAGTCTTTTATCATTAAAAAACCTTTGTTCTTCACCATAGTAACAGATTAAAGTGGAAAAAAGAAAAAAATCACATTATCACAGAAGACACAGATAATTCACTCTAATACCATTGAAAGAGCATATTGTTTTGAAAGGAACTTGGCTGCAAGTAACATTAAATGACACAAATGTGGCTGAAACAAACCAGGTTATTAAAATCATATTAAAAATCTAGAAGTTGCAATTGTTCGCTTTAGCTCAGTTGTTCAAAACTGTTGGGGTGAGCATCTTTGCAATTCTCCTTGACTTTCCTTATGTGTGAAAGATAGCATCCCCAACTCCAGGGAGTTGAGAGAGGAGGAGTCAAAGGTTAAGAAAATGCCAGGTCCTTCTTTCTGGCTAACTGCAAGCTTCTTTCTTATACAGAGACAAGCTGAGCCAGAGGAGATGCTGAAACTTTAAATCAAATTTTGACTTTGGTAGTAACACATGACTGGACCCTTTACACAGTGAATTGAGACTGTTTTGTGACTTACAGCTCTCACAGTTTCCATTAAGTCATGGGATCTAACAGAATTTTTCATTTTCTGTCTTTGCAAGTAGTAGAATCACTCAGAGGATTTAAAGTGACACGGAAAGACAAAAATGGGGTAGCTTTGTGCTTACTTCCACTGCTTATGCATGTTCAATATAATGGTTAAGCCACAGAGCAGTGCAAGTCAGTGAATCAGAATTATGTGTATCAACAGAAATGAACAGTTATCAAACTGGGGAGCTTTCAAACCCCAAACTGGTATGAAGCTCAGAGGCATGATGTTACAGGATGGATTATAAAGTGAAAATGAGGAAGTTCTTTAAACTTTACAATGATTGGTTAATACAGTGGGATTTCTGGACAGCAAGGGGTTAGCTAAAAGTGGTCATCTTATACCATCTTCAGAAGATGACTTAAATTTCTTTGATAATTATCAGAGACATTTACAAGAAATAACCATTTTGTTTTGTTCATGAAATAAGCTAGACTTAGTTCTTACATGGTTTAAATAGTTTTGTCTGCCCAGGGAATTTACAAGTTCGGTCTCTCTTTTGTATTATATTTTAACAACAGTATGGTAGCATTTCTAAAATACTTTACAGTATCCTGAAATATAATACATTTGCTTTGTTATGTATATATACATGGAAAAAGTATAGAACTGTGAATGAGTCATCAACATTAAATTTGGAACGGAGATTACATGAGTCACTAGGGATATATCAGGGGAAAGTAGATGAGGACTTTTATATTTCACGTAAACCTTTATTAAACTGAGCAGTGAGTACTTTAGTACTCATAGAATTATTCCTTTTATTTATTTTTGTATGTTTCATAAACTTTCTACAAGAGCAGGAAATAAATTCCCAAATTGAAAAATCTGGGAGATTACTTTGCTTCTTTTAAAAATGAATTGAGAGAAGATTTGCATTTTTGGAGGGAAATTAGTGATACTTAGATGGAAAAAATCAGACAGTGGAGAAATGGAGGCATTTATGAACTCCAGGGGAACAGGACAACATACATGATAGGAGATGTACTTCTAGAAAACTTCATGCCTCATTTGTGAGTAATATTTAAATAGTAATAATAATGTAAACACTGAACACTGCTTTAACTACAACATAATCACATTTAAAGGTGGATGGAGGAGGAACTTCCCTGGTGGCACAGTGGTTAAGTAATCCACCTATCAGTGAAGGGGACATGGGTTCAATCCCTGGTCCAGGAAGATCCCACATGCTACAGAGCAGCTGGGCCCATGCGCCACAACTGCTGAGCCTGCACTCTACTAGAACACACAAGCCACAACTACTGAGCCCACGCACCACAACTACTGAAGCCCATTTGCTCTGGGGCTCACATGCCACAACTTCTGAGCCCGTGTGCTGCAACTACTGAGGCCCACATGCTTAGAGCCAGTACTCCACAACAAGAGAAGCCACCGCAATGAGAAGCCCACACACTGCAGCGGAGAGTAGCCCCCACTCTCTGCAACCAGAGAAAAGCCCTCGTGCAGCAACAAAGACTTAAAGCAGCCAAAAATAAAAAAAAAATTAAAAATAAAGGTGGATGGAGGAGAAATTAAAAAAAAAAAAGGTGGCTGGAGGAAGCCCTGCACATTTTGATTAAACATAAAATTCCATATTTCTCAACTCTTCACCATTGTGTAAATATTCTAGGGTCCACTTAAATAATATCTTAGACATACTGTACACACCTTCTGCCTTGTAAACAATAATGCTGTTCCCTAGATCAAGACTTAGAGTAACTTTATAGGGCTTCCCTGGTGGCACAGTGGTTGAGAGTCCGCCTGCCGATGCAGGGGACACGGGTTCGTGCCCCGGTCCGGGAAGATCCCACGTGCCGCGGAGCGGCTGGGCCCGTGAGCCACGGCCGCTGAGCCTGCGCGTCCGGAGCCTGTGCTCCGCAACGAGAGAGGCCACAACAATGAGAGGCCCGTGTACTGCAAAAAAAAAAAAAAAAAAAAAAAAAAAGACTTAGAGTAACTTTATAGAATAAAGTTCTATAGGCTCAGGACCAGTAGAATATTTGATTTTATCGTCAGTGATTCTGCATTATGTCACACTGCCTCAATTCAAGCAGGATACTAAAGCCACAGTGACAGTTCCCAGGAAAATATATCCAGTTAGTACATTTACTGTGAGCTTTGCCAAAGAATGATTAGAATAGCTGTAGAGTCTGCCTGCTAGTGATGACTTCTGATTGCAGGGACTTGCCACCAGCTGTACCCATGAGCACTTGACCCAGTGGCTAGCTTAGCAGGATGCTGAACCCACTGATGAGCGTTCTCCTAAAACCTCAGTACCTCCTTCCTTGTTCTACCTCAGCATCTAGAAGTTGGCAGCATATGGATGTGATATCCAACTGTTAACATACACTACAGTGAAGCATTTACTGAAAATTATTTGGTATCCTAGGGTTTTACTTTCACATCACATTTGGGAGAAAAAAACCCTTCTTTTGTATTGTAACAGTCGCATGTCACATTTTAGAACATTTTTTTAGTGGAGAAACACCAGATGTCTGAAAACCAGGAAAGAAATGTGGAAAATTAAGCAAGGAAGTTAACAAAATACTCATCTATAAGAATCGACCAGTTCTACAGAGTGAGGGATTCGATTCCCAGTACGCAGGCAGGCAACCATTCGGAGATTCTGAGGATAACACACACTAAATCTCCCAATTTTTCTCCCAAAGTAGGAACAGGAAATGTAGGCTACCCACTGGCCATTGCAGGTGGTAAGGAGGTGAGGTGAAGAGAGAGAGTTGCTCCAGAAAAGTCACTGCTAGAGGGAACCAGGTAATGGCTTAATTTCAGAAATCAAATGACCCTTTTTATAAAAGAGGTCATGAATCTCTGCATTGTTTGAAACAATATCATGTCTTTGTACTGTGTATTCATGGAGTCGAACGCAGCAAAGAAGAGTTTGTTAAAATACAAGCTCAACCATACAGATAGGCAGCAGCCTACTTTCCTTCCACTTTCTTGAAAACCAAATTACTGAAGAAATTAATGCAATAAAAGGTGGCACATCTTAGTACTATTTTAAATGCATCAGAGGTCTAAACCCCATGTTTCCTAGAACAAACGGATACTTGAATACTAAAGCATTGAGAAGACAAGCTGATTCTCAGTCAACTCTCTAAGAATGATCATTTCACCTCCATATTATTTTGTTCACTATAATTTATATGCCCTTTTAATAAGCATTAAGTTAGAGGTATAATATCACTTCTTTGGTTAAGTATCTATCAAAATTTCCATTAAAATAAATTTTGCTCTAGGCTAATAGTTAACATGATCCTCAAATTTAAGAATACCGTCTTGCTTAATAACAGTGATATATAAGTTGAAACACATATTGCTTAACAATATATTTAGACTCTCCAACAAAATGTAATTTCCAAATATTTGCTTATTTTTGTAAAAATTAAGTTTGCTACATTGAAACGCAAAACATGACATTATCCAAGGGAGAACGTTAACTATAGTAACAGAATAACTTATTTTGATTAATACCCTATGGATATTTTCCAGTTTGAATCTTGAACATAGCAAATTGTGGTATAGCCTAAGTGCCAAGCAGCTGTCCAAATCTCTACCCAGCTCTTTTCGCCTAAGACTGGAACATTTTTGTACTAAAAAAGTAACATCCAAGTTCACTTATTTTCATATATTTGTCCTTGTGTTTATGATATGGTTTAAGTTCTTAAGAGTATTCCCATTGTTTAAATTCCAAGTAAACAGAAATCACTATCATTTAGTGAACTGTTTTATTTATATGGAGGTTTTAACAGAGCAGGAGAACTTATGGCGGCACATACTTGTAAGATCTTGCATGAAACTTTTAGGTGAAATCAACTCTCATGTATAGTTTAGCCCTAAGTTCTGTCAATACAATAAAATACACCCATGCTATGTACACATGCAGGCACACACACGGAAACCACCCTGTTACACAATTTAATTAAACATCTGGCTGCTCTCTGCAACATTATTACTCTGGGGAAGAAATAAAGGCATGTATGCATTCATTCATTCATAAACTATTCACTGGACAGTAACATCAGTTACTAGAGTGGGTGATGTAATATACAGCGATTCTGCTCCAACGAACAGGATCTAGTAAGAATAGACATCTTAGTATGTTTAGTCTAACAGGGATCCTTAGATTTCTACCAAGAAGGATCTACTTTATGTTCCTAGATACCCCAAAGGAAAGTGAAGAAGAGAGAAAAGTTGGCATACACAATTGGTACACTATGTGTTTGGATGGCTGCAAAGTGTTGCTTTCTATATCCATGTCCTGATGCCATTTCTGGTGGTGCTGTGTAACTGAGGTTCCTGTTAGGGAGAAGGTCAGACTATTCCTGCTGCCCAGCAACCAATAAATTCAAACTCTATTATAATGATATTGAATAATTTTATACTATTTAAAATTTATTTACATTTGGACTTCTTGTAAATTTGTGTAAAGTTCTTCATCTAGTGCACTTGAGATGAGAGCAGTCTTCCTATGGTGTTTTTTACTTTCCTTTCTTTTCCACTAAATGATGTACCTCTAGTACACAGAAGTCACATTTTGCTCATATGTAGAGCTCAGGTATATTGCAGAGCAGTTAGCACTTGCTGTGTGTTATCATATTTCCCTATGTATTGGGTCCTGATTGGTCACATGATCTTGATCTGTACCTGCTATGACTTTTCATATCTATAGGGTCATCGCTTCAGGTACACAAGTCAGAGTTTGATCCTGACTTCTCTCAGTCTCACCAAGTCCTCGACTGAAACTTCCTTTTGCCCAGCAGAAGCAGGGGTAATGAAGGCAATATCCTGTCTTCTGTCCAGGCAGCTGCTGCCATCCTTTCCCAGGAGCACAATGGACTCAGAAGCACTATAGCAGCACTCCCTTCCATTGATCGTGGACTTTAATGTCTGCTTTTCCTAAAATAGAGTTAAATTGGCCAAGCTGGCCCTCTAAAGTCAGGTAAGTTCCTCACTTGGCAGTGTGCCTGAAACCCAGGGGGAACAGCCGGAATGATGTCTAGATAGGTCATCAGCAAAGCTGTTTCACCAGAATGGATTCTGGAAGGAGGGTCAGACATGTACCCTGTGTAAGACAGTTCTCCTTTTATCACAGTAAAGATTTTGTTTAAAAGCAATTTAATTATCACTGAGCTGCAGAAAATGTTCATTTAGAGTTAATCAACTTTGGGGAATTGTACCAAAATACAGACATGAAATACATATAATAAAAAGTATTTGCAATACAGAAATAACAAAAGCTACTTAATGGTAATGAAGGTGTTAGGAAAATTATGAGACAACAATACTATGCAATATTATGCTGCCATTTACGTTAGATAATGAGCACAATGAAAAGAAAACATGAAATATCCTTGAGATAGCCCTAAATGACTAAGCTACTCACACAGAAAGCCATTTAATAGAACTAGCCCTCCCAAGTTGGTACTTCTTAACTTTTCTTACTTAGGGACTTACTATATATCTGACGGTATAAACACTCTCTCCTGAACACAGCATTTGACATTTTTCAGGGATTTGATGGCTTTTACGGGGCTCCTGGGGGTGGTGCAGGGGCTATAAATTCCAGTCTAAGGATATATCTTTTAAGACCGGAGGAGCTTAATTTTATCTGTTTCTCAGGTTCATCTGTATTTTAGGAGTGGATGGCTAGACCATAATTACTGTAAATGACTGACTCATGGAAAGGCTACAGATATCAGAATATATCTGATTCTCCTTCCAGACAATAAAGATGGCAGCAAATCCCAGAGAAACATGGAGGGAAATTCCTTCATAGCTCGCCCAGAATGTAGCAGAGCTGCTTCTACTTAACCCTGGGAATTCTGATCACACCTGTGGGTTGTGCTCATGTCCCCGAAGGATGAATTGAGCTCAGTTTTAGAGAAAATTATTACTTTAAAAATTTTACATAATATTTATTTAACACATGGCAGCATCTCGCAGGAGAGTCTTACTAAATGTAAGTGATTAATGAGCCTGGAGCCTAACAGGAATCACCCGGGGGTAAGCTTTCAATCTGGCAGCACTAATTAGTATCAAAACAATCTTTATCTCTCTTGGTATTTGAACTCTATTTCTTACCAACCCATCACATTAGATTTGCGATCTATAGATGTCCAAATCCAAATAAACAATCAGATTTTTCTTAAATATGAATCTTAATAAAATTTAATCTTGAAGATACAATGATTTCACAAGTTGGGTGTGACTAAACACAGTGTCCTAATACTTTGACAGGTGCTGACTGCAGTTGGAAAGGGGGGTGTGCCCTCTGGTCTTTCAAGAATCACAGAGCCTGTGGGATAGGATAGGATTATCTAATTAGATCCCTGACTCCAGAAAGTTAATTTATTACATTTCCGACAAAGAATATTTGTCTTGTAAAAATTAACAGGTAGGAGATTCTGAACTGTAACTTAATACTAATCCATTTGAAAACGTCTGATTTTTTTCATTTGTTCCCCATTTTAAAGCAATTCATGGTCTCATAAGTCATTTTTGCCACTTTGCAAGTTTTATAATATGTAGTACCATGTATCATCATACATAGTTACCCATTTTAAATAAGGTTTCTTAGAAACTTGATACACAAATGAAAACACATGATATACAAATGAAAATGTTGAAATTAGTTTTCAGCAAAATTTAGAACCTCTGCTCATCAGGACATTGTTAAAGAATGAAAACAGGCCACATTTACAAATCACATATGTGATAAAAGTCTACTTATAAGATTTATAAAGAACAAAAAAACCAATTAAATGTAGGTGAAACATTTTATGGATACTTCAAAAGAAGATATATAGATGGCAAATAAATACTTGATAAAAGTACTCAACATCATTAGTTATTGAGGTAATGCAAATTAAATCCATAATGAAATACCCTACACACCTGTTATAATGTTAAAATGTCAGTGGCCGCATTTTCCACATGCATTCATGGGACATTTACAAAAATTGACCATGTACTAGGCCATAAATGAAGTCGCAACAAAATTTCAAAGATTCGGTTTCATACAGTCATAGTGTTAGGGTTAACAAAGTTAGGAATCAATTTTAAAAGATAACTTTAAAAAATGTCTTCTAAATAACATACTGATCAAATAAATCAGGATGGGAAAGGGAACATATTTGGGATTGAATGACCAAAAAGGAATTAGATAATGCAACTTCAGAGGTCCATCTAAAATAGTAACTAGAGAAGAATGTATTGCTTTAAAAAATATTTATAAGGAAAGAATAAAGGCTGAAAATTAATGAGCCAAGCATCTACATTTTGAACTTAGAAAAGAAGACAGAATGAGGCAAAGTGAGAAGGACTATGTGTGTGCATGTGTGTGTATAAATTATAAAAAGATTCATGAGAATGATAAATAGCAAATTAATTGGTGTTGGTTACCTGTGTGTAGAAGAGACGAAAAATATTTTGGCAAGGTATATACAGTTTCACCGTACTGTTTTCTTTAAGATGGGTAGTGCATATGTATGAACTTGTATTAGTCTTTTTATATATCTGATATATATAAAAATATATTCTTTTTATATATCTGAATGTTTTATAATAACATTTAAAAAATTTACCTAACAATCTCCCTGACTAGTAAGTCACTCGTTACTAATTTACCTTCAGCAGATATTTTTTGAATTTTAAAATGTCATTTACCCAAATTAGTATTCTCAGTATTTTCTCCTTGTTATCATTGACTTTCAAAGGGCATCGATTTTGTTAACACCAAATCTAGAAAATGTATGAGAGAAAATGTTATAATTTTAAGAAATAAAAAACCAGTTCAAGATCTTTTAAAGGGAATGGTTTGTAATAACTGTAAAGACAAGTCAAGCACAAGTAAGTGCATATAATTGGCATTGAATGATTGTAATAAAAGGCTATATAAAATTCATTTGTCATACATATTTTGTAATGTGACATAGCTATTCTTTTGTTTCTTTTCCTCTTTTTTGGACTTTAATTTTCAGTTACTCTTTGGCTTACATCTTATCTCCCACCATAATGGCAGAAATTAATGTAATAAAAGTACTCTATTCAAAGACAAATTATCATTTCACTGATCTACTTCAGTAAGTGCAAATTCCCTCTGCACCCATTAAAAGGTTTAGAACAGTAGAAAAGTGCTAGTTAACTAAAATTGCGTTTCCTTTCTTAGACCATAAAACTTGGATTTATTTAATCTGTTAAACCCTTTTGTAAATACAGTAATTTTGAAGCCTTTCAGTATTGTGTGATACATATTTTGGCATTGTAGCAATTCTGGATTTCTTCTATGGTACTTTAATTTTATGGTTCAGTGAGCAAAACTAAGAGTTTTCCAGGAGGACTTGTACTTAAAACAGTCAGGGGTACACTGCCTGATGAGACATTCAATCTTTTCCCTTGATGAGGGTGACTGGTCAGAAAAGCCCATTTGTTTTTGAACTCACAAAAGGTTTTAAAGAAAATTACCACCCAAAAAGTAAAAAGCAGTCAAGGTCTTCTCAGTGCTACTGCACTATACAGCATCACAATCTAATACATGTTTAGTAAATGTTTTTAGAAGCTGTTGCTTTGGATGATGAAATATACCTCTCTGTTTTCTTCATTTAACCTCTTCACCTCAGTGTTCAGAAATTCCATGTCAGAGAGTAAGTTAACAATGACATATTTTATATTATTAAATCCTCAAAACAATCGAATGACGTTAGTCAGTAAATTTCATTTGCAGAGGAGAAAAGAGTCTTAGAAAAATTAGCTAGTATCTCCAGCGCCAAATAGATGGTAAGTAGTGCATCTGGGACTCAAACTTATGTCTTTCTGATCCCCAAGCCCCAAGTAAGCCAAATATTCTAATAAAATAAGACAAAATTTAGAATTTAATTAATCAAAAATATTTATTGAGTGACTAATATTTAATATTCTCATCCTGCAGTTTCTGGTCGATGACTTTACCAAACCCCACCTCCCCACCAGGTTCTCATAACATGGATATTGAAGCCAGTTTCCTGTGGTGCATGAAGAACCCCACCTCCTCTTCCCAGCTTTGGTCCACTTGAGTTCTGACTTTCTTCTTGTTCCTATCTGTTCCATTCAATTAAGGAGCTTCTCAAACCCTTTACCTCATCTTGAAAGAGTCTTCCCTTCCTAAATATTTGGGAAACCTTTATGTTGAGTACTGTTGCCACCTAGAAGACAGTCTTGTTGAAACCGCCAGGTGGCGTTTTCGGGGGGCTCCCAGGAGCTCTGGTCCTTTATGTCTCAGCACAGAAAGAATTCAGCAAGAGGCAAAGTGATAGATAAGAAGTGATTTATTAGGATAGGAAGCTTGTGAGACTTACAAGCAGGCGGGCGAGAGGGTGCTGCATCCCAAGAACTTAGTGGGCTACAGTTTTATAATCAAAGGAAAAGTGGGGAGGGGGAAAAGACCACCTTCTTCCTCATTCTTGAGTAGATGTCACGCTTCCTTCATCACTTCCTCCTCCATGTTGGGCAGGGGAGTTTTCTTATCCCTACATGGTCAAGGTGGGACTGTTACGGCACGATGGAAAAATTATTTCAGGTCTCAGTACAATGAGCGTCTTTTACTTTGAAATGTCACGTTTCCACAAAGTATTGTTTTTTTATGTGTGCAGAGAGTATGTCCTAGGGGTCATTAACTTACTTAACTCATTGGGCAGGATGTGGGTCTCATGCCACCATTGTTTTATTGTCTTGGGACACGTCTCATGCTTCTTTTGTGTGGTTTTGTTGCTAAGCAAGCCTGCTTGGTTTTGTGGTAAAGTAAACCTGCTTTCTTGAGTGATCATTAATTTACAGGGGTCTCCCATACTTTTTTTTTTTTTTTACTTACAGTGCTCTATTGGGATTAACTATTTAATCACCTACTTTGTCCCTATCACTGTGGGCCAACTCTACATTTTGCCTTATATTTCCCCACTGTTGGGGGGAAGAAATTTTCCTCTACCCTCCTAGGTTCTTTTGGCTGGATGAAGAACTAAACTGACATGAGACATATTAATAGGAGAAAATCACACAAAAGTTTAATAACAAATACACACGGGGGAGACCCAGGTAAATTGAGTAACTCACCAAAATGGCTGAAGCCCTCACCTTAAATACCATTTTCATCTAAAAACAGAAGAGGATGTTGGGGATAGTGCTTTGGGACTTTAGGGAAGGAAGGCAATTGACATAGAGATGGAAAAGCACATGTTTGGTAAACAAATGTTTGCTGGGCCATGCAGAGACAATGGGATGCAGAGTGGACCCTGATCTTTAGGACCTGCCTAGAGCTTCCCTCGCCATACCTGGCCCTTAATCTTTGCAGGTATCTCTGGTGATATCTCTATTCTGCGAACAGGCTCTCTGTGTAATTTCTTTTAGGCAGTTAGTGGGAAGGTCTAAGATTTTTCCTGAATCTTTTGGGCCTTGATTGTTTTCACCACAAAATAGTTTGCATGCCAAAGAGATTTGGGGGTGGCAAGTTTTGTTCCCCTATATCACAAAAATTCTAGTCTGCTTCCACATAATTCTTTTCCCTTAGATAAGACTGAGCCAGTTATGGACATTTCTAGGGAATTACATATTTATTATCAGTTAAAAAGTTAATGTGTAGATCAAGGAATCATTTCAAGAAAAAAAGCTATAATATTCCTGAACTAAATTACTGACAGCTGAAGGGAAGGGAGGACTTTGTGATTTGTCCTATTTATTTAATTAACTCAAAAGTTTCCTGATTGCCTATGAGAAAAGCAGGAAGAAAAGCAGCGGGAAAATATTTGTTCAGTGATAGCTAAAAAGTAAAGAGGAAACAATTTTCTGTTTATCTGACAGATTAGAGAAGAACATTCTAATTTGAGGAATAAGCCCTAATTACCTAATTAACAGGTCCTATCCAAAAAAAAAGGTTTAGGCACAGAATAAATAGAACTGCTTAACTGAGCAGAAATATATAGAAACAGACTCAGAAATCCTTAATACTTCTGGGCATCTGTTTCTTCATCTATAAAATGAATGAATTGGATAATATTTGTAACATATCTTTCCACTTAAATAATTTATAATATACACCCTGACCAGGACATCTCTGACAACTGGGCTCTCAGGCAGATCATCGTAAGGCCTTGCATTTAAGAGAATGTGTCTATATAGATTAATATTAGTTAACTGGCAAATTTATATTCGCCTTCGGGTCTATGTCTACATTGTCGACAGAAGGAAAAACGCGCAACATGAGAGCTGTGAGTTTCAGTTTTATTCGGAGACCTTACTGAGCGCTAGAGCCCAGGAGGCAGCCTCTCAGTAGCTCTCGGGAGCTGTTTCAAACTGGCCAGTATATATACGATTTTGACCAAGAAATACGTGCAGTCAAGCATACATCCAGATAGAAGATTATTGCTAGTCACGAGGAATAGATATCTCAGTTAATGATTTTAGCGCTTTTCTATGTATGGGAAGATGCAAAAATCTGGGTATATAAAAATTTTTCGTGAAATATATCTAACTATCTAAAAGACTGTTTTGCCTGTTTTCCCAAAGCACAGAGTGTCTCATCCTGTTCTTCATCCTGAATTCTTTTCAGGGTGTGCTGTAGGTCAATGAATGCAGTGGCTAATGACTTGATCCTTATAGAATAGGATGCTGGAAAACATTCTTTGTTTTACAGTATCTGTATATCTATATTTATATCTATAACTACTACCACTGAGCAGTAGATTTTGTGCTTATTTTCAACATTTATCCATTGGAAAGTATTTACTCTCTACACCAAAAGATACTAAATGAATAGAATTATCCCTTCCTCTAATCCTTTCATGGGTATGTGGGTTGTAGGTGGAGGGGTGGATATCTCATATTTTACTCATTGTCTGAGAAGGTAGGCCACCAAAAAGATAAAATGCAATATCAACGCATTCAGAAAAGAAGTAGTTTGTTTCTGGCTACAGAGAAGAGGAAGTTAAAATCAGGATGGAGTTGTGTTTCCACAGTTGGATGGACAAGGAAAAATTCCAGAGGGAGGTAAGGCTGGAGCAAAGACCCAGTGGCTAAAAGGCAAGGGCTATATCCAAAGGAGGGGTAAATAGCTCAATTTGACTGGACTAAAAAAAATTAATAGAACAGTATGAGCCTGAATGTCAGATCATATTGAAAGAATGATCAATTTTAGTTTACTTTGGTTGTTACTGGGAATGAATTGAAAGATTTTGAGAAAAGAATTTATGCAGTTCACAAAAAGACGGCTCAGAAATAGAGATGAACTGGAAGAGGAGCTGATTAGAAGAGTGACAAAAAAGCTTTTAGAAACTATTGTTATCATTTTCGCAAGAGTCAAACCAGGTCTGAAAAGAGAAAGGGGGATTCATTTAGACCTAGTGACTAATTGCATAACACAGAGTAGGGAAAAGAAAACATGATGCTGAAATGGCCTTAAGAAGAGTGGACCTCTGAATGAAATAGGGGAAGCAGGAAATCCTGCAGTTTGACAAGCAGATTGTTGAACATGCAAGACTAGATTAAAGAGATTTTGCCTAGAAATATTTTAGATTCATTTGCAAAGAGATAAATGTTGAATCAGGTATTCTTTCTTTCTAGTTTGCAATATTCTGTGAGGTAAGAATACTTTCTTTTTTTTTTTTTTTGCGGTACGTGGGCCTCTCACTGTTGTGGCCTCTCCCGTTGCGGAGCACAGACTCCGGACGCGCAGGCTCAGCGGCCATGGCTCACGGGCCCAGCCGCTCCGCGGCATGTGGGATCTTCCCGGACCGGGGCACGAACCCGTGTCCCCTGCATCGGCAGGCGGACTCTCAACCACTGCGCCACCAGGGAAGCCAGAATACTTTCTTTTTTTAAATGAAGAAACTGAAACTTGGGTAGGTTACATGGCCTGTTCAAAGTCACACATTGGGAATTCCCTGGTGGTCCAGTGGTCAGGACTCCACGCTTTCACTGCCGAAGCCCCAGGTTCAATCCCTGGTTGGGGAACTAAGATCCCACAAGCCGAGTTGCAGCCAAAAAAAAGAGAAAGGAAAAAGAAAAGTCACACAGACAGTCAGCAGCTGTGCTGAGGTACATACCCTGTTTCAAGTAATAGGTATAGTGTCAACTTTTTTCTTAGAGTTTTGGTGAGAAGGATAGAGAAATTGAGAGAGTAGTACTTAAATAATTTTGTTGGTTTGCATGTTTGACCTAATATAGAAGTAGGAGAACATGATGGTAAACGAGAGTAGTTTCATCTGCTGATGACTCCAGGTTTGGGAAGAGACCGATAAGAATTGGAATCAAAGTACAAGCTAATTTAGGGAAGGAGAGGAACTATTCTTCCTTTAAGACAGGAGGGAAGTCAGACAGAGGGAGTCATGTGGGTGTAAATCAAGAAACTGGGGTGCTTTGGAGATGAATCTAAAAATATAAAATGATTCTGGAGTAATGACCTGAGCATATGCATTTCTGAGAAAAATCAGAAAACCAGATGAGAAAAAATAGCACGATTATATAGTGATATCAAGTTCCATGACTTTCTAAAGCAATGATTAAGGTCCAATAGGCCCTATTTAATCAATGAATATTCCATAAGTAAAGTTGTGTTATGTTACCTATAAATTAAAACTGGTATGTTCAGGTCAAATTTAGTTCTACTTTGCAGAGTAACACATTGTTTTCAGAGCACTAGTTAAAACTGTCATTTCTCTGCAGCTTCTTTCAGAAGCTCTTTGCTTACAGCCTGTCAGTTCTGAAGCTTACCAGTTGGAAGTGTTTTCTAAAGTGTCTCTCCATATGAGCCATGCACATCTTTACTTCTCTTAGTTAACTATATAACAGTAGATTAAGTAGACAAATAATGACCAATTTAAACACCTATAATGAACTATACTTTTCAAAAACTGTGAGCTTTATTCATTACTAAATGGTAATTACATATACAGAATAGCACAAGAACAAAGTATGGGAGGTAAGACTTACTGAATTGTAAATCACAGAAAGGATAAGTCACATTAAGTTATGGTGGTCAGGGAAGGTTAAAAGGGGGATGTGAGATGAATTGACCTTTGGATTACTTTTTTTTTTTTTAATTAACCTGATCTAACATTTTGGGTTGCTTCTTTTTAGTCTTTTTTCTCCATCTCACACACACTCTTATTTATTTATTTATTTATTTATGGCTGTGTTGGGTCTTCATTGCTGCACGTGGACTTTCTCTAGTTGTGGTGAGCGGGGCCTACTCTTCGTTGCGGCGCGCAGGCTTCTCATTGTGGTGGCTTCTCTTGTTGCGGAGCACGGGGTCTAGGTGTGTGGGCTTCAGTAGTTGTGGCTCACTGGTTCTAGAGCGCAGGCTCAGTAGTTGTGGTGCACAGGCTTAGCTGCTCCGCCACATGTGGGATCTTCCTGGACCAGGGATTGAACCCTTGTCCCCTGCATTGGCAGGTGGATTCTTAACCACTGAGCCACCAGGGAAGTCCCTGAATTACTTCTGAATTTAGAAATATGAAGCATATAGAGTAAGGAATTATGAACAAAGTAGGAGTGGAGGGTTACATTTGGAACAGAGAATAAACTAATTTGAAAATTTTATATAAGTAAAATGGATATTGTTGGAAAAATAGGTTGGCATTAGATCGTAGAGGATTATATTATTCATAAAATGAAGAAAATAAACTTTAAATAATGTTTAATGTATTCCAAGTAGGTATTTGGAAGATTAGTTTGGAATGGGAAGAAAATAGAGAAGAAGAAAACAGATGGAAAATGTGATAATCCAGATACACATTAAGTGCCACTGACGTGACCAGGCCAATGGCAGAGGGAATTTTAAAAATAGAAAAAAAAACAAAAAACAAACATGTAAAACAGGTTTAAAAGAGAAAGGGATGTTATGTTCACAAAACAATATAATAAATAATGGCATGGGAGAATCAAAGTGATTGGTATATTCAGATAAGGATTCTGATTATTTTATAAACAGAGTACGGGGAAGTGGGTAGAAATGAAGTTAGAAAAGGTAATCAGAGCTCAAATGCAAAAGGTCATGTTTTTAAACAACTCTAAGTTTATCTTGCATAAAATGGGGACTCAGCAAAATTATTCTGAACAGGAGAATAGACAGAAATAAGATTAAAGGAAAATTTTGTTCGTTTGGTTTCTTGTTGTAAGGGGGTGACAGGTAACACTTGAGCTTGTTTGGGTTAAGAAGCAGCAGCAGCCAGTAGAGTAGAAAACTAAAGGTACAAAGCTCAGTCAGTATTTGGGAGAACATTCTAGAGAGTGAACTCAAGAGCACAGAAGGATAACAAGGATGTCATATAAAAGGATATGATAAGAGAGTGAAATATAAATGTTAAATTATGTAGAGGTAAAAGGAAGATCCAGATTGTGGCCATCTGAACAGCTACAGGAATGAATGGAATTAAAAGCCCCTGATGCAGAATAAGTTAAGGAATTATTGAGTCCAGCTGGGGAAGAGCTCATCACTGAACCTATTTTTTGTTACCTACTGTTATGGCATGTATGACTGGGTCTCAGTGGATTGTGAGCAAAATAGTTGAAAAAGGGTAGCATAGACAACTGGATTTCACAGACCAAAAGATAAATGATTAAAGGAGATTTGCAGAAGAATGGGCTGGAGTGGCAACGGACCCAGGAGAATGTTGGACTAGATACATGGAGTGTAGGAAAATGAGGCTCTTCCCTGTAGAAGGCTTAGGAAAGTGGTATTATCAGAAATATGTTAGGAAATGGACAGAGTTCTAGCAGTTGGCTAAACATGAAGAAGGATTTCTTGACAACGCAAAATATGAAAATACTGAAAGCTATGACTCTTTTACCCATTAAAAAAGCACATTCAAAAACAATTGCATGGGGTTCATGGGTCCTCTGAAGCCATTCAAGGACTAGAGAGAGGAGATCAGCAGGTGGACGGCTGGGCTAATTCAGGGTGGTAGCATACGAAAAGTAAGGTGAGCAGAGGGCGTAAGGGCAGATACAAATTAAAAAGAAGAAGCTTAATTCTCCCTGTTGAAAATAAGGAGAGATTTCCTTCCCTTCCTTTTTCTCAGAGCATTTCCTTTAGAAAACTTGTAAGTACTTTCTCCTCTCTTCGAAATGTATATAAATCCTTTTGAAGACCTGATGGGCCTTTTGCCAGGAAGTCTGGAATGTCTTTTCATCAGGAATGTCTTTCTCTGCGAGGTGGGAACCATGTCTTTGAAATGTGAACATCAAGGAGAAGCCCCCCAAATCTCCCAGTTTCTGTGGGAGGGGGGCACTTTGCTTACCTTGCAAAATTATCTCCTTTTATAAAGATATGAGAAGTTTGTTTTTCCTCTGGAGAATGCTAGTTAGCTAACACAGATGGTCACCGCAACTGCCAGGTAAACTTAGGAAAGACTGTGCATGACAAATGGTGTTGTAAAGTACAACTTACTTGAGGCTAGTGATTGTCTATCTTGAAAACCTGTATACAATGGGTTTGTAGGGGAGGAAAGGTAAATTTCCCTCTACCTTTCTAGATTGGCTGAGACACCCCCCTCTAATCAAAGACAGATTAACAGGGAAAATAACAAACAGAAGTTTATTAACATGCCTATGTCCTGTATACATGGGAGATACCCAGAAAAATTGAGAAACCCCCCAAAATGGCCAAAGCCACAATCTTAAATACCATCTCTAGCTAAAGAGAAATGAAAATGTTGGGGGAAAGGGGAGGCCACTTCTGAGGTGTCACCAGGTAGAATATAGTAATCAAGGGTAAGCATTTTTTTTAATTTATTGAAGTACAGTTGATTAAGGGTATGGTTTTTAATGCAGATTTAAGTCCATGCCTTCTCCACTGACAAGAGTTTCTAGGGGTTTACACATCCTTCTATTCCTGGGACAGAGAGGGAGACAACATTACAAATGAAGATTTCCCTTATAAATGTAAATGTCTCTGAGAAAAGGGTGACTTCTACTTGGCTTTCAGAGCTTTTCCTACATCTGCTGTTTCTTAAAAATAATCAGCCTAAAATCATCTTTATGCCAAAGAGACATATTTTGGGGGCACATTCTGCTCCCCTTCAAGTTGCATCTGCTTGGCTATATAGAAGGTCAAGATCTCTTTCCATCTTTTCAGTCTCTTAGCAAATTGCCTGTGATGCACATCACATTCTGGTTTAATGCTTATTCAATAATAAAAGTGTTTTCTCTCTCAACTGCCTTTGTGGAGAGGATTTCTGGGCTGGGAGAAGTTCTTATTTTTAATTATATTTCCCCCTCAAGGGTTGGGTAGGGATTGCATATCTGAGGGACTTTAATCTAACTAACAAAAGTCAACTTTCTAATTACAATTTTGGGCAAAGCTATTACAAGAATTCTTTCATTCCTAAGCGTCTTGTCAGCAATTGGTGATTGTGACACCTGCAGTGTAAGCCTAGGGAGCTGAACAAGATGACTTTTGTCATCTTGACTTTTTTGTCTTGACTTTTGTCTTCTGATGACTCAGAATTTCCTTTTAGCCCAGAGTCTATGATTTTCTCATCCTGATTTTCTTCGTGGAGTAGGAAAGCTTGACTCAATTAACTTCTCTCATTTCATTCATTAATACATTATATGAAATGTATTGATTCGTTATTACTCTTGTATCAATACATACTACCTTCGTGTACTAACAATTTTATTCCCTAATTTATATCAAGGATTATACAGGTGATGTTTCTCTGTGTGTGCACCAGACAGCAAATATAGGAGGGGTAGTTTTGGATTTTGAAACTTGCTTATGATTAAATCTTCTCCCAAATATTCTTTATTGCCTATGTTGGCTTAAAACACACAACATAAGAGTTGTGAGCTTAAGTTTTTTTCAGGGGCCTCACTGAGGACTGTAGCCCAAGAGACTGCCTCTCAGTAGCTCTGAGAAAACTGTTCTGAAAGGGTAGGGGAGAATCCAGTATATATATGCTTTTTGGAGAGATAGTATGTGCAGTCCAGTACACATCTTGGTAAAAGATCACTGCTAGTCACAAAGAACAGATATCTCAAGTTAATGATTTTAGTGCTTTTCCAGGTATGGGAAGATGCAGGAATCTGGGTTCATAAAATTCTTCCTGAGATGGACATCTAACTGTCTAAGGGGCCTGTTTTTCCAAAGCACAGAGTGCCTCATCCTGTTTTTCATCCTGAATTCCTCTCAGCTGTGCTGTAGGTCACTGACTGCAGTGGCTAATGACTTAATCCTTGCAGAACCAGTTGGTGAGCAACATTCTTTGTTTTACACCTATTTTATCTTTCCTTACAGTATTTCCTGTTTCCCCTTTTTCTTTTCTCCTGGAGTCTTTCCATCCCGCATTAATTTGTTACCTACCAAAAGACTGCTTGCACATTTCTTATATGCACAGTTCCTTGGAAATTCACACTGGTGTCTTTACTTCCTTTTGATTAGGGTTTCAGTTTCTTTCCAAGCACCATAGCTTCTTTAGCTTCATTCACTTTTTTTAGGAGTCCCTCAGTACACACATCAAAGTAATGGCAAATACTCTCTTGACCAGCCCCCCACCCCGCAATTAGCGTGTTTGAAATGTATCAGCTTTTCTCCTTTTGTCCAGAAGCATAGTTTCTCTTTATTAGGGCTTCCTGGGTTCTGTTGTCCTTTGCAGCAATCCTTGACAAGCTGGCCCCGTGGAAGGCCTGTGCCTTAACTAAAGAGTTCTAGGTTTCACCAGCACCCTGCCCAGATGAGCCACTATTTAATCTTCATTTGTTATTGGGCTGACAGCACTAAACAAAGAGCTCCTGCTTCATGAAGTAGCTTTAAAAAGTCATCTCAGTTGACTCCTTTTGATACTCCACAGTGGCTGCATCCTCCACACAAAGTACTGGAGATGCAGTGATTACAACGAGAATAGAACAAGAAATGTTTGCTACCAGAACAGCGAACATAATGAATGAGGTATGGAAGGGACCCTGAAAGGCTTTTAGGTCAGCTCTTTTCTGTCTCAAAAAGATTTCTTGTTCATTTTCAACCTCTGCTTTAAGAAGGCAAAGAAACAATGGCCTCTTAAATGTGTTTGTGAGATGACCTTTTCTGTCTTCAGTGCCTGAATAGAAAACTATATCTCCCTGGAGCAAGAATCAAAGAAACCGTGTGGAAAAAAGCAGCAAAGCCCTCAGGCAGATCAGGCCTTGGACCATTATTTCCAGAAAGAATATATATAAACAGAAGTTTCAGAAATAACATAAAGTGAGACTTCATGAACTATTCATCATATCTGATTTAATGGGATCCTTATAACTGGCATTCAGCATGTGATAATAGTATCTAACACGTAGGTACTTTGTTTTGACTGTTGAATGAATAATGACCCATGATTTTGGTTTTCCTAATGCCTCCTTAATATCAACTCTTTGGGCAAGAAAAACTGGTAAAATGTATGACATTTACTTTATATTAGCAGCAAGGAACGTGCCTGCTTGTAATCAAGGTAGATTTTTACATTGCAGCTCTAATGATTTCTCATGAAAAGTGGATGGTTACAAGGAGTGCATCTCCAGCATGAGTTATCAAATGGCAGGATATTAGCTAGCAATGGGAGAAAAAGTACAGACACAAGGACACTATTGCTGATTTATAAAGGAAGCAAAATCTGGTGCTTTTCAAAGAATTCATCATTTAATGGAAGCTTTCACCCGCTACAAATTGATGGGCTAGGATTTTCCTTCTGTGTGCTAGAAATTATTTTCTGCAAAAAGAGCAGAGAGAAGACATTCTTATTTTTTCCCGCTCTCACCTATGACTCTTCCCTAAAGCTACATTCTCTGTACTTTCTGGGGCGATGTAGAAAAAGGGCAGTATTTCCTTCGGCATCTACCCTTAAGGGCATTTCTAGATGAGCAATAATGTTGTTGTGTCCCTTCCTCTCAATTTTTCTGAGTCTCTTAATCTTGGACCATATTAATTAGAAGACTCGATGTGTTGGCTGACATCAAAAGGAACTTCACGCGCAGGAAGCCTCAGAGTGTGATGACAAACTATCAACCTAATCCAAGAGAAGGGCTGGTATTTTCGCTGACACAGTGTACAGTGTAGAGCTTGGTTGGAGTTAATACGACAATGTAGAATACAGAAATCCACGTTAATTGGAAAGGGAACTAATTTAAACACTGTGTTCCATTCCCTAGCTCGGTTTATGAAATATGGTGACCCCTGTTTCTGACTGCTTCAGTTAAATGCCTTGGACTCCCATACTGCCTCTGGGAAGAATATTTTTTCTCATCATTCCTCTTATGATAATCTTGAGTTCACAACTGTCTTTTGGATTCATTATGCAAATTTGCACACCCTTGCTCCCTAATACTTGTGATTCCATGTTTTAATAACTTCTTTCAGAGAAAAAGAATACTGCATTAGCATTTCTCTATTGGAAGGAAACAGCTTTTTTCCTTCATGTCTCTTTCCTCTCAAAATCTTCCACGTGTTTCCTGCTGACTCCTTTCTTCAGCTCTCATTTCCACTGGCAGTAACCAGGAGACATGTATGCTTTTTAAAATGAAATCTCTTTCCTAGCCCCACAGTAAGACTAATCCCATGTTTACCAGGTCTTTCTGACATCCTGCCCACCTGCAATGACCATGCCAAAGTGGACGTAGGGAGCTGGGCTTTTGTTCAGCATTGCAATTATGATCATTAACATTATTTTTAATCTCTCTTGATTTATTTCTATTGTCTCTGAAAAAATTATTAATGATTCTTCTCTTGAGTAAATTTGCTCAATGGTGCTCAAAATTAGGTGAGCATAACAATTACCTGTGAAACTTTTTAAAAAGTACTGTGGGGTCTGTTTTAATAGATGGGGCTCAGGAATTTGTGTTTTCAACAGATGTGTCTGGTTACCAACCTACATTTGGGAGCCTCTATCAAACAACAAAATTGGTTATAACCGCAGAGATATTGTTTTTTAATTCACTTTAGTGATTACTCTGTACAATTCAAAATTAGCTTTGCATCAAGAACAACAGTTCTATTTTCAGAAGTGTTAAAATGAGAACATTTTTTTTCTTAAGGCAATTTTTTTCATCTGAAAAAATAAGTATATCAGCACCCTTGTAGTTATGGTGGTTTTTATTTTTTGGAAGGTTTGTTTTCCATGCCACTTTTCTTTTCACTTTTTGATACCATGGGCCAGGTGTCATATAATACATGATTCTGTCCACGACTGAATTACATTGCTGCTTTAACTTCAGGAAAATCAGTTAATTATCTCTGACCATCAGTAGTAACACCAATTCTTTTTTTTTTTTTTTTTTTGCGGTACGTGGGCCTCTCACTGTTGTGGCCTCTCCCGTTGCGGAGCATAGGCTCCGGACACGCAGGCTCAGCGGCCATGGCTCACGGGCCTAGCCGCTCCACGGCATGTGGGATCCTCCTGGACCGAGGCACGAACCCGTGTCCCCAGCATCGGCAGGCGGACTCTCAACCACTGCGCCACCAGGGAAGCCCAATTCTTTCTTTAAATTAATTTTTATTGGAGTATAGTTGATTTACAATGTTGTGTTAGTTTCTGCTGTACAGCAAAGTGAATCAGTTGTACATATACATATATCCACTCTTTTTTAGATTCTATTCCCATATAGGTCATTACAGAGTATTACGTAGAGTTCCATGTACTATACAGTAGGTTCTTCTTAGTTATCTATTTTATCTATAGTAGTGTGTATATGTCAATCCCAATCTCCTAATTTATCCCTCCCCCCCCTTTCCCCCTTGGTAACCATAAGTTTGTTTTCTACATCTGAGACTCTATTTCTGTTTTGTAAATAGGCTCATTTATACCATTTTTTTAGATTTCACATATAAGAGCTATCGTATGATATTTGTCTTTCTCTGTCTGACTTACTTCACTCAGTATGACAGTCTCCAGGTCCATCCATGTTGCTGCAAATGGCATTATTGCATTCTTTTTTTATGGTTGAATAATATTCCATTGTATATATGTACCACATCTTCTTTATCCATTCCTCCATCAATGGACATTTGGGTTGCTTCCATGTCCTGGCTATTGTAAATAGTGCTGCAATAAACATTGGGGTACATGCATCTTTTCGAATTATGGTTTTCTCCGGATATATGCCCAGGAGTGGTATTGCTGGATCATACGGTTGCTCTATTTTCAGTTTTTTAAGGAACCCCCATGATGTTCTCCATAGTGGCTATACCAATTTACATTCCCACCAACAGTGTAGGAGGGTTACCTTTTCTCCACCCCTCTCCAGCATTTATTTTTTGTAGATTTTTTGATGATGGCCATTCTAACCAGTGTGAAGTGATACCTCATTGTAGTTTTGATTTACATTGCTCTAGTAATTAGTGATGTTGAGCATCTTTTCATGTGCCTCTTGGCCATCTGTATGTCTTCCTTGGAGAAATGTCTACTTAGATCTTCTACCCATTTTTTGATTGGGTTGTTTGTTATTTTGATATTGAGCTGCATGAGCTGTTTGTAGATTTTGGAGATTAATCCCTTGTCAGTTGCTTCATTTGCAAATACTTTCTCCCATTCTGTGAGTTGTCTTTTCGTTTTGTTTATGGTTTCCTTTGCTGTGCAAAAGCTTTTAAGTTTAATTAGGTCCCATTTTTTTTTATTTTCATTACTCTAGGAGGTGGATCAAAAAGCAAGATTTTGCTGCAATTTACATCAGAGAGTGTTCTGCCTATGTTTTCCTCTAAAAGTATTATAGTATTCGGTCTTATATTTAGGCCTTTCATCCATTTTGAGTTTATTTTTGTGTATGGAGTAACGCCGATTCTCATCTAAATGGATATGAGTGCCAACTCTAGGGTGAGAAGGGTTAATTATATTTTATACACTTTGATTAATATTTATTAATACTTAAAGAATAAAATTTAATCTGATTGAAAGTATATTTTCTCCTTAAGAACCTGTGTGGAAGCTTGTTAATAAGGGTATTAATTCATTTGAACACTCACATCCCCCCACATACTTCTTTGAATTAGAAGTACGCATATGTAGTCTATGAAGCAAGCACAGAAAAACTGTTCTTTAAATATATTATTACTGAGACTCCAATAATAAGTAAATTATATATAGGAGATTACACAACTTTCTTCCTCTCTGTTTTCTTTAGTATAAAGTTGCTTCCCAAGGGGTAACACAAAAACCATCCCTGTGTTCCCTGAGTAGTTTTCTTACCTGGATAATCCATTAATGAAAATTGGACAAGTTATAAGGGCATTTCTTTACAAAGTTGAGTACAGTGCTCTGAAGAGATTAAATATACAACAATATGGAAATTAGTATAAATAGAATTGGGCCAGAACTTAACATTTCAAAAATTTGTAGAAAGTAACCATATTTTATAAGAGAGAATGCTGGATTATATACTCAGAGTAAATATTAAGTTCAAGCAGTGTTGCAACAGTGGCATTTATTTTGTTGATATTAAATTGGATTATCTTCTCCCAAGGCAAATCAGTGGGTCTGTCTAATGCTATTAGTATGTTCTATCCATGGTTTGAAAAAATAAAAAGCTTAGCCCAGTAGCAAGGCATGAGTAGTTCTGAGTGAATAGTGCTGGTCTTATTGAATGCCTTGAAGGTATTAGCCAAAGAGATAAGGTTACAGAGTGGATTTTGCAAAGTTGGGTTTTTCCTCCTTTCTAAAAGCAAGGATATTTGTGATAAAACTCTAATATAAGTTGCCTAATTAATTTATCATAAAAGTGAATTTGGTTAGGAGTCTAGACTACAACCCAAGATTGCCTAATGGGTGGTATCATTAATAGGAAAGCAAGAGTCAAGCAGAGGGGTGTGTGCATGAGTGTGCAAGCACGTGTGTTTGTGAAGTACTTAATAAAAGTGCTGATGAAAAGTTAAAGTACCAGGAATTAGTAAGAACAGCTGGAATGATTTCTTCTATTGCTGCTACCCAAGAGAAAGATGCCCCTAACAATTTAAAGAAGGGAAAGTGATAAAGCAGAAGAGAAACACTACACTAAGAGAAAACAGGCATCTCCAGAAGCTACCAGTTACCCAGAAAGGGCCTGAGCGGGGTAGACACTGTGGGTTTACCTTATTTCAGAGTCTGTTTTCTGTCTTTGCATAATAAAAAAGCTTATTTGTTGTTTAATTCACTGACAATTGACTAAGCTATGTGGGATTTGTTCAATCAAGTTGCAAACTCTTAATAGTCTACATAATACATGAATTACTGTGCTCATCTAATCATTTACAGCTAGAAAATGTAACTTAAGAGGAACAGCATGAAATTACAGCAGGCCTATTCTGTGTACTCTTCTTTTTCTTTTTCTTTTTTTTTTTTTTTGCGGTACGCGGGCTTCTCACTGTTGTGGCCTCTCCCATTGTGGAGCATAGGCTCTGGACGCGCAGGCTCAGCGGCCATGGCTCACGGGCCCAGCCGCTCCGTGGCATGTGGGATCTTCCCAGACCGGGGCATGAACCCGCATCCCCTGCATCGGCAGGCGGACCCTCAACCATTGTGCCACCAGGGAAGCCCTATTCTATGTACTCTTGATGGTTAGTATCATTGAGGTCTGATAGACTATGCCATCCATTTCCATTTCAGAGATGGTTGCCGGACACCTGGTTGCTTATGTCATCCCCTCACCTAGACAAGGATTACGACCAACTGAAAGTATTACTCCTAAGTGTCTTTTTTAGTTTTCTTACATATCACTCTGCTTTTATTAAGATCTTTATTCAGACTGAGTATTGTGTAACTGATGAGTCTGCCAATTAAATATGTCAATATCCTCATGTTCATCATAAGAATTTTATTATTTGTATGTATGTGTCCAGTCTTATCCTAGTAGAGAAGAAGAAACATGTATAATCCACTACTTTATCCCTAGCACTTATCACAGTACCTGGCACACCAAATTAGCTAATATTTAATGCCCTTTAAAAATTATTCTTTTTTAAAAAAAGCAATCAAACTTCCATTCACAGATTATGGTATTGTAGATCAATTAGTTAACTGTGCAGATTGAAATCAGATTACCAAGGTTTGAATCCAGTTATTTCTAGTTATTCGACCTTGGGAAAATTACTTCACTGTCCTAAGCCTCACTTTTCTCATCTATAAAATAAGACTAATACTTGTATCCACTTCACAGTATTGTTTATAAAGAGCTAGGCAAAATACCTGGCCCAGAGAAAGTGTTCAATACATCTTAGCTACTAATACCATTTAAGGTGGATTTTTTTTTAAGAGATGATGAATCTCATTTATTACATGTTCATTTCCCCTAATTTAATCAAATTTTCAATGGATAACTTTAACTTCAAATTTTCTGAATAACTTTTCCTCCTTCCCTACTCCTGCTACCACAAAGAACCACCTGTGAGAAGCAAATTGAAAACCAACTAACTTGTTTGGAAATATTGGTCAAAATGAATTGGTTGTAAACCTTCAACAAAAGCTGTCTAAAATCAAGACAGGTTAGTATTAAATGGTAAAATGCTGAGCTGTAATTAATCTTAACAAATACCCATTAAGAAAACCAGCTGCTGGCTGGTGTGCTAGAAAAAGAAGGAAATAATTACATTTATTGATTGCCTACTTTAAGCCCCCTTGTGCTGGATGCAACATACATCATCTTATTTAAGTCCTCACGATTATGCTGTAGAGTAGGTATTCTTCTATATGTAACAGTCCCAGGTTAATCCATGCTTTTTCCAGAGCTAAACCTCATTGTTAGGTACTGTAGAGAAGATTTAATGAATGAAGGGAAGGCTTTAAGCAAAACTGTCTAATATGCAAAGAATGTAACACCAGGCAGGTCATTTTCAAACATTTAACTCTAGGAGAGGGACACTCTAGTGAAGTAAAGCCTAATATATAAAAAGACACTGGTGAGTGCTGCTTTAGTTGAAGTAGGGTTAGTGGACTTCAGAATAACTTGATGTGTACTTCTCCTTCTACTTCACCATGGGAAGCCCTTATTCCCTGCTGCACAAACTCCTGGGATTCAGGAATCAGTTTCAAAATAACCTTCCCCAATTTACAGATTCAGACTAAGCTGAGCCCAAGAGACTAATGTCTCTTGTAAGTATAGAGTAAGCAAAAACTTACTACTAGAGTAAGTATTTGATCTATTTCCTGATTAATTATAGTTTTCTATGTAATTAAATGTTGTGGTCAGGGAATTTTAATTCCATTCTGGGTCTAAGGCATGTTTCATAGCAGAAAGTAATTATGTTGACCAGTTTCTTGGATGAGGCATGTATAATGTTTATATACTGAGCACTTCTTATTTGGATAAAAGAATGCATTTGAAAATTTTAATTCATGAGGTCTTCAAGCTATTATATAATCATAGCTATCAATATATCATTTGTAGTGGGGGCAGGACTTAGATGGCCTGAAAAACCTCATTGAGATGACAGGATCAGGCAGGGGTTTATCAGAGGGGACTTTTCAGCACAGACAAATTCTGCAGAAAGTTTAGGACAGAGGCATTGGCCAGCCTGGTTAGATTATTGATTATATACTGAGTACTGAGCAAATAATTTGATATATTCAGTTTAATGGGAACCATACATACAAAATTAAATTTGACTTTCTCCTGTTAATCTGACTCATGTCAACGTAATTCTTACACCAGCCAGAAGAACCTAGAATGATAGAGGAACTTGTTCTCCCTCCTTGACACCAAAAAGTTGGGAAGCACTCAGAGAATAATGGGGACATGTCCAAACAATACAAGATTAAAGAGGCTTCTACTGGCTAAATCTGGAAAAATTTGGTAATAATGTATTATAACTTATTGTGTAAAATAGGAATATCTGAGTCTATACTGACAAAAATGAGAGGGAGAGAAAGAGGGGGAGAGAAAGAGAAAGAGGGAGGGAGAAACAGAATGATGTTGGCATAAGGTAAATATGGAACATGTGAAAAATTGTGGAATCTGCATAAAGAATCCATGGGAGTTCTTTACACATTAAAAATCTAAGTTCTCAACTGTGGGCAAATTACTTTGCTGTAAGCTTCTAAATTCAGGTTAAAACTTTAAATATTCTATTTATAACTCTAATAAATTTTAGCAACCACTTTTAGTGGACTTTGAACAATACTTAGTCCTATTTACAAATCACAACTTCAAATATTTTAAACTGTATTTACAAATTGTCATAGGTAATCTCTTTTTAAAAATATTGATTAAGAATGAAACATTCTTCATTAGTTTAATAAAATTTATGCATATATTTATTTTTAAATGATCCAATATATCATATACACTTGTTGCAATTTCTACATAAAATCACAACTCTGCAGCAATTAGTCAATTACACATTTTATTTTTTTTAATTTTGTATTTTAATTAGAACTACAAGGATAACTTACATTACTTAGCTAAAATCACCTAAACAATAATAAAAGTTAAAATCTACACAAAACACAAAATTATAAATACTATGGTTTGGTTATCTTAGTAATTCTGCACTTAATTCCCAATCCTTCCAGATTAAAAATGAGTACCTACAAAGAAAATAATACATGTCTTCAGGAACAGTTTTTGAGGGGACTTTCTGTCATAAATTTGTCTCGAAGATTTATAATCTTCTTCTACATTGTACCAAGGTTGATCTTTGTGATCAACAGATTACAGAAGAAGTGATAGAAGAAGTGATGATGTGTCACCTTCACGATTAGGTTATAAAAGATACAGCAGGCTCCACCTTGATCTTTTTCCCCCTCCTTGGATCACTCTGGGGAAGCTGGCTGTTCTGTGAAGAGGAAATTTAGCCCTGTGTGGAGAGGTCCATATGGTGGGGGACTGGGACCTCCAGCCAGGAGCCAACAAGGAAGTGAGTTCTGCCAGCAACCAAATGAGTGAGCATGAAAGCTGGTTTTCCAGCACCAGGTAGGCCTCCAGATGACTGAGTCCTAGCCAACAGCTTTGGCTGCACCTCATGAAAGACTCTTAACCACAGCCAGCCAGTTAAGCGATTCCCAGTTTCCTGCCCCTAACAACCTGGGGGAAATAAGAAAATGCAAAATTTTGGAGTAATTTTTTATGCAGCAATAGATAACTAATCTACTCTTCATGCCAAGTTTTTGAGTTTGCGTTCTCAGTGGTTTACTAAATGACCAAAAGTTTTAGCTGCTTTGGGATTGAATTGTTGTATTCAGTGCTGATGGGATATATTGAGTCCTGTATACAGTTGCTATATCAGTGACTCCCTAATTAAAGAATTTTGCATTTTGTTTTTTACTTTCTGCCTCATGGCACCATATAGCTATTACATATTTTAAGTTATATTCGGTGGAATTCTGAATAACTCTTGTGGCTTTCTCCACTTTGGCACAGCATCTAGTATTATTATGATTATACTTTACAGTCTCTGTTGTCTTATCTCCATGCCTTTACTAACTTTATTCATTCTGTCTAAAATGGTCTTCCCCTCTGGCTTTTTCAGGTGATATCTATGTTTCAAGGCCCACTTACATAGAACTTTCTTGTCAACCATCTTTTTTCAAGAGAAGACCTGCCCCTCTGTGTTTCTGTAATCTATTGCTTGTAAATGAAAAAAATAACACAACATTTTGCAATTGCTTATTCTTTTGGGCTTGCATTCCAACAACACTGCATGCTGTTAAGAGCAGAGTTCCTGTGAGTTCACTTTTTCATCCCCCATGGCATCTAACACTGTTTAGATAGAAGGGAAATAACCCTCCCTACTGAACTACTTTAATGCAGTTAGAATTTGTTGGATAACAATAGTAACTTGTTTTCTCTATAGTCGTGATTGCTATGAAGCTCTAAAGAAACATTACATAATTCAGTACCAGAAATACTTAGGACCTAGACAATGTGAGAATGAAACTGTTCCATGTGCTAGTTTTGTTCGTGTTGTTTCCTAATACAGACAATCTTTGCTAGATATTCTGTGTGTAGCACTGACTTTATATGAGCAACCAGAATGGATTACATACAGTAAATGTTTGGTAAAAATATGTTGAAAAGATGACTTAATAGTAGCTTAGAAAGGTGTACAATGCTAAGAAATGCACACACACATAGAAATATCCACAAGACTCTAAAATTGCTCTGTATTAAGAGATTAAGTATGCAGTGCCTCAGGAGACTGCTGAGGAAGTATCTATTAACTAGTTCTCCAGAGTAAAGCTAAGAATCTCAAAGAAATAAATTTCCTCTTTTCTTTAGCTGTGGTAGATTTTCAGAATTGAAAATAGCAATACAGGAAAAAAATGTTCTTATCACCTAGCCTGTAATAAGTAAACATAGTCTATTTTCATTTCTACCTGTACATGGAAAACACTTTTTCTTTTCTAAAAATTGAAACATTTCCTGAAATAGCTTAAAAGTAAAACAGCGAATTGACTTCATTAATTTCATATTATTCCATGAGGCGTATCTTTATTATCACAAAGAGAATTAAAATTTAACTGCATTTTAACTTCATTTTTTGCCTACAACTGAAAATTTGCCATTTACTCAGATTTTGCTATTGCATAAATGAAACCTTAGTGTATGATTTTGGAGCTATGTCAGAAAAGAATTCATTTCAGTTGGGATATATTGCTGAACAAGAAGAAAAAAAGAAAAAAAATTCATTGGTCACTGTGTGCAACACAGTAGTAAAACATTTGATTTACTGCATAACTCTCTCTGGATTATTCTACACAATGGAAAACATAATATAGTGTCTGTTTAGCTCTCGATTATATCGTGCTATAAAAGGGGTATTTTTTCGACACAGAAGTGACAAGCTATGGGTCAAACCTCAGCAATCAGAATAAGGTGTGTTTGTTTACTCTGAAGAGGACAGTATTGAGAACTATTTTGTTTTTGTAGTGGAAGTGCTGTAACAGCCTAGATCTTAGTGACTACTTACAGTATCTTTGTGGTGTTCAATAAAGGAGAAATGAAGAAAAAAATTGTCATTTTCTTGGAGTTCTATCTAAGCTTTCATTCCCATGGCCAACATAAAGCGTGTTTGTTGGGAACAGTCTTTGCTTGGAATGAGATGCTTGGTCTGGTCATAAAAAGATGGATGACCTAGATAATTCCGGAATACCAGCATACTGGTGTCTGGAAAGACATCAGTAGCATGTGAGCCTGTTTGTTCTTGTTAAAACTTCAAAGAGATTCTCTTTTGTCAAAGTATGCTACTTTCTGTTGAAAGTTTTTAACAAAATCACAGTCTAGTAGGTATGTACCAGGATTTACACCTAGAGTCTTTAAACCTTCTATTCATTTTCCAGTTATGGAAAACAACAGTCAGTGCAGAATATCAGAATGATCTGACAATCGCTGTAACACGAAAAGAGGAGATACTGGCTAATCAAAGTTTAGTTCATTGTTATGTCTCGGATTTTGACAGACAACTCAGTTAACCTTCCAGTGACAGAGAAGGTGAGAGTACTTTCTCGCCATACATGTGCTTCACCATCCTATTTGTTATGGCTTTTCCAACTTCCAATCTACTTTCTCTCCTTACCTTTTACTTTCCCAATCTGACACTCTGTAAAGCCTTCAGCAGAATCCCATCTCGTATCAGATAAGAGTCAAATGACTATCCTTTCCATCCTATGGCCCTTTTTGTCTCATGGTACTTTACGATTTGGTTTCTATCTCTTTTTGACCCTCACCTCTAATCACAGGTGATAAAGTCAAGCCATTGAAGGATACTAGAAATTACCAGGACAGACCTTACTTTTTGACACCTCTAACCCTTTATACAATACATGCTTGTCTCTCTCCCTGGATTGTCTATCTTTACCTTTATATACTCAGAAAACTCCTGTTCATCCTTGAACACACAGTTCTGGTGACACCCTCAATATCATTGTCTCTTCTCTGTCCAGAACTGACTTCTTATGTGTATGTTTATCATTGTAATTATAGAATGATTATCCTCTCTACCCATCTCTCACCTCTTGTATCACCCCTAAGAACAGTGGTATTTTGCATCCTATGCACAGTACCTAACTATGGTCCCTGACACATAGTAGATGCTTAATAAATGTGATTGAATTGAAAAGTATCAAGCATTCACCACATCTCCTTGGTGACCTTGTCTCTCCTAATTAACAAGCTATACTAAAAATTTACCTACAGAAATTAATTTTCTTTTATTCCCAATCTTTTGTTGCTACATCATTTTCTTTCATTTTCTCCTAAGTTATAAGAACTACATTATTGGCATAGCAATGTCTCCCTAGTATAAACTCAGATATTTTAAAAGGTGCCCTACTGAAATAAACCTGAACACCAGGAAATAATTTTAAAAGACCTTCAGCGACTACAAATGGACTCCAAAGTCCATTTGCAACCCAAGTAAATATTGGTTGTGAATAGTTAAGGAGTAAAATATTTGCACTATTGTGGACAGTGTATAGTGTAGCATCCATTTTTCTACCTAGTACTTTTAGCATTAATACAATTTCATAATGTTTTTTTTTAATCCCTCTAAAAAGTAAAAAAAAAGTACGCCTCCCATTGGCACAAAGTGATTAGAACACTGAGGCAACTGGTCAGAGAACATATAGGATATGGAGTAAAAAGGAAAAAGAAAGCCATAGGCCACCAAACTACAAAGAGAATCAATTTCCTGGTAATAGGTAACCAGTGGCTTCTAGCATAGAAAAGATATAAAAAGTTTCTTCTCTTGAATGCAGTTGATTAACAAAATGTATTTAAAATACACTTCATTCAGATTCATGAGCCAAGATTTAATATTTTCTCAAATAATAATAAAAGAAAGGACCCAGATGTAAATAATCATTATTCTAGCAAAGAAAAACTTAGCATAAAACACATAGAGAAATATAATCAGGACAAAACAAAAACAAGATAAAATCAGAATCACAGACAATATATTTGGCTCAGGTTTTCACCAGTCTTAAATTATAAATTGGAAATTTCTATCAGAATTACCCTACATAGACTTCACAGTCTGCTATATATGTTTACGCCTGTGTTAACTACAAAGTATGAGTTCAAGGCATTCTCAAGCTTACATGTTTATTTTACTGATAGAAGAGTTCCTCAGGTTATTGTGTTCTAACAAGTTTTGTACTTGGTTTGCTCACTATAGATGATATAGAACAAGTACTAAATTGAAATGCAGGAAAAAAAGCAGACCCTGAAATTAATTTAAAAAACCAACAACACATAAATCAAAACATGTAGTTTATAGACTTTGAGTATAGGGGCAAGCATGTTGACATACCTGGAAGTGTTCTGAAAGTACCATTGCAAATAACACTTTTTTTTTTAATTGAAGTATAGTTGATTTACAATGTTGTGTTAATTTCTGCTGTACAGCAAAGTGATTCAGTTATATATATATACATTCTTTTTAATATTCTTTTCCATTGTGGATTATTACAGGACATTGAATATAGTTCCCTGTGCTATACAGTAGGACCTTGTTGTTTATTCAGTCTATATATACTAGTTTGCATCTGCTAATTCCAAATTCCCAATCCATCCGTCCCCCACTATCTCCCTTGGCAACTGCAAGTCTGTTCTCAATGTCTGTGAGCCTGTTTCTGTTTTGTAGATAAGTTCATTTGTGTCATATTTTAGATTCCACGTATAAGTGATATCATATGGTATGTGTCTTTCTCTGTCTGACTTACTTCACTTAGTATCATAATCTCCAGGTCCATCCACACAACATGGGGTTTTTATTCGTATGCCTCCCACTGAACCTGAGACACCGGCAAAGTGTTGATGTGGTTCAGCAAACAATGAAAATAGTAATTTCAAAAGAGGAAATATTGTAACACTTACAGAGGTTAAAATAAAAGGCTATTTTGGTGCTTAAATGAACAAGCCACAAGTATCTTTCAAAAACAATGTTTCTAAAAGCATTTTCTGTAGAACATTATCCCATTAGAATAGATTGTCTGCTAAAAAAAAAAACAAAAAAATCCAATGGCTAAATATTTGGGAAATGATGCTGTAATTGTTTGCAAATTGTTCTAGCTTTGCTTGTGACATCTAAAAAAGTAAACTTAATCCCTCATTCAAAAAGTACTCCATGAAGAGTCTTTGGTTTCTTCCAGGTCATTTTTATTTCTTATAAAATTTGTTCTACTTCTTGAATTCTCTCTTGCTATGGTTCGAGAGCGTTTTGTTTTAACAAACCATTGGAAAACTTCAGCTAGTTATTTTTCTTCTTAAGTATGTTGATTATATTCAGGGGCCTTAATTATCACTTTTGTGCTAATGGCTACAAAATAAAAATTAAAAAGCATCTTCTAGAATTTTAATGATATCAATTTATTTCATAAATAAATGGAGCATCAGGCAAACTCTAATTTAACATCTATGCCCTAATTCACTTCTACAGTTTTCTTAGGCCCTGTTTTGCTTGTGTTCTACAGTCTGAGCACAGAGATACACTGGGAGAAACATTTGGATGAAACGTGGTAATAAATAAGTTTAAATACATCGACCAGCCCAATCCCAGGACACCCATGTGAAACTCTGGAATGTAACCTTTGGAAAACGCTGACGACCTTGTGAATTGACTAGAAACATTGAAATAAGATATTCTATTGTGCACATTCAGAATCCAAAAGATAGATCCATCTTCTGTTGTGAAACAATGGGCTTTGTCCGTCAGTGTCTGTGTTATGGCGGATTCCTGTGTTTGACGAGGTGAGACTCTTTAATTTAATTCTGAGTACAGCACATTGGATCCTAATGAGCCGGGTTTTCTCTATTGCCTAATTCACGTTTTCTTTAGTTAGGTGTTTAAGGAGTCCACTAAAAGTCCATTAGATTGGAATGCAAAAAAATGGGCCCCATGTGACCTAAGAGAGATAATATACCTCACTTGTGGAGTTACAACTAAGTTCCTGGCTTACTGAAAGTTAAAATGATAGAGAAGCAATAAGCATTTATTTAGTATTTTTTAGAACTTAACTTTAGCTGTTTTTTAAAACTATGAATATGAATAAAATGACAGTTCTGTCCATTTGCCTATCATTGCATCAAACATATATATTCAAATGGATTTCACCCAAATCGGAGGTTAGTGTTAGGCTGGCCTAACTTAAAATATATGCTGCATGTTGTACTCGACACTTCCGTAAAGCTGGCAGAAAAGCACATCTTGCAAGGGCCCTGCATACAGTAAGCACCCAGCTTCTACTCATGAGTGACAGCTATTTCATCAGTTCCTCCATTGTCATTACCCACATGGTACGTACAGGTTACAAAGTCAACCTGAATTCTTTACTCTCTCACTAACTATGCATTGCCCCCTTCTCCCAATCTTTTTTTGAAGTTTTTCTAATGGGGAAAATGTGTGAGCAAAATCTTACTTAAGTTTTATGAAATAATTGTCACCTTCATTTATATTTTCTGTGTAAGGAAGGGGTCTCAGGGCAGGGTTAGTTTGAAAGGAAGTGGAGCAACTAGTCATCTTTCAAGTCTTACTGCCCACATTGCTTGTATCCTCATTGCCCTGGGTGCATGCATCACGCACCTGATTTGTCAGAAAAAAATTCTGATTTTGGCTTATTTCTTGCTGTCATGTTGTCTTGGCCAAATTTGCAGTACATGGCTTGTATAATTTTTACTTATATGTGTTAACTTTGATCTCATAACGAACTCATGGCACAGAGACAGGAGGCAACATGACTGTGACTGATGAAAAAATTCATAATGTTTATTAACATCTTTATTTCTGTTTAACCATAGATTGAAAAGTTCCACCTATGCCATCAATCTTTTCTGGGACTTCTCGTTTAGTACATGGGTTATAACATTTGCTTATCCTGTGTTAGAACATACAAAACTCTAGCAGTTTTCTCTAACCTGGTCTGCTCAGCACCCTTTATATTTCAAAAATGTTCCCTATTGTCTTGGTTTCATCTTTCCTTCCACCATAATTCCCCCAATACTTAAATATTTATAAAAACTCTGATTTTATAATTTTTGTAAAATGGCAAGTCTCTGCTTTTTGTTGGCCATGCTCCTTTCTGATGCTTAAATATACATGGTGAGCAGACACCCTTTTCATGTTCCTCTTGACTTTAGAATTATGCCACATACACCTTACAATTTACTGGCATTTTTTGTGTTGTAGCAATAATTTTTATAACAATTTCATACTATTTAAAATTTCAGTGATGTTCATAATACTAGTAGTTCATCACCCAGAAGATCCAGTGCCTCCAATTCTAAAAACATCATGAAAAAATAATAACCACTTAGTCTCATACAAATGATTGTAAGTTAATAAAGTCTATAGAACATAAATAGGGAGCATTTGAGAAAAGGGAAACGTGGAATGGATATTACATGCCAGAAACAGTTCTAATTAAGAGCTACTCAAAAAACAGCCGATTAGGTAAGAGATCTTTCCATCTGAGAATAGAAGCCAAATCACTTAGTTTTCTCATCAACTAAAAATGGAAAGGCCATTACAGCAATAAGGAAGAAACACATTTATGGAAGTGATTAAGGATCAGTATGTAGAAGACAGAAATGGTTAAGGTTAATTGCATTGATAATATCAAGCAGTAGACCCAAAGATTTTTTTTAACCCTGTAGTAAATGCTATCTTTGAACTGCTTATAGTTGTATTAACCCATAAATTAATAATTAATTTCATGAATTTTCTTGCTTCCTTTATCTTTCTTTCCCTTCCTCCCTCCTCTCTTTACTTCCTTCTTTCTTTCTTTCTTCTTTTTTTGTTTGACAATAAACCAGCCTTTTGGTATACATTTACTATTTGAGTGCTTGATACTTTATTTCTGCAATTGCTTTTTAGATATAACTTTCAGGTATACCTACAAGAAAACACGGCACGATAAATTTGGCATTTAAGAGCTATTCTTATCCATCTGTTTGCTTTAAAGTTGTAGACTTTTAAGAAACCGCAACTGATTTCTAACATTTTGAAAATGCAATCTTTTAATTATACTACTAGTTATGTTAGTATACTGCATATGTTTGTAGGAATTTTTAGCAAAGTTTTCAAATTCATTGCCACACTTGATCTTCACAAGATCCCTATGGGTAAGCAGAACAGGTGTTGTTATCACAAAAATAAGATACAAAGAGAAAAATTGTCTTGCCTGAGAATTCATAACAAATTATTTATCGGGAGGGCTATAACTAGAATCTGTGTCTTCTCTGTTTTTTTTTTTAGTATACTTATACCATTGTTCTATCATAATTTTTTCATGCTTTCTTACTACTCTCATCCATTTATTTTATTCAAAATAAGTTATAGAAAATTGAGCATGTGGACATATATTCTACCATCAAAGAGTCACAATAAACTCTTTGCAAATTATTTTACTACTGAAATTTATTTCTTCAAAATATTCTAGAACCTCAGCATGTGTATGTTTGGGGCATGGCACTGTGTTAATTTTTATCAAGTTATCTTCTTAATGTATGAACTTCAAAAGAGCAAGGCCTCTGGGTTTTATGTCCTCTTATAGTACCTTGTATAGATATTTGTGGCTTCTAACCCATGGAAGATTATTTTCTTTGTTAAGTTTATTTTACATTTATTTTACTTTGAACTCATAAAATGCTTGAACAACCCACAATAAAGGACACATCAAATAGGAGCAATAAAACTCAAGTCCAGAAAGGAAACATGAGTTCTAGGAATGAAAAAAATAATGTTGACAAAAACACTCACTTAGCGTTTACTGTTCTAAGTTGTTTATGTAAGAGACTTTCATAGTTGCTGTGTTAAGCACAGGATTTTCTTATAGCCAAATTAAAAAGGAAGAGAGGGACTTCCCTGGTGACACAGTGATTGAGAATCTGCCTGCCAACGCAGGGGACATGAGTTCGATCCCTTGTCCGAGAGGATCCCACATGCCACGGAGCAACTAGGCCCATGTGCCACAACTGCAGAGCCTGTGCTCTGGAGCCCGTGAGCCACAACTACTGAGCCCACGTGCCACAACTGCTGAAGCCCACATGCCTAGAGCCCATGCTCTGCAACAGGAGAGGCCACTGCAATGAGAGGCCTGCGCACCACAATGAAGAGTAGCCCCCACTCGCCACAACTAGAAAAAGCCCACGCAGCAACGAAGACCCAACACAGCCAAAAATTAATTAATTAATTAATTTTTTAAAAAAAAGGAAGAGAGAAGGAAAGAGGGAGGGGGAAGGGTGAAACAAGGGAGAGAGAGAAAAAGAGGGAGAATGAAAGAGAACAAAATGATGCTGTCTATCATTTCTCACAGCCTACCACGTACCAGCTTACCATGTACCAAGATTCACATGCAGTAATACATGTATTGTCCCAATAGCCCTGATGGGTGAGTTCTATTAGTAACCTTTTTTAAATAGGAGGAAACAGAATGGTGAAGTAACTTGCTCTAGGATACACAGCTATGTGCTGACACTGAGATTCCGACTCATGAATCCAGCTCCAGCTACTACAGGATTGACTATTTAAACAAGTTGTCTCTATATGAAAAATTCTCCTTATCAGAAGACAGAAAATCAACTAATTCCTCAGGGGACAATTTTTCTTGGTGATAAGTACTCATACATTTATTAAGTGGGACCTTTGATGAACATGTGGACAAAGTTCTTATTAGCAGTTTATATTGAGTGCAGAAAATATTTCATGACTTTTTTTTTTTTTTTTTTTTTTGCGATACGTGGGCCTCTCACTGCTGTAGCCTCTCCCGCCACGGAGCACAGGCTCCGGACGCGCAGGCTCAGCAGCCATGGCTCACGGGCCCAGTCGCTCCGCGGCATGTGGGATCTTCCCGGACTGGGGCACGAACCCGTGTCCCCTGCATCGGCAGGCGGACTCTCAACCGCTGCGCCACCAGGGAAGACCCATGACTGTTTTTTAAAGTCATTAAAAGCATTGGAAGTCAAAACTCAAATAAGTAAAATTGTTTTAAGTGTTCTCTATGGTGAATCAGAAAAACTAAAAAGAATAATAACTTGGCTTCTAATGTCCCTGATTTGAGCCAGTGCGTTAGAAAAACAAAACAAAATGTGTAGTGATGGTGAGCATGAGACTAGAGGCATCACACAGTCTTGATTTCCTGCCTCTGAACACTAAACAGTGTCGTCATCCATATTGGTTTTTTGTATAGACTGAGGTTCAATTTGACTCCTGATTTTTCTTCTTAGCAAATGTAGAGAAGCCTTCAGAATAAGTTACGCATCAGTGTACTGTGCGAGTGTATGTCACCTCTAGGCTAGGTTGCCTGTCTTCTACTGGATAATTTCTCTATCTCAGTGAATTAACATGCTGAGCATTGATTGATTGATTGATTGATGGTAGATCACATAAGGCAGCTAGCTAACCAAGAACACCTGAACATTCACTTTAGCTCTACTAATTTTAGACAGATTTCTTCCTGACTATAGGCTCTTGACCTCCCTTTTCTTAGAGCATTTCCTTTAGAAAATTTATTGCAATTTATAAATTCTTTCTCTGCTCCTTTGAGATGTCTATCTTCTAAAACCCAGGAATGTTTTCTCAAGGACCTGGAGGCCATCCCCATGAACTGTAATCAAGAAAGAAAGTGTGCCTGTCTCCCACTCTTTGTGGGAGGGTAGGGGTCAAACTCTAACAGGCACCAATTACCTGTGGTCCTTTCTGACTACTTTTCCTCTATCCAAGATTGTAAGTCCAACCATCACCAGACACTCTTCACATCATAGTGTCTCCTTTCCTCTTCAGCTCTTCAGTGATGAAGTTGCCCCGCTGCCTGATCTGTGTGAACCAGTTGGAGTTGACAACCTTGCTATTACCAGCTTCCCTTCTTTTCTTACCTCTGGACAAATAGAAGCGATATGAAATAGCATCCCACAAGGCAGAGCAAGATGGTGTTAGAGCAGGGGTAACTAGAAAGAGAGAAAGTGGAGGTCGGATTATTGAGGAATAGAAAAACATAGATATCTCTTAATGTCCTCCCAGTACCTCTCAGTGTTCTAGTATCATCAAATTTTCTTTCGCTGATTTAATGGGCTACATAGACTTCTACTATAAAGATATTCCATCATTTATCTAACCATTGTCAGGCTTTTAGACTTTTCCAATATCTTATTTTTAAACAGAGTGTGGATAGAGTCACTATTAATAAATCTTAAGCTTTATAAAACATGGAATAAATGAGATTGTGTTCACTGTATCTGAGGCTCTTATTTTTATACACCCCTAAAGAAATTTTGACTAGCCTCCCACATGAGTGTATTAGAATCAACCATATGAAATTCTTAATAGTCAAAAATAGATTTATCCTTAAAAATGACAGTTTTATATGGTTCAATCTAGTGAATGTCATCTTTAAATAAAACCATTGACTATATTAGGGGTCTCTACCAGATTCAGAGCTTAGAAGATTCTGGGAGAAGGGTGAGGCCTCTTAACTTTAATTCCAAGTTTTTGCTGAAAGTAAGAAGCCCTGTAGCTGAAAGACACATAGGCCAGTGAATTCTCTCTTTGAGTTGATTAATTACTACCCAGGAAGTAACTTTCATGCCCATAAGGAATCTGAAAAAGAAGGAAAAGGCAAAATAATACCACTAGCAGTAGCAAGAGACAACTGGAAATTTTTTCTTTCTGCTCGTCTCTAAGTCTTTGTGTTTTTCAGTCTCTTATTCATTTTCTTTTCATATATTCTGTCTTCTAACACCAGTTAAGCTGCCTTATTATTTTCTTGAAGTAGAAAACTAACAAAAGTATTTTTTGAAAAAAAATTAAAATATTTTCAAAAATAGTTTATGAAAAATTTAGAAGTGGAATGAGATTGTACAAGACTGGCTCAACTATTCCATGAGTTGTTTTACATTTTACTGACATTTGAGGGAGAAAGTAAAAAGCATCACATGGTGTTCAGTCAGAAAAATAAATATTGGTTCAGGATTTTCCTCTTTTCAACCATGATGTTTCCCATACTGGACTTATGCTCTCTTTTACAATTTGGAACAATGTAGTTCACCTACCCAGTCCACTGAAAATTCCTTAGTTACATACATATGGTTTATGAGAATAGTAATTGCTTTTGTGGATGATATTTCAGTGATAGGCTCTTGATTACCTATCACTGTACTTGTCAAAAGTATTTAAATCAATTATGACATAATGTCCTTAAACACTTGACAGACTGCTACTGGAAAGATCATTCAGCTAGAAATAGGCCCCATATTTGGTGGTATTGAAATTGGCCACACACACACACACACACACACACACACACAAAGTAATGTTTGCTGAGAAAATTGTTCAGAAATTTTTTAAAAAATGCTGAGATGCAAACATAGGAGAGTCATTGTAATCACAGCAGTACAACCGAAATTCTCATCTTGCTGACCACACCCCAAAATACATCAGTTTGGAAAAAAGCAAATACTAAACAGCCATCGATAATATATAAAGCTGTCAGAGAGAAAGTAGGGACAAATGCTCTGAGCCAGGAGTGGGTAAATCTTTTCTGTGAAGAGCTAAATAGTAAATAGCTTGGGCTTTGTAGGCCATGTGGTCTCTGTAGCAACTGCTCACCTCTTGTCATTGTAGTGTGAAGACAGCTCCAGACAGCGCATGAACAAATGAGTGAGGCTGTGTTCCTGTCAAACTTTATTTATGGACACAAAATCTGAATCTTCCATGATTTTCACTCGTCATGTCCTTTGATTTTTTTCCAACCATTTTAAAATGTAAAAAACAGTCTTAGTTTGCGGGCCATACAAAAAACAGCCGCAGCCAGATTTGGCCATGGGCAGTAGTTGCTGACCCCTATTCTACACGATGAAATCAAATGAGAGTTTGATTAAATATAGAATGGAATCCTCCTAATTAGAACCTTTGCAACAGTTTCACTCCTCTATTTAACTCTAGGGAACAATCTCAAGTATTTGAATTTAGAATTTTAAACATCAAGTATCTGAAATAAATGGAAATTGCATTGAAAAGAAGCAAAATAGGATGAAACACCCAATCGTATGAGTGAGTTTTTTGTAATTAAGAAATGACAAGAACAATTACGTCCTCTATCAAGTGAAGCAAGAATCAATACACATGGCCCTAACTCTAAAATTACCTACCTATATAAAGTCAGGTGGTTAAGTTAATTATTTGGTTTACTCATGTAAATCTCACTTTATGGCATCGATCTGGAGAAATTGGGCCGTGGAGTTTTTACCATTACTCCCCCATTTCACTTTGTACATATTAAAAATTAATTACTTCATTTGCCTGTATACCTAAAAAATGAATAGTATCAGAGCTTCATTGCAACTAGCCTTTAAAGAAAAGAAAAAAAATTGCAAAATATTGATTCAACATGTATTTATGTCTGCTTTGTGCTGTGTGCTATTCTAAGCAGTGGGATTAGAATGATAAACAACACTGGTGGCAGAAATTTTTATTTGAGCTGTGTCAAGATAGACTTTAATGGAAGTGGCAATAACAGCATTATTTTGAACTTCAGAAAAGACACTAATTACAAGGGTCCACTTGGACATCATTGTGTTGTTAGGTTAGTTAATATAATGGACTTATGCAGATGCATAACATGCATTTCACAGTACTTATATCACATTGATAAACTAATGAATTAAATTGAAAAATGCAAATAATTCTAGATGCTTGGAGTATGGGAACAATTTGCTTACAGAGCAACATCCTTCTGGACAAATAAATGTGTTGAAGGGGCTGAGACCAGTTCCCATAAAAATGCATTAAAATTTTAGTGCCTGCTTGGGACATGTTTGAATCTGCCCTGCAATATTTCAGGAGGTCATAAAAAGAAACTTTTGAAATATGATATAGAAGGCAGCATAATCAAAAATAAGCTTAGCACATCGGTCATCGAAATAAAAATGAGCAAGGAAGAGGATCAGAATTGAAAATTACCTTTTGGCCTTCTCTAGGAGGAAATTTGTTATATTTGTGTTTTAAATCCCTATTTAATTTTAAGATAATTTTCAAGGGCAAGAGAAAAGTCCTAGCATCTTAATTTCTAGTAAATGCTCCAGGTAAAATTTATCATTAAATAACTTTAGCTTATTTTTGTCCACTTGATCGTTGTATGAAGATCTTTAAGAGATGCTGGGGGCAAAAAAAGGCCAGATAAGTTTTTCTTTTTTTGAACAGACATAAATATGGCCATATGCCATGTATCTCTTAGGTCCATGTGGAATGCTTTTCTTTTAAGTAAAATTTCTACATTTTTCAAAATTCACATCATTTAAAATTTACCCTAAGGGCTAAACTTGCTGGATAATAGGAAGTGAGATTAAGTAAAAGCATGTAGAGAACATTTGGCTTTACATTGCACTTTAAAATTTCATTTTTGTTTCCTACAGTTGCATCTAACTTCATTTACTCAGGGTATCTAAATGACTCAAAAAGAGCATCTAGAAAAATAACTAATATATGCCACATGACATAAATGCTGCTGACTCCTTTTTGCCTTGTTTTATTAAATTTAATATCACTTGTGAAATGATTCTCTCTGAATTGTTTATATGTGGTATTTTGAATTTGCAAATGGTCTTGCTATCAAAGCATCAGTAGTCATTGAAGAATCTCATGCTCTAAGTAAATTCCCAGAGAGAAGGGTATAATGAGATTGAAAATATTTACCTAATCGAAAAATTCATCTAAAAATTTAACAAATTATGTTGTCAGGCATTCTGAAAAATACGTATTTCCTTCTGTTCTTTTTGTTCCATCTATTTTCCTCCTCTTCCTACCTTTATTCACTGTGTAAGGGGAATGAAGAAGTTTTGAAAATATATTTTCAAAAATACTTTTGTTGAAACTTTCAGTTCAGGCGCATCCCCCAAATAAATCTCTCTTAGTAAGGTTATATCTTTTGACATTAATTAAGGATTGTTTATAGGCCAAACAATGAAAATTATGGACTTTCTTTTTCAAAGATGAACTGCAATCTGTCTGTAAGTTTCAGTTGATAACCAACTGATTCAGGTGATTTTAAATAAAGATAATTTTGTGTGCAAAGAAAAACTCACTCCTTGTCCCCACAAACAAACAAAAAAATCCCTCAAACTGAAACTCCTACTGGCTCCATCTATTCACTCTCCTGCTCCCTCCCGCCACCCCCCCCATATACAACAGTAAACTGGGAACAAAAAGAGGCATTTAAAACACCAGAAAATTAATTTTATATGATTTAGGATTGAATAGGATATCCAAGGTTATCTTTTCAGGGGCTTACAAATTTGACCAATTATCAGAAACAGCTGTTGAGTTTTAAAAATGTGTATTCTTCAATACCAGCTTGGATCTGCTGTATCAAAACATACGTGCGTAAGAATTAAAATTTGTATTTTACAACACAATTCCCTCTTCATTATGAGAATAAACAAGGTTTGGGAGTCACTGCTATGACAGAGATATAAATAAAGCACTCCTGACTGATATAAATTGAACTGATTAGCTCACACCTAGAGGGAAAGGGGGAGAATGAGAAAAGTCCTAAAGAAAACCTGTCCTTTGTTGGGACTTGAATCATAGGCTGAATTTCAATAGGTAGATATGAGCGATGTAACTAGCCTGGGATTTACTGATCATCTACAGCGTGCCAGGCATTGTGCAGAGCAGATGTGAATTCTAATTTTTATTTTTAACATCTTTATTGGAGTATAATTGCTTTACAATGGTGTGTTAGTTTCTGCTTTATAATAAAGTGAATCAGCTATACATATATCCCCATATCTCCTCCCTCTTGCATCTCCCTCCCCCCCACCCTCCCTATCCCAGCCCTCTAGGTGCTCACAAAGCACCGAGGTGATCTCCCTGTGCTATGCAGCTGCTTCCCACTAGCTATCTATTTTACGTTTGGTAGTGCATATATGTCCATGCCACTCGCTCACGTTACCCCAGCTTACCCTTCCCCCTCCCCGTATCCTCAAGTCCATTCTCTAGTAGGTCTGTGTCTTTATTCCCATCTTGCTCCTAGGTACCACGTTTTTTTTTGTTTGTTTGTTTGTTTGTTTTTATATTCCATATATATGTGTTAGCATACGGTACTTGTTTTTCTCTTTCTGACTTACTTCACTTTGTATGACAGATTCTAGGTCCATCCACCTCACTACAAACAACACAATTTCGTTTCTTTTTTATGGCTGAGTTATTCCATTGTATATATGTACCACATCTTCTTTATCCATTCATCTGTTGATGGACACTTAGGTTGCTTCCATGCCCTGGCTATTGTAAATAGAGCTGCAATGAACATTGTGGTGCATGACTCTTTTTGAATTATGGTTTTCTCAGGGTATACTCCCAGTAGTGGGATTACTGGGTCGTATGTTAGTTGTATTTTTTGTTTTTTAAGGAACCTCCATACTGTTCTCCATAGTGGCTGTATCAGTTTACATTCCCACCAACAATGCAAGAGGGTTCCCTTTTTTCCACACCCTCTCCAGCATTTGTTGTTTGTAGATTTTTTGATGATGGTCGTTCTGACTGGTATGAGGTGATACCTCATTGTAGTTTTGATTTCCATTTCTCTAATGATTAGTGATGTTGAGCATCCTTTCATGTGTTTGTTGGCAATATGTATATCTTCTTGGAGAAACGTCTATTTAGGCCTTCTGCCCATTTTTGGATTGGGTTGTTTGTTTATTTGATATTGAGCTGCATGTAAATTTTGGAGATTAATCCTTTTTCAGCTGCCTCATTTGCAAATATTTTCTCCCATTCTCAGGGTTGTCTTTTTGTCTTGATTATGGTTTCCTTTGCTGTGCAAAAGCTTTGGAGTTTCATTAGGTCCCATTTGTTTATTTTTGTTTTTATTTCCATTTCTCTAGGAGGTGGGTCAAAAAGGATCTTGCTGTGAGTTATGTCATAGAGTGTTCTGCCTATGTTTTCCTCAGTTTTATAGTGTCTGGCCTTACATTTAGGTCTTTAATCCATTTTGAGTTAATTTTTGTGTATGGTGCTAGGGAGTGTTATAATTTCCTTCTTTTACATCTACCTGTCCAGTTTTCCCAGCATCACTTATTGAAGAGGCTGTTTTTTCTCCACTGTATATCCTTGTCTCCTTGATCAAAGATAAGGTGACCATATGTGTGTGGGTTTATCTCTGGGCTTTCTATCCTGTTCCATTGATCTATATTTCTGTTTTTGTGCCAGTACCATACTGTCTTGATGACTGTAGCTTTGTAGTATAGTCTGAAGTCAGGGAGCCTGATTCCTCCAGCTCCGTTTTTCTTTCTCAAGATTGCTTTGGCTATTCGGGTTCTTTCGTGTTTCCATTCAAATTATGAAATTTTTTTCTAGTTCTGTGAAAAATGCCAGTGGTAGTTTGGTAGGGATTGCATTGAATCTGTAGATTGCTTTGGGTAATAGAGTCATTTTCAAAATGTTGATTCTTCCAATCCAACAACACGGTATATCTCTCCATCTATTTGTATCATCTTTAATTTCTTTCATCAGTGTCTTATAATTTTCTGCATACAGGTCTTTTCTGTCCTTAGGTAGGTTTATTCCTAGATACTTTATTCTTTGTGTTGCAGTGGTAAATAGGAGTGTTTATTAATTTCACTTTCAGATTTTTCATCATTAATGTATAGGAATGCAAGAGATTTCTGTGCATTAATTTTGTATCCTGCTACTTTGCCAAATTCATTGATTAGCTCTCAGAGTTTTCTGGTAGCATCTTTAGGATTCTCTATGGATAGTATCATGTCATCTTCAAACAGTGACAGCTTTACTTCTTTTCCGATTTGGATTCCTTTTATTTCTTTTTCTTCTCTGCTTGCTGTGGCTAAAACTTCCAAGACTATGTTGAATAATAGTGGTGAGAGTGGGAAACCTTGTCTTGTTCCTGATCTTAGTGGAAATGGTTTCAGTTTTCACCACTGAGGATGATGTTGGCTGTGGGTTTGTCGTATATGGCCTTTAATATGTTGAGGAAAGTTCCCTCTATGCCTACCTTCTGGAGGGTTCTTATCATAAATGGGTGTTGAATTTTTTCGAAAGCTTTCTCTGCATCTGTTGAGATGATCATATGGATTTTCCCCTTCAATTTGTTAATATGGTGTATCACGTTGATTTATTTGTGTATATTGAAGAATCCTTGCATTCCTGGGATAAAACCCACTTGATCATGGTGTATGATTCTTTTAGTGTGCTGTTGGATTCTGTTTGCTAGTATTTTGTTGAGGATGTTTGCATTTATCTTCATCAGTGATATTGGCCTATAGTTTTCTTTCTTTGTGACATCTTTGTCTGGTTTTAGTATCAGGGTGATTGTGGCCTCATAGAATGAGTTTGGGAGTGTTCCTCCTTCTGCTATATTTTGGAAGAGTTTGAGAAGGATAGGTGTCAGCTCTTCTCTAAATGTTTCATAGAATTTGCCTGTGAAGCCACCTGGTCCTGGGCTTTTGTTTGTTGGAAGATTTTTAATCACAGTTTCAATTTCAGTACTTGTGATTGGTCTGTTTTTATTTTCTATTTCTTCCTGGTTCACTCTCAGAAGGTTGTGTATTTCTAAGAATTTGTCCACCTCTTCCAGGTTGTCCATTTTATTGGCATAGAGTTGCTTGTAGTAACCTCTCATGATCCTTTGTATTTCTGCAGTGTCAGTTGTTACTTCTCCTTTTTCATTTCTAATTCTATTGATTTGAGTCTTCTCCCTTTTATTCTTGATGTATCTGGCTAATAGTTTATCAATTTTGTTTATCTCCTCAAAGAACCAGCTTTTAGTTTTATTGATCTTAGCTATCATTTACTTCATTTCTTTTTTATTTATTTCTGATCTGATCTTTATGATTTCTCTCCTTCTGCTACCTTTGGGGGTTTTTTGTTCTTCTTTCTCTAATTGCTTTAGCTGTAAGATTAGGTTGTTTATTTGAGTTGTTTCTTGTTTCTTGAGATAGGCTTGTATAGCTATAAACTTCCCTCTTAGAACTGCTTTTGCTGCATCCCATAGGTTTTGGGTCATCGTGTATTCATTGTCATTTGTTTCTAGGTATTTTTTTTATTTCCTTAGCAATCTCTTGGTTATTAAGTAGTGTATTGTTTAGCCTCCATATGTTTGTATTTTTTACAGATTTTTTCCTGTAATTGATGTCTAGTCTCATAGCGTTTTGGTCAGAAAATATACTTGATACAATTTCAATTTTCTTGAATTTACCAAGGCTTGATTTGTCACCCAAGATACGCTATGTCCTGGAGATTGTTCCATGAGCACTTGAGAAGAAAGTGTATTCTGTTATATTTGGATGGAATGTCCTATAAATATCAATTAAGTCCATCTTGTTTAATGTATCATTTAAAACTTGTTTCATTTTGGATGATCTGTCCATTGGTGAAAGCGGGGTGTTAAAGTCCCCTACTATGTTTGTGTTACTGTTGATTTCCCCTTTTATGAATGTTAGCATTTGCCTTATGTATTGAGGTGCTCCTATGTTGGGTGCATAAATATTTACAATTGTTATATCTTCTTCTTGGATTGATCCCTTGATCATTATGTAGTGTCCTTCTTTGTCTCTTGTAATAGTCTTTGTACTATAGTCTATTTTGTCTGATATGAGAATTGCTACTCCAGCTTTCTTTTGATTTCCATTTGCATGGAATATCTTTTTCCATCCCCTCACTTTCAGTCTGTATGTGTCCCTAGGTCTGAAGTGGGTCTCTTGTAGACAGTATATATATGGGTCTTGTTTTTGTATCCGTTCAGCCAGTCTGTGTCTTTTGGTTGGAGCATTTAATACATTTATATTTCACATAATTATCGATATGTATGTTCTTATTCCCATTTTCTTAATTGTTTTGAGTTTGTTATTGTAGGTCTTTTCCTTGTCTTGTGTTTCCTGCCTAGAGAAGTTCCTTTACCATTTGTTGTAAAGCTGGTTTGGTGGTGCTAAATTCTCTTAGCTTTTGCTTGTCTGTAAAGCTTTTAATTTCTCCATCAAATCTGAATGAGATCCTTGCTGGGCAGAGTAATCTTTGTTGTAGCCTTTTCTGCTTCATGACTTAAAATATGTCTTGCCACTCCCTTCTAGCTTGCAGAGTTTCTGCTGAAAGATCAGCTTTTAACCTTATGGGGATTATCTTGTATATTATTTGTTGTTTTTCCCTTGCTGCTTTTAATATTTTTTCTCTGTATTTAATTTTTGATCGTTTGATTCATATGTGTCTTGGTGTGTTTCTCCTTGGTTTGTCCTGTATGGGACTCTCTGTGCTTCCTGGACTTGATTAACTATTTCCTTTCTCATATTAGGGACGTTTTCAACTATGATTTCTTCAAATATTTCCTCAGTCCCTTTTTTTTTCTCTTCTTCTTCTGGGACCCCTTAATTCAAATGTTGGTGCTTTTAATGTTGTCCCAGAAGTCTCTGAGACTGTCCTCAGTTCTTTTCATTCTTTTTTCTTTATTGTGCTCTGTGGTAGTTATTTCCACGATTTTACGTTCCAGGTCACTTATCCTTTCTTCTGCCTCAGTTATTCTGCTATTGAATCGTTCTAGAGAATTTTTAATTTCATTTATTGTGTTTTTCATCACTGTTTGTTTGCTCTTTAGTTCTTCTAGGTCCTTGTTAAACGTTTCTTGTATTTTCTCCATTCTATTTCCAAGATTTTGGATCATCTTTACTATCATTATTTTGAATTCTTTTCAGGTAGACTGCCTATTTCCTCTTCATTTGTTAGGTGTGGTGGGTTTTTGCCTTGCTCTGTCATCTGCTGTGTGTTTCTCTGTCTTCTCATTTTGCTTAACTTACTGTTTTTGGGGTCTCCTTTTCACAGGCTGCAGGTTTGTAGTCCCCATTGTTTTTGGTGTCTGTCCCCAGTGGCTAACGTTGGTTCAGTGGGTTGTGTGTTCTTCCTGGTGGAGGGGACTGGTGCCTGTGTTCTGGTGGATGAGACAGGATCTTGTCTTTCTGGTGGGCAGGACTACGTCCAGTGGTTTGTTTTGGGGTGTCTGTGAACTTGTTATAATTTTAGGCAGCCTCTCTGCTGATTGGTGGGGTTGTGTTCCTGTCTTGCTAGTTGTTTGGCATAGGGTGTCCATCACTGTAGCTTGCTGAGCTGGGTCTTGGCATTGAGATGGAGATCTCTTGGAGATTTTTGCCCATTGTTATTACGTGGAGCTGGGATGTCTCTTGTGGACCAGTGTCCTGAACTTGGCTCTCCCACCTCAGAGGCACAGCCTTGACACCTGGCTGGAGCACCAAGAGCCTGTCATCCACATGGCTCAGAATAAAAGGGAGAAAAAGAAGAAAGAAAGAAGAAGATAAAATAAAATAAAGTAAAATAAAGTTATTAAAATAAAAAGTAAAAAATAATTATTAAAAAAAAATTTTTAAGTAATGAAAAAAGAAAGAATGAAAAAAGAGAGCAACCAAACCAAAAAACAAATCCACCAATGATAACAAGTGCTAAAAACTATACAAACAAACAAACAAACAAACAAACAAAATGGACAGACAGAACCCTAGGAGAAATGGTAAAAGCAAAGTTATACAGACAAAAATCCCATACAGGAGCATACACATACACACTCACGAAAAGAGAAAAAGGGAAAAACATATGTATATCGTTGATCCCGAAGTCCACCTCCTCAATTTGGGATGATTCTTTGTCTATTCAGGTATTCCACAGGTGCAGGGTACATCAAGTTGATTGTGGAGCTTTAATCCGCTGCTCCTGAGGCTGCTGGGAGGGATTTCCCTTTCTCTTCATTGTTCCCACAGCTCCTGGGGTTCAGCTTTGGATTTGGACCCGCCTCTGCGTGTAGGTCGCCTGAGGGCGTCTGTTCTTCCCTCAGACAGGATGGGGTTAAAGGAGCAGCTGAGTCGGGGGCTCTGGCTCACTCAGGCCGGGGGGAGGGAGGGGTACGGATGCGGGGCAAGCCTGTGGCGGCAGAGGCCTGCATGACATTGCACCAGCCTGAGGCACGCCATGCATTCTCCCGGGGAAGTTGTCCCTGGATCCTGGGACCCTGGCAGTGGCGCGCTGCACAGGCTCCCCGGAAGGGCGTTGTGGATAGTGACCTGTGCTCGCACACAGGCATCTTGGTGGCGGCAGCAGCAGCCTTAGCGTCTCGTGCCCGTCTCTGGGTCCGCGCTTTTAGCCACGACTCGCGCCCGTCTCTGGAGCTCCTTTAAGCAGCGCTCCTAATCCCCTCTCCTCGCGCACCAGGAAAGAAAGAGGGAAGAAAAAGTCTCTTGCCTCTTCGGCAGGTCCAGACTTTTCCCCGGACTCCCTCCCGGCTAGCTGTGGTGCACTAACCCCCTGCAGGCCGTGTTCACGCCGCCAACCCCAGTCCTCTCCCTGCGCTCCGACCGAAGCCTGAGCCTCAGCTCTGAGGCCCCGCCAGCCCCAGCGGGTGAGCAGACAAGCCTCTTGGGCTGGTGAGTGCTGGTCGGCACTGATCCTCTGTGCGGGAATCTCTCCGCTTTGGCCTCCGCACCCCTGTTGCTGTGCTCTCCTCCAAGGCTCCAAAGCTTCCCCCCTCCGCCACCCGCAGTCTCCGCCGCGAAGGGGCTTCCTAGCGTGTGGAAACCTTTCCTCCTTCACAGCTCCCTCCCACTGGTGCGGGTCCCTTCCCTATTTTTGGTCTCTGTTTATTCTTTTTTCTTTTGCCCTACCCAGGTACCTGGGGATTTTCTTGCCTTTTGGGAGGTCTGAGGTCTTCTGCCAGCGTTCAGTAGGCGTTCTGTAGGAGTTGTTCCACGTGCAGATGTATTTCTCATGTATCTGTGGGGAGGAAGGTGATCTCCAAGTCTTACTCTTCCGCCATCTTAAAGCTCCTCCCCTGAATTCTAATCATTTAAGCCTCACCAAGAAATCCTGAGATAAGTACTATCGCTATGCACATCATTCTGATGGAGAGGATCAAAAACTTGATGTAGATGACAGAGCTTTTTGCTGGTAGCAATACAACCCAGGACCGGTTTGGTCCAGCAGTATGCTAATTTACTGATGGCAGACTCCAGACTTTAAGACAACTTAAGGTTTCCTTCACTTGTTCTGTCACTCATTCTCTCAGGGAAGGGGACAAGGGCAAAGAAGCCCATCTCAGGAATTGGGCATGGCAGGAGCAAATAGTAAAGCCCTTATTCTCTGCCCTTTGATGGACCTTGTCTCCAGCCTCTTCTCCTATGACTTATTCCACAGTGCTGGTTTTGCGTCGCTCTCACTGGAAGCAGCACATGACTGATAGAGCTATGTGTGCCCCACGGCCATGCTCTTGTGAACAGACCTCCCCCACCTTATGGGCAATCCTCTCCTAAGGTCCCAAGTTTGCCCTCAAGAAGCCAGCAAAGACCAGGGTGGGTTCCACACAGAAAGTCATGTAGAAAGGCAGTCACTTATGGCTTTTGCTAATATTATAGTGGAGTAAGCACGTGCTTGGTGGCACAAGAAAACTTTCTAGGAGGAGGCTCTGCACAGATGGGTTCCAGCATGTCAGTTTCCAAATCCTCAATGCCCACGTGTTCTTTCTTACAACCCAGCTACCTGATAAAGTACTGGGTGGAGGCTGGATGCCTCCTGGGTGGATGGAGATGCCTCCTGGGTGGAGGCATCACGCTGATACTTCTTCTCTACCTCCCCTTTCTTCCATTTTATAAAAGAATGGTATACCTTTCTCCCTACCTGCAATTTTGTGTATGCTAAACAAAGAAAAAATTAAAATGCTGATGCCAGAGAAGCCTCCTTTAATAAAAGCACAATAAAATTACCCTTATCCATCTCATTAAAGGAATATCTAGATATTTATATATATATACATAGATATAGATATATTGGGGCAAAATTATTTAAGGGAAGAATTTATATATATATTCATATTATATGAATCTATTATACATATGTATCTGGACAAAATTTCCTAAGTAAAATAATAGTATAGTTTCAAAAAGAAAAAGGAGGAATGAAACATTTCTTTTAAAGGAGAGATTGTTCATGTATTTTTTTAATGAGTGATTATATTATCACATATTTTATTTCATATGTTTAAAAGAGTTATATTAAGAGTTTCATACAAAGCATTTTATAAATATAAAATGTCAGTATTTAAAGTACACTAGAAAGGAGACAAACTATACCTCACCTTAAAAATGTGGGAAGGAGAGACGTTACGTGTTTTTCAAACTTCTTTAAAGGGGTCTTTAAGCAAGGACATCTGGAGACCATCCCTACAATCTAGACAAAGATGATTTTCCTGATTTACAGAGCAACCAACACAGAGGAAACTTGCATGGGGTTTGGAGAAAGCTTAAGTAATAAAAAGGGAGCAGTTGATCTGAATATCACCTCTACATACATCCCTTGGAGTTCTGTGGCTGAAGAAGACCCACAATAAATGGCATAAATTGTGCTTAGTCTGAAGACTTTTACATTTATATTTAAAGCTAAAACTAGAATGAAAGAATGATAAATTAATAGTGTAAGATAAATTGCAGATAAATATAAAAATAAAGCTAATCATTTTAAGAACAAGAGGGCAGTCAAAATCAGTTACTTTACTGAAGTAGCAAGAAAAAAAGGTGCTTATAAAGACAACTCTTTAAGACTGGTTTCCTTGGGTTAGATTTTTCTTATTTGGAAAGAGATTTTCTGTTTCAGTAATAAAGCTTGATTAGTGTGTTTGTGTGTGGGGAGTGTTGAGGGGATTTTTTCTTGAGGAAAGAACTGTCATTTAATGTTGTTTTCTGCTCCCTTTGTTCATTTACGTTTGATGTTCAAAACTAATTTCTTCCTCAACAGGCAATCTTCAGTTGGAGACATCCCTGTTGACCTCTCTCTTCGGTTCTGTGTTAAAATGTTTGTGTGCCATTTTTTAAGTTCACAAGTCTAATTTTCTCCCCAGAGGGTGTTCACTCTTTCTTCAAAGACTTCAGTGCTTATCTGTTGTTAAAGGTTTTCTTTAACAGGGCTCACACATTTTGCCTTTAAGGTATCCCCTGGTCAGCTCAATGAGGAAAAGGAGACCCCGAATAAGCTTGTTCTGAACTGACTGCTATTAATGAGGGAGGATGGGATGCAGTTTATTTCACGCTGCTGTTTTCGCTTCCCATAGTTTACCCAAAATCTAAATTGGAAGCAGTGGGTGTCTGATCTGAATATAAATATTTTTCCTCTTTTTGATCTCAACCTTTTTAATGGAGAGATGATAGCACTAAAAATACAATTTATTTTTTCATGCAGATTCTAGAATGTTATAGGCTGTGACAGGACTCTGCTGAATGAGATCACAGAAGCCTGGATCCTCATTAATAGGCGGTTTAAATTTCCAGATTTTTAATCCTAGAACAATTTTGGCTAAATTCTGTTGAGCCCAGACCCCAATAATATTCTTTATATTGTACGGATGATTAGAAGGTCGGTTTGAAGAAAACAATAAAACAGGAGTTCCAAAACACAGGTGAGACCGTGACTCCCCAGCGCCTGCACCCTCACGGCTCAGGCCTACTCTTGAAGTCGAATCTGCCACCTGTACCCCAACACTGCACTAAATCTCGGAGACAGAGTTTTGGGTGACGTAGAGAAGAACAGCTTTACTGTTTTGCCAGGCAAGGGGGGCCACAGCGGGCTAAGGCCCTTACAACTGTGTGTCCTGACCTGGGGGGCGTTGTGAGGAGTTGTATAGTAATGGTTCAAAGAGGACGTGATCAGCTCGCGGATAATCTTCTGATTGGTTGGTGGGGAGGTAAGTGGGAGTCAGCATCATCGACCTTCTATTCCAACCAGTCTGGGGTGTACGTGCCTGTGGGGAGCATACAGTTAGCTTCTCCCACCTGGTGGGGGTTTCAGTATCTGCAGAACAGCTCAAAGATATGTTATGTGTATCCCTTGAGGGGGAACCAGAACCCTGCCCCAAGGCTCTTTAGTGACTGCCCCTCCCTTGTCTTGCGCATTCCCTCTTCCCTAATTAGCAAGTATTTGAACCTGCCCGTTAGAACGCAGGGGAGGTCACTGAGGCTGAATGAGGCCTATTTCCTGTAATCAAGAGATGCGGGGTCATAAAAAGGCTTTTGTGCCCAGGAGCCCCACAGGGTCCTGCTTGGTTTCACTCTCTGCCTTAGAATTTTCAGGACCAGTCTTACCATGCCCATTATTATTATTATTTTTTAGGTCAGTGGCAAGTTTTTTTTTTTTAATTTTTTCATTTTTTAACATCTTTATTGGAGTATAATTGCTTTACAGTGTTGTGTTAGTTTCTGCTGTACAACAAAGTGAATCAGCTATATGTATACATATATCCCCATATCTCCTCCCTCTTGAGTCTCCCTCCCACCCTCCCTATCCCACCCCTCTACGTGGACACAAAGCACTGAGCTGATCTCCCTGTGCTATGCGGCTGCTTCCCACTAGCTAGCTGTTTTACATTTGGTAGTGTATATATGTCCATGCCACTGTCTCACTTCGTCCCATCTTCCCCTTCGCCCTCTCCGTGTCCTCTAGTTCATTCTCTACGTCTGCGTCTTTATTCCTGTCCTGCCCCTAGGTTCATCATAACCATATTTTTAGATTCCATATATATGTGTTAGCCTATGGTATTTGTTTTTCTCTTTCTGACTTACTTCACTCTGTATGACAGACTCTAGGTCCATCCACGTCACTACAAATAACTCAGTTTTGCTTCTTTTTACAGCTGAGTAGTATTCCATTGTATATATGTGTCACATCTTCTTTACCCATTCATCTGTCAATGGACACTTAGGTTGCTTCCAGGTCCTGTCCATGCCCATTATTCTTACTTGTATAGATCACAGTATTATCCCTCGTCCAACAGACTCTAATCCCTGCTGTGTAATTTCTTGAAACACTCTTACTCTGCCCGTGGAAGTTATTCTCTATATCTCTCTCGTCTGTGAAATTTCCTATGCTTTCTTGCTGTGCTCTCTTGAAACCTCCTCAGTCTCTCCTCTGAGGACACTGCTTTCCTGCATCACTCTGGTGGATGTTTTTCTCTAGCTATCTTGTACCTCTGGGCTTGGAAGTGGGGGGGGTGGGTTTCCCTTGTTCCTCTGTAATGTCCAAGGATTCTCCCTCCTTTCTCTCTAAAAGTCATTTGTGTGAAGCTCATGTCATCAAACTTTACCACTGTCCTGCCTTGTTACAAATCATCTACTTACCCTTACCTGTCTTGCTCCCCATTTTTAGTCACTTTTTTTTCATTTCTTGAAGACTTTGGCCCATGACTGAGTATGACTCTTGCTAACACTACCTGGGTCATCATTCTTGAAAATATCAAAATCAATGTAGATGGTCCTTCCCACACCCTAGCCATCTGTTCCTCGATCTTCTCTGCTTCTATGATCTTGCCATACCCCCTTGCTCAGCAACTCACTTTCATGCCACATTCTAAATGTTTCCATTAACAATAACTGAACCCCTTCTATAATCCCATTACCAAGTATCCCATTCACTGACCACCATGTTCTGTCTTTCCAGTTCATTACCTCTCGTAGCCCCCAAAGTAGCATAAACTCCATGACTTACAATTATTACAATTCATTCCTTGCCAGCAGCCTCAACAGCCTTACTTCATGCTCTTTTCTTCACTAACGACCAATTTCAGTTAATATAAAATCTTCTCCTCTCCTGCGCATGCACCCCTGCAGTTGAACAAGGCTGGAAAAAAAAGCCAAAAAACAAAAAAAAAAAACAAGACATATGCACAAATACATGCTGATTGGTTTCATTTTAGCTTCACAATCAGTGTGAGGTCTAGCTATTATGCTGTATTTCCCTAGTACAATTAATCTCCCACTCTTTTGTTAAAAATTAATTAATTTTTGGCTGCGTTGGGTCTTCGTTGCTGTGTGCAGGCTTCCTCTAGTTGCAGTGAGCGGGGGCTACTCTTCGTTGTGGTGTGTGCGCAGGCTTCTCATTGTGGTGGCTTCTCTTATTGCAGAGCACGGGCTCTAGGTGCACAGACTTCAGTAGTTGTGGCATGTGGGCTTCAGTAGTTGTGGCTCGTGGGCTCTAGAACGCAGGTTCAGTAGTTGTGGCACATGGGCTTAGTTGCTCCGCAGCACGTGGGATATTCCCAGCCCAGGGCTTGAACCCGTGTGAACCCGTGTCCCTTGCATTGGCAGGTGTTTTCTTTTTTTTTTTTTTAATTTATTTATTTTTGGCTGCTTTGGGTCTTCGTTGCTGTGCACAGGCTTTCTCTAGTTGCAGTGAGCAGGGGCTACTCTTCATTGTGGCACGCGGCTTTTCATTGTGGTGGCTTCTCTTGTTGCGGAGCACGGGCTCTAGGCACACGGGCTTCAGTAGTTGTGGCACGCAGGCTCAGTAGTTGTGGCTCGTGGGCTCTAGAGCGCAGGCTCAGTAGTTGTGGTGCATGAGCTTAGTTGCTCTGCGGCATGTGGGATCTTCCCGGACCAGGGCTCGAACCTGTGTCCCCTGCATTGGCAGGCAGATTCTTAACCACTGTGCCACCAGGGAAGCCCAATCGCCCACTCTTAAATAAGATGATTTCTAACTTTCTTCTCTTGCACAGACCTCTTAAACCACTCCATCATCCTCACTTTCAGCTGATGAAATTGGTCTCTATGTTATGGAAAAAATAGAGACAGAAGATAACTTTCATCCATTCTCACCACATTTACCCACCTATGCCCACCAACTCTGCCCTCCCTCCCATCACTGTGGGTGAACTCTTCGTGTTCCTCCCTAAGGTCAGCTCCTCACTTGTTCATGGCAGTGCTCCATCCTCTCCAGTGTAACCTAAGATACTGCTGTAGTATTTTTGTTTTTTCTATCCTTCAACTTTCTTTTTTTCCTTTCTATTGGATGTCTCCATCACTATACAAATGCTGTGTATTTCTGCAGTCTACAGCAACATTAGCAAAATAAAATACAAATCTTTCTTGAATGTTTTTCCTCCATATTTCTTTTTCTTTTAAGATACCAATTCCTTTAAAGAGTCTCCCAGAAATCTTCTCTAATTCCTCTTCTAGCATTGTTTCCTGAACAACTGCAACTCGAATATTTTCTCACATCTTCACTGAAACTATTCTAATCATGCTCACCAAAGTCCTGATACCTAATTCTGAATTCTCAGATCTCATCTTACGTGAAGCATCAGCGGTATTTGACCTGGGTGATCATTCTATCTCCCCTTGGTGTCTAGGACACTTCACTAGTACTTTTTCTTATTCTCTTTTGCTAGTTCTGCTTCCTCTTCCTGACCTTTTAACATGTCCAAGAGCTCACTGGACCACTTCTCTTTTCTGTTTCCATTTACTCTGTTGTTGATTTCATCTAGTGTCAAGATTTTAAATACCATGTGTACACGGATCACGCCTAAAACTGTATCTTCAGTTCAGGCCAAACCCTAACTTTAAGAATCATATTTGATTACCTTCTTGACATCTCAGTTTACATCCTCAACTCCCTTATTTATAATCCACATATCAAGCTTATATCCAAAACTAACCTTTTGACCCCTGGCAACACTAGTCTACTTGTGTCTGTGGATTTGCCTCTTCTGGACATTTCACATACATGTGATTACATAGTATGTGGCCTTCTATTTCTGGCTTCTTTCATTTAGCAGAATGTTTTCAAGGTTCATCCATGTTGTATCAGTACTTTATTTCATTTTATGGCTGTATTGTATTCCATCGTGTGAAGTTATAGTGTCCATCAAGTTAGTTAATGCCAATTCAGTCTTTCTAGTTGTTAATCCTATTGGCTCTATCTTGAAAATATCACCTGAATCTGACTACCTTTATCCACTTTTAGTGGTCCAGTCATTAAAATGTCTTTATTTTTGTAAATGGCCTTTTTACACCTGTCCTTGGCCTCTTTTATATATTCTTAATAGAGAATCTGTAGTATCCATTTTTTTCATTTAATTCAAATGAGAATTCTTAAGTCACTCCTCTTCTAATGGCTCTGTATTTCATAATAACTACATTTCAAAGAAATTAATGCAACTCCATAAGGCCTTACACAATCTTGCGCTGAGTTTTACTTCCCTTGGTCCTCAACTCCTACTGCTCTCTCCCTTGCTCACTCTATTCTAAGCACACTGGAAGAAATAACACAATAGAAGTTTGATATCAATTGCATAGCTGCATAATACACTTTATCTGATTTTTCTAAAGGACAATTTGCATAAAATAGACCCAGCAGTCTAATATTCTACCTGAGAAGCAAGCAAGTTTAAGTAAGGTTGATCTAAGTTGGTCAATACTATAGCTATCTTTTTAATATAAGCATTTTGTTTTAGAACATTTTAGATTTACAAAATTATAGCAAAGATGGCACATAGATTCTCAGATACCCCACACCTGTTTTCCTATTATTGATAACTTAGTATAGTACATATTGATACATTATTTTAACTAAAGAACATAATTTATTCAGATTTTCTTAGTTTTTACCTATTTTTCAATTTTTTTCTTAAGAATCCATCCAGAATATCACATTAGATTTCATTTTTATGTCTCTTTAGGCTTCTCTTATCCCTGTGATAATGTCCCAGACTTTCTTTGTTTCTCATGACCAGTTTGGGGGTTTACTGGTCAGGTATATTGTAGGATCCTCCTCTACTGGAATTTCTCTGATGTTTTTCTCATGATGAGCCTGGTGTTATGGGTTTTGGGGAGGAAGAACACAGAAGTAAAGCACTATTTTCACCATATCATTTCAAGGGTATACACTATCAACATGATTTGTGACTGTTGATGTTGACTATGATTACCTGGATTTTTTTCAGGTTTGTCTAATGTAAAGTGACACATTTTTATCCCTCTTCATACTATACTCTTTGGAAGGAAGTCAACTATGCATAGCTCATATTGAAGGAGTGGGGATTTATATTTCCTTCATTTAGTAGGGAGTAGTTAAATAATTTACTTGGAATTCCTTTGAATAGATTTCTCTCTTCTCCCCAATTTATTTAATGATTCAATAACTTATTTATATCAATAGGGAGGCATGGATATTTTATACTTTGAGTTATTATCTGATACTTAATTTTGTTGCTCAAATTGTTCTATTTTTTGCCACTGGAAGCCCTTTCAGCTGGCTTCTGTGTCTCTTAATTATCTATGCCCCCCCGCATTATTATTGTGTGTGTGTGTGTGTGTTCTGAACACTTCCTTACCCTCTTGGACTACAAGGTGCTCTAGGCTCATTTTGTGAGGGGAAATAAGATACACTCACTCCTAGGATAATCTAGTTTTCCAAGGAACTCTGGTTCCTTTTATTGGAGAATGGTATTAGAAACCAAGATCTGGATGCTAAGTATGATCATTGTTACTGAGTCTTATTGCTTCCAGGCCCTCTCAGCCGACAGGAAAAAATTGTATATATAAATACTAACCCATATTTGTACATATGTCTATAAATATTTATATATGTAACCATCCCTATCTATGTTAAGCTAAACATGAGTTCATACTGTTGTGTTCAACTCTATTGCAGTATCACATGGACCATTTTAGCCTCCTCTCCTTTCTGACCTGTAAAATCCCATTCTAGCCGTGAGAAACCTAACTTCCACCATCCAACAAACGTTTACTTAAGTCTTAAAATCCGGTATACATGTATAATAGTATCAAAATTGTTAACCTGTACCCTTACCCTAATGAGAAGCAACTTTATCAGCTAGAATACAGTTCTTATGTACACTTTCTTTTGTCATTAATTTTACAGAATCCACTCATTTCCAGTTATGTAACTCAGTGGCTCCCTTCCAGCACCCAAATTCATTGAAGGGGTTCAGTGAAGTTCTGTCATGTGTTTGTAATACAGTAAGATTGTTTGGTCATATTCTTCATCCCATCCCGGGATTCCTCTGACCTGTTAGATATTTTTTGTTGTTGTTGTTTTTGCGGTATGCAGGCCTCTCACCGTTTTGCCCTCTCACGTTGCGGAGCACAGGCTCCGGACGCGCAGGCTCAGTGGCCATGGCTCACGGGCCCAGCCGCTCCGCGGCATGTGGGATCCGCCCAGACCAGGGCACAAACCCGTGTTCCCTGCATCGGCAGGTGGACTCTCAACCACTGCGCCACCAGGGAAGCGCTTTTTTTCTTTTTAATGTGCATTAAGATTTACTCTTTGTGCTGTAAAGTTCAATGGCTTTTGACATTTTTGTAGTGTCTTATATTCTTAATTACAGCATTATATCAAATAGTTTCACCCCTCTAAAAATATCATCTGTACCTTACATATTTAAAACTTCCTCCACTCCCCCTCTGTCCCTTAGCAACCACTGATCTTTTCTACTATCTCCTTAGTTCTGCCTTTTCTACAATGCCATGTAATTGGAATGATACAATACATATGCTTTTCAGACCAGCTTCTTTCACTTAATAATATGCATTTAGGATTCATCCATGTGTTTTTGTGGCTTGATAGTTCATTTATTTTTGCTTTTTAAAATATTTCCATTAAAATTTGTAGAATTCACTGCTTAAACCATATGGGCCTAATGGTTTCTTTTTTGGAAGGTTATTAATTGTGGACTCAAATTCTTCAATAGATATGGGACTATTCAGGTTACCTATTTCTCCTTAATTGGGTTTCAGTGTTTTGTGTCTTTCAAGAAATTGGTTCATTTAATTAAATTATTAAATTTGTAGGAATAGAGTTGTTCATAGTAGTTTACTCTTGTCCTTTAAATGTCCATGGACCTCTCTCTCATTTCTGATATTTGAAATTTGTGTCTTTTATCTTTTTTTTATTCTTGGTTACCCTGACTAGAGATTTATCAGTTTTAATGATCTTTAAAATAAAAGGTTTTGGTTTTGTTGATTTTCTTGCTTATAATTCCATTGATTTCTGCCCTAATTTTTATTACATCTTTTATTCTGATTCCTTTAGGCTTAAATTGCTCTTCTTGAGATCTGATTTTAGCTCTTTCTTCTTTTCTAATATCAATATATACATTTAATGTTATAAATTTTTCTCTAAACACTGTTTAAAAGAGAAACATCCCACAAATTCTGAAGAGTTATATTTTCATTTTTATTTCAAAATATATTTTGAAATATATTTCTTGAGATTTGTCTTTGGCCAATGTGATATTTAGAAGTGTGTTATTTCTAATTTTTTTAAGCTATTGTTTCATTAGTTTTGAGTTTAGTTTAATTTAATTGGTTTCTAGTTTAATTCCATATAGTCTCAGAACATACTTTGTATGATTTATATTCTTTTAAATTTGTTAAAGTATGATTTATGGATCAGAATGTGGGTTATCATGGTGAAAGTTCAATACAAGTTTGAGAGGAATGCATAATCTACTGCTGTTGGATGGAATAGTCTATAAATCTCAATCAAATCGAGTTGATTGATGGTGCTATTTTGATGAACTATACACTTGTTGATTTTCTGCCTGCTTGTTCTTCAGTTACTGATAGAGAGGTTTTGAATCCTTCAATTATTATAGCGTATTTGTCTATTTCTCCTCTCTGTTGTATCAGTCTTTGCCTCTCATACTTTGACCCTCTGCTTTTAGGTACATACATGTTTAGGATTGTTATGGCTTCTTAGAGAATTGACCCAGTCACTATTATGTGGTGCCTGACTTTATGTCTGATAGTTTCCTTTGTTTTGAAGTCTTCTTGTCTAAAACTAACGTAGCAACTCTATATTTATTTTGATTAATGTTATATGGTATAACTTTCTCCACTCCTTTATTTTTAACATATCTGAGTCTTTATGTTTAAAGTGAGTTTCTTATAGCTAACATATAGTGGAGTCTTTTTCTGTTTGTTTTATTCACTCTGACAGTCTCTGTCCTTTAATTTTATATTTAGACCATTCACATTTAAAGGGATTATTGATATATTTGGTTTAACATCTACTGTATTTGAAACTGTTTACTATTTGTTACCAGTGCTTCTTTTACTGTTTTCTTTGGTTTTAGTTGAGTATTTTATGTGTCTCCATGTTATCTTCTCTCTTAGTTTATTAATTATATTTCTTTAAGTAATTTAGTTTTTTCCTTAGATTTCCTCTGCTCTGTTCTCTTTCTCATCTCCTGTTAGTCCAGTTAACCATATGTTACACTTTTGAAATTTTCTCACAGGTGCTGTGTTGTTTTTCCATTTTTTTTCTTTGACTTTCAGTTTGGAAGCTTTCTATTAACTCATCTTCAAGCTCACTGATTCTTTCCTCAACTTTATTGAGTCTACTAAGGAACCAATTACATACATCCTTTCTGTTACAGTGTTTTTATTTCCAGTGTTTTATTTTGATTCTTTCTTATAATATCCATCTCTCTGCTTACATAGCCACCTGTCTTTGCAGGTTGTCCAAGTTTTCCATTAGAGCCCTTAACATATTCGTTATTTTAAATTCTATCTGTTAATTCTAACATTTGTATCTATCTGAATCAGGTTCTGATGATTACTTTGTCTTTCTAGATAATTTTTCTTGTCTTTAATGTATCTTATACTTTTTTTGTTGAAATATGGACAAGATAGGATACACTACAGATAAATAGGCCTCTTCTGTGGGAAATTATGTTTTCTTTTTCATGTCATCAAGATCAAGATTTTTAAAAAATTTTATTGGAATGTAGTTGATTTACAGTGTTGTATTAGTTTCAGGTATACAACAAAGTGATTCAGTTACACATATGTATAGATTAATACTTTTTCAGATTGTTTTCTCATGTAGGTTATCACAGAATATTAAGTAGAGTTCCCTGTACTCTACAGTAGGGCCTTGTTGGTTATCTATCTTATATATTGTAGCGTGTGTATGTTAATCCCAAGCTCCTGATTTATCCCCCCGCCAGGCATTTCCCCTTTGGTAACCGTAAGTTTGTTTTTGATATCTGTAAGTCTGTTTCTGTTTTGTAAATAAGTTCATTTGTGTCATTTAAAAAAAATTAGATTCCACAAATGAGTGATATCGTATGATATTTGTCTTTCTCTGAGAATTTATGTTAATCTGGCTAGAAGTTGGGCTTTGTTTAACGTTTTCTATAACTATAGGTACCACAGGCTTCCTGTGCCTCGGAAGTCCTTGTTTTTGTTTCTTGTCCTCACCTGGGGCTTTCTAAGCCTCTTCCTCAGAGACAGTTGTGTTTTGTACATGATTTGACAGTGATCCACTATTACCTTTTGGAGCCCTGTTGGTGTAGTGGTAAAGCATGAGGAGATGGGAGAGTTCTATTATCTTCCAGTTAAATCTCAGTCTTTAACTGGGCCTATGTCTATGGACTGGGACCGTCACTCTACAAATTTCTCCACTCCTACTGGCCTTAAGTGAGATAGAAAGGGGGCTGGATTGGGAGAATTCCCTTCCCCCAGGTTGGATAAATCTCTGGCAAAATGCTCTTTCTAAGTGAAAGTAGACCTCTGTATGGAGAATGTTCTGGGACTATTTCACAAGGTTTATTTATTTAGTCCTTCTGTCAGAGTCATCTGGTAGTCTTTCTAGGATCTTCACTATACAAACCTGGTGAAATTTCTGGAGGTAAATCCTGTGAATGTATGAGACCCCACCTAAGACTGTAGCCCTTAGATGTTTCTCATTCTCACACTAGCCCAACTCAGTTCCCAGAAATTTATCAAAGTTACCTTTTAACTTTTCTATCATTTTATGGCATAAGCAGCCTCTGCTCCAGGTAAACACATCTCTGCTATGACTCTCTGTATTTGTTTGTCTCTCCAGATGTTGGCATGGTAGTTTGCCCTGAACTCAAGTCTCTGATGGGTCCAAGAAAAGTCATTGATTTTCAGGTTTTCCAGCACTTTCTTGCTGTAAAAATGGGAGTGAAGATTTCTAAGCTCTTTACAGGAAGTCTATTTTCACTACTATAGTTTTTATCATCTTGGGTGACATAATTTTATTTATTGTTTCTTATTCTATGTCTTTGTAAATAGGAGTTTGTTACTGGCTAAGCACGTCATAAGATAGTATTGGTTCACAACCTCAGGAACTTCCCAGGTGAAATATGAAATTGGCCCCCATATATGGAGGGCAAGGGGAGATTGTAAAAAGAGGCAGACCGCTCTAGGTGGGCAGGTGGCAGGTTTAATAAGCAAGGGAACTTAATTATAAGGCTTGTTGTGGGTGGCCACAAGATGAGTAGATACCTGCATCTGCCTGCCAGAACCTTAAAAATTTATATAGAGGCCTAATTGGGTTTAGTCACATGCATCGAAGACCTTAACTGGGTTCAGTCACAACACCGTATTTTTATCTCAAGGCTATCCTTAGAGCAGCTTCTGGGACAGGGAAGGCGAGCAGAACACACATTCCAAGGAAAGTGCAGGGGGTGAGAAGCCTTCATTTGCTCCAGTCCAGCTCACAGGTCAACTGGCAATCACATCTTGATGACTTCCTTCAACAGCTGGGTCCTCAGCTCCTTTAGAATATAAATTTTAATACTACTTTAAAGTTGAGGTCAATAGGAATTTTCTATGATAACAGTGGATTTCAAATAATATTTCACAATATATTTTGGGCCTTTTAATTTTACATTGGATTTTAATATTTACAATAAAAATAACCAACGTTTCTTTTTTTGTAACTTATTTTATTGAAGCATAGTTGATTTACAATGTTGTATTAATTTCTGCTGTACAGCAAAGTGGTTCAGTTATATATACATCCTTTTTCATATTCTTTTCCATTATGGTTTATCACAGGATATTGAAAATAGTTCCCTGTGCTATACTGTAGGACCTTGTTGTTTATCCATTCTATATGTTATATACTAGTTTGCATCTGCTCATCCCAAACTCCCAATCCATCCCTCCCTCACCCCCTTTCCCCCTTGGCAACTGCAAGTCTGTTTTCTATGTCTGTTAGCCTTAAGCAACATTTCTTGAATGATCTACTGTGTGATTTGTGTTATGCACAAGAAGTTTAGGTTGGTTGTCTAACTTTAGTTAGTTGGTTGTTTAACTCATCTTATGTAAAATTTCTACGAGATAGGTATTTCTGTCATCCCCACTTTACCCGTAAACAAAGAGTTTCAGAAAGATTATGTAACCTGCTAAAAGTCACACAGCTAGTAAGAGGTAACGGGATTTGAGTTTAAACAGTCTGATTTCAGTCTTCTCTTAATGTCTACATGATATTAGCTCCCCAGAGGCCCTATAGGATTAGCTATATGGATTATGCTCTCCAATAGCAAAACTCAATAAATACCCTTTTATATGCTGTGGTCACAGTGTGAACAGATGTTTGGTCCTGGTACCAGAAATCACATTCATCTCCCCAAGATGAAAGGTATTCCTTATACTATCACCAAAACATTTTTGCTAACCCTAAATAGCAGATTAGTTCTATTTATTTTATTTATTCACATAGAAGAACATTTTACATCTAACATGTAAGAGGACATCATTTATGTACCATTAACACATTTTACATCTTTATTTATTCACATAGGAGAACATTTTACATCTAACATGTAAGAGGACATCATTTATGTACCACTAACACATTTTACATCTTAAATGTGTCATCATACCACTTTAATTTAGATTTTTCTTAGGGGGTTTATTCAAATTTTTCCATGGACATTGTGGAGAGTTTAAAATTTTCTACTTAATAATGCAGTGCATTACAAAAAGGGTGAGAGATTCCCACACTTCTATGTGTTCCCATTCCTTTTGCAAGGTGACTTTGAAGCTCCTCTCATTAAGAGGTGTGGTTTATTTCTTTGCTCTTTGAATTTGGTGTAGGCTTGTGATTTGGTTTGCCCCATTAAACGTGTGTGAATGGCATTGCACCCATTTCAAGCTTAGACCTCAAGAAGGCTTGCATATTTCTGTTCTCCCTTTTAAAAACTTCCTGAGCTACATATGAAAAAACTAATTATTTGGGTGGTGGACTACATATGGTGCAGTTAACCCTGGCCCAGTCAACAGCTAGGCAACCAGCAGACATGTGAGTACAGATCTTAGATAAGCCAGCCTCAGCTAACTTACTGCTGACCTCAGACACATGAGCAAGTTCAGCCCAGATCAGCCAAGCCTGGCCCAGGTTGGAAGGACCACCTGACCAACTTGAAGACTTGGTGGCAATATAAATGTCTATTGTTTTAAACCACTAAAGTTGGAATGATTTAGTATGCAGAAAAATCTCCTGATACAAATCATATTCTAGACCAAATATATACAGAAGGTGTGCCATATGATGTTTATTATTATTTTTTAAACATTATTTTAAAATAATTTTATTCACTTGTTGAAAGGTAAATAAAGCTATTTTAAAGGGAATATCTCAGAATTCCCTGTAGTTATTCACTTTTTCCACACAGATGCAGACCTCATAATAGTAATAGTAGTAGCAGTACAGATAATAATGATAATAATTGAAAAACCACAATTTAGCACTTTATATATAATAGCTATTTAATTCTCAAAACAACCCATGAGATAGGTGTATTAGTTTCCCCATTTAACTGTATTCTCAGGCAAAAGTAATTTAAGAACTTGGCTCTATCTTAGTTTGACTTAGTTCCCTTAGTTTTCCTAACTATTCTGCTTCATGTCTTTCAATCTTCTACTCAGAAGGTTTTTATTTTTCTTCAGAAAGTTCAAAAGTCCCAAATTATGCATGTAATTAGCAACACAAACCTATACTTCAGACCGCTGCAAATATACGTAACACTGATCACTTAGTCATTAATTTGCTGCCCCCAGTGCATCATAACCTGAGTTTAAATATGTTTAAAAGAGAGTGGGGTCAACTGTGGGTGATGGATGGTAACTAGACTTGTGCTGATCACTATGTAGTATACATGAATGTCAAATTATAATGCTGTACACCTGAAACTTACATAATAAGAATAAATAAAAATAAAAAAGTTTTAAAAATAATCCAAATGAAATTTTAACTGCAGGATAAATAGTTTACCAACTTTCTTTTCAACTTCAGTGGCAACTGACCTTTTGGGGCCGAGGATCCTTGAAAATATAATGGAAGTTATGAATTCTCCTTCCAAAGGAATGTCCAAACACACCAAATGTGCATTCAATTTTAGAATTCCTGTACCCCCCTCTGAAGGCTATCTTGGGGCCTCGAAATAAGAACTCCTAGATAAATAGAAAAATTAATTTTTGTGTGAAACTAAAACCATCATAGAGCTTTAGAGCTATGTATTCTGAGGACATCATTTATGTACCACTAACATTCCCATCATAGCCTTTACACTGTCCCATTGTAGGGCTTGTAATAATTTTCTAAAGTCAGTTCTGGTGTTATGGCCCATCATAAGGTACTAGATATTGTGTTTTGTCTAATAATTTCTTCCACTTCATCAATCAATGAATAGGCTGTATGTGAAACCAGGGAAAAAATTTTCAACTCGCAATGTTAGGTAAACTCACGCTTCTTTTAAACAAATATTATATGTTTATATTGTGAGAGAAGTAATTTTGTAATTGTCATAATTTCCTTCTTGCTTTTTCAACACAAAAGGGGCATTGTAACATCTATTACCATATACTAACTTTCTTCTATTTTATTTTACTATTTGACTACCATTTATCTTTTAGTGTTATTTATTTGTGCTTTCCTCTCCTCCCATCCCTTTTTATTATATGATTTTAGTTCTGTATGATACCTCAGATCCTTTATGGAATGAAGTGGGGTGTAAATTCACATGTAGAATAAATAAAGAGATTAATACCTCTTTTGAAATATTCAAGTCGTCCATATTGTTCTTATGATTTCCAAGGAATGTACGTTCCACAGAGGAATTTTTCAACCTTTTCCAGGTTTAAAGTTTCTCAAAAATAAATGTCTTCACACTGGGATTTTAAAGTCCGATTGACATTTCTTTGTGCAACTTTATTTTGGAATAGTACAACATCTCTATAATAGGATTTGGATTCTTTTTATTCGTAACTCTGATGCTGGCCTGTTTTTGACAGGTTGCCAAAACCCTCTGCACCTGTGTTGCTCTGTGTCTGAAAGTGGAGTAGTAAAATATGCTAACTCCCTTCCGCTTGAGGAGTGGGCCTTTATATGTAGAAGATTTAAGAATCTTGAAACAAAATCCTTTGTGTCTCAAAGAACAGCACTGACTGTTAATCCCACTTCATATTATTTGCCTCCTCAGTTTACTAACTTGAGTGTCCCTGGGGTGGCACCTGTAAATATTCTGAGAATGCGCCAGGAAAAAGTTAAGATATTCATAATTCAATCAATGGACATTGTGATTGTGACTTTCTATAACCATAGCTCTTTAAAGTTAACTAGAGCATCTGTGTGAGTAACGGCTCATGGGATCTGAGTCTGGTTAGGCCAGTTTATTAGAGCGTGGCAAATGTGCAGACTGTAGTCCCACTAGGTTTACTCTGCATAGTGTTTTTAGGTTGCTCTTAACCTTGGCCGGCTGCCTCTTGAATTCTCATTATTTGTGTTCAAGAGGAGCCCATTTTCAACACCTCCAATGGCATAAAAACTCAAAGAGCGGTTTACTGATAGTCACAATTTATCTGGTGAAAATATAGGGTGGATGAGGACCCTCAGAATAAAGGTTTAGAGCAGGGATGTAACCATGTGTGTGATACATATGTACAGATAACGTAACTTTATGTTACGAAAGAAGTGGAAGAAAACTCAGAAATCATTAGAATTTACCCTCCTCTTGTAAATGAGAAATCTAAGGCACAATGGTTTTTCTAAGATCATAAAGAATTAGTGCAAAACCAAGAAATAGAACTCAGGTTTTCCAGCTCCCAAATAAGTGCTCTTTCTATGTCTCACAACATACCTGTTTCTCTTACAAAACTACTATCACATTCTAGGGTTTCATGGTTCGACCTTTCCATTCCACATTCTTTTCAATTCTTAGGTTCTATAAAAATGCAGTTTTGCCCAGCGATAATACCTTTGCTCATGGAATCTAGTCAGAGATGAAATGTTACTGATTTCTTAAAAAAAAGAAAAAGCTTTTATTTTTTATTTCTGTTATATACCAACTTTAATATATTCCTTACTCATATTTAAATCAACGCAATCATCTGAAACATTTTGAAATACAATATGTTGTGTCTTGAACAATATAGAGTTTTGCATATCATAAATAGTCAATAATTATGTTTTTCAGTGAGTGGACAACTGAACGAAGAAAATAGGATTAAATTATAAATTAGATTACTAGTTTTATTGGCAGTTTGTTATAATAGTTTATATTGAGAATAAACTTAAGAATATTACAAGGGATGATATTTGGAACATTTAATAGATTTGTGTTTCACAGTGGCTTTACATAATTTTAGACAGTATTTATTTGCCCAGACTGAAATTACTTTAGAGTTATTCATTACTTCAGAGAACCAACTTTTTAATGGAATTTGCTACCAAACTACATATTTGGTTACGTTAGTCATTTCTCTAGCTGTTTTTGTCCTGTGTTTTCTAGATGCATCGTTTTTCTGTTTCTAATCATGACATTTATCATAGTATTCAAATGTTGGCTTTAGAATTATATAATTCTGAAAAGTGACCTTTCCCCTAACTTAATTATGCATTCGGAGGAGCCAGTATGTATTTCTGCTATGTAATTAGTTTCTGATCTCTCTCTGAATGGAGTTTAGAAATAAAAATTTTGCTGTTAAATATTTTATGTTATCTAGTTAGCCTGTATTTGTCTAAATTTGAAAAGATTTTCTCATGATTAATAACATGTCCTGCCATTCTTTCAGTATTTTCTGATGATTACCTGTGAGAGGTGACACTAATTGTGTTAGCTTTATATCCAGAAACTATAAAGTAATTTAAATTTCTCTCTAAATGTTTACTAGCTGAGTGCTTATATTCATTAGAATACATATGATTGGCCACAATAACACCACCACAAATAACAATGTCTTGAAAAATACATGTTTTTTTAATCTCTCAGGTAATAGGCTAAGTATAATTAGTCCAGAGCTGAGATGATAAGTTGCTGGTGCCAAGGACCCAGGTTTTTATAAATTGTTTCTTTTATGATCCTTAGTGTGATGCCTCCATTCAGCCAGTAAATAGGGTAAAGAAAAGAGAAGAGCTTTCCTCTTTCTTTAGAGCATGACCTAAAAATCACAGATATATCTTCTCAAATCCCGCTGACCCTCATTTGGCTGCATGACTACTCCTAGATTCAAAGTAGCTGGTAATACAGTCTCTATCCATGTATCCATATGTCTCACTATACTTTCCACACTCATGTCAGAAGGAAAGAAGAGATACTCAAAGAAAACTAGCAATCTCTGCCCAGGGTTTAGATCCTTTGATATTGCCCCACAGCTCTTGGATACACACTTCTATTTTCGTTTTGTTTCCACTCATTATTTCTTCTATTTATTTCAATTTGGAAATTTTCTATTGACCTGCTTTTAAGTTCACCAGTTCTGTCTTCTGGTGTGTCCTATGTAGTGATAAAGAATTATTCATCTCAATTTTACTACCTTCTATAGTTTCCATCTTTCTGCTGAAATTCTGTGATGACTATTCTTGCATGTTGTCCTTTTCCACTATGTACTTTAATATATTATTGGCAGTCAAAGTCTTTGCTAGTTCCAATATCTAAGTCATCTCAGTGTCTGGTTCTGTTGTCTGCTTTACCACTTGACAAATATTCATGTTATTCCCCTGCTATATTTGTGTATGTGTGTTTGTGATCATTTTTTACTGAATTCTAGAATTATGTATAAAAGAACAGTAGAGACTGAGGCAAATAGTATCTCTGGCTAGAAAGGTGCCTGCCTCTTCTTTTGTCAGGCTACTATAAATGGAGAGTTGAGTCAAACTAGACAGGTGTTGACCTGAGTTTGATTTTGCTATACATTTAGTGCATCACAGGTTATAAATTCCCCAGCAGTGGGCTGCTGCTACCTTTTATTGAGTGTGTTGGGGTGATTTTCTTTGCATTCCTGTTCCATGCTAAGCTTTCAGCAGACTGCACAATTACACTGTAGAGGGAATCTTTTCCATGTTATTTCCCAGTGGCATTTACTATTTGCTTGTTACTAGGTATGAGGCATATGGTAAAAACAAGGGATATCTCTAAGATTTTATGATCCAGCCTCAGCTTTAGGTGAGTCCTCTCAACTCATATTAATGAGTCTTTCTCATCATCCTTGTTCTCCCCCATGACAGTCACACTCTGTCTTGTATCTGTGAGATTCCTGGTTTGGATAGATTTTCCTGCCCCTCCGGCAACAGAAGCTGACATTTTTCACTGGGCAAACAAATTTGCTTCTGTACCTCCATCAGAAAAAGTGTGCCCTGGCCTGGGACTGGTGGCAGAGGATTTTGTCCCTTTGTTCCAGGAGAGTCCTGGAGCTTGTTCTTTGAGGCAAGGCTTGTGGTAGGTGAAGGGGAGGTTTCCTGACCCTTTGTCAGGGTCAGACAGTTTTTGCTTCTCCCATTTACCTTTGCTGGAAGTAGAAGCTAGTTTTCCTGTCCCTTACCCATTGGCTTACAGCTTTTGCTTCACATAAGAAAAAGTAAGAGGAACAAGTATGAATTCATGCCTGTGCACCATGACGGGAGCTGTGTTGGCCTCCTGCACTGCCTCCATGAGCACGTGATGGAGGTTTGTAGTGAAAAACCAAACGTTGATTACAGAGTCACCTTGTCCCAGGTATTCTAAACTTTCACCCTGGTCATCTCCTGATGTTTAAGGACACATTAATGTTTCGGTTGTTTTCTTTTACTTTCTCCTACTTTATTCTTATGGGCTTGAAATGTTATGATTCTGTAGTTTTTATTTTACTTTTTGTTATTGTTGTTGTTAGGGTAGAAGTGATGTTCTCTTGTGGATTTATATATCCTAAGTTGATTCAGAACCTGTCCTGGGGTTTAAATAGCATATGTTCAGGGCTTCCCTGGTGGCGCAGTGGTTGAGAGTCCGCCTGCCGATGCAGGGGACACGGGTTCGTGCCCCGGTCCGGGAAGATCCCACATGCCGCGGAGCAGCTGGGCCCGTGAGCCATCGCCGCTGAGCCTGCACATCAGGAGTCTGTGCTCCGCAATGGGAGAGGCCACAGCAGTGAGAGGCCCGTGTACACCAAAAAAAAAAAAAAAAATAGCATATGTTCAATATTGTCTTTTACTAAAATAGTTTTTTGACATTCATAGCCTTAGAGTGTACAGTACCAACTGTAAGCAATTCATTGCAACACACATTCAATAATTTTCAATTGGAATCTTAGTGTTAAACTCATCTGACTTGTATATTGAGCCAAGCCCACTCTTAGCTAGTGTGTGAACCTAGCTGAATCCCTCAATATTTGCATCTCAACCAATTCTCCACTGTTTTTCACATATGTTATTTACTGCTCTTACAAGGGTGGGGTGGATTTCTTTGTAATGTTGGAAATCATATATTCCAGTGCCATGCATAAATTTAGCCGCTTTCAAAGATCATGTGTAATATTAACAAACGTCAAACATCTATTCTGTTCTATTTACAATATACAGTAGACTCATGATCTATGTCTGCATAGCTTCTGGATATTCTATCCAATCCTTAAATTTATGACAACAGACATATTAGTATAGGCAAATGGTTTCCTTTTAGTCATATTAGGGATGAAAGTCATATATTTCATATAGATATCAAACAAAAGGTAACCCAATGCCTATTTAACCTAAGAAAGTTCTTTTTATCATTACAATAGAATTATTGTGTGTACAATGCTACATGTAAATGTGTGGGGAGTGAGTGCATGTCCTACTTCAGAGGCTTCCTTAAATGGTCAGCTTTCTAGCACACATGATTCAAATTTACAGTTGAAAAAAATAATAGAATAATCTGTGTCATGAATAATCACCACCAGTAGCATATCCTTGAAATAGTAAATATTAAATTTGTAAAGAACAAAGACCTACTGTACCATAACTGATGGCAAATCATAATGATTATTGGGTTTTAGGCTAGAATTAACTAATGTTTAAATATGGGCCCTAGCTCAAGATATTACCATCTTACAAGATAAACGCCAGCTTTTCTTTTTCCACTTTCCATTTTGAAAATTACTAAAATGCATGCTTTACTTGAAGCTTAATAAATATATTTAGTTGTAGCTTAATAAATATCTTACAGAAGAGATAAAATCAAGTTAATGATGTGTGTCCAGCAGAAATAGCCTTCTTATCAAACGGTTCAAGCCGTCTCATTTCTATAAGGACCCAATCTTCATAAGCTATAAGAACCACCCATTTGACACACTCTAGTAATTGTAATTAAAACATAAACATCTACTTTGCTGTGTTGTCATTTAATAGATTTTGATCAGCTTTCAAATTTATTTCCATCGTGGTGGTTTGTATGTTGTGATTAAGACTCAATTTGAGCCCCCATACTGTGTCATTACTTTGTGACAATACAAAGTATGAGATCAGTCATTTGTACTGTTTTTCCTTATGCTAACTTTTAAAAAAATCTGTCAATATAATGGCTTTCAAATACTGAGTTGTATCTAGAAATCGATGCTCAGTTACTCTAGTCATTTCATATTCACTGTCATAATGTTAATCATGATGGTCTTAAGTGGTGGTATTTAGGTATAATTTTATTGTAAGATCCTACAAAATCCTCTATTTCCTGTTTGGATTTAGTCAAGTGTATCTTCCTTAGTATATCTGGATTTGGCAGCATTCCAGTTCCTTTGATACTTTTGATAGAGGGATATTTGATAAGTGAAAACCAGTGGGCAGGGAAGAGCAAACCTACCCACTGGCAGTTTAATTCTGATGCCCTTGATCTGGTTCAGGTTCAGTGGTTTGATATTAGACCCAGAGAGGAAACTTTCACACCTAATGTGAAAATGCAAATGATTGGCTTGTTGTTCCTGTGAAAATGCCAGAAATTGCATGTGTTAGTATTACCTCACCTGTAGAGAAAAGCCAATTTGATAATTACAGGCTGCTTTCTGCAGCTGTGAAGGCCCCTTTTGAACCAATAGAAAACAACAGGAGGCCCAACCATGAACATTCTTTGAAAATTCTATTTACAAAATGTATGCATTAACAAACTACCCCACAGCTTCCTGGGAATTGAAGTCAGACCTGGTAAAGAAACAGTGCTTCTACATGGGCCTTGATCACATAGGGTCTCTTGTATTCAACTCCCAGCAGGGTAGAATCGGTAGGTTTTCTTGAAAGTTCTATAAAATTTTCCTATTTATATATATAAACAGTCTAGCCAGTGTAATCACCAAAACCCAAAAGTCTAAATGGGCTTTTAATAAAAATTTAAATGATACTATACCCTAAGGAAATACCTATAGTTTGTAACCAAAATTTTCACTGACTTAACTCCAGCTCACTTGAAACTTATTTTTATCACTATGTATTAGTTGTTTTTTCTTAATTGTTTATTCCCCAAAAAATATTGTAAGCTTTTTAAGAGCGGAAATAAAGCCCTTTTCCCCGTAGGTCTTACTACTTACTTGGCTCTTCATAGTTATTGATTAATTGGTTGAATATACAAATATACTGTTATGGGGAAAAAATTGGGTGAGGTATATTTGCACAAACATAACATTTAAAATCAACGCCTTAGTTCTCCTTTTGACAGAAATTTCACTCATTTTTATATATTTTAGAGTCTGTGAATGTGAAGTCTGCCAGTAAAATATACCATGTATTTAAGTTGTGTTGTTTATTTTTCTTAGTAAAATTAATACAATACTAAAAATATATCAAGCTCTAGTATGAAATTTAGTCAAATTGTATACCTTTAAAAAAAAATCTTGTTCTTTTTGACGTAAAGTTCACTATTATAAGGCATTTAGGACAGGTGTGACGGATTCTAGCTCATTCTAATGACCCCAGCAAAACTACAACTAAATAATCTGATAGTTTTTTTTGAGGACTCCACTTAATGGAGGGTGCATTTTCTCTCTTTGCAGCCTCTTTTAGTTCAATGAGACTGAAATATATTTAAGAATTTTGATGAGTTTATTTTACCAGTTTGGGATGTATGGACCCTATTTCACAGTCTAAATCTTTCCAGGAATGTCCAAAATTGCCCCACTCCTAGAGGTTCATCTCAGAGCCTATTCAATGTAGGAGGTTGAGAAAATTGTTAAGCAAAAGAAATAGCAGAAGTACATATAGTCTTTAGGAAGGTGAAGGGTAATTCCTCCTGTCTCAAAAAAACCAGAAAATACTTAAATCTAGGTATCATCTGTGAACACATCTTTTTTACCTAAGGCCTGTAGTAGGCTTAAAACTCACTTCATCAGAACTTTGGCTTAGTAGGGCTCAAAGGTAAATTGCTCAGTTCTGGCCTGGAGTATCTTCTTGTGCTTTACTCATTTTTGGTTGTGAGTTCCATGTGGTCCTTATTTCATACTGATGCACCACAATTGTGGTATCCTTCAGTGATTAGTTCCCTAATTAGTAGCTGCAGAAAGTGTTTAATGTTTGCAGCTAAAACTTTTCAAGTTTACAGCCAGAATTGGGTATCTGATCTTACTTTTCCCCACTTGGCTCTCCACAATAGAAATAGCTTTCAGGTAAAGCCATCTGTCTCTCATATTTACTGTATGTATTTTCTTCCTTTGTGTTACATTACTCCCTCCTTCCCTGTTTGGGGTCAAGGAAGAAAAATAAAGAAAAAAAAAAGCCCTCAAAGGTAAATGTTTCTGATTGTATTGCATTATGTCATTTCCTATGCAACCCCATTAAACAGTCCCATGACTTTGGTAGCTCAGAGTCATGATTTATAAATTATGCTTCATTCTTCATAAGATGTGTATTATATTGGCACATGATTATATGGGGCCTTTATATTCCTCTTTTTTTTTCTTTTCATGTATCACTGTTTATTTTTCCCACCCTACAGGCAGATTATAAATGGGTAGATATCATTCATGTATTGTTTTTCTTTTACATATTCCACAGCTGAGTGGCATTGTAAGCTATCAAAATGTACCTTATTGTTTAGCTGAAATAACTATGTGTCTATTGCGTCTATTTGAGAGACAAGTTCTACTTCATCCAAGGAAATTACTAATGGAAAAAGTAAATGGTGAATGATGTGGAAAATGTCCTATCAACCTGCGTAATCCATTTATATAATAATGGCAGATTTGTCTCTTGAGGTACCTTTTGCTTCTATCATTCTATAATTATGGATATTCAAATCAGAACAGTGCGATAATGATTGCTTTGAGCACTCTGAGGTATTTCTATCATAATAGCAAAGCGACTACCTCTCCGAGTGCATTTCTTGCTAATCCTTCCCTAGATCAGGAATTAGCAAACTTCTGTAAATGGCCAGATAGCTAATATTTTAGGTTTTGTGGGCCATGTAATCTCTGTTGCAACTAGTCAAGTAGCCTTTTTTAATGGGGTCTGACACTTATTGAAAATAAGAAGTAGAATTTGTCCAGGTAGTGTTGAAGCCAAGTACAGGGGTTATTTTGTTGACCAACAGACACATGACTGAGAAAATGCTCCAAATCCAGAAGAGATCTGGCATCTGGGCAAAACTAACTAATTCGAAGGTAAGATGATTTGATTTGGCTGCAAGGCACCCCTGGGCCCTGGCAGCCATCTGGCCGGAGTAGAAAATGTCTCTGAGAGTGGGAAGGGAATGGGCTTCACAGAAGGTGAAAGGCTGGCCCCTTGGGAGTGGTGGCGAGCTGTCTAAGTAATTGTCCAGGGACTATGGCCCTTTCGCGTACCTCCTTAGTGAGTCCAGATCCACTGTGGTGATGGTCTCTTGGTGGGATGTGGTAGATGATGATGGCAGCAACAGCTAAGGTCTGCAGACAGATGCAGGTCTGGTAGTCTTTTCTACCACTGTTTTCACTCTGCTTTGCAATGTCAAAGAGCCATAGATAGTAGTAAACAAATGGGTGTGTGTGTGGAATAAAGCTATCTAAAAAGCATAAATGAGATTTGGCCTGAGGGCCATCGTTTGCCAACCTTGCTCTAAGTGGTTATGCATTGGCCACACTAGCCATTTTTCATTTTTCAGTTTCCTGAACAGGTAAAGCTCCTCCTCACTTCAGGTGCTGTTCCACCACATAGAATATTCTTGTCCCTGCTTTTCTGTATTCTTAATTCTTTTCTTCTTTTTGATCTCCGCTTACATGAAATCAGGCTCAATGATAGTGTGACATTCTGGTCTACGTGGGACAAACCTGATTTATATCTGTGGTCCTGGTATAACTACTGATGTGATACCTGTCACTTTGAAATGTGACATGGTTGGGATGATAAATTACTAGTCAAAATTACAGGTTACCCTATTCAAAAAAATAAAGACTTCTCTGACCATTCTATGTAAACTAGGACACTATCAGATCATCCATTATTTATATGAGAAGCTCTGGAATTTGCATTTATTTTGTGCATTTCTATTATTTACTGTGTGCCTCTCTCTCCCTAGTAGAATGAAAGACTGCATGGGAACAGAGTCAAGTCTGCTCTGTTCATGTTGCATCTCCACTCCAAGCATACTGCACGCAAGAGACAATATAACCCAAAAAGTTGAATGAGTGAGCATATAAGTATTTGTTAAATGATTTCACATCTGGGCATAGTGAAATTCTCATTATTATATATTATCCACAATGACAAAATACTTTTCTCTAACATTCATAGCTTAATATTAGAGATTTTCTTTCATCCTTAACAGAGAATTGGATGTAGGTTTCTGAACTGACTGGCCTGACAAGTGTAGCATCCAGATTTTTGCTTAATGGCTCCTCCTCTACCTCCTTCCATGGATTTCTGGACAAAGGTGGTCTGGACATCTCTGTACTAAGACCTACTTGGATAGTCAGAAGATGGCAGTGTTCTTTAAATGACCTAGTTTAATCTCAGCGATCTTCCCTTTCTCCAAGAAAATGGAACCTATCATCTGGCTGAGAATCTTTTAAAAATCCCCAATATCTGCATCACCTTTTCCCTGGTATTTCCTACTTCTTAATATAAAGGGATTTGGTTTTTCACTGTTTCCAGATGGTTGATGGAAATCCCATCTGCTCAATATTATTATACGGATGTAGTGATATTCACTATGAAGAAAGGAGTTTTGTATAAGTATGTAAAATATAAATAAGAGTATAAAATTTTTATACAGACTCAAACTGTGGGAATGCATTTGTGTCTGTAGCTGAAAATGCAGTAATGTACTCTTGCTAATTAAAATGAATTTTTATTAGTCTTAGGCTGCTGCCAAAAGAAAACAAATATTTCTACTTACTTTGGTGGGGACCTAAGCAACTTGAAACAAAATTTAGTAGCAATCAAAATCTTTCATTTACTTCTAAATATGTGAATATATTAATATTTTATCTCAGCATCCTGATCTTACTTTTTGAATAAGTTAATTTCTGTTTAAAAATCTCTATCACCAAAGAAGCAAATACTGCCTCCATATTCAACTTTGGAAATTAATCAAGTTGCTGTGCCTTTTTAAACATATATGGTTTCCTCTTTGTTAAGAGGAAGCATTAAAGAATGATTTTTGTTGAATAATAATTGATTTTATTAAACATTAGTATAATTTAATAAATTATAAATAAGATGGTCATTTTGGTAATACAGAAATAATTCAAATTTGAATCATTGAAAAAAGTGAGTGGGATTTTCAGTTATACTCAAAACATTATGCAGAAATAAATAGCATGTTTTGCTTAGTATTGACAAAGCATAACTAACAAAAAAAAAAAAGAAAGAAATTAGATGGTGTTACAGGCTGAGTTGTGTTCTCCTAAATTCATATATTGAAGTCCTAACCCCCAGTACCCCAGAATTTTACTGTATTTGGAAATAGGGTCTTTAGAAGTAATTAAGTTAAAATGAGGTCATTAGGGTGGGTCCTAATCCAGTATTACTAGTGTCTTTATAAGAAGGAAGATTAGGACACAGACACACACAGGAGAAGACCATGTGAAGACAGCCATTTACAAGCCAATGAGAAAGGCCTTGGAAGAAACCAACCCTGCCAACACCTTGATCTCAGACTTCTAGGTGCCAGAACTGTAAAAAATTTTTAAAAAATTTTTCAAAATGAAAAATTCTGCTGTTTAATCTTCCCAGTCTTTAGAACTTTGTTATGGCAGCCCTAACAGACTAATAGAGATGGGAAAATTTTACTGCATCTCCTGAGGACGGCATGGCCCCTGCCTTCTGTTCCAGACATCTATACTCTCATGGGCGTTCACTTAAGGAACCACCATTTTCCCCTAGTTGCTGCAGAATATCTTCTTTATTATAAAGATAAAAATTGAAAAATTAAAATTCCTGTAAAAATACCGAGTTTCTAAAAACTTAGTATTGTGGTCTGGTTTATTCCTAGCTATTTAAACATTAAAATAAATTATAATTTTTGTTACATTACAGTTTACAAAATGCTTCCATATCCATTATCACTGTTTATTTTCATAAATGCCATATTCAGTGGGATAAACAAAATTTTATTTTCTGTTTTTATAGATGAGAAACTAAAGTTCCAAAGTTGATTGACTTAGAATAGCTCATAAAGTCAGTACAGTAGAACTGCAATGCTAATCAAGATCTTTTGACTTCAAACTCAGTTATATTTCTTGTATACCCCATTGCCCAATTCTTTATCTGAAAATCTTTAGTTCCTTAATAATATCTCTTAGTGCAGTGTTCTTCAAACAGCTGATTATGACCCGTTGGCAACTCATGTTATCAACTTAATGTTTGACAATTGTACCAAAAATGACATCAAATGGAACAGAATAGATTATATTACTAGAACTGAAAGTTAATAGTTTCTTGATGTTTTACTTGAGCAATTTGTGTGTGTGTGTGTGCATACTTTGTTATAAAATAAAACATACTTCTTTCAGTAGGCTATAGTAAGACAATATTTGAAAACCATTGCCATGATATATTTCTCTAAAAGGCTATTTAAATATTTTCTTGCTTTGGGGTTTTGTACAAATGCTCATTTAGTTTTATCTCTTAATTAGGAGGCAAAGCCCTTGAACAGAAGAAATATTGCTTATTACTTCTTCCTCAGAGAGTGTTGAACTGATGGTAGACACACGAGAAATGATGAATGAATGACTTGAGTACATGACTGTTAGCTCTGAAAGTCATGAAAATTATTCTTATGTGTTACCACTCTAGTTTTATTTATGGACATCCTTAAAGCTAGATGAACTTTTGCAACAGTATTCTCAGGTGGTACTTTGTATGTTGTTTTGAGTACTAAATCCTTTTTCCTTAAGCCATGTTCTCCCAGGTATATTTTCACATCTATCTAAAAATCTCTTAAAGATCAAGGGAAAGAGTCTAAAGATTTGCCCTAATTATATCATCAGAGAAGTACATTCTCATAAACTAGTAGGGACTTTCCTTTTCATCTCTGCTTTCCACAGATTGGAGAGAAAATTTCCAAAGCCTACTGATGGCCTAAGAAACTTAGGCCCACCCAAAAAGTGGATTTTAAAAACAAAACAAAAAAACCTTCTAATTTTTAACTTGCATTTCTTTTAAATTTATATGTTAATATTATTTATAAATATACTGATTAAATTTATATTAATAGCTGATTATTTCATATTTAAAACTGTAATATGTTTAAACAACCCTGTTTTTATATCACACACACTCCATTCAGGACTCAGATTTAATCCTGGAAGTAAAATTCCTGCAGGGATACACCGAGAACACCTTTCAGGGGAATGCCAAAGCAGAATGATGAGCTTTAGATTAAGATCCAAATATCAATAAAGCATAGCTGTATTACGGGAGGAGAGGAAACTTTCCCAATCAACACCTGCCATTGGAAGGAGCTAACTTAGATATTTGTTGATATTTAGATTCAAATGTTGAAGAAGTTAACTGCCTTTTTGATTAAATTAAAAGCATATTGCACAGAGATGGAGGTGAACTATATACATGCACAAACACACATACGCATTCACACACATACATACTTATATACACATATATATATACATACACACACACAGGACCTAAGTAATTTTGAGTTTAGTAGAATCAATATTTTGAATTTGTTTGAAAATATTAGGAAAACTAGAGAAAATTGCAGAACACCAGCCAAATATAAATCCAAACTTCTTTAAAAAATGTTCTACCAACATTTGTTTGTATTTTCTTTGTAATCCATTTGAGTTCAACAACATAAAATTCCAGTGATAAGTGTCTAAAACAGGAGTTAGCAAATCGTTTTTCTGTAGACTGTCCAATAGTAAATTTTAGGCTTTGTGGGCCATATGGTCTCCATCACAACTACTCAGCTGTGCTGTTGTAGGGCAAAAGCAGCTATAGACAATGCAGAAATGAAGAGTGTGGCTATCTTACAAAAAAACTTCATTTACAAAAATGAAAAGTGGGCCAAATTTAACCCATGGGCTATAATTTACCCATTCCAAGTACAATAGAAATTAAAGTGGTTTACAAGCTATAATGCTTGAATATATTTAATTTCTAATTTTTATAAAATGTTATCTTCTATAAGCTAGAATATGGTTGTATTGCCCTTCTTTATAAATTTTAGGGCATGAAAATTCTGTAAGTTTTTTACTCTGCTTTTCTTCAGTTGTAGAAACTTCCTCTGAGAACACCACAATATAGTTCAGTGGTAAATGAAATGTAAGATGTATCACCTGAAGCATAACATTTTTTGGAAATCTAGAGTCAGGTTTCTTATTCAAAAGGAAAAATAGTTTAAAAAAAGTTTGTGTTTAAAAACAAGTGAGTTTTAAGAAAAACCTAGTCTTGTGAATCTTATGTTTATATCACAATTCATGGAAACATACTCTTTGAAGTGAAGTTTAGTCAGTACTTGATAAGAGAAAGTGTATATGCCCTTTTCAGTTATTATTTGCTCATTTCCCTTGTCTTGAATCAGTTGTCATAATGCAGGATTATTCATTATTTGAAACTTACACTTATTTTTATAAAATATATAATGACCTATATGTTTTGTTTTCCATTCATCAAGTTTTAAATTCCCTACGTTCTATTTTCTATCAAAGCGTACAAATAGGAAGAAGGAGGTAAAAGTTGCATCTTCTTCAATCTGGAAAAAGCTCTTTTACTTTGTCCTGCATAACATCCCAAGGGGCAGTGTTACTTTTTTACTAATAATTACTTGAACAGGCTGTCCAGTGTGCTTGTAAATTATCAAAGTAAATACATGATGTGAACTCTAGCACTGGAAAGTAGTTCATCCTATTACAGACGGTCCCCAACTTAGGATGGTTCGACTTATGATTTTTTAACTTTATGATGTTTCAAAAGTGATATGCTTTAGGTAGAAAAAACTGTATTTTGAATTTTGATCTTTTCCTGGACTAGCGATATGTGGTATGATGCTCTCTCCCCATGCTGGGCAGAGGCAGTGAGCCACAGCTCCCAGTAAGCCACATGATCACGAGGGTAAGCAATGGACACATTTACAACCCTTCTGTCCCCATACAACCATTCTGTTTTTCACTTTCAGTGTAGTAGTCAATAATTACATGACATACTCAACACTTTATCATAAAACTGACTTTGTGTTAGATGATTTTGCCTAACCGTAAGCTAGTGTAAGTGCACTGAGCACATTTAACATAGTCTGGGCTAAGCTATGGTGTTTGGTGGGTTAGGTATATTAAATGCATTTTTGACTTCCGATATTTCCAACTTACAATGAGTTTATCAAGACATGACCCCATCATAAGTCAAGGAAGACCTACAGTATTCATATTTGAACAATTTTGGTAGACTAAAAAGTTTCAAAATTTTCTCCTCTTGGCAGGTAAGAAATTTACTGGTAGGAGATAAGAGATGGTGAAGGATTGCTAGATATAGAGGACATAATAATCACTGTTAATGTGTTCTTCAATTTATAACTAGAAATATGTATAACTATGACTGATATATCTATATTAGTAGATAAGGGAAAAATCTGATTTAAAGTATGCATACACATTCTCTCACACACACCAAACACACACAACTAAATTATTTTTTCATTGCAAACAAAATTCTCCATATTTCTATTTTAAATAAAAATGTAAGGAGGCCAAGCTATTGAAACATTTGGGACTGTCATTCATATGTTCTTTATTGTATAATAAATTATACATATGCACGTACATATTTATATTCCAATTTGTACAACTTGTAATAATATTAATAAACTTTATATATAAGCATTTTATCTGTAGTTATTAAAATAAGATTTGTAAAAATTAAAATGAATTTGATATGAAAACTTCTTTTAATTACGTAATAAATAATTTACACATTGTGGATTGGCTTACATACAGGGGATAAATTAAGATTTTAGATTAAGTCTAATAATTATATATTGGCAACATGTAATTTGATTGCCATATATCCATATGTGTGTATTAATTAGTTTGGGGATTTGTTTATTATGTTCAAAATAGAACTACATTTTTTTACCCACCTAAGTCATTCCGTCAGAGACAAGGCAAAACTAATTTTTTCCTTTGTGGAAAATGTATAAGTGTATCTTTTTAACCTGAATTTCTAACATGAGAACATTATTTGCTTAACTACTTTGTACCTTCACATTAATTTAGCTGTGAAAGTCTCCTGTTAAATATTTCAAGGAAGTTGTGAGAGTGGAAGGTCTAAATATTATACTATACTATCTTGTGAAGTTACTACACACTAGAGGATGCGCCCAGAGTACTTTCTTACTAATTACTTTATTCTTCATGGAAGAAAAATGTGTCAAAACAAAAATACTTAATAAGGTAAAATTAAATATCTGATAATTATTCAGATATTCCTGAATCAATAAGGACTGTATCTAATTAAGTGTATTAATGAATGAATTTTTCATGAAACTTTCTTTCCTTCTTACCTCCTTCCTTCCCTATGTTCCTTCTCTCCAGTTCTCCTTCCTCCCCTCCTTTCTTTTTCTCTCTCTTTCTTTTATTTTTTTTTATGGTAACGCTCAATCTCTATATTTTCACACGTAAAATTCACACGTGAATATTTACAGTTTCACTTGTAATTCTTCACTCTTTCTAATTCTACAAGCTTCTTTGGGTTACAAAAAAAAATTTTTTTTGTTTTACTTTGTAGAATTTTCCAAATCAATTGCAGATTTAGCAAGGTTCCTGGATGTTGAGGAGAAGCACTAGGGAATGAAAGTGCAGAAGTCTGGCTTTGTTTTTCTCTAGTTCAGTTGATGACAGTCTCTTAGTAGGGCAAAGTCAGAATCCTTGATCTAATGCCACAAGTCTGAAACCATGATTCTGGGGCTGAACAGTAGAAATGGAGGAATTTAAATATTAGGTAAGTACATTTGGTTCCTTTTTATCAGGGTACAATATGAAGTATGAACAGGGCATAGTAAGAGCACAGGTTTGAAGTTCAGATCCTAACGGAGTTTCATATTAGATGTGCAAGCTTGGACCTTTATTCTGCCTCAAGCTCCTTATCTGCAAAATGGGGCCAATAATAGCATCTACTTCATATGTATTTTGTGGCACTTATTAGTAGAATTTAAAAAAAATCACTGTGAAGTGAATTTCAGTTTCCTGTATAAGATTTCTGGGAGTTACTTTTATATATATTTTGGAATTTTGTATACTGACATTTATAAATGAGAATTTAACTGAGAGTATAACTGGAAATTTAAATTTTAAAAAATGTATCCAAACAATTTTTAAAGTTTTGTTTTTGAATTTTATTTTATTTTTTTATACAGCAGGTCCTTATTAGTCATCTGTTTTATACACATCAGTGTATACATGTCAATCCCGATCTCCCAATTCATCCCACTGCCACCCCCACCTTCCGCTGCTTTTCCTCCTTGGTGTCTATACGTTTGTTCTCTACAAACGTGTCTCAATTTCTGCCCTGCACAACAGTTCATCTGTACCATTTTTCTAGGTTCCACATATATGCATTAACATATATTTGTTTTTCTCTTTCTGACTTACTTCACTCTGTATGACAGTCTCTAGATTCATCCACGTCTCTACAAATGACCCAATTTCATTCCTTTTTATGGCTGAGTAATACTCCATTGTATATGTACCACATCTTCTTTATGCATTTGTTTGTTGATGGGCATTTAGGTTGCTTCCATGACCTGGCTATTGTAAATAGTGCTGCAAAGAACATTGGGGTGCATGTGCCTTTTTGAATTATGCTTTTCTCTGGATATATGCCCAGTAGTGGGATTCCTGGGTCATATGGTAATTCTATTTTTAGTTTTTTAAGGAACCTCCATACTGTTCTGCATAGTGGCCGTATCAATTTACATTCCCACCAACAGTGCAAGAGAGTTCCCTTTTATCCACCCCTCTCTAGCATTTGTTGTCTGTAGATTTTCTGATGATGCCCATTCTAACTGGTGTGAGGTGATACCTCACTGTAGTTTTGATCTGCATTTCTCTAATAATTAGCGATGTTGAGCAGCTTTTCATGTGCTTCTTGACCATCTGTATGTCCTCTTTGGAGAAATGTCTATTTAGGTCTTCTGCCCATTTTTCGATTGGGTGGTTTGTTTTTTTTGATATTAAGCTGCATGAGCTGTTTATATATTTTGGAGATTAATCCTTTTTCTGTTGATTTGTTTGCATATATATTCTCCCATTCTGAGAGTTGTCTTTTCATCTTGTTTGTAGCTTCCTTTGCTGTGCAAAAGCTTTTAAGTTTCATTAGGTCCCATTTGTTTATTTTTGTTTTTATTTCCATTACTCTAGGAGGTGGTTAAAAAAGATCTTGCATGGAGTATCTTTTTCCATCCTTTCACTTTCAGTCTGAATGTGTCCCTAGGTCTGAAGTGGATCTTTTGTAGACAGCATATATATGGGTCTTGTTTTTGTGTCCATTCAGCAAGCCCGTGTCTTTTGGTTGTAGCATTTAATCTATTCACGTTTAAGGTAATTATCGATATGTATGTTCCTATTACCATTGTCTTAATTGTTTGGGGTTTTTTTGTAGGTCCTTTTCTTCTCTTGTGTTTCCCACTTAGAGAAGTTCCTTTAGCATTTGTTGTAGAGCTGGTTTGGTGGTGCTGAATTCAGTTAACTTTTGCTTGTCTGTAAAGCTTTTGATTTCTCCATGGAATCGGAATGAGATCCTTGCCGGGTAGAGTAATCTTGGTTGTAGGTTCTTCCCTTTCATCACTTTATATCATGCCACTCCCTTCTGGCTTGTAGAGTTTCTGCTGAGAAATCAGCTGTTAACATTATGGGAGTTCCCTTGCATGTTATTTGTCATTTTTCCCTTGCTGCTTTTAATAATTTTTCTTTGTCTTTCATTTTTGCCAGTTTAATTACTATGTGTCTCAGCGTGTTTCTCCTTGGGTTTATCCTGCCTGGGACTCTCTGCACTTCTTGGACTTGGGTGGCTATTTCCTTTCTCATGTTAGGGAAGTTTTTGATTATAATCTCTTCAAATATTTTCTCTGGTCCTTTCTCTCTCTCTTCTCCTTCTGGGACCCCTATAATATGAATGTTGTTGTGTTTAATGTTGTCCCAGAGATCTCTTAGGCTGTCTTCATTTCTTTTCCTTCTTTTTTCTTTATTCTGTTCCACAGCAGTGAATTCCACCATTCTGTCTTCCAGGTCACTTATCCGTTCTTCTGCCTCAGTTATTCTGCTATTGATTCCTTCAAGTGTAGTTTTCATTTCAGTTATTGTATTGTTCATCTCTGTTTGTTTGTTCTTTAATTCTTCTAGGTCTTTGTTAAATATTGCTTGCATCTTCTTGATCTTTGCCTCCATTGTTTTTCTGAGGTCCTGGATCATCTTCACTATCATTATTCTGAATTCTTTTTCTGGAAGGTTGCCTATCTCCACTTCATTTAGTTGTTTTTCTGGGGTTTTATCTTGTTCCTTCATCTGGTACATAGCCCTCTGCCTTTTCATCTTGTCTGTCTTTCTGTGAATGTGGTTTTTGTTCCACAGGCTCCTGGATTGTGGTTCTTCTTGCTTCTGCTGTCTGCCCTCTGGTGGCTGAGGCTACCTAAGAGGCTTGTGCAAGTTTCCTGATGGGAGGGACTGGTGGTGGGCAGAGCTGGCTGTTGCTCTGGTGGGTAGAGCTCAGTAAAACTTTAATCTGTTTGTCTGCTGATGAGTGGGGCTGGGTTCCCTCCCTGTTGGTTGTTTGGCCTGAGGTGACCCAACACTGGAGCCTACCTGGGCTCTTTGGTGGGGCTAATGGCAGACTCTGGGAGGGCTCATGCCAAGGAGTACTTCCCGGAACTTCTGCTGCCAGTGTCCTTGTCCTCACAGTGAGACACAGCCACACCCCGCCTCTGCAGGAGACCCTACAACACCAGAAGGTAGGTCTGGTTCAGTCTCCTATGGGGTCACTCTCCTTCCCCCTGGGTTCTGATATGCACACTGCTTTGTGTGTGCCCTCCAAGAGTGGAGTCTCTGTTTCCCCCAGTCTTGTCAAAGTCCTGCAGTCAAATCCTGCTAGCCTTCAAAGTCTGATTCTCTAGGAATTCCTCCTCCCGTTGCCAGACCCCCAGGTTGGAATGCCTGACGTGGGGCTCAGAACCTTCACTCCAGTGGGTGGACTTCTGTGGTATAAGTGTTCTCCAGTCTGTGAGTCACCCACGCAGCAGTTATGGGATTTGATTTTATTGTGATTGAGCCCCTCCTACCATCTTATTGTAGCTTCTCCTTTGTCTTTGGATGTGGGGTATCTTTTTTGGTGAGCTCCAGTGTCTTCCTGTCAGTGATTATTCAGCAGTTAGTTGTGATTCTGGTGTTCTCACAAGAGGGAGTGAGAGCATGTCCTTCTATTCCGCCATCTTGAACCAATCTCAAAATGATATTTAAATTTTTTTTAAAAAAGTAAAAATCAAAAAATAATTTATGCATATACTTATGTATATGCATAATTGTGGTATTAAGATATATATTTATGTGCCTAATTGAAAATATTACATGCCATAATATTGTTTCCTGAAAACATTTGATAACATAAGGCCTGATTAAAAGTGTGTATTATGTGGACAAAAATATGCTTATCTTTCACAGTCTAAGATTATATTTTGCTCATATATCTAATGGTTGAATAGAGCTCTTTTCCCCAATGGCCTATTTGCTGGAAATGAGGCTCACCCTGATTAGAAAACTCCTGGCTTTCTAATGATACTGCCCCACATGTGTTTTACGACAAAAATCTTATATCCTCCAGCGTGGTTATTTCATCTTGCCACAACTCTGCTGCTTCTATTGTTGGAGAGCTCCTTTGCTGGCCAGTGGTCATCTGACTTCTGCTAATGACCCATTAGTGCTTCCTGGAGGAGATACTGGCATAAGGATTGGTCCTGGCTCTGCTCACAGGAGGAATAAGAATGCAGATGTATTCGGGGGTAGGGAGTGGAGGGTTGTTGAGATGTATAACCATAGCCCATGACCATAGCCTAAGACTAATGGCATAGCCACTGGAGTTGAAAGACTGGAATTTAAATCCTAGCTCAACCACTTACAGGGTTCAGGGACTTTGGGGAAATTATGTAAGCTTCTCAAAATAGAGATAACAATCTCATGTTTTTCCAGAGTTGCCATGAGGATTTGTTTAATCCACATAAAATGCTTAGCAAGTAGTAATTGCTCAATAAATGATGATGGCAGTGGTGATGTTGATAATGATGATGGAAGCCTCATCCCTGCATTGTTTATGCTCCTGGCTTTCCACTACATAGCTACCAACATCACTCTGTTTTCTCCAGGGGAGTCCAAAGACCACCTAATTTTTTGACTCTGCTTAATCTCTTCCTTAAATGAAAAGTGGGAATATTATATATATATTATATATAATTTTAATATATATTATATACATATGCAATATATATTATATATATAAAACTGAATCACTTTGCTATACACCAGAAACTAACACAACTTTGTAAATCAACTATACTTCAATAAAAAATTAAATAAAAGATTTTAAAAACCTGGAGGACATTATCTTATGTAGAAAGAAAAAAAACTGGAAATATTTATAATCTTTGGGCCAAAACCCCAATTCCTATCCACCGATCCCTAGAGCCACTATAAAAAAAGATGATGCTCTTAACTTTCTCAGGGTCTGAATTATTCAGTCTTATTCTTGATCAATTTTTATAATATAATGGAAAATATCAACATTAAAATTTGCTCATCTGTGATGCCATTAGTTCTTGAAAAATTAAGACATAAAACTAAATTGTACAAAATATTAAGAGATAGGTTTGAGGTCATGTTTCCCAAGTCCCAAATGCTTCCATTTTAGAAGGAAAGAAGATTATTTCTAACCAAATTATTTAAATTTTCTGTATTTCCTGGCTCTGTGCATACCTTAAGGTAATTTTTAAAATTAGATGTGATTCTCCTAAGATTTTACTACCTAGTTGCATATATATAGCCCTCAGTTTAGTGGCACAGATATTTATTTAGACAAATTTTCAGTCTAAATTATCTTATCACATTTAAATTACCAGAAACCAAATTATTTTAAAGAGTTTAAGAATGTTAGAAAAGGGAGAGGAGAGAGGAGAGAGATCAAATGTAATTAGCCAAACACTCTTTATTTGGTTCTCAGCTGCCATCTTTTCCCTGTTATGACAGATCCCGAATCCACACTCTTGTCCACACTGAGAAATGCCAAGCACACAGGACTGCATCTGCTTTCTGACCCTGTGCAGGGGCCATTTCTGAACATGCACAGCAAGAGTAGACAGGAAATAAGAAAAGTGAGGGAGAGTAATTGACCCAAAAAGATATGCTTTCTTGAAACATGCCTTTTATGGTGTTATTCACAAACCTTTAAAATACAGGTTGTGGGGCTTCCCTGGTGGCGCAGTGGTTGAGAGTCCGCCTGCCGATGCAGGGGACACGAGTTCGTGGCTCGGTCCGGGAAGATCCCACATGTCGCGGAGCGGCTGGGCTAGTGAGCCATGGCCGCTGAGCCTGCGCGTCCGGAGCCTGTGCTCTGCAACGGGAGAGGCCACAACAGTGAGAGGCCCGTGTACCGCCAAAAATAAATAAATAAATAAAATACAGGTTGTGGGCTTATAACATTGATGCATGCTTTTTTGGGGATTGCTTTGTATTTGCTTTGTGGGTGAAATTTCTTACAGTCTTTCACATTCTTTTTGTTTTTTCCCCACTTGTCAGTAAGTTTCAAGTCACCTCATCACCATCACTCTCATTATCGTCACCATTCTAATCATATCCTCATTAGGAATCATTGTGCTCATCATAAGGAAGAGGGAAAAGACCATTTATTAAATGCTTATTATATGACAGGTACTTCATTAAATGCAATCGATATCTCATTTATTCCTTACAATAATTCCAGTGGTGTGCAGGAACCAGCTTATATCTTTTTGTGAGGGCAGATTTTGTACACCTTTCCCAACACCATAGTTAGTGATAACACTGTTGAATCTTGGATTTGGGCATGGTGAAAATACTTATACCATGGAAATTGGTAGTGCTATAAATCGAGACTTTTCCCTCCTAGAATGCCACTTAAACATACACCAGCATGCCACATACCACGTATCACTTTGTGATAAAGCATTATAATCCCTGTTATATGTTAACATATATATATGATATATAGATAAAGATAATATATATCATACATAAGGTAGATATAAATATGATGCATTTATATGTAATAACTATTACTTATTGAGTTTACCATTGCCCTAGCCAACATAAATAATAAGAAAGTCAATTCTGTGATTCTCACCTCCTTATTTAATCCCCAGCCCTAGGGTGTGGGTAGGAACTGTGACTTCCTACCACCAGAATATGGCAACGGTGATGGGATAGGACTCCTTTGATTACATTACATTATGTAGGATTCCATATTGCCAGTAAACTTGACTTGTTCTAAAGACTTTCTCCTTTGCTGGCTTTGAACAAGTAAACTGCCATGTTAGCAGACCCATGTGGCAAGAAGCTGTGGGCAAGTCTCTAGCCGACAGCCAGCAAGAAGCTGTGGTCCTCAATTTTATAAGGAAATGAATCCTACCAACAACAGGAGTGAGCTTGGCAGTGGGCTTTCCCCTAGATGAGCCTCTATATGAGAACACAGCCAGGCAGGTTCCTTGATGGAAGACTTGCAGAGGACCCACCTAAACCGTGCCAAGAAACTGTGAGATAATAAGCGTGTATGTTGTTTTAAGCCAATAAATGTGATAAATTTTATGAAGAATAGAATACTATAATAGAATAATATAATATGTTAGGTAATTTTTAGATTTTTTTTGTTTTGTTCATCTTGTTTCCATCATTCAAGGTAGCTGCTAGGGCCCTAGTGAAAACCTCTGCTTAAGACCACCAGCACCAGTCAATTATACAGCTGGAAGAGGGAGGGTCATAAACACTCAGATAAAGTATTTTTTCTCAGCTCTGGGAAGGGATTCAAGCCTACACTCAGACTATATCTTTTCCCCCTTACTCTTGTTTGCTAGAATGAGCAGTTGTAGTTCTTTGAAGATGGGAAGGAATGAATAAGCTTTCCTAGAGAAGCATTTAGCCCCAGGTCTCCCTGGACTTTTCATGCCATTGAGAATGATCTTGACTTGACCTTTGACTCTATGTTACTGCTTCACTTATTTCTGCAGGATCCCAAGGACAAGGAAGTCTGAACAGATGCCTAAGTAAGAAAATAAACAAAAATACATATCTTTTGATATCACTTGGTTTTCTAGTAATTTTTTTGAAATCCCAATCTCTTCTCAGATAACTAACAAGTGACAAAAGGTATTTCCTTACTTTGGTTATGAAAGGCAGGGGGTTCAACAGCTGTTCTAAATCATACATGAAAAACAAGAAGAAATAATTCTAGTCTCTAAACCTAGGCTAAACTCTAACATTTCAGTGGATAATCACTAGAACATACCAAAACATTTTGAGAGAAAATTTTGATGTTTCATTTTCTGGCCAGGATATTTTCTTCCATAACTTTATGGCATTTGATTGACTTTATGTTTTGCTATTGGTTTTATAAAATCAATGTTATTGAAAGATAATTTATATACAATAAAATGTGCCTATTTAAAGAGTACAGTTCTATTATTTTGGCAAACATATACACCGTCATGTCCATCACACCAATCAAGATATAGAATATTCATTCTCCCCAAAAGTTCTCTCATTTCTCTTCACAGTAAGCCCACCCACAATCAGCTAAATGCAAAAGTATCTACTTTCTGTGACTATACATTACTTTTGCCTGTTTTTTTTTATTTCATACATATAAAATCATACAGTACATCGTCTTTTGTGTCTGGCTTCTTTTGCACAGAAAACTATTCTTGAGGTTTATCTATGATGTTGCACTGTTTTTTATTCTTGAATAATATTACTTTGTGTTGTTATATCACATGGTTGTTTACTTGCCAAGGTATCTTGCTGTTAGTGTTCATGACAAGTCTTTTTTTCTTTTTTACTTTGGTAACATTGACAATTTTTTTCCAGCTTTATTGAGATATAATTGACATATAATGTGATGTAAATATAAGAGATACAAAGTGTTGATTTGATATACTCATATATTGCAGAATGATTACCATCATAGCGTTAGCTAACTCCTGCATCATGTCACATAATTACCATTTCTTTTTTGGGGTGAGAACATTTAAGATCAACTTTCAATTATATAATAGAGTATTATTAACTATAATCAGTATGCTGTACATTAAATCCCCAGAACTTACTTTCTTCTAACTGTAAGCTTGTACCCTTTAACCAACATCTCTCCTTTTCCCCCACTCTCCAGCCCCTGGCAACTGCTATTCTAAGTCTCTGTTTCTATGAATTCGTCTTTTTTAGGTTTCACATACAAGTGATATCATACAGTATTTAACTTAATTTTCTTGATTTTTAAAATTTGTGTCCCTTCTGGTTTCTGTCGATGCATTCTTCCAACCTCAACTCAAGAACTAAAGGCCTAGAGCAAGTGTGCAGTGTCAGAGAAGGGTGCTGGTAGAGGGAGGTATGAGCAAAGGTGCAGAGATGGAAACCAGAGAGACAAGGAGCTATATATGCAGGATCATTGAGCCCATTCTCAGGAAAATTAAGGTCAGGCTGGACCAGCTCCATAGTGACATGTGCAAGTCTTTGTGGGGACATATGTTTTCATTTCTATTTGGTAATATCTAGGAGTGGAATTGCAAAGTCAAAAGCAGGCATATGGTTAATATTTTAAGAAACTGCCTAACTGTTTAACTAAAAATCTATAAGAGTTCTAGTTGTTCTGCATATTTGCCACTTGGTATTTGCCAGTTTTAATTTTAGTCATGCTAGTGACTAAGTAGTGGCATCTTTTTGTAGTTTTAATTTGTATTTTATTGATGACTAACCATGCTGCGCACCTTTTTATGTGCCTATTGACTATACATGTATTTTTTATCATGAAGTGTCCTTTAAAATATTTTGTCCATTTTTAAATTGAGTTGTCTTCTAATTATTAAAAGATTTAAAAGTACATTTTGCAAACAGTTCCTCTGTCAGATTATGGGAGTATTACCTCCTTGCTTTTTCTCAACGATGACTTACGAAGAGCAGAAGTTCTTATTTTTAATGAAGTCCATTTTATCAAATTTTAAAAAATATCTTTGCATATCCAGAGTTCTAAAGATTTCCTTATATGATTTCTTCTAGAAATTTTGATTGCTCTTTTGTTCTCTGTTCTTTATTAATAATTATTCAAAGTCCTTTTGTAAGCATTTACAATAGATTATTTCTTCACAGTCAAAGAATGGTGATTTGACTAGATGATTAACCTTACAGATGAATTCAACATTTTCCATTTCACCATATAATATAAAATCCCTGTACAGATTTCTAACAATTCATGTTTTGTTTTTAATGATAAATGGATTAAATGTAAAATATGATAAATGATGGGTTTTATTGTAATTCATACTCCACCTATAGTCATGCAACTTGTATCACCATGAGACTCATAAGAACAGTCCTCAAGTAAAGCTGCAGAATTACCTATTTCACTTACTGGTGAATAAAACTAAGCCTAATTCTGTACCTAAACATAACAACATTCTGGAAAGCTCTTTCAATGCTATATATGACATACAATGTTTCAAATATATAGTACTTTATAGAACAGAACACAATTATGCTCCAATAATTTTATAAAATTATTTATTAATTAATTATTTTACTATACTTTTGCTGACAACAATGTGGGCCACATTTTAGTAAGTATAAGGAGGTAGGTAGAAGAATAAAGAAGCTACAAAGGGTATATACATTATCTTCAACCTCTCTGAAAATACAGAGCATGTATAATCCTAATGATTGAGAGGATATCTTGAAACTTTTGCCCAAGCACCTAGCAGAGGTCTTGGAAGTGATAATCATTTAACCACTAGCTTTCAGAACAGATTATTAGTGTTCATAGGGCATTTTCATAGGTATTTTGTCATTTGATCCTGGTAACAACCCTTTGAGTTCAGTACTCAAGACACATTTGTTAAATGAAGTAATTCTAGAGAATAATTTCAAGGCAATATTATGTAAATAGCTAATATTTTGATACTTGTGTTTAAAGACAAAGAGAACACAAAGCAAAAAGAAGTTCCCATGGTATGACATTAATCAGGTTGAATAGCATAATATATCTTTATTTAAATCTCTAGATAATTCCACTGTCCTCTTGAGGAAATCATATTTTTGTTTGTTTTTAATTTTTTTAAACATCTTTATTGGAGTATAATTGCTTTACAATGGTGTGTAAGATTCTGCTATATAACAAAGTGAATCAGCTATACATATACATACATCCCCATATCCCCGCCCTCTTGCGTCTCCCTCCAACTCTCCCTATCCATCCCTCTAGGTGGTCACAAAGCACCAAGCTGACCTCCCTGGTGCTATGTGGCTGCTTCCCACTAGCTATCTGTTTTACATTTGGTAGTGTACATATGTCCATGCCACTCGCTCACTTCGTACCAGCTTACCCTTCCCTCTCCATGTGTCCTCAAGTCCATTCTCTATGTCTGCATCTCTATTCCTGTCCTACCCCTAGGTTCTTCAGAACCATTTTTTTTTTTTTTAGAATCCATATATATGTGATAGCATACAGTATTTGTTTTTCTCTTTCTGACTCACTTCACTCTGTATGACAGTATCTAGGTCCATCCACCTCACTACAAATAACTCAATTTCATTTATTTTTATGGCTGAGTAATATTCCGTTGTATATATGTGCCACATCTTCTTTAGCCATTCATCTGTTGATGGACACTTAGGTTGCTTCCATGTCCTGGCTATTGTAAATAGAGCTGCAATGAACATTGTGGTCCATGACTCTTCTTGAATTATGGTTTTCTCAGGGTATATGCCCAGTAGTGGGATTGCTGGGTCATATGGTAGTTCTATTTTTAGTTTCTTGAGGAACCTCCGTACAGTTCTCCATAGTGGCTGTATCACTTTACATTCCCACCAACAGTGCAAGAGTGTTCTCTTTTCTCCACACCCTCTCCAGCATTTATTGTTTGGAGAGTTTTTGATGATGGCCATTCTGACCAGTGTGAGGTGATACCTCATTGTAGTTTTGATTTGCATTTCCCTAGTGATCAGTGATGTTGAGCATCCTTTGATGTGTTTGTTGGAATCTGTATATCTTCTTTGGAGAAACGTCAATTTAGGTCTTCTGCCCATTTTTGGATTGGGTTGTTTGTTTTTTTGATATTGAGCTACATGAGCTGCTTGTATATTTTGGAGATTAATCCTTTGTCAGTTGCTTCATTTGAAAATGTTTTCTTGCATTCTGAGGGTTGTCATTTCGTATTGTTTATGGTTTCCTTTACTGTGCAAAAGCTTTTAAGTTTCAGTAGGTCCCATTTGTTTTTATTTCCATTTCTCTAGGAAGTGGGTCAAAAAGGATCTTACTGTGATTCATGACATGGAGTGTTCTTCCTATGTTTTCCTCTAAGTTTTATAGTGTCTGGCCTTACATTAAGGTCTTTAATCCATTTTGAGTTTATTTTTGTGTATGTTGTTAGGGACTGTTCTAATTTCATTCTTTTACATGCAGCTGTCCAGTTTTCCCAGCACCACTTATTGAAGAGGCTGCCTTTTCTCCATTGTATATTCTTGCCTCCTTGTCAAAGATAAGGTGACCATATGTGTGTGGGTTTATCTCTGGGCTTTCTATCCTGTTCCATTGATCTATATTTCTGTTTTTGTGCCAGTACCATACTGTCTTGATTGCTGTAGCTTTGTAGTATAGTCTGAAAACCCGGGAGCCTGATTCCTCCATCTCCGTTTTTCTTTTTCAAGATTGCTTTGGTTATTCAGGGTCTTCTGTGTTTCCATACAAATTGCGAAATTTTTTGTTCTAGTTCTGTGAAAAATGCCATTGGTTGTTTGATAGGGATTACACTGAATCTGTAGATTGCTTTGGGTAGTAGAGTCATTTTCACAATGTTGATTCTTCCAATCCAAGAACATGGTATATCTCTCCATTTGTTTGTATCATCTTTAATTTCATTCATCAGTGTCTTATAGTTTTCTGCATACAGGTCTTTTGTCTCCATAGGTAGGTTTATTCCTAGATGTTTTATTCTTTTTGTTGCAGTGGTAAATGGGAGTGTTTCCTTAATTTCTCTTTCAGATTTTTCATCATTAGTGTATAGGAATGCAAGAGATTTCTGTGCATTAATTTTGTATCCTGCTACTTTACCAAATTCAATGATTAGCTCTAGTAATTTTCTGGTAGCACCTTTCGGATTCTCTGTATATAGTATCATGTCTGCAAACAGTGACGGTTTTACTTCCACTTTTCTGATTTGGATTCTTTTTATATCTTTTTCTTCTCTGATTGTTGTGGCTAAAACTTCCAAAACTGTGTTTAATAATAGTGGTGAGAGTGGGCAACCTTGCCTTGTTCCTTATCTTAGCAGAAATGGTTTCAGTTTTTCACCATTGAGAACGATGTTGGCTGTGTGTTTGACATATATTGCCTTTATTATGTTGAGGTAAGCTCCCTCTATGTGTACTTTCTGGAGGGTTTTTATTATAAATAGGTGTTGAATTTTGTCAAAAGCTTTCTCTGCATCTATTGAGATGATCATATGGTTTTTCTCCTTCAATTTGTTAATATGGTTTGCCACTTTGATTGATTTGCATATATTGAAGAATCATTGCATTCCTCGGATAAACCTCACTTGATAATGGTATGTGATCCTTTTAATGTGCTGTTGGATTCTGTTTGCTAGTATTTTGTTGAGGATTATTGCATCTATGTTCATCAGTGATATTGGCCTGTAGTTTTCTTTTTTTGTGGTATCTTTGTCTGGTTTTGGTAGCAGGGTGTAGTGGCCTCGTAGAATGAGTTGGGGAGTATTCCTCCCTCTGCTATATTTTGGTAGAGTTTGAGAAGGACATGTGTTAGCTCTTCTCTAAATGTTTGATAGAATTCGCCTGTGAAGCCATCTGGTCTGGGGCTTTTGTTTGTTGGAAGATTTTTAATCACATTTTCAATTTCAGGGCTTGGATTGGTCTGTTTATATTTTCTGTTTCTTCCTGGTTCAGTCTTGGAAGTTTGTGTTTTTCTATGAATTTGTCCTTTCTTCCAGGTTGTCCATTTTATTGGCATATAGTTACTTGTAGTAATCTCTCACGATCCTTTGTATTTCTGCAGTGTCAGTTGTTACTTCTCCTTTTTGATTTCTAATTCTATTGATCTGAGTCTTCTCCCTTTTTTTCTTGATGAGTCTGGCTAATGGCTTAACAATTTTGTTTATCTTCTCAAAGAACCAGCTTTTAGTTATATTAATCTTTTCTATGGTTTTCTTCATTTCTTTTTTATTTATTTCTGATCTGATCTTTATGATTTCTTTCCTTCTGCTAACTTTGGGTTTTTTTGTTCTTCTTTCCCTTATTGCTTTAGGTGTAAGGTTAGGTGTTCATTTGAGATGTTTCTTATTTCTTGAGGTAGGATTATATTGCTATAAAATTCCCTCTTAGAACTGCTTTTGCTGCATCCCATGGGTTTTGGGTCATGGTGTTTTCATTGTCATTTGTTTCTAGGTTTTTTTTTTTTTTTTGGTACGTGGGTCTCTCACTGTTGTGGCCTCTCCTGTTGCGAGCACAGGCTCCGGATGTGCAGGCTCAGCAGCCATGGCTCACAGGCTCAGCCACTCCGCAGCATGTGGGATCTTCCCAGACTGGGGCACGAACCCGTGTCCCCTGCATCGGCAGGTGGACTCTCAACCACTGCGCCACCACGAAAGCCCTCTAGGTATTTTTTGATTTCATCAGTGATCTCTTGGTTATCAAGTAGTGTATTGATTAGCCTCCATGTGTTTGTATTTTTTACAGATTTTTTCCTGTAATTGATATCTAGTCTCATAGCGTTGTGATCAGAAAAGCTACTTCATATGATTTCAATTTTCTTAAATTTACCAGGGCTTGATTTGTGACCCAAGATATGATCTATCCTGGAGAATGTTCCATGAGCACTTGAGAAGAAAGTGTATTCTGTTGGTTTTGGTTGGAATGTCCTATAAATATCAATTAAGTCCCTCTTGTTTAATGTATCATTTAAAGCTTGTGTTTCCTTACTTATTTTCATTTTGGATGATCTTTTCATTGGTGAAAGTTGGGTGTTAACATCCACTAGTATTATTGTGTTACTGTCAATTTCCCCTTTTATGGCTGTTAGCATTTGCCTATGTATTGAGGTGCTCCTATGTTGGGTACATAAATATTTACAATTGTTATATCTTCTTCTTGGATTGATCCCTTGATCATTATATAGTGTCCTTCTTTGTCTCTTGTAATAGTGTTTATTTTAAAGTCTATTTTGTCTGATATGAGAATTGTTACTCCAGCTGTCTTTTGATTTCCATTTGCATGTAATATCTTTTTCCATTCCCTACTTTTAGTCAGTATGTGTCCCTAGGTCTGAAGTGGGTCTCTTGTAGACAGCATATGTACAGGCCTTGTTTTTGTATCCATTCAGCCAGTCTATGTCTTTTGGTGGGAGCATTTAATCCATTTATATTTAAGGTAGTTATCAATATGTATGTTCCTATTACCATTTTCTTAATTGCTTTGGGTTTGTTATTGTAAGTCTTTTCCTACTCTTGTGTTTCCTGCCTAGAGAAGTTCGTTTAGCATTTGTTGTAGAGCTCATTTGGTGGTGCTGAATTCTCTTAGCTTTTGCTCGTCTGTAAAGGTTTTAATATCTCCATGGAATCTGAATAAGATCCTTGTCACGTAGAGTAATCTTGGACATAGGTTTTTCCCTTTCATCACTTTAAATATGTCCAGTCACTCCCTTCTGGCTTACAGAGTCTCTACTGAAAGTTTAGCTCTTAACCATATGGGGATTCCCTTGTATGTTAATTGTTGCTTGTCCCTTGCTACTTTTAATATTTTTTCTTTGTATTTAAGTTTTGATAGTTTGATTAATATGTGTCTTGACATGTTTCTCCTTGGATTTATCTTGTATAGGACTCTGCATTTCCTGGACTTGATTGACTATTTCCTTACCCACATTAGGGAAGTTTTCAACTATAATCTCTTCAAATATTTTCTCAGTCCATTTTTTTTCTGTTCTTCTGGGACCACTACAATTTGAACATTGGTGCATTCACTGTTCTCCCAGATTGTTCTCAAGTCTTTTCATTCTTCTTTTCTTTATTCTGCTCTGCAGTAGTTTTTTCCACTATTTTATCTTCCAGGTCATTTATCCATTCTTCTGCCTCAGTTATTCTGCTATTGAATCCTTCTAGAGAATTTTTAATTTCATTTATTGTGTTGTTCATCATTGTTTGTTTGCTTTTTAGTTCTTCTAGGTCCTTGTTAAACATTTCTTGTATTTTCTCCATTCTATTTCCAAGATTTTGGATCATCTTTGCTGTCATTACTCTGAATTCTTTTTCAGGTAGACTGCTTATTTCCTCCTCATGTGTTTGGTCTGGTGGGTTTTTACCTTGCTCCTTCATCTGGTATGTGTTTCTCTGTCTTCTCATTTTACTTAACTTAATGTTTTAAGGGTCTCCTTTTTGCTGATTGGAGTTTCATAGTTCCCATTGTTTTTGGTGTTTGCTCCCAGTGGGTAAAGTTGGTTCAGTGGGTTGTGTAGGCTTCCTGGTGGAGGGGACTGGTGCCTGTGTTCTAGTGGATGAGGCTGGATCTTTTCTTTCTGGTGGGCAGGACCATGTCCGGTGGTTTGTTTTGGGGTGTCTGTGAACTTGTTATGATTTTAGGCAACCTCTCTGTTAATGGTTGGGTTTGTGTTCCTGTCTTGCTAGTTTTTTGGCATAGGGTGTCCAACCCTGTAGCTTGCTGATCGTTGAGTGGAGCTGGGTCGTGGTGTTGAGTTGGAGATCTCTGGGAGAGCTTTTGCCGTCTGATATTATGTGGGGCTGAGAGGTCTCTGGTGGACCAATGTCATTAACTCAGCTCTCCCACCTCAGAGACTCAGGCCTGACACCCAACCAGAGCACCAAGACCCTGTCATCTGCATGGCTCAGAAGAAAAGGAAGAAAAAGAAAGAAAGAAAGAAAGAAAGAAAAAATAAATAAATAACATAAAGTTATTAAAATAGAAAAAAATATTAGAAATAAAAAATAAAAATAATAAAAAAAGAGAGAAAGAAAGAAGAGAGCAACCAAACAAAAAAGAAATCCCCCAATGATAACAAGTGCTCAAAACTATAGTAAAAAAACCCCCACAAAACTAAATTAAAGAGACAGTCTGTACCCTAGGACAAAAGGCAAAAGCAAAGCTATACAAAATCTATATATCTGTATATATATATATAATCTGTATATATATAATAATCTGTATATATATAATCTGTATATCAAAGCTATACAAAGCTAGACAAAATCACATAAAGAAGCACACACATACACACTCACAAAAAGAGAAAAAGGAAAAAACAAAAAATATATATATAAAATAAAAAAAGGAAGAGAGCAACTAAATCAATAAACAAATCTACCAATGATAATAAGCTCTAAATACTAAACTAAGATAAGCATAAAACCAGAAAAAAATTAGATGCAGAAAGCAAACCCCAAGTCTATAGTTGCTCCCAAAGTCCACTGCCTCAATTTTGGGTTGATTCATTGTCTCTTCAGGTATTCCACAGATACAGTGTACATCAAGTTGATTGTGGAGATTTAATTAGCTGCTCCTGAGGCTGCTGGGAGAAATTTCCCTTTCTCTTCTTTGTTTGCACAGCTCCTGGGGTTCAGCTTTGGATTTGGCCCTGTCCCTGCGTGTAGGTCACCTGAGGGTGTATTTTGGGAGTCAGAGGTCTTCTGCCAGCGTTCAGTAGGTGTTCTGTAGGAGTTGTTCCACATGTAGATTTGATATATTTGTGGGGAGGAAGGTGATCTCCACGTGTTACTTCTCTGCCATCTTGAAGGCACCCCCCCGAAAGTCATATTTTTAAAGAAATATAATGATTAAAATCACTGTTTAATTATGCACATTTACACTTCATCTTGCTTACATGGAAATGACACAGATTTTTAAAATCATCATCACAAATTTTCTTTGAAATATATTTAAAATAATTTCTACATGTAAATAAATAATAGCAGTTCTCAAACAACTTTTTATATCACAAGTTTCCATTTATTGTTATATAAAGTCATGGGATCTTAAATGTTTATATTTGGGGAATATGCAATTATGAAACTTGGCTAAATACAGCTGTTTTGTGAGTAACTCTGGCCTTTGGGTCTCATAACATTTCCAATCATCATTTTTATTTTATTCCACTGAATCCGGAACTGTGTACTAAGTCTCAAGGTGCTCTTATTAAGAAGGTAAATGAGTTAATAGTATTTTTCCCACATTACACATGGAAAAGAAATTTAGCAAAATGAAATGACTTATTCAAAGGCATAGAACTCAGTCCATATGAGAATTCGTGTTTAGGATTCTTTCTTTCTGCACTAGCTAATCCCATCTCTTCTCTCATCCTCCTTGGTCAAATGAAATTACCACTGAATTAATGGCAGGTTCCAGATATATGTGACAGGTCATATTTTAGCTAAATGAGCACTTTTTTTTAAAACTCTAGTTAGGTTTTCTACTCCAGATCCTTCTATGTTCTTAAAGGGTTAGGACCAGCTGAAATCTTACACATTGTCTTATTCACTGCTGTACCTGCAGCCCTAAAATGGAGCTGAGTGCATAGTAACTGGTCAGTAAACATTTCTTGAAAAAATGCATTATTTACCAAAAAGAAAAAGAGATTTAAGTCTTCTCTCCTTCTCTCAAAATCTCAGCACCCCCCTCTACCCAGAAGGTTGTCCTGTATCTTTTCCTCTGATGGTGATATACTTTTCTCAACATGCATCAGAGCCTTTTTCCCTAAAGATGTTGGGATGCAACTATGGGACACAACTAGACGTTCAAGAAATTCATCACATTGAACAAAACATTTAGATTTGTTAATAACGTACATTTACCACATTTATAGATACGTTGCAATTAAAGGTAAAACACCTTATTAAAATATAATGGAAAACTTTAGCACAATTCCTGGAACTCAGTAGGTGCTTAATAAAGTTTAATTAACTTATTTTTCCTGTCCTCAGTTTAGGATAATCTTGCCATATACAATATTATCAACTTGTAATCTTCATGCATATTAGCCCAATCTTTACAGATTGTCTGTTATGTGTCAATATTCAAAGTGTGGCATCCCTGAAATTTTTTCTTCAGTGTAAAATTCTGTATAGTGGATGGCAATTTCCCCCTGATTTTAATTATTTCCATAATACAATTATTCATTTAAGCATAAAAGGACATTGATTCTGTAAGTGGAAAGCAAACAAACAATAAAAAACAAAACCAAAAGCAATTTGAAGTGCAGGCTTAGGGCCAGGTCTCTCTGTATTTTTTTAATCTTGGGAGCACTTCAAAGGCCACTAGTATATTGGAAAAATTCCTACTTTGAAGGTCATGTCAACTTTAATATACATGCTAGGGAGGAAATAGATTCCCAGTCATCAGGATATTGAATGAACACACACACACCCCCAGAGCCTTGGCAGGGCTGATATCATTATGAAAGGCTTTGTAATTTTTTACAGCATTAGACTAATTTTTCCCCATGGCTCTTCTTGTCATGACTTGAATAATACTTAAGGAAATATCAGAAAAACAGCTATTTCTACAAGTATCAGCTGATGATAATTCATGACGACACACCTACAAGATGTTCAAGACCACAGAAGCCAGGGTTAAGCTGTTAGCCTATTTCCATTCTTACCTTGTAGAATTCATGGTTGGCCACCTCAGAGGCTAAATGTCTGCTATCAGTGGACTCAGGCATTATCTTTTGTCTGCCTAAGCATGGTAATTCAGGTTGCAAAATTCTGGTCTGTAAAGTTTCATGAAGTTAAGTACTGTCATGGCCTATAGCCCTCTCCTGGTGCCCAGAGACTAGTGTCAGCAGAATTCAATCTGGAGAGAAAAATTGGGAATGGGAAGTCATGGTCCGTCTAGATCTAAATTTGTCCCCTGTCCCTCCTAAATTTCTTGTTACTAGTTGACTCATTGTTACTGATCTACACATTTTTTCGTGGTCATACTATGCTGAAAATGCTTAAAGGGAGTAAATGGAAACCAAGATGTAAAGAAACTAAGACAGATGCGTGTCTTCCTCTAAGACCCTAGGAAAATAGTCTCTAACAAGATATCAGCATTTATTAGTACCTGGAAAATTGGAATAATAGAGTCCAGGTGAAATGAATTTTCAAAGATTCTTATACTCCTGAGATCCTGCGGATAAGAATATTCTTCTTCCTGATTTTCTAGGGATCTAATATGTGCAATGAGACACTAATATATTTTGTTTCTTTCATGCTATTATAAATTGGCTCTCTTAAAATTACATTTTCCAATTATTTGCTACTATTTATAAGAATAAATTTTACATGTATTACATTTGCAATTTGTGACCTTGCTGTTAGTAATTGTTTGGTAAATTCCTTTTTTTCTTTTTTTAAATAAATAATTATAATCATGTCACCTAAAAATGGAGATAGTTTTACTTCTTTCTTCTTTCCTCCCTTCCTCCCTCCCTTCCTTCCTTCCTTCCTTCCTGTAATCATTAGACCCTCTAATGTAACATTAATAGAAATGATGAGATTAGATATCCTTCCCTTGTCCTTGATTTTAGGAGGAACGTGGTCGGTTTTTCACAATTAAGTAGAGCATTAGCTATTGGTTTTTTATAGATGCACTTTAACAGATAGAGGAAGTTTCCTTTTATTCTGTCATGTGCTAAGAGGTTTTAATTGTGAGTGGATTTTGAATTGAAATTGAATTCCTATTTTAATATATTTTAATTGTGAATTGGTGTTTAATTGAAATACTTTTCTGCATTTACTGAAATGGCCTACTTTATTCTATTAATATAGTTTGTTAGATAGAATTCTAAGATGGCCTCCACATTTCTTGGTCCTTGGTGTGTACACACCTTCCACCAATTATTCAATTAAACAATAATGTAGGTATTGTCATGAGGGGCTTCTGCAGATGTAAGTAAGGCTCCTAATCAACTGACCTTAAAACAGGGAGATTATTTGGGTGAGCCTGACCTGATCAAATGAGCCCTTTAAATCTGGGTCTCAAAGTCAGAGAGAAGTCAGAGCAAATCAAAGTGTGAATGGGATTTGACAAGAGAAATTTTGAGTGCTGGTGTGGGAGCATGCAGTAAGGAACATGGGGACTGAGAGCAGCTTATGGCTGCAAGCCAGAAAGGAAAGGGGACCTCAGTCCTATAACCAAAAGGAATTGTGTTAGTGCTGCCAACAACCTTAATGAGCTTGCAAGCCAGTTCTTCCCCAGAGCCTCCAAATAAGAATTCAGTTTGGCCAAGCCCTTGATTTCAGAGTTTGAGGCTCTGAAAAGAACTCCACTGCCCCCTCATCAGCAATCCAGAAGTGGGTGAAGCAGAGAACTTTGGTAGGAAATAGCTTCATGCCAGCAAATGGCCTCACTGTGGCCCAAAACCAGGTGCTGCATTTGGTTAAGGCTTGCTCGAGACCTGAAGGATTGAACTTTGAGGATCTCAAGAACCAGCTCCAACGCATGACTGTAGCTTCAAGCAAGCAAGCTGTGGATTTTCTTAGCAAGGAGCGATACATCTGTTCCACTGTAGATGCTGATCATTTTAAACGCGCAGACGCAGAATAACTATATCTAACTGGGGACCCGAGATACCCTTCAGCTGGACCTATTTTCACAAGTCTCCGGCTGTGCATATGTGTGACCAATTGACTTCTAGGAAATAGGTTGCATCTATAAAAGATCTCAATTAACATCCTTCTGAAATTTAAGTATTTATTTATTTACTTTTTTATTGCTATGAGGCTTTGCGTGTGGGGCGGGGGTGGGGGAGGGGCGGGCAGGAAGTGCTGGTCCTGACGGAGGGGCAGGGTGGAAATGGGCTGGGATGCACTGAGAGGTAGTTCAGAGAATTGCAGAATTCAGGCCCGAAGTGCCGCTGCTGCGCCCCCTCTTTCCAGCGGAAGTCCAAACTCGGGAGGATCTAAAGAATTCTATAAGAGCCAGCAGGGGAGTCCTGGGATGAGAAACACCTGAGTTCCCTGCGTGCCAGAGGTCCCTCATCCCAAACTCAAGAGTCACTGTGAGGAGGCACCTCGTATCAGGCTCTGGCGCAAAGACTTGCAGCTGGAACTGCCTGAGACCGGACAAGGGAAGTAAACTGCGCGTGCGCAGGCACAAAGCTCGGCAATTAAGTACAGCCTTCCAGGAAGCGGGGGCTCCGGAGCAGCACCTCGAGCCTCTGGTTTGGAATCCTGGGTCCTCAGTCCTACCTCTGCCAAAGTCCGGAACATATCGGTTTATCCTCGGGGCCAGTTGTTTCTCATGGCAGTTGTGAGATGTCTAGAATTCATCCCAGGAGACCATTGCAGCCTTTTCCTTAAGCCTTTCAACTGAAGATCCAGCCTCAGGTCGTTGCGCGCTTTCTGAGCGAGCCCAGCTGCCAGCACTGCAATGGGGGAACTGGCTCCTTCGCTCAACCCCTTCCATCAGGTAATGTTCTCCTCTTTTGTACACTATTCATCCGTTGATGGACGCCTAGATTGATTACATGTCTTGGTTATTGTAAATAACACTGCAATGACCATGGGGGTGCAGATATCTCTTTGGGATAGTGATTTTGTGTCCTTTGGATAAATATCCAGAAGTGGAATTGCTGCATCATATGGTAGGTAGTTATGTTTCTAATTTTTTGCCAAATCTCCATACTGTGCTAATTTCCATAGGGGCTGCACCAATTTACATCCCCAACTACAGGGCACTGAGGGTTCCCTTTTTTCTACATTCTCCCCAGCACTTATTCTCTCGTCTTGTTGATAATAGCCCTTCTAACAGGTGTGAGGTGATTGACATCTCATTGTGGTTTTGATTTGCATTTCCCAATGGTTAGTGATGCTGAGCAACTTTTCATGTACCTGTTGGCCATCTGTATGTTTTCCTCGAAAAAATGTCTATTCAGATCCTCTGCTCAGTATTGTATTTTTGAACATTGTTAAGAGAGTAGCTAGATCTTAAAAATTCTCATCACAAGAAAAAAAAATGTAACTATGTACGGTGATGCATGTTAACTAACTGGAATTACTGTGGTGATCATTTCAAAATATATACATACTGAATCATTATGTTGTACATCTTAAACTAATATACATTTGTCCTTTGGTATCGTGGGGGATTGGTTCCAGGACCTGCTGCAACTGCCGATATCCATGGATGCCCAAATCCCATAGTCAGCCTTCAGTATCTGTGTTTTCTGCATCTGTGGATACAAAGGGCCAACTCTATGTTTATTGTAAAAAATTTGCATATTAGTGGACCTGCACAGTCCAAACCTGTGTTGTTCAAGGGTCAATCGTAATGTTATATGTCAGTTATATTGGATATGGCCATAGCTAAATAAAAAGAAACAAAATTGGAACAGAGGAATTACCAAGTAAGAGAGTAAAAGGGGGAATTAGAGATTTATCATTCATGAATTCACAGCAGAGTTTTATCTGACCTTTAAGGAAGAGATGAATACAACTCTATTTGGAATAAACTATCCAATTACTAAGGATAGCATGTTTTCAGGTAAGATGTCAAAACTTTCTGCTTTCATATATTAAGTGAAACTAAAGTGTTATGTCTTCTTTAATGAAATAAATATGAAAAATTTGGGATATATTTGAAGAAAAACTATTCCATAGCAGGAGATGCCTGGTCAAGTTGGGATTACAAAAGACAGTACCAGTCAGCATCTTTACAGTGTCTCTGTTTCTTAAAATCAAATAAAATGAAGATGACAAAAAAAAAAAAATACTGTGAAAGGACAGTCCACAGAATGGGGAAAAAGATTTGAAAATCATGTCTCTGATAAGGGATTTGTATCCAGAACATATACAGAACTTTTACAAGTCAATAATAAAAAGAAAACCTAATTTAAAAATGGTCAAATTATTTGAATAGATATTTATCCAGTGAAGATATTCAAATGACCAACAAATATAAGAAAGGATGCTCAATGTCATTAGGCAAATGTAACTCAAAACCATAATAAGATAGTTCCTCATTTGAACAAACCATATATGAAAAATATATTGGGTAAAACTGAGGAAGAAATTATTTATAAGGAATTATTTTTGATCTGTTAGATTTGATAATGGTTTTAGGGTTATAATTTAAGGTAGGAAATGCTGTTATCTTCTAGAGGTGCACTTTGAAGTACTTATAGGTGAATTCTCTTCATGATGTTTAGAATTTACTTTAGAATATTTCTGAAAAATATATTAATTTGATGATTTTATATATATATATAATATACAGTGATGAAGTTAATGTGGCAACACTGCTAACCTTTGTTAAATTCAGTTTTCCAGTTGACAAGTACAATGGTGTTCATTATACCAGTGTCTCTATTTTTATGTGTATTTAAATTTTTTTCTATAATAAACAGTCCAAAAAGGTGGGGTAAAAAAAGGACTGGAAACACCCCCAACTCCACTAATATTTGTTAAAATCTCCTTGGGATCATTCTACGTATAATACATTAATAAACATACTCTCTGCGGTCTTTACCTTAGTTGTGGTACAACCTCTTATGCATTTATTCAGTAAATAAACTGAAGGCTTAATATATGCTAGGAACTGTGGTAGTGCTGGCCACTTTGTTGTCCAAGTGAGAAACCTAGGAGTTTAAAAAAAAAAAAAAGGAAGGAAAACCCAGCTAGGCCATTCTTGGGCTGCTGACATGCAGAACTGTGAACTAACAATGGATGTTATTTAAAGGTGCTAAATTTGTTACAATTGTTTATGGAGCAATAGAAAATTAATACATATGGTCAATTATACTGGGTGGTTTTCTGACACTGAACCAATCTTTCATCCTAAAAAACACCCCCCTCATGATTTATTGCCATCTTTTTATCTTGTTGGTTTTGATTTGCTAGATTTTATTAAGATTTTTGTGACTAGTAGTGGTATATACAGTAAGATTCTTATGTCTATATTAATCTAAGTTGTCTTTTCTTGTGATGCTTGTGTTTGAGTTTGAACTAAATGTAATACTGGCCTCATAAAAAGAGTTGGAGTATCTCCACCTTCTCTATAATCTGAAGGAATTTTATAAGTTTCATGTTATTTCTTTTAATTTTAGTAGAATTCACCAGCGAACCCACGTGGGTCTGGATTTTTCTGGTTGACATTTTTATATGTTGGATTTAGTGTTTTTAATAGAGATAGTATTATTTATGTTTTTGTTTCATCTTGGGTCAATTTTAGTAAATTGTATGTTTCAGTACTTTTTTCCACTTCATTTAGGGGGTCAAATTTCTTGGCATAAAACTGTCCATAAAATTCTTATTATTATTTTAATGTCTCTAATTCCATATGGTTATTCATGCTCTCAATTTTTATCTTGATTAGTCTAGAACTTAATTGATTTATAAATAATCTCAAGGCACCAGCTCTCTCTGCTCTTTGTTTTGTATTTTATTGATTTCAGCTCTTTTGTTTCTTATTTCCTCTGTTCTCCCTGGCTCCCCTCCTTGTCTTCAACCTCTTGCTAATATTGTTATTATATTTTTTTATTCCTTTTCGGTTGTTGAGATGAAACCTTAGGTCATTAAGTTTAATACCTATAGATATAATTTTGTCTTCAAGAACTGTTTTACCTTTACCTCAAAACGTTTAAACTGTTGTATTTGTATTATCCTTTCGTTCTAAATATTTTATAATTTCTCTTGAAATTATATTTTTTTGTTGACATGTTGACAATTCTTTTTTTTGGTGTTGAATTCTTTGTTGACATGTTGATAATTGAGACTATGTTTTAAAATTTTATAATACTGATTTACTTAGTTATTTCATGGTTATTAATTTTTAATTTAATTATCTTGTGATTAAAAAATATTTTAATCCTTTAAAATTTACTAAGACTTTTTTATGGTCAACATATTATCTATCTTGGTGAATATACCATATGCTTATGAAAAAATTCTTCTTATATTCTTCACTTATTTGGTGTAGTCTTTCATGGATATAAATCAAGTCAGAATATTTGTTGATGTTGTTTAGATTGTTATATCCTTGCTAATTTTTGTTGTGTTGTTGTTATTCATTATCAACTGGTAAGAGAGGTGTTTAAAATCTCTTTTCTGTTTTTCGTTTTTCCGTTCCATTTTTATCATCTTTGGTGAGGTATCTGTTAAGGTCTTTGGCACATTTTTAAATCTAATTGTTTTTTTTTATTACTGATTTTTAAGAGTTCCTTGTCTATTGTGGATAATAATCCTTTATTAGCTCTTCAAATATTTTTTCTCTTCCATTCTCTCTTTCTCCTCTTCTTATGGAAGTTCCAATTACACAGATGTTATGTTTTTTGATTTTGTGCCACAGTTACCTAAGGCTCTGTCCATTTCCCCCCAATTTTTTTCTGTCTCATTCAGGTGGATGAATTCCACTTATCTGTCATCAAGTTCATTTATCTTTTCTCTGTCGTTGTCCTTCCATTATTCTGCTATTAAGCCCATCCAGTGTTTTGGGTTTTTGGTTTTGTTTGCTTGTTTGTTTTTGAGAAGGAATGTATTTTTCAGGTTCAAATTTACATTGGTTCTTTTTAATATTTTCTATTTCTCTGCTGAAATTTACTCACTCATCATTCATTATTAGTGTAGTTTTCTTTACCTAATTAGCATGATTATAATAGCACAAAATTTTTCTCTGAAAACTTCAATATCTACTGTCATCTTGGGATTAGCCTCTGTTAATTTGCTTTCTCTTGAGAATGTGTCATTTTTTCTAGTTCTTCGTGGGTTGAGTAATTTTGGATTTTATCTTATACATGGTGAATATTTTGCTGTGAAAACTCTAGATTCTGTTACAGTATTGAGGAGTACTGATATTTTTGGTTTAGCAGACAATTAACTTGGTTAGACACAAATTGTAAACTTTTCCTCAATTTGGGATGGATGGCAGTTAAATTCTCACTTCGGACTCTGTGCAGTCTGACCTTTGAATGTGTAGTTAAGGGGTCAGCCAAAGACATGAATCAAGTTTTATACATAGAATATGGTGTTTCCCTTCATTGGCTTACTCCTTTCTGAGATTCCCCCATCTACTACTCCATTCTCTGGCAGCCCTAGGTGCTGCAGGCTTTTTCCCCAACTTTGTTTACCCAGAGAGATGGCTGATCTTCTAATGAGGTTTTAGCCACCTTGCCCAACCCTGCAACTGTTGCCGTGCTCAGAGCAAAGCAAAAACTTAAAACACTTTGCTGATCACTTCCTCCAAGTTTTCACTCGTTGCCAAAATCTGCCTGCTGTATTCAAGATTGGTATCTTAGCTAATTATATTAAAAATACATGATTAATTTTTATGTATTACAGAAAATATCTAAGTAGATTTTTTTCATATATTGTATTTAATTTAGTAAAGCAGGAAAATAGAGTAGCAGAATAATAATATGTACCTTGTAAGGTTGCTATAAAGCATAAATAAGATAATGTATACAGAGTGCTTAGCAGAATCCCAGACATAAAATAGGTGTTCACCAGGTGGTAGATCCTTATCTTTGGCTCTAAGTTGATGCCAAGAAAGACACTACTTATTCATTTTGTTTCATAAATCCAAGACAAAAAATATTGTTGGATCTACTGACATTGGAATATAAAGGGATGACTGAATATTAGGGAAAGTCTATTTACATTTCTTCTGGAGTGATGGCCTCCTGGAGAGAATATTGGACTGAAATCGTCCCACTGAAGAATCTCAGCAGACCTCTAGTTCTAGCATATTCTTTGAACTTTACTAGAATTCTCAGTGCAGATAAAGGAAGCTTTTTATTGACCTTTAATATTTCTGGGTGTTTAACTTGAGTCCTCAGCTTTGATTAATAAACATCACATACCTGGTTGTATTGTTTGTGTACCCAAAAGATTTATGCCATTTTTAGTTTGCTTTGCTTTTAGTCAATAAAATAAGATTAATTTGGCTACTTAACAAGGGATCATACTCTATTGTAAAAGTCCCTATATATAATCTACGTTCCATTTAAAACTTAGCAATATGAATAATTTGTGGGTGTACATGTGCCTGTGTGTATGTGCATGCATGCTAGCTAATACCTTTTAAAAATATATATATTATCTATACATTCTGAGTCCTTAATTTCAGCTCTAAATCCCAAACTGTAAATGAAATGTCTAATTACTTTTGGGTAATGAGAAATAAAATTACATTATATTATTCTGAAGAATACCTGCTACAAAGTTTTATGTAAGTTAATATATTCCAAAGCTAATACATTGTAATCAAAGCAGAATTCTACATGGTAAAGATTTTAGAAATGCCCTTGTTTCATAAAATCCTGAAATGATCTTGGGACATGAAGCAGATTTGTTTTAGAAGCTGGCCAGGAAACATAAATTGCTAAGAGAGTGTAAAAGCCCATTGGAGTTGAGCCAGATATTACCCCCAGAATTAAGAGAGCAATTTAAAAATCAGGACACTATGTTTTAACCAATAGCTAACATAGGGATTTCAGGTAGGGAGAAATATATTTTGATTAATTTTGCCCTTTTCTGAAGGAATCTGGCAGCTTTGTCCTTCACCAGCTGGAGTTTATGTAAGGCCTTATGGAGCTAGTCAGGCAACAGGGACTTAACAATAATCTGTTCACGGCCTGGATACTGCCTTGCGTGAGCAGCTTGCTTAAATAAAGTGTTTTTATTCAATCCCCCACCAGGGGGCTGAGAACACAAAGGTATTGCGCTGGTTTCCCTTGTGTGACCAGACTTCTCAGGGAGTGTCAAGATCGTTATTTACTCCTCTCTGCCTGATTTCTTGAATAGTCTGGTTAGGGAGAAAAACAACAGAAGATGTTATGATTAATGATACCTCTCTAATTCTAGAGTAAACAGCCATGACCTTCTAAATTTAGGAGAGAGTTAAGGTTGACAATTTTCCATTGACTTTGATTCGTCCTGATGAGTAGAGTTTTTAGTTAAATGTCGATAACCACTGCTGTATGCCCAGATGCATGCTGGGTGCAGCACTTGGGATTTTGCCTAAATTGTTTTAAATTTTGTGCGTCTGCTCGCTTAGCCTCCTTACTTGGCTAGGAGCAATTTAGGTATCGTGACCAGTGTTGGTTTTTCTCTGAGACAAACACTCAAATATATTGGTTTTTTCATCTGGAATTGCAGTTAGAGTCGTGCCAGTGCTAAGTTTACCACCATTCACATCCTTTACCCATGGCCAGTTTCTAGAACAGAACCTGTCACACTGCATATCATCTAAAATATTTATTGATTAGATGCAAATTTCTTTATAAAGGAGAAATATATGTAACAAAAATATGACCTTTTAAGGCCAACACATAGCATAGATCACTCGTTCCCCTGAAGAAATAAGATAACTTTCTGACCTGTATACTCTTTGAGATATTCCACACCAAAATACAGTTACACATCGAGGAGCAAAGCTATAGGGTAGTCATTTTGACTAGAATTTATATACTACAGTCACTTTTGCTCTTTGCCTTTTTCTAGCAGAAGTTCCAGATTTTCCTTAATTTGTAACATTCCCTAATTAACTCAGGACTTTCTCTAATAATTATATTTAATCTTTATAAATTTGGATAACCTTGACTTTTATGGTCTTTATACCATTTTATTTAATATATATATATTTACATTTTTATTTTATATGGGAGTATAGTTGATTTACAATACTGTGTTAGTTTCAGGTGTACAGTAAAGTGATTCAGTTATACACATACATATATCTATTCTTTTTCAGATTCTTTTCCCATATAGGTTATTACACAGTATCGAGTAGAGTTCCCTGTGCTATACAGGAAGTCCTTGTTTATTATTTTATATATAGTAATGTGTATATGTTAATCCCAACCTCCTAATTTGTGAAGTCATTAGTACTGACCATTTAGATATGTTTCTCTTGAAAAGGGAAAAAGAATAAAGCCAGCTTTTTGTTTTGGATTTTAAACATGCCTTTTCTATATAGCAATATAAGATACATTTGGGTTGAGTCAATGAGAAATTTACCTGTTAGCTATATTACACTACCTGTATAAAATATAGAACAAAACAACTGAGATGTTAGCATGATCTCAAATTCTAATTCAAGAGAATCTTTCCTTGTTCCTAATGCCTTCACTCCTTGGGTCCACTGACTGCTTTTGTTATCTGAAAAACACTTGATTAGCAAATGTTTGGTTTTTGTCCTTTGTTTAGTGTTACAGAAATAGGAAGCTTTTAAAATGAAATGGTGACATGAGGAAGGGGACCCAGGAATATCCTGATTCTGCTTTCTGCAGGAACATATATCTCTTCCTTCTACAATTCTCGAGGAAAAAACATAATACAGGAACAATAATGCTTTACTGTTAACTAGGGTTCTGACCTCAGATTACTGTGTAGAACTCCAATAAGTGGGAAAGACCACCAGAAAAGCTTATTTTGATTAGGGTATGTGGCTAAGTGCTTTCTCCCTTTTATGTACAGATCTGAATTTGAGAGCTTACCATGATAAAGAACTAAAACCTAACCAACCAACAAAAAACAAAACTAGGGCTTCCCTGGTGGCGCAGTGGTTGAGAGTCCGCCTGCCGATGCAGGGGACATGGGTTCGTGCCCCGGTCCGGGAGGATTGCACATGCCGCGGAGTGGCTGGGCCCGTGAGCCATGGCCGCTGAGCCTGTGCGTCCAGAGCCTGTGCTCCGCAACGGAAGAGGCCACAACAGTGAGAAGCCCACGTACCGCAAACAAAAACAAAAACAAAAAAAAAACAAAACTAGAACACCTGCATGGGGAAAATAGTCCATGAGAAATAACATGATGCTCCAATAACTGCAGGCAACTTTATTATGATTACCTCAACTCCTCTTCAACTATTTGCTCCCATGGGCTATAACCCAGAGCCTCTAACTACAGGAAATAACATCACCAAAGTGTAGTTTTCATGGAACTAGTCTCTGAAGACAACTTCCTCTACATTCCATTGTTTCCCTCAGTGTTACTCTGTACACTTATCTTTTACCCCATCAAATTCTCCAGCCTTAAATCTTTCATTTTCTCCCAATATTTGCCTTCTGTCTTCATGTACTTCATTCAGATCCAATATAGCCTATCATTTCAACAACCTGTTACCAGGGTAATGTTGGCCTCAAACAATGAGTTAGGAAACATTTCCTCCTCTTCAAATTTTTGAAAGAGTTTGAGAAGGATATGTATTAAATCTTCTTTGAGAGTTTGGTTGAGTTCACCAGTGTAGCAGTGGAGTGCTGGTCCTAGACTTTTGTTTTTTGAGAAGTTTTTGATTACTGTTTCAATCTTTTTACTAGTGATGGGTCTATTCATATTTTCTGTTTCTTCATGATTCAGTCTTGAGAGGCTGTATTCTAAGAATGTATCCATTCTTCTAGGTTGTCCAATTTGTTGATGGAGAGCTGTTCATAATAGTCTCTCATAATCCTTTGTATTTCTGTGATTCCATTGTAACTTGTCCTCTTTTGTTTTCTATTTATTTGAGCCTCTTTTTTTTTTCTGAGTCTAGCTAAAGGTCTGTCAATTTTCGTTCATCTTTTTAAAGCAACAGATCTTAGTTTCATTGATCTTTTCTATAGCTTTTTAGTTTCTCTTTTACTCATTTCCACTCTGATCACTATTATTTCCTTCCTTTTACTGATTTTGGCCTTATTTGTTCTTTTTCTTGTTCCCTTATGTGTAAGATTAGATTGTTTCAGACTTTTCATGTTTCTTGAGCTAGGCCTATATTGCTATAAACTTCCCTCTTAATATTGTTTTTGCTGCATCTCATAGATTTTTGCCATATTTTTATTTTCATTTGTCTTCAGGTATTTTTTGATTTCTTCTGATTTTTTGATTGACCCAATAATTGTTCAGTAGCATGTTGTTCAGTCTCCACATATTTGTGATTTTTCCAGCTTTTTTTTTTTGTAGTTGATTTCTAGTTTCATACTATTGTGGTCAGAAAAGATGCTTGTTATGACTTCAGTCTTCTTAAATTTATTGGGTCTTGTTTTGTGTCCCAACATATGGTCCATCCTTGAGAATGTTCCATGCACACATGAGAAGAATGTGTATTCTGCTGCTTTGGGGTGGAATGTTCAGTGTATATCTATTAAATCTATCTAGTCCAGTGGTTTATTTATGGCTGATGTTTCCTTGTTGACTTTCTGTCTGCATTGATATAAGTGGGTTAGTGAAGTTCGCTACTGTTAATGTGTTGCTCCCTTTGGTCTGTTAATAATTGCTTTATATATTTTGCTGTTCCTGTGTCATGTGCTTGTATGTTTATAAATGTTATGTCTTTTTGATGGATTGTCTACTTTATCATTATATAATGTCCATCTTTGACTCCTGTTACCTTTTTTGGCTTGAAGTCTGTTTTGTCTGATATGAATGTGGCTGCACCCATTTTTCGCGCCCCCCGACTGCTGTTTGCTTGGACTATCATCTTCCATTCCTTTACTTTTAAACAGGAGAAAAGACATAGTTTATTCATATGCATATGGCAGTGCACAATTGAAGTAGCTAGCTTAATAATTAGAGATAGGTGTTTATATACCTAACTTAATAGGGGAAATGGAAGGGGGAAAAAAGGCTTCTGTGGGGAGATCAAATGATTTCTTTTTTTTCTTCTAGTTTTATTAAGATATATATATTAAAATATAAAACAGCACTATATAAGTTAAATGTGTACAACATAATGATTTGACATATACAGTGGAAGGAATTTTCACATATTAAGGTATGGGAAAGTCATTCTGGCTTACACATAATTTAACTTGAACTTGAGGCTAACCAGAACAGCCTGTTTTGTGGCCTATGAAACATGCATTTTTACATCTGCTTTAACTGTTAAAGAAGGAAATAAATTAAAAAATCAAAATGGAGTAACTGTGGTTCAGGCATCCAAAATGGAGCTGGGTGGCCACTGTGGATGTGGTTTCAGACACATCCTGCACCACCAAGAACTTGAATTTTCTTAACTGTATCAGACTCAAGAACGCTGCCAGCCATTCTCAAAATAATATCTGCTAGCAGCTGCCCGCTGCAACTTTATGGTTTCAAGGTCTCCCCTTGTAACTGTGCAACCATTTTGGACCCTAACCAATTCCTGCTTAATAAGCACCCTTACTTCTTGCCAGCTCCAGTTACAATTCTTATGTAATTACTTACGTAATTTTTGGGTTTTACCTTTATCAGACTCCCCCATTTTGTAGTCTGGCAGAATACAATTCAGGTGCTTCTTGAATCTGTGTCTCCAGGGCTATAGTCCTCAGCTTGGCTTAAATAAAACTCCTTTCTATTTATATTACAGATTGTTTATTGATTATTTCCATTGACACATACATCATGAAATGATTACCGTAGTAAGTTTAGTGAACATCCATCATCTCCTGTAGATACAAATTTAAAGAAATAGAAAATTTTTTTCCTGGTGGTCAGAATTCTTAGGATTACTCTCTTAACATTTTTCATATATAACATACAGCAGTATTAATTATATTTATTATGTACTTTTTATATCCCTCGTACTTATTTATCTTGTAGCTGGAAGTTTGTACCTTCTTCCATCCCTTCATTTTGAGTCTACGTTTGTCTTTAGAGCTGGATGAGTCTCCTGTAGGCAGCATGTAGTTGGGTCTTGCTTTTTAATCCACTCTGTGTTTTTTGGTTGATGAATTCAATCCATTTACATTCAGGGTGGTCATTGATAGGTGAGGACTTACTACTGCCAGTTAATTTTTTTTTTTTTTTCTTGTTGGTCTATATCTCCACTGTTTCTTTTTCCTTGTGTTTCTGTCTACCATTTTAGTTTGGTGATTTCTGTGATGTTTTTGTCAGTTTTCTCTCTTTTTTTTATGTTTTGTGTCTCTGCTCTAGATTTTTATTTTGTGGTTACCATGAGGTGTGTATAAAATGTCTCATAGCTAAAACAGTGTTTTTTCTGCTGATAGCATATTATATTCATTTGCCTGTACAGGTTCTGGCCTTATATCCTAGAAATTTCTCAGTGATTATTTCTTTAAGTCATCTCTCTGCTCCCTTCTCCCTCTCTTCTCCTGGGATACTCACTGTCCTTTTTGTTGTCTTTTCTAATGGAGTCAGATAGTTCTTGCAGAGTATCTTAATTTTTAAACAAATTATTTCTCTCTCCTCTTCTCCCTGAATCATTTCTAGTTTTCTATATATGAGATTGCTAATTCCGTCTTCCATAAGGTTTGCTCATTTCCAAGGCTTTCTAATGCATTCCTTATCTCATTTATTGAATTCTTTAGCTTCAGAATTTGTTCGGTTCTCTTTTAGAGTTTCAATCTCTTTGGTAATATATTCCTTCTGTTCATTAATTTTATTCCTGAGCTCACTGAACTGTCTTTCTAAGTTTTCTTGTAGTTTCCTGCGTTTCTTCATGACAGCTATTGCAAATTCTCTATTAGTTAGAACACAGTCTCCCATGACCTTAAGTTTGTTTTCTGGAGAATTGGTATTTTTGTGTGTATGTGATACTGTATTACCATGGTTTCTCATGGTGCTCGACGAGCTGTTCCTCTTCCGGCTCATTTGAAGTAGTGAAAACCTTGCTTATTTTAGTAAACCTTTATTTACTTTAATTCTAAGGATTCAACAGGTGGGTAATTAGAGGACTTTCTTTTGTTTTTCAGTAGGTGGTACTATAGCATAAGTGTTTGTTTTTTTAACCTGGGCTGCCTCTGGCTATCTTTGAGAATCTGCCCTTTCTGCCTTCCACCACCTCTGCCAAAGGTGTTGCTGGTGCGCTCATCATTGCTGCTTGTGCCTTTGGGGCCACCGGTGCCTTGCTGGTGTCGCTGCCGTCACTGGCACTGCCTCTGGGTACACCAGGATGATGAGTGCCTCTGCCACATCTGGGGCTGCTGGGTTTGTGAGCACTGCTGCCATAGGAGGGGGGCCTGTGACCCTGCCTCTACTACTGCTACTGGGTTCTCTGGGGCTGTAGGCAGTGAGGCTGGGACAGTGGGCACCACCAATGCTGCTCACCAGGTTCTTTCTCTATGTGTTTCACTCCACCTACTTTCAGATGTAGAGATGTTTGCAGCTCTCTGGTATCCTGGTGTGCTGGGCAGAGGAGCCTTTGTTTTACTAGTTGTAGATTGAAAGGAGAGACAAAGGGAGCATTTCATGCCGCCATGGTACTAATGTCAGTCCCAAAATGATACCTTTTTTTTTTCTAGTTCCTCTATCGTGTCCCCCCCCCTTACCTCCTGGCTTTTGGAAGAGCTGTTGCATCTGCCAGGGTCATTGTTCCTTCTGTCTCTTCTCCAATTAGTTAACTTCTACACCCCATATGTTCAGCTCTAAGGAACATTTTCTGACTTTAACTTTGCCAGCAATGGTTAGGGGTCCTCCTATAGCACCCACTATTTATTTTATACTGTTATTTATTGAGCTTCAGTATAACTGATTCTCCAACTGGCTGCCTACCTCAGCAGTAGTAAGCTCTGTGATACCTCACTGTGTCCTCTAGCCCAGCACAATGGCTAGCGCACAGCAGGCATTCAATAAATAGAGTTGAATATATCAACAAGATTATGTCATTTGTCCAACATCGTGCATTTATGAAGTTGAGATCTTGGAACCCGAGATCTGGACTCAGGTTGACCAACTTCAGTGACTTTGCTCTTAATGGGCAAAACTATAGTGCCTCATTATTACTTGATTTTGGAGTTAGCTCAGTATTAGGTGAACATTTCCATTTTTAAAACACTAACTTTCCTACATTCATTATTTTTAAAGATTATACATGAACCCAGAACCACGGTTATCTTTGTACTTTATATATTCCTCTATTCATAGTACTTAAAAGTTCTTAAGTATTATTCCCATGAGAAAATATCTTTCTATATTCTCATACTTCACAGCAAGTGTTTCCAAACTTGAAGTTTGCATATGCAGTTATCACTGGGGCTAACGGCCCTGGGTGGTCCATGCATCGTGCAAGACTTGTGCATTTACTTTTCTATAAGACAGATAGTCTCTGAATTACAGTATAAAGTGTTTTTGGTTTAAGTAGGACTTTCACATGCTTCCTTTATTTAATATTCACAGCAACCCTTAGAAAGCATTATTATCCCTGAGTTATAGTCGATGTCGATAGACATTTTTAACAACCAACTACAATACACAGTAGTCTATCTTCAGTTCTTTTGAATAACAAAATACAATGTAAGGTTTCATAATACTTTATAACTGTATTAGTTACAAGTTAGATTTTTTTTATCATTTAAACATACCCCAAGAAGAAACATATTTTTTATTATTGGAGATATAAGAATTTTTTGCCTTCTGTCTCTGTGAGCCAGAAAGATGAAAATGCAACTTTTCCTTTTTATAATGTTACTTTGAGGTGATCACCTGACACAATTAATTCTGCAGCAGAAAAGCATGTGGTCTGTTCTTACATTCCTAAGAGACTTACCAAACTTGTTTGGCACGTTCAAGGTCAGAAAATATGACTTATTTTGTGTCTGTTTCTCATGCAGAAGAGAGAGTTTGCTCCATTAATTTTAATGAAGGGGAAGTCGGCATAAATTCCACAGATTAACACTGGTCTGTAAATTTGCTCTGATGAATAGTGTATTTATTTTACCACATATTTTCCATATATTTGTCTATATTTTTACACTTACTTTAAATATATTAAGCAAAGATATAACTTATTTTCATGGAAATTTCAGAAATAACATTTCAGTAATCACAGGTGACTAGAACCAGTGGGTGCCTATTAAGTTGCTCATGAGAGAAGTCAAAGCTTCCTTACTTTTATTTTTGTAGGATTATTTCTTGATAGCCAAGCATTACAAGCTAGTACTTCTATTAGATTGCTGACAAGATACTTGCCACATATGTATGTATATATTTTTTCTTATTTTACTTACCACCTTATTTTATAGCTGAGCTTCCAAGCGGGTACATATAAGTCTGGCTGTAGGAGTGAATTGCTTAGGTTTAGATAGACGGTTCTGCAGTTGGTGAAAAATGTTTGGTCCTGAGCCATTTTCAGAAATATTTGGTGCTTTATAAGAGCAGTTATGCAGTAGTAGGCATATCGTATCTTTCTCTATGTCTGTGCTTATATCCACATCTGTAGATACATCATTCTCTATCTCTCTGTCTCTGTCTACATATACATCTATATCTGACCACCTTTTTTGCTAAGAGTGGAAGATCTGGTAATGTTTTGCCTTCACAGGGAGGAATATGGTCTTGTTTGTTCTGATGAGACCACAGTGTATTTTTGAGTCCTCCCTTTTTCTAGACACCAATGTCTTTCTGGGCAGTGAGTCTTATAATTAAATCTCACATTCTACTTCCAAAGTATTTCTAGATTCCATCTTCTACCTTCATCCCTCTAAACTTAGGTGAAATGTATTACCGTTCACCAAGATGACTGCAGTAGCCTTTTTAATAAATTCCCTGCTTTGAGTAGTAGCACACCTATGTAATCACATTTCACATTCCTCTGAGAGTTATTTTTCTAAAACATACATCTGGTGGCATTATTACACTTTAAAAACCTTTGAAGTCTCCTCGTTGCTCCGGGATGTTGACCCCTCCCCTTAGCAGGGACCTTAACAAGTTGGCTTAAGTCCAACTGTTCAGCCTTAAGTGCCGCCGGCCTTTCTTTAATGAGTTTGCGCTTTTTGTGATTTGTACCTGTATTTATGCAGTGACCTCTCCTTCAAGCCCTAATTTAAATTTAACCTCTTGTGTGATGTCTTCCTCAAATTCTCAAAGTAAAACTTAGCATTCCCTCTTCTCCTTCGTGACAGCACGTTGTTCCAAGTTTATTGATGTCCTTTTATTGTAACAAGCATGTTAGCTTGCCTACTCGATTCCACGTGTCCTTGCAATTTCTTTAAGAGCATGAATTTTATGTAGTTCCTCTTTATCTTCTCATTTCCTAACACAAATTCTACGTGTCATGTGGTATGTGATCATTAGGAGCTGTCTGAATTAAATAGAATAAAACATTGCGTGTTTTTGTCTAATATTCCGCGTTATTCGTTACCTCAAAAAGGATAATGATGGGAAAAATAAATCCTTTAATAAATAAATTATTATAGACTTTATCTCATTTTGAAAAGAGAATAAACCACTAACCAGGAGCAAGTAAAAGACATTGAGAGAATCATAATCACATCATGATATCAAGTGGGCCTTGCGCACATGGTTGGGGAACCTTAGGATGGAGTGAAGGAGGAAACATGAGAAAGTAGGTACATTAGTTGGGTATCTTATTTCAAGTAAATGTAACCTGCTTGTTTAAGGTAGAACTTAGAGGTGTCTCATAGAAACCAAGAGTAAGGATCTGCCCTGGTCTCCGAAAAAATTAGAAAGGATGTGGAATGCCTTCTGCTTCGGTCACCTCTACTCATCTTTGTGTTTCTACCTTATTCTTTTTTCTTCCTGCAGATCAGTTTTCTTGGTTGTAATCTGGCAACTAGCACCTCTCATTCAAGAAGTAACCAGATTAAGGCTGGCATCATTAAGTTTTAATTTCAAAATTAAATTAGGGAGCAAGCTTGGACCAGCTTGAACAAGATGACAACCCCTGGGCCAGTTATGTCCAGGAGTGAAGAATGGGTGGGTCCTGTTTGGTTCAGGGATTCCTGCTCCCACTTTAACATGTGGAATTGCTAGGAGAGAGAGACTCCTACTGCAAACTGAGCTTTTGGGAGGTATGGATAAAATACTGTTTGCTTATCATTATGCTATGAAGTATTATTTTTTAAATCTGGATAAATAAGTCTTATGTCTTTCTTTAGTGTTAAAGCAATCAGCAAAACATATAAGTCACAAAAACTGAATCCAATCAATAGGACTAACTGTTGCTTGGGTTTAAAAATCCCCACATTCCTTCAACTCCCTCTTGGCCCTTAAAAAGTGTTAGGACTCTTCTACCCTTTTCTGCCATTTCCATAAAGACATGTTCACTGTGATCCATAGGAGAGGAACTGTTGGGAAGGTAATCTGACCCCTTCACTCAGTCTTCTCTTGCTAAGTCTTCTTCTTGCTAATTTGATCGATGATCCTGAGGAAGGACGGTTCTCTCTTGTGTCTAAGGGTGCACAGGGCAGTGGCCTTCTCTTTTTGCTCCTGTCCTGTAAGCGTGACCCTAGTGCAGTGGTCCAGGGCCATCTAAGAGACAGGGTAGGAATGTGTTTTTTTGTCCTGCTCTTTGAGCTCAACAGATATGAAGCAGATCCCCCCTTGAGTAGATTTGGAAAGAAGTGTATGTTAGAAATCCTATTTTCCCTTAGGTCTGGGTTGCATTTTCTATTTCAGCTTTGTCAGTATTAAACCTATTTTTCCCCTTTGATCTTAAATCATATCTGAATAGAGGTTTGATTTGTTAGCCCCAATAAACCCCAAAACAAGGTACATGAGCTAGAAAACCTATTGAAGTGGACCCAAACATCCATTTTGGAAACAAATTTACAAGCTTAACTTATTAGATTTATGTCAGGTTTTTCCAGTTGCAGAGGTGGAAGCCATCCGTTGTTCAGTGGTGACAGATTTATTTTTCAATTGGCACAGGCCTGCATGCCAGGAACAAGACTTTGCTGCTGATTTTTGACATAAGGAGCATGGCTGAGAAAGAAATCCGATCACCAAGAAAAGAAAAGCTCTTAGTTCTAAGAATGACTTGGCTCCGTAAAGGCACAGCTTCTATTAAAAAAAAAAAAAAAGCTCTTAAATTTTTTTGGGGGGTGAAACCATGTTGGCTTTTTCTAATGCCGTGTTTCTCAGAGTGTGGTTCCCAAACCAAGAGCATCAACATCATCTGGGAACTTGTTCGAAATGCAAATTTTCTGGCTTTGTCCCCAGAGGTTCTGATTTAGTGGGTCTAGAGTGGGACTCCAGGATTTGCTGGGACGTGATTTTGGTTTTAACATTAACTTTATAATTCTGAATTTACTTTGAGCTCAAGTTTATGAATGCAAGGTGAGATAATGTTTGGATTTCAATTTCTCCCTGAAAATTAAAGTGTGGGGGCATTGAGATTTGGGAATTTTGCTATTATCGTTATTGTACTTCTCAAATATTGTTGTCATTGTATCTATATGATATATGAACTTGATAAATTATCTTGGGTGAAGTTGTGTTTGAAAATTAAAGATGGGAATATATAGACTGGGGAGTAGGCTCTTACCCTCAGGCACGGTTGGGTTGATTTAACCCGTGTATTTTTCTGGTCCATTCCAGAGCCGTGTTGAGGCAAAAGCCAATGCTCAACGGCAGTCCCAGGTTACATAAAAGAGCAGAGGTTGGTTCTGGAGTGGCAGCCTCAGGGTGGCAGCAGGCTGCATGTCTCACTGTCAGCCTTGTTGGGGCCCAGGGTAGGCTGCCCCAAAATTTGCCTCAATGCCATATTATCTTGAATTAAAGTTACTTAAGGAATGTCCAACACAAGAGGGACACTCTGACTCTCTGTCTCCCTGCAAGCAGGAAGTAAATTTCTCATGGAACTAGTGGTACAAGGACACCCTTATCCACAAAGATGGGTAATTTGGGGCCAGGAAGTCCATATAAACAAACCTTGTTACTTCTTTAATTTACTACCGGAAGCCCAAACTCTGTTTAGATCCTTCACTCATTAGGCATCCAAAACCTAAGCTGCTTTTGTCATGTCAGTTCCTCACAAATGTATTGTTTCTTTGTCTAAGAAGTATAAAGTCTGAATCTTTGGCCAATTCTTAGGTCCCATTTCTGTGGGATTTCCATGTGCATGAATTGTAATTTGTTTACTTTATTTCCGGTTAATCTGTTTTGGGTCAATTTTCTTAGTCCAGCCACAAGAACTCAGGAACTGGGGGCAGGGGGTGGCGAGGGGGAATTTTCTCCTCCCTGATGGCCTCCTCCCCTGAGAACCAGCAATGTCCATGGACTGTTGGGCCCGTGGGTTGAGAGAACCTTGTTGTCCTAGACCTCATATTTCCAAAATGAAATGGCTGTTCTACTTCTCCAGTGGTAACAGTGTCGGGAAGATACCATCTGCCGTCTTCCAAGCCCTCCTTATCTACCTGTCCACAAAGGAGGATGAGGCGCTTGCTTGATAGATGGTATTTTGCTAAGTTTGTGTGGCTCTACCTCCTCCCAGCTCACCTGAGCTCTGCCTGCTTACAGGCAATAGAAGGTTTGCTGGGCTCCTGCTGCTAGGGAGCTAGCAGCTCTAAGTTCTAGAGCCAGCAGCAGCAGCATTACCTGGAAGCTTCTTAAAAATCAGAATCTTGGGCTTCCCTGGTGGCGCAGTGGTTGAGAGTCCGCCTGCCGATGCAGGGGACATGGGTTCGTGCCCCGGTCCGGGAGGATTGCACATGCCGCGGAGTGGCTGGGCCCGTGAGCCATGGCCGCTGAGCCTGTGCGTCCGGAGCCTGTGCTCCGCAACAGGAGAGGCCGCAACAGTGAGAGGCCCTTGTACCGCAAAAAAAAAAAAAAAAAATCAGAATCTTGAGCCTTACCCTAGACGCACTGAATCAGAACCTACTTTTTAACCAAACCCTTAGGTGGTTAATATGCCATTAATATTTCAAAAGCACTGATTTACCTTTTCCCAAACTTCCAAGATAATAAGAATTATACGGGGTGAGTTTTTTTAAATGTAGATTCCCAAGATCCATCCTGTGGCTTCAGAATGTTCAAAGGAGAATCCTAGAGAAATATGAGAAACACCGAAAGTCCTCCTCTCACGGTCTGGAACAGCAACTCTCAAACTTCAGTGTGTATCTAGTCCCCAGAAATCTTGCTAACTTGCAGGCTCGGATTTAGCAGGTCTTGGTAGGGGCCTGAATCCTGCATTCCCAGCAAGCTCCCAGGTGATGCCCAGGCTGCTGAACCACAGGCATCATTCAGTAGGAAGGTCAGAACATCAGAGCTAGTGGGTTTGAAGCAGTGAATAACTTTGCAAATGTGTCTGATGTGTCTGTCTTTTGAACACTCTTGGATATGATGTCCTGAGGTCTAGATTTATAGAGAGCATGTTAATAAGTCTGTTTGGGGGCCAGTTTCAAACAGTGTTCTCCAACTCAATTTATAAATAATACAGATGCTATTTTGATCTTCATAGGTTTGACTCCTAGGTCTAGTCCTAATAGAGTTGACACTGTGTGTGTGTGTGTGTGTGTGTATCTGTGTCATTTTAAACCCTAGCAAGGCTTAACAGATACAATGACGTTGTCGGAGACGCATTTCCAAATCCTCTCTTCTCCACAGACAGTATCACTAGTAAACTTCTATCCCATCATCTCTACCCAATAAATTGTTTACTTTTTCCATAAAGGTACCTCCACATGAGTTAAGATTTTTGCTAGCCACTTCTGAGGCCAGCCATGATGTGGTCAACGTCTGTCTCTGCTTGAATCAGAAGAGAGAAATAAACATTCGACAACATTTTGCAGTTCCCTTAAGGAGTGAAAGAGTCCACCAAGAGAGGGATTCTGAGAGAATTTGCAAGAGGAGGCATGTGAAGTCACTAAGTCATGAGTCCCAGCATGTGCTGGTGGCACAGATTTGGAGAATCTAAAATAGAAGAAAAGCAGAAGAGCAGTGATAAGATTTTTGTATATAAGTATTTGCTGGGCACTGGTGTAATATGTGCCTGAATGCTCAAAGTCAAGGAGAGCAAGTGCTTTGGAAAAATACAGATATTTTGTGGAACGAAGGGAAAGTGCATTTCCTTTTATTTTTTTGCAGAGAGGAACTTATTTGGAATAGACATTTGGATGGGGGGGTGGGGGGAGCTTTCTATGGCCAGCTCCATCTTTCAAAGAAGCAATGAGAGTAAAGGCTTTAGAGAAAATGAGTCATACCCCAGGGGTATTGAAATTGTACAATAGAACCCTTTTTTTTTTTTAAAGTAGAATTCATGTTTGTTTTGGAAACTTGTCAAAGATAGTCTTCAGTTATTTTCCAAACCAGTTTTTGTTGTTGTTATTGTTTTATTCAGGTACTTTTTTTTTTTTGTCTTGAACATTAGGAGACACACAGAGACTAAAAGCTCAAAAACAATCAGTGGGGCTTTCCTGGTGGTGCAGTGGTAAAGAATCCTGCCTGCCAATGTAGGGGACACGGGTTCGAGCCCTGGTCTGGGAAGATCCCACATGCTGAGGAGCAACTAAGCCTGTGCGCCACAACTACTGAGCTTGCGCTCTAGAGCCTGCGAGCCACACCTACTGAGCCTGCGTGCCACAACTACTGAAGCCAGTGAGCCTAGAGCCCATGCTCTGCAACAAGAGAAGCCACCGCAGTGAGAAGCCCGCGCACTGTAACGAAGACCCAATGCAGCCAAAAATAAATTAAATAAATTTTTTAAAAAACCAGTGAAGTAAGGCCTTTACTGAAAAAAATTCCAAATGAAATATGGAAAGGAAAATGCTCAAAACTGATAAGAGGGTTAAAGAGTTAGTAAGCAGCTGGTAACAGAATCAAGTAGAGGATAGTTGACTAAGAAAGCAGAAATAGGGTAGCCAAGAATTGAGAAACTTTGAGCTAGTTCCTTATATGAAATAAAGTCAGTCTTCACACACTTAGACTTTGATTTTCATGAAATGGTTTACATTTTGTACGTAAGAAATAAACAAAATCTTCAAATAGGGTTGGGAGACCAGAAGGGGACGCTCTCACACCCTGGGATGATCACAGAGCCAGGCAGAAGAAAGACTCTTCTTTTCCTGGCAAGGACTCAGCCAATGAGAAGCCACAGACTCCTTGTTTACTATAGCCCTCCCACCTTCCTTTTCCTTCCAATACAAGCCCTGACCTTCTGCTGCTTTGCTGGGACTTGCAAATAACTCACCACGGTTGCAGACCCGATATTGCAATTCTTTGATTATCTTGAATAATCCTGTTTTTGCTGGAGAAATATCTGGTAGTCTATTTGTTTCAGGTCAACAGTACCTCGGAATTTTTATTTTTTTATTTTCTTGAGCGTCATATCATTTATGTTAAAATTCAGTGTTATTAAAATTATTAAATAAGTGATTTCTTATGAGTTAACAAAAAGAGATACAGGGAACAGGTACTTATTAAGCACTGTTAAGGTAATTTGACATTTTTTAGACGCACAGAGTCCATTATCCCTTCCTGACGGTACTTCATTTCCTAGTGGGCAAATAATTCTTCCTGACTATATGTAGACTTTCTAGGATGGCAATTCCACAGGCAGTCTTCTATCATGGAAGATTAATCAGAAGCGCTCTCCCAGGATTTTGAATCTCCAGCAATTGATGCAAGTCTGAGAATGAATGTTTGGGTGTTTTTCCCTCCCCCCCCCCCCCCCCCCCCCCCCCGCCCCTGTGACTAGGCTCTCCGGCAGTGAGGCCTTTTGCTTTCAGGAGCTTCCATTGTTTCTGTTTAGTCCCTAATCTGATCCTTCCAGTTTTCTGTCAATTTAGTATCTCTTCCCTGCCACCCCTGTGCCCCAAATATTCTTCCAATAAATTCCTTTTTGCATAAATTAGCCATTGAAGGGGAGCAACATTTGTCCCTCCCAAAATATGCCTCTTTGGCATAAGGGTTACTTTATGCTGATTATTTTTAAAAAACAACCTACAGGAGAGAAGCTCGGAAAATCAAGTAGAAGTTACCCTTTTGTAAGAGCAATTTACATTTGTTAAGGGAAATCTCCATTTGTAAGGGTGTCTCCCTCTCTGTACCAGGAAGAGGAGGCTGACTAAACCTGTAGACACTCTTATCAATGGGGAGGGCCTGGACTTAAACCTGCATAACTATCATACCCTTGTTTACTGTGCTTTTCCTGAAAACCTGTCTCTCTCCCACCCAACTTTTTTTTGTTTTTTCTTTTAGCTAGAGGTGGTATTTAAGGTGATGGCTAGGCCATTTCAGGGAGTTACTCAGTTTTCCTGGGTATAAATGTTATTTGTAAGGTCGGATCTTAACAAACGGCACCGCGAAACAGAGGAAAGCTTCAAGTGAGCTTTATTAGGGAGCGCTCCCGGGCGAGGTTCACTGATCCGAGAGAAAGGGGCCAGAGAAGTCGCACCCGGGCGAGGGTTGGGCAAGATTTTATAGGGGAAGAAGGGAAAGGGGTGTGGTGAACCTGGGAGGGCGCAGGGTATTCCTTACTTGGGGGTCTTTTCGGGTATCCTGGGGGACTATTGGTCCCGCCCCTCGAAAGGCGGGAAGGCTGGGCTGGGTTCAAAGTCCCCAGGTCAGTTCCCGGAACTGGGTGGTCCGGAAAGTCTCCAGGTCAGTTTCTGGAACTGGGTGGTCTGGAGAATTTCGGTCTGATGCAACCTGTGAATCTGATTGTGTTCCCCTGCCTCGGGCCAGTTGGCCTTACATCCTGACATCTTTGGTGTAATGGGGCGGCGTTCTGATCTCTGGCTACTTCATGCTGAATGGGGGCGTCGAAAGGGGAGTCGGGCGACCAGAGGTCCGAGGCTTAGGGGAGGCCAGTGGGAGGTTCTGTAGGAAGCAAGGTGTAAGGACCGAGGAGCATTTGGTTTGTGGCCACCCGAGAGACTTCCTCCATGCGCCTGCGAAGGAACCTGAGAAAACAGGGAGCAAACGTGAGCAAGATACAGATGAGAATTAAGGGGCCTAAGATTGGTGTTAGCCAGGGATAGAGGGTGGATCGCCACCAATCGGGAATTGGGGAGGCGGACTGTTGGTGTTTGCGTTGGAGTTCTTCTCTTAAGCGATGGAGGGCTTTTACGTTGTCTTCGATGAGTCCTGTTTCATTGATGTAATAGCAGCATTCCTCCTGTAGGAAGAGGCAGGTACCGTCTTTGTCGGCCGTCAGGAGATCCAGGGCCCGTCGATTCTGGAGAGCGACTCGGGCTATGGAGGTGATTTGGCGCTGGAGAGAGGAGATAGAGCCGGTGGAGGCTTCAATGGCTAGTTGGAGTTTATGTTCTAAGTCGCGGGATGTTGAAACACTGTGTGTTAGAGCTCCCCCCCACCGAGGCCTGCAGCGACCAGGGAGGAGGCGAGAGAGATGCCTGCGACCAGAGGAAGAAAGATAGCTCTTTTTCGTCGGGTAAAGGGCGGCGTGATTAGCGAGGAAAATTCGGCTTGGCTATACAGTGTGAGTTGTGGGACGAGAGTAACGGAGATACATGGGAAGGGGGAGGAAGAATTGATCTCTTTTGTGAGGGAACCACTGCACCACAAAAACATGCCTAGTGGTGCTTCAACTGATGTGTTTACCGTGAGGGATGAGTTACAAAGAAACCCAGTATCAGCTAGATTTGGGCGGCTGCCGTAACAGATGGTGAGATTTTTTGAATCAAGGAGGCAGGAGGGAAGCCGGGTTCAGGCGAGGGGTGAGATCAAGAGAAATAGCTGGGTTTTCAATGAATAGTAGGTGGAACTCCTGGATGCGGGAGGGGCCCAGGAGGGAGAGAGACTTGTGGCCTAGGAGGTCCACCAGCCGGTGGGAGGAAAACACGCTTAGTGGGTGGGCCAGGGTCAGTTTGAGTGCTTGTTTGGTCAGTTCGGCTGCCGCTGCTAGGGCCCGAAGGCATGGTTGCCATCCCCGAATGGTTGGGTCTAGCTGTTTGGAGAGGTAAGCCACGGGGCGGTAGGAATGCCCTACAAGCTGGGCAAGGAGTCCAGTGGCCATTCCGGCCCATTCATCCACAAAAAGGTGAAAAGGTCGGTTTGGATTGGGCAGAGAAAGGGAAGGAGAAGATATCAGAGCGTTACAGAGGGTGAGAAAGGCCTGTCGAACGGCGGAAGGAGAGGTGAGGGGTCCTTGAGGGGTTTCTTTAGCGGCTAGATATAAGGGTTTAGTGAGGAGAGCAAAGTTAGGGATCCAGTGTCGGAAAAATCCTATAAGGCCCAAAAAGAAGAGAATTTGTTCCGCTGTTTCCGGAGGCTGGAGTTCACGGACAATCCGGGTGCGGTCGGCTGTTTGACCTTTTGTGTTAGGGGTAAGGTGGAGCCCCAGGTACCTTACAGAAGATACAGATAACTGAGCCTTGGCTGGGGAGACCCGATAACCTCGAGAGCCAAGGTAATTGAGGAGATCTGCAGTATGTTGTCTTGAGAGGCTGAGAGACGGGCTACAAAGGAGGAGGTCATCTACATATTGAAGGAGTGTGCTGGGGGTAAGGGGAGCAGGAAGTGAGGTCCCGTGCGAGCGCCTGACCGAAGAGGTGAGGACTGTCGTGGAAGCCCTGTCCAGGTGAGCTGACTGGAAGTATGAGTATCCGGATCCGTCCGGGTAAAGGCGAAGAGGAAATAGGAGTCGGGATGTAGGGGGATAGTGAAAAAGGCATCTTTGAGATCCAGAACCGTAAAGTGGGTTGTGGTTGGGGGGATATGGGAGAGCAAGGTGTATGGGTTTGGTACTACTGGGTGGAGAGGAATTATGGCCTCATTGATTATTCGGAGGTCCTGAACCAGGCAATAATCCCCAGAGGCCTTGCGGACAGGCAGGATGGGGGTGTTGCAGGGAGAGTCAGTGGGGATAAGGAGTCCCTGGTTTAGGAGTCTGGTGATAATAAGTTGTAGGCCCCTAAGGTGAGTCTCAGAGATGGGAAATTGGGGCATTGATGGAAATTTGGAGGGGTCCTTTAGGCGGATGTGAATGGGGGAATGGTGTGTTGCTATTATGGGCTTAGAAGTATCCCAGACTTGGGGATTGATTGGGTTCGGTGTGATTGGAAGAGGGGGATAGGAGGGGGAGGGTTCTAGAGACAGGCCGAGAAGAGGAAGCAGGAGTTGGGAGGAGGGGACCTTAGGGTCAAGTCTAACCAGCTGGAGGGAGGCCCCTAAGTGGAAAAGGACATCTCGGCCTAGCAAGGGAACTGGGCAGGATGGTATGACTAAGAAAGAATGAGTAAAAGGGAGTCCTTCGATATGACATGGGAGTGGACCCGTCTGGAGTGGGAAGGATGGTTTGCCATCAATACCCATGACCGAGATCTGGGAAGGAGAAACTGGCCCAGAATAAGTAGGCAGGACCGAATAGGTAGTCCCCGTGTCCACCAGAAATGAGATGGACTTACCCGCTACCTGTAGCGTTACCCTGGGCTCGGCGAGGGTGATGGGGGTCTTCGAGTCCGGGTGCTGTCTGTCGTCAGCCAATCACAGCAGTTCGAGTGGTAATGCCGTTGGGTCGGGCTGCCCCCCGCGTGGAGACACTGAGGGAGGGCCAGTCGTAGGGCAGTCACTCTTCCAGTGGCCCGTTAGCCCGCAGCTGGGACAGGGCTTAGAAGGAGGCTGGGGATTGGGACATTGGCGAGCCCAGTGGCCTTCTTTTCCGCATTTGAAGCAGGCCCCCGGCGGGGTTGCCTTTTGCGGACCCCGTGGATGCTGTGATCCATGGGAGATGGCCGGCCTTAGGCTGGCTACAAGAGCTTGGGTTTGGAGGGCCACCTTCTGGTGCATCCGAGCCTGTCGGCTGGATTCTGCCAAATCCTCACGGCCATTATAGACTTTAAAGGCCATTTTTACCAGATCTCGAATAGGGGTTTGAGGGCCGTCTTCTGCCCGTTTTAATTTCTTTCGGATGTCCGGGGCTGATTGGGTGATAAAATGGGTGGCTAGGACCGCTGCCCCTGCTGGGGTGTTGGGATCCAGCCGGGTGTAGAGAGTTAAGGCCTCTGTAAGGCGATTGAGAAAGATAGCTGGATTTTCATTAGGTTCTTGGGTTATCTCTTTTAGTTTTTCAAAATTGACTACCTTATGAGCGGCAGCCTGCATGCCAGCCAGGAGGCATTGGATCATGAGGTCGCGTTTACGACGGCCATCTTGGCCATACTAATAAGTCCAGCCTGGATAGGCAGTCGCTCCGACAGGCATGGAGTTGTCGGTTAGGTGAACCTGATCTGCATGGTTTCGGGCAGCAGTCTGAATTCTTTCCCTCTCGTCAGGGGTCAGAGTAGAAGATAGGATCACAAAGATACCGTGCCAGGTGCCAGGTTAGATCGTAAGCTTGAGAGAGAGAGCGAAATTCTTTGATGTAGCGGGAAGAGTCGGCAGAAAAGGAGCCTAATCGCTTTTCTATTTGAGAGAGATCTTGGAGAGAAAAGGGAACATGAACTCTAACACTTCCGCTCCTGCTACCTCCCTCAGAGGGCAGAGGAGATTTGAATCTTCGGAGTCGGGAGCGTGTATGTGCACTAATTGGGGAAGCAAGGGGCGTGGGAGGAGAAACCGTCGAGGGAGGCGGGGGAACGGTTGGAGGGGCCGGAGCGGGTTCGGGAGGAGGAGGGACCGCTTCAGGGTAGGGTGAAGGTTGGAGAGGAGTTCTGAAGGGGGGAGTGGTAAGAGATTCGGGAGGGTCGGTTAGTGGGGAGGAATCCAAGGGGATTGAGGTTTTGGATGGAGCAGATGTTTGTTTGGCAAGGAGGGTTTGAGAGGTAGAACAATTGACGCAAAGGGAGGGGCGGGAGCGCAAATACCAAAAAACCGGGTTTCGGCACCAAATGTAAGGTCGGATCTCAACAAACGGCACCTCGAAACAGAGGAAAGCTTCAAGTGAGCTTTATTAGGGAGCGCTCCCGGGCGAGGTTCACTGGTCAGAGAGAAAGGGGCCAGAGAAGTTGCACACGGGCGAGGGTTGGGCAAGATTTTATAGGGGAAGAAGGGGAAGGGGTGTGGTGAATCTGGGAGGGCGCAGGGCATTCCTTATTTGGTGGTCTTTTCGGGTATCCTGGGGGACCGTTAGTCCCGCCCCTCGAAAGGCGGGAAGGCTGGGCTGGGTTCAAAGTCCCCAGGTCAGTTCCCGGAACTGGGTGGTCCGGAATGTCTCCAGGGCAGTTTCTGGAACTGGGTGGTCCGGAGAGTTTCGGTCTGATGCAACCTGTGAATCTGATTGTGTTCCCCTGCCTCGGGCCAGTTGGCCTTACATTATTAAACTTCTGTTTTTCTACTTTTAATCTGTCTTCTATTACTGGGGCGTTGGGGGAGAGGCGTCAGCAAAAATCCTAGAAGGGCAGAGAAAAAATTATTGTTCTCCTCCACACCATTTTGTGTTGTGTTGTTTGTCAACAAGAACCTGTTTTGTATAACACACGACAAAATAGGCACCTCTGTTTATCATGTCCAATGAAGACTTGGTTTGGGGCTTCCCTGGTGGCACAGTGGTTAAGAGTCCGCCTGCTGATGCAGGGGATACGGGTTCGTGCCCCGGTCCGGGAGGATCCCACATGCCGCGGAGCGGCTGGGCCCGTGAGCCATGGCCGCTGAGCCTGCGCGTCCGGAGCCTGTGCTCCGTAATGGGAGAGGCCACAACAGTGAGAGGCCCGCGTACCGCAAAAAAAAAAAAAAAAAAAGATTTGGTTTAGAGTCCAAAAGATTAAATCATCTATAGAAATTGCATACTGAATCATTTTTGGAACATTAAATATCACAGATTTGCTATGTGTTCCTCACACTTCACATTACCTACTAAAAGGAAAAATCTAGACCACACAATCAAATGCAATTTGTAAAATATGGGCAACAAAAAATAATGGTATTTAACTCAGTGCAAATATGAGGTATTAGGTGAATCATACTTTCTTCCTAATATTTATGTACACTATTTGCGGTTTTATAATGTGTATGTATTGTTTATATAATCAGAAATATAAGCCACTTTATTAAAAAAAATTAGAAAAAAATCATCAAAAGCCATCTTATTAATAGACATATTAGATATTAGCTTCTTGACGTTTAACTATGTATCTAGCAAGATTTATTCTATATTCCTTAAACAAGGAGTGGAATTCTTACCTCTGGTTTTCTTTAGTTCTTACCTCTTTCTTGTTCTCTTGGTTTACTCAGAGCATACTTTAAGAAACCACTTGGTAGTTAAGGACGAAAATGAATAGAAAATTCATGTGGTGGAAAATCAGAAATGTGTACAGCTAGAGATGTTAAAGTAAATGAAGAGTTGTTAAGGTTTTAAGCGTTTGCTACATTTAGGATGGAATCAAGTGTATTCTAAGGGCAAATACAAATTAAGAATAAGAGGCTTAATTCTCTCTGTAAGGGAAGAAACAAGTTCTGCCTTGCCTTGTCTTCCAGTATTTACTTTAGAATACTTGTAATTGTAAATACTTTCCGTGTCTCTTTGAAATGTATGTAAATCTTGCGGTGTGCGGGCCTCTCACTGTTGTGGCCTCTCCCGTTGCGGAGCACAGGCTCCGCGTGCGCAGGCTCAGCGGCCATGGCTCACGGGCCCAGCCGCTGCGCGGCATGTGGGATCTTCCCGGATTGGGGCACGAACCCGTGTCCCCTGCATTGCCAGGCGGACTCTCAACCACTGCGCCACCAGGTAAGCCCTGTATGTAAATCTTTTTAAAAGCTAAATAAACCTCTCGAAAACTTTAAGATCCAGGAATGCCTTTCTCAAGAACCTGGGAACAATCTCTTTGAAATGTTATCACCAAGGAGGATAAAGCCCCAATCTCCCAGTTTATTTGGGTGGGCAGGAGCTAACTTTAGTGGGTGCCTTGCTCACCTTCCAAGACTACCTCCTATCACAAAGAGATGAGTAATTTATTTTCCCTCTGGAGAAAGCTAGTTAGCTAACACAGATGGTCACCCCAACTACCAATTGAATTTAGAATGAACTACGTGTGACAAATTGTGCTTCATGTCCTCTTACTTGAGGACTAGTTGTTTATCTTGAAAATATGTACGTAATGGGTAGTATTTGCTTGGCTCTATAAAAGGGTAAGTTTTTTTCTGTCTTTGCAAATTTCTTAGCAGATTGAGATTGTGATGTGTATCATATTCTGGTTTAATGCTTATTGAAGAGTAAAATTGTTTTCTTTCTCTTCTACCTTTGTGGAGAGGTTCTTTAGGTTGGGAGGAGATTTTGTTTTTAGTTTTCTTTCCCTAAAACTGTGTGAAATAGGTAATCATATCGCTAGAGTTTTAGGAGTTTATTAAGTATTAATTATATGACTTATACTGAGAAAAGAAAAGGAAAGGCATCTAAAAGATTTCAAGATCAGTTGAAAGACCAAGATCAATTTTTTTCAATTTCCTAAAATAATTTTGATTAAAAATCGTCCTTTAATAAATCCTTTTAAAAATTAAAGAAATTTAATGTACACTTTTTTTTTTTTTTTTTGGTGTGTCCTAGTAATTGTATACTCTCAGAGAAGAGGATCTGTGTTTATACTGTGTAAATAGCCCGAGTACCTACAAGCTCGTTCATTCCTTTCTGGTACCATGAATCCTTCACTTGTGTATTAGGTAATTTATTATCTTATAAATTCCAAGAAATATTTTCAGAACAATCTAATGATTTTGGTATTTATTGTCCTCTTCCTTACCTTGTTTGTATCCTTCTGGGATAAATTTGTTATAAAGAAAGGCTTTGCAATAAATGGGTTCACTTAGCTCCAGGAACAGACATGGTTTCTAAATATGGAATGCAGAGGTCGTCAGGCTGTCCCTCCTAGCCTGTGGTCTTTGTGGTCTCAGTAGTAGCGGTCTTAATAGTTCATTTGCTTCTGACAGATCCTGTGTTTTTTAGATAGTCCCAAATGTACATTATATGACCCATTTGACAGCTGGTCTGTTTTCTCTTTAGTGATGTGGCTCTGTAAGGACAATGGAAAAAAACAAATCAACAGTAGCTAATTTCCACAGTAAGGATAAAAATTAAGTAAGCAGGAAGTTAATCCATTGAAGTTTTGTATTTATTGTTATTCTGAAAAGATGCAACATTACTTTCTAAAAGAGAAATGAATAATCAAAGCACTTTGAGTTAATACTGTTACTATGTGAAAGTGTTGACTAAGATTGAATTAATTTGAAACAAATGTAAAATCTATGTGTAGGGACAACAGTAGCCACTTAATAAAAAAAAATACTGTGCAAATACCTATTTATAAAAAGGATCCAAATTGAATGAAGTGATAACTGTTCTAAGATTATTACCTAATGTTTAATCCTTATAATAAACAGTCGTGAATACTTACAAGTTGAAAGGAAGTAGAAGTTAAGAAATATAAATAAGATAAAGTAACTCATTTTAATGCAGTAGGGATGTGGAATCCCTGGTTATATTTATCTGGATTAAATTCTAAAGTTTTAGTGGCCCGTGTGGGGATGTGATGTTTGCGTTCATCAGGCAAAATTTCATGAAAACAAAGACATCTCTAAACAGCTGCCTGATTTTGGACTGCAGCTGACCAACATTAGGAAAGAGCTGTTGTTCCTAATCAGAACAGACATTGGTCTCTTTCTCATGCAAATGATTATTTCTAATGGCACTTCGAGTCATAATTCAGCCAAGGATTGATTCTGATTGTATGGGGTTGCTAGGAAACACCCTTCTCTGAATGTGGGTGAAAAGATACTTCTTCACTGTGCAGACTTTTTAGAATGATGGATATTAAATTTTAAGATGATGTGTGAATTAAACATTTTCATAAAACTGGAGATAAAAGGTTTTCGTTCCTTAGAAAGATGTAGGTATATAAAGAATTGCTGGGTTAACTTTTAATCTAAAATATCTGCATTTCAAAATTGAAATTTCAATATGAAATTTCCTCTGCATGGCAGTGTTTTTGCTGTGCATCCACAAACGTGAGATGTTTTAAACGTGATATTAATTAGCATGTTGTTAGAGTGTAAGGAATTTTAATAGCCTAACTGGAAGGGCGCCCACATGTCCCTGGAAAATTATAAGCAGCAATTCACAAGCTATAACTGATAAGCAGATGGATAAGTATGAAGTTATTATTATTTCTTCTGGGACCAGAATGTCAAAATGAATATCTAATTAGGCTACTGAACAACTTTTAGGAACACAAAGCAAAAAATGATCAAGGAGCAGTTTTAAGAACAATAAAATGGAAGAAAGCCGTCTTAATAATAAAATAAAGGCAAAAGGAGTGAAGCTTTGGAATTGTTGAATGCAATACAAATATAATATTTGACTGCTATACCTGTTTAAATAGAATATGTGCAATTTATTTAACTGTCATTATGTATTTGAAGCTGATTTATAAATTGGTGAAATAGGTACCATGGCTACAAATTAAACAAAGGAAAAATTATCTTGGTAGCAGCTATAATAATTGGCTAAGCAGTAATAGTCACTTTTGCTTGAAAAAATATACTATTGATGTTTCTTTGAATCTTATAAAAGAGAAGCATTTATTTGAAATTTATATCAATAAATATGTATTACTTGCTCTGGGGATAGAGGTGATTTAAACCTCTGTATGCTCAAAGATCATAAAATTTACTGGAGATGGTTGAGGTAACTTGTAGAATTAGGACACAGTGTCTTCTAATTTTATACTGTCATTTTGGGAATTTAGAGTATGTGTGTGTGTATATAAAATAAGCATATTATTATTTTTCTTTTTTTTGCATATTATTTTTCAAGAACTTTATTCTTAATTCCCCTTTTCTTTTTAATTGTCTATGTTACTTGTTTTAACTCTTTGATTTGAAGCAATAAAATGTTTGATTGTAGTATCATTTCTTATACAGTGGAGAGCTTGAGGTCCACAGACACATATCTTGATAGGTAGTTAGTTATTTTTTAAATGACTAGTGGTCTCCAGAAAAGAATTTCCAAATGAGAAAGAGAATAATGGGATTGTTTTTGAGACATCCAAAAGAGATGGTCAGAACATTTTAAAGTACAGGATTGTGACTAAAGGCTTGGGCTGTAGGGTCATTCAAAACTGGGTTTAAATCCAAGATCCGCCAGTTAATGTTGTTATGCCTTTGGGGAAATACCTATTAAATAATCAGTTCCCTCATCTGCACATTGGGTACATAGTATCTTGGCTATAGAGATTCCATAAAAGTTTAATGGAAAAATGAATATAAACCATTTAGGAAATTGTTTATCACATGGTAAGAATGTAGTAACTGCTGATTATTATGGTCTGTTTACATAAGCATCAGCTAACAAATTTCTAGGAAATTGTATACATTGCATTTCTGTCATGGCATGCTTTCTTCTAAGCATCATTATTATTATTATTTGTTTTGCGGTACGCGGGCCTCTGACTGTTGTGGCCTCTCCCGTTGCAGAGCACAGGCTCTGGACGCGCAGGCTCAGTGGCCATGGCTCACGGGCCCAGCAGCTCCGGGCATGTGGGATCTTCCCGGACCAGGGCACGAACCCGTGTCTCCTGCATCGGCAGGCAGACTCTCAACCACTGCGCCAACCAGGGAAGCCCCAAAGCATCATTATTTTTTCCTTTATCTTTTAAATCTATGCCTTGGTACTTTTTAGGTCTGGTGCTTTTCAAATTGTCAGCTCCTTGTTCACATTATTACCTATTAAGTTGGCCCTACTATGAAAAAGAACTTACTGCAGAAGCTGAGCATTGCTGCTTTTAAATTCATACTTGAGGCAAGCCAGAATCTTTGGCAACATCAGCCTCTTCCTTATGTATATGGAGTCCAGAACTTAAAATCCCTCCTTGTACCAGCACACCCAGTTCAACGGTAACAGTACTTTCCTTTTAATCAACAGTACTTTCCTGTTAAATGTCATCAGTGTTGTCCATTTCTGCTTTTAAGAAAACAGTGTCCACATTAAAAGCAAAATGTTTAAGATATGAATTTCAATCCTTGGAAACTCATTCTGTAGAGATTTAGACTGAACACTGGTTTAGCACCATCAGCTTTGGAAAAGAAACATGATTAGCTAAACTAAACATTTTGAAGTTGCTTTAACTTTCCAGAATTGTTTCAGATTTCTGGTGTTTATGGATATTATGAGGTAGTATGCAAGAATTAAATGTTGAAATGAGCTTTTCCATATGAAAATGCTTATTCAGATCCAGTAGTGACATATAATAGCTTTGTAGTATTTTTACAGTCATCATGGAGTCACATTAATCATCCACATTTATTACCATTCTTTTTAATGGTATTTGTTGGAGTCTAAAAGGAGAGGAAAAGGCATAAAAGGGGAAGATATCCACCACTCTTCAGAGCTTGATGAATGATAAAGGGAGGAGGATTATTAGAAAGCAAGGAATGCCTTCAGGCCGTGGTAGAGGACTGAGCCCTGCGAAAGGGCAGAGTGAAGGAAGGGCGATTGGGTAGGAACAGCTTCAGTTAGCTGTGCCATTCTCAGAGAGACTCAGCCAGGCTGGAGAGAAGTTCCAAGAGAAATTTACTGGTACGGGAGGCCCACATTGGGCAGGAATAGTCTGGCTCTAAAAGCTCTTTCATGCTAGGTCATTGGTTGCGAGCAACCCAGAGGAAGGGTGGCCTGGCAAAACATGTGACAGCCGGAGGCAGTCAGCCAAGTATGCTGTCTGCAGCAGGTCGCTTGAAGGGTAATCTGAGCACTTGGTGAGCACGACAGTAATGCATACATACACACACACACACACACACACACACACACACACACACACAGAGATAAGTACATATATATGTATCCCCAAAGTCCAGGAGTGTATTTGGTTCATGCCAAATGGTTTTGGACCTTTTGACATGAATGAAATGCCTGAAGGACATTTTGGATACAACCAAATGGACCTGCAAATATCAAGGACATTTTGGTGTGGACCCACTGTCTTACGGAGCAATGTCTTATGGACATTTTGTACAGGACCAAATGTCTGCTAACCGTATTGTATATCTAGAAGTTGCTAAGAGAGTACATCTTAGAAGTTCTCATCACACACAAAAAAAGAAAATTGTTACTGTATGAGGTGATGGATGTTAATTAAATTTGTGTTAATCATTTCATAATACATACATGTATCAAATCATTATGTTGTACACCTTAAACTTATACAATGTTAAATGTCAGTGGTATCTCAGTAAAACTGAAAAGAATAAAATTTAAAAATAAAAAAATATAAAATATATAGCTTTATGTTAACAATCCCCCTTGATATCTTAGATGATCATTTTATTTTCTCTTGGTAAACCTGGATAAATTCTTCTCAATATAGAAAATCAGTTAAGTAACACCAATTACATTTGGCGTATGAGCAAAGAATCTATTAGCTGTTGTCACACTAGACACTCTAAAATACATTCCTCAATTAAGTCAGACAAGCAAAGAGCTCTACATATGACCCTTACATTTCCTTCCTTATTGATTGATTGATTCATAGATGGATGGATAGTAGATTAACTTATTTATTGATGGATTCAGATTTTTAAGGATATAGTAATTAGGAGATAAAACGTGCTGTCAGAAAACTCGCAGTCTAGAGGAGAATAAAGATTAGCCAACTGGTTACGACAAAACAGGCTGATGGCTACTATCCTATGGAAGTATAGGAGGATCTGTAAATATATAAAAGAGGCAAAATTCTTAGAATGACTGTGATAAAATGGCAAAAATGACAGTGGTAGAACTGGAGTCCTCGGTAGAACTCCACGTTAATACGACAGAACAAGAGTTGAAGTGAAAACCCTGGATTTTCCTCTGAGCTCTCCTTCTTACTAAGTACCAGATCACTTCCCATCCCTGAGCTTCAGCTCCCTCCGTATCTCACAGTGTTAGTAAGAAAACTGAAAGTTTATGTAACATGCCTTGTGAGTTCTAAGCTTTATAAACAGATACACTTTTACTCTTGTTATCACTTTGGCAAATGTCCCTGGACGCGTATTTTCCAGAATACATAAAATATGAGATGCTAGAAGTAGGGCTGTCATATTTAGCAAATTAATACAGATGCCACGCAATATTTGGAAACATACTAAAATATCAATCATTGTTTATATGTAATTCAGATTTAACTGGAAATTTGTATTTTATCTGGAAATCCTAGTTGGAATGGAAGTAGTAGTGGAGAGGGGCAGGTGATAATGCCATGGTAAAGATGTGTAGGAAATGGATAGTAGCTACATTACTCTATGTACTTTTTGCTTTCCTCTTTTTTTCCCCCTTAAAAATGAATACACTGATGTGTATAAAATTGTTGACTAATAAGAACCTGCTGTATAAAAAAATTAAATTAAAAAATAAAAAATGAGTACACGTTCACTTAGAAAAATTAGGAAAATAAATATAAGCAAAAAGAAAACAATTGCCTGAATTATTAAATATCCAGTGGTCCTTATTAACATTTTTACACATAGGTATATGTATACATATAAATTTAGCATGACAAATGGAATCATGTTATACATCCTGTTATATAAATTGAATTTTTTTTTACCTAATGGTATATCATAATGTCTCTGTCAACAAACCAGGTGTGCATCATGTATTCTGTAGCCTGTAGATCATCCCATTGTGTAGAACAGTTGATTTAAACAGTTCACTAAAGTTGGATATATAGTTTGATAAAACTTCTGTACTATTACGGAATCAGCAATAAGGAGTGCATTTATAGGAAAATCTTTATAGGCATATTCTTACAGTCTTCTTATACCCTTAGTATAGATTCTCTGAAGTAAAATTATTTAGTTAAAGGAATAATTATTTGGCTAGATCTTGACATAAATGATTAATATTCTTTCAAAAATATCTTACACATTTCTATTTTCAGAAATAGTATATGGACATATTCCTACCTATTCTGGCAAACCCTCTGTATTATGACACTTGTGACAATTTCATAAAGAAGAATGGTGTTTTGTTGACATATACATTTTTTGATTACTGATCAGGGTAAATTGATGTGTTTTGGCCATTTCTATTTGTTCTGTAATTGTCTGCTGTGACAAAAAAAAAATTGGCCCACTCAACATCATCTCATTTCTCTCTTTTCGTCAACCTTCAGTAGGCTAAAGCCTGGCAAACTAATATCTATTTCCCAAATTCACCAGCAGGAGTCCACGCAGCCCCTCTCTCAAACACTGCCATGTACTTAGGTTTTATTTGTTTCCCCTGCTGCAACAGTATTTGGGAGTTAGATTGTCAGATCCTTGGCTTTCTGGGTGTCTGATGGTATTGGCAGGTAGCAGCAAGAGCATTATTTCTATTGGAATAGTCTCTTGCTGTGACTGGGCATTACTCCTGGCTGTATCATTTCTGGTGAAATTGCATCAAAGCTAGAAATTATATAAATTTACTAATACTCTAATAAATTTAATTTCACTTATTCCAGCTAGAGTGGATTCTGTTTTAAAGTACACATTCTGAACAGTACACTCTTATGCCCACTAACACTTTTGTGTCTCGAGGGTCATATTTCATTATTAGTTTGTAGTAGCATTTGACATAGTTAAGGTTGCGGTTTTCCCCATCATACACATTAAATGTTTCCTCAGTTTTCTCTTTACCTTTTAAACGTACTTAATTCACATCAACAGTTCACTAATTGCAAACTGAACTAGACATCTTAGTCCCTTTTCTAAATATATATGAACATATGTAGCTAAAGCATTGTAAAAATATATTTAGAGTAGTTAAGTTCATTGGAGAACATTTGGCAATTAATGTAAGTGACAAATGCAGTACATTTTATATACTTTCTAATTGAGCTTCCAGTTTTCTGATATTCTGCTCTTCTGAATCCTATGTTCCATCAAACCTTTGCCACCAAGCTGGAGTGAGGAGAGACAGAGTTATCAGTTACAATAAGACTTAACTTGCACAGGAATGAGAAATGAAACTCACAGTTTTCTTCCCGGGGGAAATTTTGGTGGGAAGTGGGGGTGGGTGAGGACTAAACAGGCACAGAGTGAAACTTACACGTCTCAGAGAAGGTGAGGGGGTAGATACCTCAAGAAGCAGGCTGAAGCTAAAAACATTAAACCCAGGAATAATATCGAGACTTTGACTCCCAAGGCGCCTTTCATTCCCTGCTCCCATCTGGGATACACCCTATCGAAGTAACCTTGCAGGCTGACAGCAAAGGTGTACCGCGTTAGTAGTTAAAATGGTTAATTCTCAACACTTGAGCTGAGCTCCTCCTTCAGCAGGTGCCTCCCCTATGCATTCCAACCTAACACCAAATATCTCAGGTGTTGGCTGTCTTAAGTTTAGTTTTCCTGAAGCTTCAAGACCTCATTTGGCGTTGAGAGGCTTAGGAGTTCTTTGATTCCCCGCAGAAAAGCCTCCGAGGTAACCGAGTGCAGAGCTAGTGGGCTTTCCGTGTCGGCCACCGCAGAGGCTGCCGCGGTGAATACTCCCTCGGAAGGAGGGACAGACTTGCAGATATCTTCGTGACAGCCAGGGCTGAGGTGGAGCCTCCTCAGCCAGGGAGAACCACCGAATGCTCACCAGGCCGAGGCCCAGCGCAAGCCGCACAAGCTGTCTCCCTCGGTTGCACAGGCCAGCAGGGCTAGCCGTGCCCACGAAGACAGAAGGTACTGTGTCGTGGGCAACACCACGAGACTTATTACTATGAGCTTTATAATATCTTTCACCGTATGTTTTTCTTAAAAATTGTCTTACGTATTTTGGGTTCAGTCTTCTATATTAATTGAGTACCGCTTTGCGGTTTCCGGGAAAAACCATATTGACTGCTTTCTTTTATCCGAGTAACATTGAAAATATAAATTAGTTTTGGCATCTTTGTGATACCGAAGCATCCTGTCTATGAGCATAGTTTATGTTTCTGTGTATTTAATCATATGGATTTCTGATCCAATTCTTGTCCATAGAATTATCATTTTTCTATCAGGGACACTTGATATATATTATACATTTATTTATTTATACGTTATCTACATTATATATTTATAGTATATATTATAATATCACTATATATGTGTGTGTAAAACCACTGTATTTCAAGTGAAGCAGTGGTAGGGTGTGGTCATCGAAGTTCTGTTTGAATTACTCCATCATCCCAGTGAATGCATTCTTGATTTTTATTATCTGAGCTGGTTCTTTAAAATACGTAGTTATATAACCGAAATATTGCTTCAGAGTGTTTTGAAAAGTAATTACTTGGATACATTGTGTGAAGCCTAAAAGTTTTAAGAAATAACATGCAGAGAATTGCATCATTAGAGACTTAGGCTAATAGTTAACACAAGAAAATAGGATTAAATGCATGAAATACTTTTTTATAAAGCCGAGTAAATATTTAACGTAGAAGCAGATAATGTGGAATTATAATTTTGATGATGAATATTTCTGAGGGCCATGTGTTATACATATGACATATAATATTATTTATATTTACTTCCTTAAGTGGTGTTTTGGATTCTGAAAGGGAGAAAATTCACTAGTATTTAATGCGTCTTTGTTTCAAGCTCCAATTTTAGAAAATTTGCTTTTTGTGATGAAAACAATAATATTAACCTTATTAATACAACTTTACTATTTTTGCTTTGAGAACTGGTTAAGCTATTGTATTTCTCCCTTTTTACTTTCTCCTAAAACGACCATTTCTTGAAAGAAAGAAAATGTTCTTTTCCCTGTTTTATTCAACTGTTAAGAACACAATGAGGCTGCTTTCAGTAGAGGATATACAACCTCATTTATCATGATTTTAAAAAATTTATCAACTTCTGTGTCAACCAGTAGTCATAATCAATAAACTCCAATCTCTATGCTCTTATCTTTTATTTCATCCCCTTTACTTCTCTTATTCTTTGGTATTTAATTCCACCATTTCTTTTTGGTTAATTTAATTTGGTAATTTTTCCTTCTGAGTTTATTTGGCTGTAAACGAAGCAGGTGTCTGGAGTGTATCTTGATTCTTCTTCTGAAAGCCCGTTTTCAGAGACCCGGCCCTCTCTCAGGTGGTTGATTTGGTCATCACGATTGTACACGCCAAAGAACTGCTGGGGTGCGTGTTTGATCCATTGTGTTATGCTGCACAGTGGTCAGTTGCCTGTCCAACTTGATTCTGTGCTGCTTGTTATTTTCATGGAAATTTCTTTCTTGGCTATTCCTAGGTGTGCTCTGCTTCCTCCTGCCTCTACCCATCCATACTCTTTGTGCATCTTAGGGGTTTAATAAATTAAACTCCATCATGCACATTAGCTGCTGAAAACATTAATATACTGAGAGTCACAATCAGAACTATTCCTGTAAACCTGGATTAGGAAATGCTGATTGCAGGGAACTTAATGGAAGTGCCCTACTTTCTGGAGTCATTTGTTTTGATGAGAGCCTGAGTGTAAATTCTGTGCAAAACACAGACAGCTATTATGCAGTTAATTATGCACAAAGTAAACATGTGCAACTGCAAACAGCAAAATGCCACCTAATAATGGATAACTCCAGATTTATGGTATGCATGCCCAATCTGTAAAGGCTTCTCATGAATCTAAAATGAATGGAACATTACCTAAATGATCCAGAATGAAGGATTTAATACATTGCTCTGCCCTTATTGCTCCTCATTTCTTGTCAGCAGATTCTTCATTTTGCCTTAATTCATTGTACATAAACATTATGCAAATGTTTGGGTCATATTTAAAAACATATGGCTTGTGCTTATGATTACTGCTTAGGCATTTTATTAGAAATTACTTGTTAAGCAAATCACGTTCTTAATTATACAGGTCAGCAGTATAATCACCGTGCCCATGTGTACTTGTTGTACAAAGCTCCACTAAGTAAACATACGGTGCGTAATTTAGGGAATATGTTTGTGTATTGTCCCCAATATCTGTGTCAGTGTTGCCTCCTGATTATTTTCATTTATGCAAATGAAATGTCTTTTGTAATGAGCATTTCAAATTTTGTATCTTCTGCTGGTAGGGAGATTCTTCTGAAAGTTGTTGATACCAATAAGTTATATCATTTGATAGTTTTATCTGTCCCCCAAATGAACGTAATAATTGAAAAGCCACTAAATAAATTTAAGTAATATTAAATTAATTTGTTTTCATCCCCCTTTGTTCTAAGAAGTTAATGTGACTTAAAAAAATGCCAGAATTGCAACGATTTAAAGGATATCTAAGTGAGTATCTCAGGGTTAAGGGAAAATAAAGGTGGAGAGGAATAAGATGTAGTAGGTTTAAGATTAATTTACAGAACACATGCTGAGAGAATTTTCAGACCAGACAAACTGGCTTCAGTTATCTTATTAGTTAAAACAGACACACAAAAACAAATGCTTAGTGATATATTATGTCAAACCAATCCACCGCTTCAGAGAAGCACACTTCTTTGTTCTGAAACTGTATCCTGTGCATCCTTTTAGAGAAAATAATCTTTAAAAAAGATCCCAGATGTGTCATAGTAGGTTCGTCCGTTGTAGCAAATGCACTGCTCTGATGGGCATGTTGCTAGTGGGGTTGTGTGTGTGGTCGGCGGGTGGGGGGGGGGGGACAGGGAGGATGTTGATACTCTGTACTTTTTACCCAGTTTTGCTGTGAACCCAAAACCGCTCTAAAAAGTCTATTAATTAAAGACCGAAACAATATTCTCATAATTAATGCTTGCAACAAGGTGTAGGCTGTTTCTCATTCAGACCTTCAGTGTAAAGTGATGGCTTAATTCCAAGCACAAATGAGTAACAGCTGCCTCCTGGGGGCGATAGGAAGGTGATGGATAGGTAGGTCATGGGTAGTTTTGTTATGCAGGATTAGAGAATATCTCCTTTAAGCTATTGATATATTTTCCATATTCTAAATTGATATATATTCCAGATTCTCTTTTTTTTTTTTTTTTTACCGTTTTTTTTTTTTTTTTTTTTTTTTGGTATGCGGTCCTCTCACTGTTGTGGCCTCTCCCGCTGCGGAGCACAGGCTCCGGACACGCAGGCTCAGCAGCCATGGCTCACGGGCCCAGCCACTCCGCGGCATGTGGGATCCTCCCGGACCGGGGCACGTACCCGTGTCCCCTGCATCGGCAGGCGGACTCTCAACCACTGCGCCACCAGGGAAGCCCTATATTCTAGATTCTTATGGAGTATTTATATGGGTCCTAACTCATTAGGCCTCCCCTATATAATGAATGGTTTTATAATAGAAAAAAATTGCCTTGGTAATCTCATCCTTGAGAAAAGGTAAGGGATGCACAGATAGACGAGATTAAAAAAAATGAATAAAGTAGATGGGAAAGGTTTGGGAGGGGTCCTTCTGATGATAGAAAGCAGATTGCTTTACTTGGCTTGCAGGCATTCTTTTGCACCAGGGCATTAGCGGAATCTCAGTAAACTAAGGGCCAAGTGCCTCATTGACTTTGAGAAAAATGATTTCGTATTGGGCTCTTTTAGCTAAGTAAGTCTTAGAACAAGTTCTCTAAGTTGTAGCTACATACTACCTTTTCTTTTTAAAAAGTTTATGTGATCACTTCATAAGGAGAAAAAACAGGTAAAGCAGATCTAAGTTCTTGTTTAAGTTACTATTGTCATTTATGTTATTTGGTGTTATGGAATGGGAATAGATGAATGCCAGTGCATGGGAGGTCAAAATATGAAATCACTTACCTGATTTGTGCAGTTCCAGTTTCTATACAAAGCACACGGCTTTTCTGTTTCTTGCTTGGATACAGTGACTTGCCATTTCCCATTGCTAATATTCTCAGCTGTCTCTTCATATGATTTTCTTTTATGGGGTGTAGGGGGACATGATATTATGATGTACTCTTAAAATATTCTTCTGGCTTGATGGCACTGCATATCTGTTTATTCTAAAAATCAATACCTATTTTCAAAAAGTGAATGAGATCAGAAAGAGTGAAAAAGAAATGTGCCCGAGCCTAAATGCACTTCTGACTAAACAGACTATTTACTATATATTCAATTAAAAACGTAAAACCTAATTATCGGTTAGAATTATGGAATTGGGGTACAGAAAAGAACAAAGGAAAAGGGGAATTAGTAGAGACTACAATTAAAATTCCAAACCTTTTAATAGCCATGAAATTCAAGTAAGTATATAAATCAAGATTCTTCAGACTACTTACACTGCAGACAATAATGAACCATTTCATCACTTTAAATTTTCAGCGATGATTGTGTTTGGAAAGTCTCACTGAATTTTACCCTGAATATTACTTAGCAATTAATATTGGAATATTGAGCAAAAATGCATTTTACCTATGCTTTCTTTTCATGTGCTTCATCATGTTGGTCATTGGAAGTACAGACCTTCATATTTTTAGGTTGTTCTCTTAATAGTGTGAAGCTTATTTTCATGGTTTAAAAAAACCCTTGACTTTATTCATTAACAGTGTAACTTACACACATGCGCGCACACACACACACACACACACACACACACACAAATGAACCTTTTTGTGATCATCTTATCCTTTGGACTAATTTTTCTGAAACTTGGAGGATTTATAAGATACTTCTGTCAGTGCCTTCATTGTAGTTGCCTTAATTCTTGTAATATAAACCGTAGCATATACCTTCATAAGGGACATCTAAACTTGACAGTGCTCATCTGTAAATAAGAACTCCTGTATGTCTTTTTGTAGAATACTTTTTACTCTAATCAAGGAGTTGTAAGGAAAACTTGTCTTGTTTTTCTCACAGGAAATGCCACCTTCCATTCAATATGATTATTTTCATATTCCTAAATGTATCCTACGTGCCTTGCATCTGATTTTAACTTCAAAGAGAAATGACAGAAGTGGCGTAGAAATATGTAGGTAATTTAAAAATTACAGAGATCTGTAGGAATATTATTTTTTACATCCCTCGTGACCACCAATTCTAATAACAACTAATAAAGGAGCTAAGTATTTCTATTTCAGAACCCTTCCTCTCCTTACCACAGATAATTGGAAAGCAGCTTTCAGGAAAAAATATTGAACTGATAGGGATGGAAGAAACAACACAAATAGTAAACTGGAATATTAGTAACAGAATCAACTTCCCAAGACGCTAGGAAAAGGAAAAAGAAGCAAATGGGTGATAAGAGAGGCAAGAAGAATGTGAGAGATGCAGTTAGAAAGGAAGTCTAGAGGTTAAATGAAGAGATTTAAGTACGAAAAATTATATAATATGAAAAAATATGGGCTGTTTATCCATGTATGTACTACTTCTCTGCAAAACTATGTAATTCTATGTAAATCCATTTCCACTTCTCTGCATTTCTTTCTGTTGATATATATTTCCATCTGATATCATTTTCTTCTGCCTGAAGGAGTTATTTTATCATTTCTTATAGTGTGCATCTGCTGGTGATGAAATCTTTCAGCTCTTGTATGTCTGAAAAAGTTACAGTTTAGCTTTTGGTTTTGTGAGATATTTCACTAGGTGTAGAATTCTAGGCTGACAGTTTTTCTTTCAGTACTTTATAGAGATTGTATTCCACTCTCTGATCACTTACATTGTTGCTGATGAAAAATCCATTATCATTTATTACTTCTTTTGGGTACAATATGTCTTTTTCTGTTTGTTTTTAAGATTTTTCTCTTTATCATTAGTTTTGGTGTGCCTAAGTGTAGCTTTTTTTTTCTTTTTTCATGTTACTTGTATTTGGAGAGACTGGAATGTTTTGGATCTGTGAGCTCACAGTTTTCATCATATTTGTAAATTTTCAGGTATTTTTTCTTCAATTATATTTTCTGTCTCTATCACTTTAAATGGGAAATCCAATTAAATGTATATTGGCCAACTGAGTTGTGCCACAACTCACTGATACCGTTTTAATTCTTTTTTAATTCTTTTTTTCCTGTGTTTTATTTTATGCAGTTTCTACTGCTATGGATTCAAGTTCACTAATCTTCTCTTTTTCAATTTCTAATGTGCCATTAATCCCTCTAAGTATATTTTCTTCTCAGACAATGTAATTTTTATCTCTAGAAGTTTCATTCAGTCTTTTCTATATTTTCAATGTCTCTGACATTTAGAATATATGGATTACAGCTGTGATTACTGTTTTAGTGTACTTTTCTGCTAATTCAAACATTGTGTCAGTCCTTGGTTAGTTTTGATCAATTTATTTTTCTCCTTATTATGGATCATATTTTCATGCCTTTTTGTATGACTGGTAATTTTTATTGAATGCCAGATGATATAATTTTATCTTGGTGGATGCTTTGTTTTGGGACAGAGTTGTGTAACTTAAAACAGTTTGATTTTTTTTTTTTTTTTTTTTGCTTTTTAAGGTCTTCTAAACAAGACCTTTCTGAGTACTGCACCCCATGTTCCGTGAATTATGAAATTGTATAACAGGTACTACTTCATGTCCTATATAAAGTGTCAAGTACTTTCCCCTGTAATCCTTTTGGATGATTCTTTCCCTGGTCTCGGGTAGTTTCCTTAATACTTGTGCTGATCAGAAATCTACTGAATAATTAAAATCTCTGCAGATATCTGGGGTTCTCTGTGTATCTTCCTTCTCCCGTGCTTTGTCCTGCCTTGGTCTCCATGGATACTCAGCTCCATCTCCGTAAGGGAGTGTGACTGGATTATAGCTCCTTGCACTGTGTCTTGGGCATTTTCTCAAGGAAATAAGCTGTGAAAATAATTGGGTTTATCTTGTTTTCTTTTCTCTCAGGGATCACTGTCCTTTATTGTATCATGACCAATGCTTTGAAGAAGGTTGTTTCATATGTTTCTTTTTCCCCCCTGCTGGATTTGTGTTTGTGTGTGTGTGTGTGTGTGTGTGTATAGTGGTGAGAAAAAGAAGTTAAATCCAGTCCCTGTTACTCCATCATGTCAGAAGAGAAACCAGTATATATAGTTTTACTTTATGTGATAGGTTCTCACAGTGGGTTTACTGGTTCTACAGATAAGTGTTTTTTAAATTTTCATAGATATTGGCAGATTTTGTTTTAAAATGTAACAAATTACACTTCTGCCAGAAATCTATACAATATGAAAGTACATTTTCCTACATAACTTCAAAATTGGTTCGTTTTAAATGTTTCCCATCTGGTAAAAAGTTATCAGTTGTTTTTAATTAATAATTTGCATTTCCTGTTATTGAGTTTAAGCATGATTTCATATGACTGTTGGTCATTTGAATTGGCTCTTCTGTGAATTGCTGAGTTGTATATTTTGCTCATTGTTTTATGCTTTATGTGGGTGGCCATTTTCTTATCAATTTGTAAAAAGCACACTGTGTCTTTAAAAAATTAATTCTGTGTGTAACTTGTAAACATTTCTCTCTAACATTTTTATTTTCTAATATTTCTTTATTGGTTTGTCTTATCCCTGATTTTCAGTTTAAAATTTTTTAATTTTAATTAGTTGATTGAAAATAGCACATTTAAAAAAAAATAACGGCAAGGTTTTGTAGTATCTTGAAAGATATCCTTTTCCCTGCATTGCACAGGTAGTGTTCTGGTATTCCTTGCAAGGTCTAAGATTATCTAGGCAGTAAACTGGGAAACTGAAACCAGAACATCTGTTTCTATGTCCTTTCCATTTTGCCATAGATCTGTTACTTGAATAATCATAATCTAGTAATTAAAGTAGACTTTCAGTTTCTGAGGAAGGAAGGAAGGAAGGGAGAGAAGGAAGAGATAGACAGAAAATAGAGACCTTTAAACCATGAAATTTTTAAAATTCAAAACATATGTGTCTGTTACATCTAGATTATTTTGAGAAACAAGTTATATCACTGTCATCAGCAGACCCATCAAATGAGATTCAACACATCTCATAAAGTTTTGTTTTATCAATCAAAATTTCTAAACCAGCTGGTAATAGTTCTACTTGAGAGTGAAATTTGAGTGTGTAGTTCAGTACATACAGTAGTGATAAAAGGAAATATAAGAGTATAGAGTATTAATATCATATACTCTTTTAATGGTATCGTCTTGAGGATTTCATGGATGATACAAGATGGTACCAGACTGGTGTGAAGCAAGTTCTGAGACCATGATGTCTACCTGCAGGTTAGTTCACTTTCAGCTGAATGCTAGTATGTATTTTAGAGATGAATCCTATAATCATAGCTTTCTTGCATCTCTAATTGAATAGTTATACATTAGTCCATGATAAGAAGACCTTGTCCTTTCTTTTAGCTTTAACGCCAAAAGAGTTTGAAACTTTAAATGGTTCATTTTTCTTTTTTGTACTTTTGAAGCTGTCCAAATTTCACTCAGTGGTATTCTTTCATTTCTATCATAAACAATCTGTTGAAGAAAGTGGATATTCCAATTAACCACTTACCTGACACTACAACTTCCTCTTCAGAGTGGTACCTTAGCTTTGAGATACACTGAAGCTTGACGCTCTTGTGGCATTTCACTAGCAAACATTCAGGTGGATTGTATTAAGGACATTAATTTCCCTGTCAATCTCTCAGAGCAGTGCTTCAGAAATGTCCAGTAATATAGCAAGTATAATAAGAAGACCTGAACTCATTGTCATAACATAATGTTGTTAAATGTTGTTATTCAGTCTATTCTACTGTCTTAACCTGCAGACTTACATAGTAGTGACATTTATATGTGATGTCTCTTTGTAAGACCATCACATTATGCCATATTAAAAAAGAAAGGGAAAAGAAAATATATAAGTGCAGTTAGAAGCTACAAAAAGCAAGCAGCGTTTTCAGATTTCACCAAGTAAAATTTTTTTTCCAGGATAAATGTTATAATGTTTAGTATTTTGTTTAAAAAACAGAATTTTACAAATATGGTTACCGTTCCATAGATCCCATGCATTATCTATCCTTATTATTCCAATTTTACTAATAGTCGTAACAATTTTGTGAGTTTTGTGTCTTTGTAATTTTCTGTCTTGTGATTTTTATGTCTTTGTATCCTCAATGACTTGTGTACAGCTGCATATGTAGTAGAGAGTCAAAAACACTTACTGATTTTTTCTTCAACAATTTAGAAATATATATTGAAAATCTATATTGAATAGCTTACAGGTGACATAAATATTAGTGAGATAAATTAATACTTACCTTCAAAGAACGTATATTGAATAAGGAGGATAAGACAGAAGCATACAACACATTCACACATACACGTATTCACACAGAAACCAAGCAGAGGTTAGAAGAAACCATCCATAAAGAGCTGTAAAACATATTGTTGTGAGCGTTTAGAAGAGGGCTTGGAAACCAAGTCAGTGAAATCAAGAAAAACTCCATGAGGAAGTGTAATTTAACATGACTTAGGAAGAAGTTTTACAAATGGCTGGAGAATGAGGAGGTTCTAATACTGAGAAAACATACATCTGAAAGTTTGAAGGTATAGATGGTTTTCTTGGGGAAAAAAGTGATCAATTTGAATAAAATACAGGAAGTATTCACAGGAACAGAGTAGGTCATTGTATCCTTACTTAGGACCCATTACAAAGGTACAATTATTTGTAAGCAAAAGAATTTATGCTTCAAAGTTTTTTATAAGTAGATAGATGGAGTGACAAAGCAACAACCATAAAAGCACCAAAAAATATTTTCAGCAAAATTGGAAGACTGAGAAAACCCCACAATCTAATATTGTCAATATTTCCAGAGGTAACAGATCTGGACAGATGGGGGCATAATATTAGAAGGTCTCAGAAATCCCCAGGAATTAATCATTACCTTAAGGACACTCTCGCACTTAGTCTGCCATGAGCAAGACAATGCACAGGGAGTGAATGCCTGTTAAACAAATAGAGAGGTGATACAGGAAGATCAGAGTGACCCAGAAACAGAAGCTCAGAAAATCACAGCAAAACTGTCTCTTCTAATCATTAAGGAAATCACTATGAAGCCCAGGCTGTGTTCCATGCCAGCCAACAGCTTGTGAAGAAACTTGAAACTCACAGCCGATATCAAAACCCCCCTTGAGCCAGGTTGGTTGAGGGAAGGTAGAAAAGTCATGGTTACAGTCTACTTGTAGCAACATAAAAGGGAGTCATGATCAGGAAAGTCTGAAAAATGACCCTGGCCCACTCATCCAATCCAGAGAAAAAGCTTATGAAGAGTTGTTTAAGAAAATGCCCCAATTCAAATAGAACCAACAAGATGAAAATATATAAGATTCATACAAAGATATTGTAGAACATATGAAAAAATAGCAGTACAAGTTTTTTCTTTTTTACAGAGTAGCAAAACTCATTAAAAAGATGTTGCCACAAAGTAGAGACATTCCAAAATGAATTTTAAAAAATTGAAACAATTACTTCTATGAAGGAAGACCAGAAAACACATATACAGAAATTCTCAATATGGCCAAATTGTAGGATGGTAAACAGAAACATGCAGAGCTCAGGAAATGAATATAAAAAGACAAAATCATTTGAGGAATGAAGACTAAATACAAGAAGCACAAAGGAGAATAGATCTCATATAAAATCAGTAACAGAAATAAATGATAGAATTGAAAAAAATTAATAAAGGTGTTATTTAAAGAAGTTGAGAAGAAAAGTAGATATAGAAGACAGTCAAGGGGGATTCAATATATGCACAATTCGATCCTCTGTGCCAAAAATAGAATAATAAAATACAACAATGAAATGTTTACATTGAGATGAAAAAATAATATGTTAAATGGCGTTACATTTAGAGTGTCCATTTCAATTTAATCTTTAACTGTTAACATCACTTCAGTTGATCCATGTCAGCTTGTCCTATTCACGTCTGTCCTATTCACATCCATTTCTCAAAATTGTGCTCATTTCAAATGCTTGAATGCTTAGTCAAATACTACACTTCTCAGTAAGTTCAAGTATCTCTCATAATTGTCTGCCCCATAGGATGTGATCACTTGCTTGTTCAATTTTCATAGAACATTGAGTCTTATGACACTCATTATAGTTTGAACTTGCCTTATATTTAATGGTTTTTGTGTGTGTGTTTTATTAACATACAGATTTCGTATCATTTTCTAAAGTGACGTGGTAATAGGTGGCGTATACTTTATTAAGTATTCAGTGTTTGGAATGTGCAGTTGAACATTGTAGGTGGTCAATTAATATTTGCTGATTTAATGAATAATGTACAAGTATTGATGACTAGGTTAAATGATTTTTTTATGGATTCAATCCAGCTTATTACTTTTGTCAGTTATTTCCAGAGGCAACAGATCTGGACAGAGAGGGCAGAATATTAGAGGTCTCAGAAATGTACCCATGAACTGTATACACTATACTCCTCACTTGCAAGCTTTGGTAATTTGAGCCACAGTAAACAAAGTATATGTATACCTGTATGTGTGTGGGTTTGATAAAATACATATATGTTTAAAAGTGTTCACTCTAATCTGAGTTGGGATTGAACTTTCTGGCATCTCCAAATCGAATGTAGGAATTCAGGCTGTAATTGCTTACATATTTCGGAGGCTTCTCTCCACACCACACCTGTGTCATTAATTTTTTTCCTCTTGAAACATTGTTCATTAACAGATTCTAATTAAAATTTTGCACTTTCTGACTTTATCCATCATTTGATTAGCCAGATTGAATAAAAGACTATAGAGATTGCAGTTTCTATATTAAATAATATGGGCTCATTATTTTCTGCCTCCGAACTGTCAGGTACATAATTTATTAATGTCTCTCTGTAACTTTTAAATTGCTTTGTGCTTTGTTTATCTGTCCAGCAACATCTTCCACAATTTCCCTACTTTAGGATAAATCTTGAATGATACTAAAATATATCTAATTCTTTGAATATGCCTTTTCATTCCCTGTTGCCCATCCACACAATGTTCTTTCTGCTTGCAGCACCTTCCGCCATTGCTCACATGCAAAGTTCATGCTTAAGCCAATAGCTCTAAATGTTTTTCCTTCATGGGAGAGGCATATTGGTTCATTTTTCTCTCTGCTCCTCTCGTGCTTTTTGTATTCAATCATCAGAGCAATTTTCATGTTGTTATAATTGTTTCCTTATATGCTTCTTTCCCACTGGATTTTAAACTCTTCAATAATGTGAATGTGTATTCATGATTTAAATGTCATAATCTTTATAAACCCATTATTTTAGATAGTGCTTGCAACCTGGTGTTCAGCAAATGGTCGGTAATGTTTTATTTAGTTAACTTACTTTAGATGGAACTAAACTCTCTTTATATTTTCTCACCAAGGAAGTCCCATTAAAGTTGTATTTTTAAATTTTTAAAAATGTTCAAGTCTTTTGCGCCTGTTGCATTGTACTCTATAATCCACTGAGAATCGTAGCTCAGTGACCTTTCCATTACAATGGATCTATGAGTAATGTGCTTTATCTTCACGTTTTTGATTTCCTCTCTCTCTTTCTGGACAGCCTGAACAAGCTACCTCATCTCTCTGTGCTTCACTTTCGACCTCCATAAAATAGGGATAATAATAACATCTACCATGTAGAGTTATTGTGAAGGTAAAATAAAGTTATATATGTAAAGTATTTAAAACAGTATATAAAACATACATCGCTAAAATGGTTCCTATCACTATGATTGCTATTTCCAGCTGCTTCTATTTCCTTTACTCATTTTGACTTCACACAGTGCTTAAATGGGAAAAAGACCTTGCACAATCTCTTTGGAATACCAGCCTATCCTGTATGTGGCAGTTCTTGAAAGTGACTGCTTCTCAGGTGCTGAGAATTTTTCAGTCTGCCTACAACAGACATGGGTTTTTTTAAAGCCTTGATTAGGGCCAATGATTAGAGCCATTCCTCAGAAACAAAATTGACTCTGTACGTTCCAGAAGCAATTCAGTTTATACCTGATCGTACTTAATGAGAAGTTCCACTTTAAAAGGGAAAATAAAGCAGGAATTATAATTATCATTACTAATATTATTACTTGGTAGTCCATACCTGTGCTGTGGTCATGTCTGTAATCTAGGAACCAAAAACTTTGTTAGTTTACTGTTATCATTATAAGTCCTTCTGAGGAAATAAATAGCTCTGATTCTGCTGAGAAATATGTATTTACAGTCAGGTAGTTAAAGTTGAGATGAAGAGGGGTGATCTGGCTCATCTATCAAATATGTGTGAAAGTACATGTCTGTCAGAATTAAATATAATTTGTGAGTGCCTAATTACAAATGGATCTTAATGCTCACGTGACTCCACTATTTCTGCTGCTTTGTCTTTTTGTACCAGTTCTTTACCTCGAAATTGCATGGTAATTTGGGTGTACTTGTGACTTGTAGAGTGAGAAACCTAGGACAAAAATTTTTTTCAACTTGGCAGTTTGTTGGATATCCAAAAAGAATCACATGTTATCAATAGTTATTGAATTTTTTGATCTCTGAACTTCCACTGGGATACAAAATCTCAAACATTAACATTTTATCAGTTGATTCAGTCGAATGCATCTTTTGATACAGAGAATATATCTACACTTACCAATAAGTTGACTAGGCAGTTGAATAGTGTATTATGGTAGTGAATGCTATTAAAAGAAATTAGGAAGACCTATATTGACCTCTAGTATTTATATGAAAATATTTTGTGAATAATAATGCACAGTTTCTTAATTCACATATTTATTGATCATCTACAATGTAACAGCATTTGAAACACTAGAATCCTTGTCAACAACAGATAACAGAATCTTTGCCCTCACAAAGCTTATGTTCTAGTGCAAACATGATTGTATAAAAGATGTATATCATCAGTTAACATTAAAATTATACATGAAAGGCTATTGTTAATTATCTTATCAAAAGAAACATTTTAGCAGGTAAAGAGAGTCAGGGTTTGCTTTATATCTACTTCTGCAGATATTTAATTAAACAATTCTCCCCCAAACTGTAAACCATTTTACCAATTAAATTCTTACAATGGGGGCTTTCAACATAAAGGGGCTTTGTATTACGAGCCTTTGCCTTGGCTTTTTGCCTTTGCCTATAATGCTCTCCCTAAATATTTTAATAGACTAATCTCTCATTTCAGTCAAGTTTTTGTTGAAATTCCCTGTGAGGGAATGTCTCCCACCCTTTCTGATAGAGTACCTCCATACTGTCTCTCCTTACCTGCTTTATTTATTTTTTGTATGCTTACCATCAACTGATCTATTACCTGTATTTTTTGCTTACAGTCTCTTTTACCATGTAGAATGAATGCTTCATGATAATGGTGAATTTATTCTATCACTGCCATATCCCCTGTCTCTGTAATAGTGATGAGAACATGGTAGGCCTTCAATAGATATTTAATGATGAATTAAGTAATAATGTATATAAATGAAATTTCAAACTAATTCTATATAAAAGGGGTTTGTATCAAACAGTTATCTGAAATGAGGAAGAGTCTATTTTGTTCTTTTTGGCATAACAATGATTTATTTACTACAAAAGAAGATTGGGTAGTTTTTCAGCTATAACTCAAACTATAAATACCAAGTTTAGTTGCTTCTAATCATTTCAGTTTTGTTTCTTTTTTAACCTTTTAAATGTTACACACAAGCAACCTCATTTGAGCAAGCAGTCTACTTTTAAGACAGATTTTTGTAAAAATACTGGTTTTTCTTTACTATGCCGTTTTACCCAGAATTTAATCAATTTGAGAAGGTGATAGTGTCTTTTACAAAAGAGTTTTTACTGAATACTAATTACCAGAACAGTTTTTAAAATGCAGTTCTTCTAGGGAGCAGAATAATCTCATTTCTTTAAATCTCAGGTTTACCTTTAATAATTATTGTAAAAGAAACTTCATTTCACCAGGGAAATTATGTAAGCAATATATTAATAGTTTGATCAAAATGCTGCCTCAGCAATTAATTGTTTTCTCACAATGTGGGTCCACTTCAGCATGGCCAAACAAGAGGAAGCAACAGCAAATACTTGATAGAAACTGAGAGAAAAGGACATGGAAAGTTTCATGTGGAGACTGAGCCCTGTTCTTGGTTCGTATTGTTTTGAGGCCAATGCATTGCACATAATTGCACATAATTACTCAGTGAATCTTTATTTGATGAATATGTCCTAAATAGTACATTATGTAATAGCATTTTAGGTTTAGTTAGGCAGTCAAATCTTAAAATATAAGTTTCTAGAAAAAGATTCTTTACGTTCTAGTGTTAATTTTTTAGTGATGTTAAATCAGTTAATTGAGTCTGTATGAGAGACATTACGTCATAGGCTGACCAGATAGCTAAACCCTATCATTTTATAGCTGAGAAACCATATGTAGAGGGAGAATAGTTCAACAGAAGCAAATAAAACCAAAACCAAAATTACATGCACTTGAGAACTGTTAGGTATTTTACAGCCTTCTTAATCAATTGATATTCTTAACTAAATTTATCTTTCATGAGAAAGTAAAGTGTTATCTGAATACTAAAATAATTTAAGCTAAGTCTCACCAAAAACATTGTTTCAACATATTTTGAAGAGTTTTACATTTTTAAGCCACACTAATTACTATAAAGAGAACCATCTGAATCACATTGATTCTACTGATGTCTAAACTTGAGAGCACTCTTAAAATGCAGTTTGCCAAGGTAATTAGTGGTCTCTTTGCTTTTATTTTCCAAAACATCTTTTTCTGTTTTTATTTTTAACTTAGGTTTCTGAATGTCTAAACATAGACCTATTGACAATATAAGATTTTTCATATTTATGGTCAAACATGACACTTTCCTGTTGGTCATTTCCAATAATATAGCATTTTTTCCTCATATTGAATCCTTAAAAGTGATCCTACAACTAAGTGAAACGCTGATGCAGTGGACATGAAATGTCAGTCCCAAGGTGACGTATCTGTCACATTAGCGCAAGCATTGGCTAATAGAAGGCAGGGAGTGGTTTATAGAAAGAATTGTTTCCAGGTTTTTAATTACTTTGTACTGTCAAATATTATTCTTATATTATTACTTATGTTAGTATAATATATTAATATAATCAGTGTTACTTATACTATTACTTAATTTTATACTGTTGTGATTATACCATTATACAATTAATGACTAGTTTTCTTTAAAACAACTCACTGTGCAAATAAAAATACATATATTTAAAAAGGGAATTATGTTTCACTGTCATAACCGTATAATAACCTGGCATCACTCTCTCATATAGAATGTTAACAGTAAAAATAAATGCAATGGAAACAAAACAGTGATATAAATTTATAACAATAAAATATCAATAATAAATCAATAGTATATAAAATTCATACTAAAATATTTTTATTTGATAGAAGAGTAGAACTATTTATAAAAAAATATTGGATTCAGGGTTGCATAGTTGAAGAATAAGACAAGGTTCAACATCAATGTCAATTCTAGTTTAACTTGGAGACTGTGTTAAGAATCACTGAGAGGTCTCAGTTGAAAAGAATAACATATATTTAAAAGTTTTTTTTTTAAAATGATGTAAGTTTAGTTTTGTAATAAAACTCATACATACCTGAAGAAAAAAACAGTATATAAAATGCAAGTATGTGAAGAAATCCCCAGAATCTGTTGTTCAGAATTTGGCAAGATAGTTGGTAATAGACTGAGATTTCTCTTTTTATTGCTTTATCCTATTATTCATACCACTTGCTTTGTGAAATTACATAGTAAGACCTTTTGGAAAGACTTTCAATTATTTTTTATGATGTTTAATTGTTTAAAGGATATTTTTCCAGGTTAATACTATTTGAACATAAAGAAATTCAACATTTGTTAGTGTTTGAAAGTTAATGAGGTCACTGGAATCCTGCCCAGAGCCCTGGGCACACAGTCAGATTATATCATTTGTTAAAAGTTTATTGTATTTCAGACTCTGTACTAAGTGCTTTACAGCAATTATTTTTCTCACAATTCTTGTGGTTGGTAGGTATTGGTATTATTACACATCTTTTACAGAGAAGGAAACAGTCTCTCAGAGACATTAAGAGAGATCACTACATGGCACTAATGAGTGGGGAGTTAGACCAGAACGTAGGTCTTTACACTCTGGATCTGTGCTCGCAAATGCCCTTCTCCACTGCTTCAGTGGGAGCATGAGTGGAACCCGGAGCAGTAGAGACTCCTCTGTCTTCTGAGAACACTGAGCTCCTTGTGCTGGTTGACAGGCTGGCCCAGGTATCTGTGATTACTTGTCTCAGGGGAGCCCCCAGGGCTGGCTATCACTTTTTGGAAAGCGCTCATATTATTTTAGTACAGCAGTATTCTTTCTTATGAATTGAAATATTTATCAATCCAGAAAACATTTTGGCCTTGTGATGCTATTTTTCTTTAAAAATAAATGCTTTCTTAATTTCTCTGATATTACATTTGTTCTTAGCTAAAAGGTCAAGATTATAGCAAGATTGATATTAATATTGCTATCCTTGGTGCAGTGTTCCGTTTGTGTGGTATAGAAAAATGAATGATAAATTCTCTTAAGCCATAATTATATTAGAGACTATTTATGATAGATTGGTAGGTTAAAGAATATAAAACTGGACACAAAGTATGAATTTCTTTGAAAATCTATATATTTATGAACATGCACATGGAAAATATTGCACATCTTTATTTATTTTATTTATTTTTTTACATCTTTATTGGAGTATAATTGCTTTACAATGGTGTGTTAGTTTCTGCTTTATAACAAAGTGAATCAGTTATACATATACATATGTTCCCATGTCTCTTCCCTCTTGCGTGCACATCTTTAAAATGTTAACTGTGGTTACAAAGAAATAGAGGTAAAAATTGTTATATTTTCCTATTGAGCACTACCTTTGTCCCACAATTAGTTAATACTGCCTAAAGAGGAAAAAATAAATTTTATCTTCTAATGTGTTTTTTTTTCTTTATTTCTCTGAGTCTGTATTATAGAAAGCCATTTGATCTGATTCTGAAGAATGTTCCTTTTAGTTTTGAACTAAGAAATACTTTCATATCTGGAGAAAATATTTCATTTTTTCCTTACAGGTGGAAGTTTATACTTTTACATTTTAGGGAGTAGAAATTGCCTATGAACTTATCTAAATATTTTGAACCCAGATAAAATAGAAATGTAAAAATTTAGTGTCACTGTCATTTTATTTTTTAATTCATAGATAAACTGAAGTAAAAAAGGAAGAAGGCAATTGCAGTGAGGCATTTTTGGAAGAAGCTGGTTTTATTGGGAAGTGTTTCTTCTGTTTTATCACACCGTCTCAAAGAAGGTGTGCTAACTTTGTTGGTTAGATTCTAGGACATTCATTTAACTACGTTGTTTCCAGATTAAGGTGTCTTTGTACATGAAGAGTTCAGCACACGTGTGTGTTGGCTGTTATTTAATGTCTAATGGAATTAGCACCCTTTGCAAGTTTATGAGTAAACATTAGAGGGAAATGTTTTTCTTGTGTATCTCTTTCTCTCCTACTTTTTCTGATGCAGGTGTATGTTGGATCAGTCTTTTCAGCGTATAGCGCTATATGCTAAAATTCAGATGGGGTGAAAATGCGTGAAAAAGACAGAAAGTGTCAATTGTATGCTTTCTCTGAGATTTAGGCCTTGTTTCAGTTATTGATTTGTTGCCGCTCAGCTCCAAATTTATTTTGCATTGCTTCTCTGTGAAAATGGAGTGTACCCCTCTATTTCTCATTTGTCAGCTAGAACAACTTCCAATTTTGTCACTAGAGGATGCTAGAGTGAAGGAAGGTGCTTTCTTTCTAGGTTCAGAGTACTCTTCTCACAGCCTCCTGAATCTCTGGCTTCACCAGCTTCTGGTTCCTACAGTGAACAGATGGTCTGGTTCCTGCAGTGAACATCTGGTCTGGTTCCTGCAGAGAACATCTGGTCTGGTTCCTTCAGTGAACCGCTGGTGGCTGGCAGCACACAGCAGCTAACAGAAAAAAAAAAAAAAAAAAAACCCTTCCAGTTACGCCCTCTGGTGGCCTCAGAGTGCAGTGCTGCAGTGAGGCTCTCCTTGGGCAGTTTTATAGTGCATTCTGGGCTGTGGCATCTCCTTGTGGATGGCTTTCCCTGAAACTCCAGAGGACAATTTCCAGCAAACTTTACTGGCCAAATATCACATCCAGAGAACCACAGCCATTTACACTCCAACAAAATCTGAATTTCAGTGCTAGGAGGAGGGTGATGCTCTCTTCATCTGGTGCTGTATCTCAGCCCTACAGGTGGTGGCTGCTTCTTATATTTGCTACTTCAATATTCTTTAGAGATTTTACTTTTAACAGCCAATGCTTTGTTACTCCAATCTGCTTTTATAGTTAATGATTCTTTTTTTTATTTTTTACATCTTTATTGGAGTATAATTGCTTTACAATGGTGTGTTAGTTTCTGCTTTATAACAAAGTGAATCAGTTATACATATACATATGTTCCCATATCTTTTCCCTCTTGCATCTCCCTCCCTCCCACCCTCCCTATCCCACCCCTCTAGGTGGTCACAAAGCACCGAGCTGATCTCCCTGTGCTATGCGGCTGCTTCCCACCAGCTATCTATTTTACGTTTGGTAGTGTATATATGTCCATGCCACTCTCTCGCTTTGTCCCAGCTTATCCTTCTCCCTCCCCATATCCTCAAGTCCATTCTCTAGTAGGTCTGTGTCTTTATTCCTGTCTTACGCCTAGGTTCTTCATGACCTTTTTTTTTCTTAAATTCCATATATATGTGTTAGCATACAGTATTTGTCTTTCTCTTGTTAATGATTCTTTACGTTAAACTTTCCTGTTCAAATCACTGTGTGTTTTCTGCCTCCTGGAAGGATCCTGACTGATACAGGCCTTATTAGCCTAAGAATGATTCATGTGGTTCAAAGTAGATTAACATTCTCTGCACTGCTGTATGTGGCAAAATGCATAGATATTTATAATGTGTACATTTTACCCTCATTTATTACTGTTCAGTCTTTCCCCAGGTCTCTTGAGAGAGGAGTCTGACAAAGACACTGTTGCCTGTTGTAGTAGTCATTCTAATTTCTTTCCTATTGAGAGAACTCTGTTTTCGTAGGTGGGAACATTGTCTTCTAGAATAAAAAGTTTCTAGTTCTCACTCTCCTTTTCATTAGAATGATATGTAAGTAAATTCTGGCCAGTGCATGTATAAGACAGAATGTTGCTTAAAGGGAACTAACCTAACTGAAAGGGACATGACCTTTTTTATACCTGTCTGCCTTTCCTTTGCCTACTGGTGTGCAACTTGATGTGATGGCTGGAGCTAGAGTAGTTATCTTGAATCATGAGGTCCTTCACTGGGGTCATAGAGCAGAAAGATACAAGCCTGTTCCTTGATGATACGATAGAGCAGTTAAACAGGTTCTTACATGCAACTTTTAACTTGTTTAAGCCACGGTTTGGGGGGGTTGCTTGTTTGTTTTAACTTTGCTGTATACATTTGAATATAAACTTTACTAATGCAGACGGATTATTTTTGGTCTTTATTCTGGCATTTTTTCATTTGTCTGGCCAAATATCATGCTAGTAAATCAATATTGTGATAAAATCAAATAGAAGAAAAATGTGCATCTGTGTCAGATTTTATTTTCCATATTTGTTGTACTAGTCAGTAATTTTCTGAGGCTTGTTAGGCATTCTACAGAGTACTGTCACCGGCAGGAAGAACTGCCATGGACGCATCACTCAGGGTGCCTGAGGAAGGAAGCATTGTTACAATTTATATGTGTTTCCACCATCTCCACTCATAGCTCTACTCTTTTATACTCATATGTCAGCCATTTCTTCTTCACATGACAGAAATCTTGTATATATGTTGGGATTTTATTCTACTTATTTTTCAAGGAAATGATTTCTTACACTTGAAGAGCTACAAAAACATTTGAAACATCAAAATGACACATCACACATTTAAAATCTTAGAAGGGACTCCTTAAGGTTTGTGAGGTTATAATGCCACCTTCCCTAATATTTGCCACTAAGATGTATTTTGCCCCTGTTTTGGTATTACTAGTTTCAAAGAGAAATGGGAGGAATCTCACTTCAAGTTAGAATGTAGAAAGAATGTGACAGACTTTTGTTTCTATGGTAACAATAACAAAAGGAAATGGATGAAATAAAAATCATACTTTTCTATGAATCAAAGTCCTGAACTTAAGGAAAGTGTGTTGAACTAAATTCCAGAGATAAGCAGGTATTTATAGGTGACTCGTGGGAACTTCCACACCAGGGGGCTCTGTCTGCTTTGAGTGTGGAGAGGTAGAATAGCAGACCAAGCACACACAAAGAGATTTGCAGATGGCAACATATTGGTCATCATTGATCAAGTGATTTAAAGCATTATATTTGTATTCCACATACAGTTTTAACTTTATTTTGGTATTCAATTAAGTGAGAAAAAACAAATCTCTCTACCCCTTTAGTTCCTTCTTTTCCTTTGCATCTCTTCTAAGAGAGAAAATTAGTCTGGTTGAGCCTGACTGTCTGGCATGAATTGGTCCATATTGAGTCTGGGGCAGGGCTGGACATGGTGGATTCTCTTTGTCAGGTTTTTCCGTTCATGAGACTGGAGTGGTATTGTACTAGGGCTGGGCCATGGCCACCTTTCTTCTTGTCTCTCTAGCTTCTTTCCTACTTGTATCTGTTCAAGCTGGGCTTCATGTTCACTTCCACTTTTCTTTCTTTCACATGCTTGCTCATTTGGGGGGTTGAGGAACTAGGTAAGGCTGGGGAAGGAGCTGGCTTCATGTTTGGGAAAGTAGTCCCAGGTCAAGCTTTGTATTCACATTGTTTTCCAGAAAACTGTGAACAGGATTCTAACCCAGTCGGTAATAAAATGATCACCGCCTTTTGTAGGGATCTCATGGGGAATGTGGTGACTTTGTGAAGGCAGAATTTCACTATTCCTGAGTGCTTTCACCCAAGAATCATTACATATTGCCATAGTAGACAATCACTTTATTAATAATATCAGAAACCCACAATTACATGGAAAAATCTGTTGACTGATAAATGTACTGATTATTACTACATCCTAAGTATTGAGTACTAGTTTAATAAACTTACATTAAAATCACTGTACAACATTGTGATCAGTTTATTTTAATTTGGATTTTAACTTATCCATGGCCTTCTCCCCACCATTATTCTAGTTAGTAAAGTTGTAATTGGCATTTTCATGTATCCATAATAAAATATTAATAATAATAACCTTAAATAAATCCTGAAGTATTTTAGAAAGATTAAGTTGTATTTAGCATAGTTTTAGTCATATGAAGGGGTATAATGTATCTAATAATACTTATTTAAAAAGGAAGCTGTACATTACATATTTATTATTAGATTAGTTTATGAACTATGCTTAATTTTCTGATTGTCCTAATAAAGAAAATTAACTCTATTACAAAGTTAGGAGAAAAAAATGCAAATAAAGAGAGACAGTGAATACTACCTAAAATCTATAAACCAAAACATGATATTTTTTGTTGCAACATAACATCTTAAATGTAAAAATGAGATAATTAGGGGATTAAAGAGGAAAAAAATCAAATTTTGAATAACCTTCCTTACTGGTAAACCTAGAGTCACTGCATGCTATCCATTTGCAGGTCAAGTAGCTTAATTTCCAAACCTAATACCCATAAAAGTCTCAATGAAATTAATTAACCCATTTATTTCAGTGGGAATATATTACACTGAGAATAACTCCATGAATTCATTATAGATGAAGTTAGCATCTCATTCTGTTCACTTCTACTTCTAATGCAATACATAAAAAGATATATATATATATGAAATACATTTGTTTAAAGTATTTTTTCATACAAATAGATAAAATATTTTTAGACTTGATTTTTATAACTGTGTTATAAATGCAATAAAATATATCGTTTTGGTTACTCCTAGGACAGTCGGCTTACAGACATGTTGTCTTAGAATTATTTGGAGTGCATATAGATATTACTATTTTTACGAAATCTCAGACTATAATACAGCACATGGAAAGGCATGCCTACTAGACAGTGTTTTTTCCAAAGAGAAGAGTGTGTTTTATATATAGACAGTGTGGTGCCTGATATGTAAACATTATTGAATAAAAGAGGAATGTAGCTGAATCAGATCTGCTGCTTCTGTGTTCCATGGTACTGTTCTGGATTTGGTCAGTAAAGAAGTATAAAAGCAACCCATACTATATGATGGATTCCAGACAGGGGGAGGTGAGACTGAAATTTTCCGGTGTTTCAGAGTACATTTATAGTGAAAAGTATTTTGATTATGTCTTCAAATCCCGTTAGGACTTTGTGAACTTTTACAGAACTGTTTTAGAAAAGAAGGAAAATGCACAAGCTAAAAATTCATGCAAGAGTAAACAAACCAGATACGTTAGAATATAGAAAAGAATTTGATATTAAACTTCCTGCAAAAAAAATACAGACTGGTAATAGATATAAAATACATTTCTTGGCTTAAATCTCAGCAATACAAGACTTTTATCTGCCTTTCTAGGACATTTTTCTCTTATGTAAATTTGCAAGCTTGAATGACACAGTGAGGATGTAAACAATTGGCATTATCATCAAGATGCAATCTACTAGTATTATAACACACCTTGTTAAAGGAATTGTTGCCAGAGGCTTTCAGTGAAGTCGAGTGTGTTACATTCTTTACATGATTTACTTTCAAAGTAAGACAGGTTTTCAGAGCATTCCACCCAGTAATGAATATCCGTAGTTTAGGTGTGTCACCCTGTAAGTAAATTCAGAAGAGAGAGAATACAAAAGAAAGACTCCTGCACGGTGACCATGCTACTCTTTTTGTATTTTAATGGCATGTGTAAAATAATAACACTTATACCATAGAGGACAGAAGGGCTTTCTTTCTAAGTATTCAAAGGACATGGCCCTAGGGAATTCTGAGGTTCATGCAGTTGCTATGTTCCTAGAGAGTACAATAAGTGGAAATTAATAAATGCACTAGCAAAGTCCACTAGGGTGTGCATGTGTGTTTGTGCCCATGTGCTAAATCTTTGTAAAATAATTTTACAATAAAGGAAGGAGTTACTTCTCTGTACAAACCTATGCATTTAGATTTTCATGTATTTGATCAAAAAGGAATATAAAACATCTTTTGGAGGTGGAATTATTAAAAGTTGATGAGAAACATACTTTAAAATATTTGCAGTGTTAGAGGGCCCTTGACTGAATGAACATGCCTTTGAGATTTATTTAGCTTCTTCATTGTATTTTTCAGCTTTGTGTTTTACCTCTTCTCAGAAGGTCACAGATGGGTCAAATAAGAATTCCCAAGATATCTAAGAAAAGCATTATGACTCAGTTCTTTAAAAGTAGATGGTATTCAACCCTTTGGAAGGTACTTTGACCCTTTTGTGAATAGGATGGACTTAAGAACTGTTTCACATTTTAATTTCTTCTGTATAAAATCTCTCAACAAAGTGTAAGTATGATTTTGTTGTTTTTGTTATTGCTATGTGGTTGGTTTGTCTGGGGATACTGGACAATCTCACCTGGCCCCTAGCTTGCTGTCCCCAGTGCAGATGTAACTGGGTGACATAATCCTGACCGAGGCACATCCTGTACGATGCAGAGGCACCTGGAAGCCATAATTCTGTTTGGGACCTTTGCAGACCATGACCTCCAGCCAGCCCCATGGTTTATGTGGCTACAAGTCAGATTTTCACCAGCCTTTCGGCAGCACTTAGATTCTGAGACTTACCTAATATGGGACAAAGATAGCAGTCAGTCTTTTGTCTTTAAAAGGTCTACCACACTTCTCCTCCCTGGAAACCCGTCGCTGAGGGTCTACCTGACCTTGTGCATGTTCCTCACTTGCCAGTAAAACACCTTCACAAAGCACGCCATCTTTTAGTGTCTAAGTAGAGACAAAGAGAAACAGCTATAAAGACTTCAAGTGGAAAAAAGTAATTCATTAGAGATACAAATCGGTAGCTGAAAGTGACCAAGAAAACCATTAGCCTCCAGGGAATTTGCAAATGCAGTTGTGTTTCCTCACAGGCTATGGGGCGCCCGTGGAGCCAACCCTGAGATGTGGTGTTAACCCTGATGACATCTAGAATTAAAATGATCAATGACTTCCCAAAATAGGAAAATTTGCCTTTTTCAGTCTTTGGAGTTTACCTTACTGAATTTGAATTTCCTATCATTTGAAACATAGAATTGACAGAGGAGAGAAAGACAAGCCTCTGCAAGAAAGAGATGCCTCACTGCAAAGAATGTGAAGTATCTCATGAAAACAGGAACCCCTCCTGGCACTTTGCCCTCCACCTTATTTAAGGATTTATGGAAATATGGGGTGATAGACATATTTTCCACATAAGCAGATAACCAGAAAAATGTTAGAAAATAGGGCACTTTCTCAAAACCCCTAGACTTTCAAGTTCAGTGATGCCACTAACACCATTACTTTACATTATTTTGGGAGAGCTGCAGTTCATGACACATTTGTGACATGTCATTCTTCCCAACATTGTATGGCTATTAGGAACCTGTCAGGGTGATGCAGGGGAAAGCTTTCTAGTATTGCTCTGTATTATACACCAGTGGCCCTCTTCCCTCTTCTATCTCTCTTTCAGTGAGGAGAACCTAGATAAGAATCAACTACAAAGGGAATCTGATCATGAATTTTGAGTTGACTGAGTGGTGTTATCCAAGCAACACAGATGTTCTTTATAAAGCATCTGGGCACAGTGCATAGCAGATAAGTCTCCCTTTGGTTTCAAGCCAGAGGCAGTACATCTATTTAATATCTTTGACTGTTATGGGTTTCTCCTGAAGAATTTCTCCTGTATAAATGATACTCTGAATGTGTGCTATGTTTTCTTACCTCAGACTCATTTAAGCTTTAGATTTCAATAGTGACTGTCTTTTATTACTCAAGAATGGATGAAAGCAGTAGTTGGAAATATGTTTTGTGGAAATGTGTATTTTTGGACTGAGAAGTGCCCAACAGTTTTCTCTTCCATATCTGAGTCTAGCAGATAGCATTCTGCATTTCTGCTTAGCTGGCAGGAAGTTTCAGAACTCTGTCCACTTTCTCCTTTAAATGCCAATTTATAAGAACTAAAGGTACCTCCTCAGGGAATGCATCCTTTAGAAACTGTCAGGGACATATCTGCACCTTGAATACAAACCTAAAACTAACATTTTTCCTAAAATTTATACAGGAGTTTAATAATATTCCTCTCTAGTGTCGAATGACAAATTTGGATGAAATTTGACTGCCTGTCCAGCTTCTAGAAAACACCAGAATATTATCTTATAGGAGGGTTCTCCATGTCACTTTTGGAGAAACTGGAAGGACATCTGGGGATATTTGAAGATTGTCTTCTGGGGAAAAATATTGAGTGCTAGTAGGTTTCGGTAATGTACATGTGAAATTATTTTCCAAGGAGAAGGAGTCAGTCTTGAGCAATTTATATAGAAAGCAGGGGTTACATTTATATGGAGAGAAGCATACGTCTTAAAAGTTAGGTAAATCTGGTAATGTATCTAACAGCTAGAGCTGTGGAATCTCCTTGGAAAGTTCAGTTGTTGGCCGGAGCAGTAGAGAAACTCAGCCTTATCTGCAAATCTCCAGAAGTCCAGAGAAATTCGTCTCATGTGGTTGAGAATAGAGCATGACGGTGCTCAGCCTTTTAAAGTGTGAAGGACACTTTGTTAATGTGACAGAAATTTGATTATCCTTATAGACTTATGGTTAGTATCTGCCTGCAGTTACAAAGGATGAATTCAATAACACTTTTAAATAATTTTTTTTATTCATCTCAGTATTATTTATACACATTCACAAAATTGTAGTGTAACCTTAGAATCCAAATTCCCCCAAGTCTCCACAGTCTGTAGTACAAATAGGTTCATATTAACGATACAGAGTTATGCTGCTTTGACTTACTCCCTTTGACGTATGCTGCATACTTCAGAATCTCATTGCCTTCTTTTACTCCATCAATTCAATTCTAGTCCAGGTATTTCTGAGACGTCTGTGATTTTCTCACCTGCAGGCACCAACAACCCTCCCCTGCTCTTCCACTTTGGGGCCCCTCATTAATAGTGTCTGCTATTAGTAAAGAAGCCACATAGTGGTGACTTTGCCTGGTACAATCCCTGAAATAACTTCCAGAGACAGAGGGATCAGTAGCTTATCGATTGAGGGTCACCAAGCACCAAGAGATGATGGATGTACTCAACACAGGGCAGCAGAGAGCTTCAGGAGAGAGCACCACCTAGAGCTTTCCTCCAGTTTTGAGTGAAACCTGGTCATTATTGATGGGCACTTGGCTCTGGTAGCCCTTTCAAGTGAGTGAAGGTTATTCTCTCATGCCTCAGGCATGGCATCCTTCTCAGTTCCTAATAGCATCTTCTGTAAGGCTAACCAAATAGTCGCCCTCCTCTTTAGAAGCCGTGTGTGTGTGTGTGTGTGTGTGTGTGTGTGTGTGTGTGTGTGTGTGTGTGTGTAAATTATATGGTTTAAATAAACATAATCATTGCTGTGTTAGTACAATAAAGTTTTTGTCTGTTTTTTGCTTTTTTTTTTTTTTGGTCTAGGATAAGTCTGATGATCCAACAAAATAACTTTGAGGTTTTCGTTTCAGTATGTGGCTTAATTTGACTTTCTCTTGATTTCCCATATTGCCAAATTGTATATGCCATAAATGATGTAATCCCTGGGAAAATACATCATGAGAATTATTTGCAAGATAATATTGACAGGAAGCCAAAAGGTGAAAACGCAAATGTCCATCAATACATGAATAAACAAAATGTGGTATATCCATAAAATGGAATATTATTTAGCCATTAAAAGGAATAAAGTACTGATATATGCTACAAGGTAGATGAGCCTTGACAACACTGTTAAGTGAAAGAAGTTAGATTCAAATGTAACATGTGTATGATTCTGTTTATATGAAATATCCAGAATTGGTAAATCCATAGAAACTGAAGGCAGATTGATGGTGGCCAGAAGCTGGGGAAAGGAAGGGCCAGAGGGTGACTGCTAAATGGGTATGGAGTTTTCTCCTGGGGTCATGAAAATTTTTTTGAAAGTGGATAGAGGTGCCGGTGGCACAAAATTGTGAATATACTAAGGGCCACTGAATGGTATACTGTACAGTAGTTAATTTGGTTATGTAAATTTCACAAAATTAAAAAATGTGTTGATAGGGTATTCCCTTTTGTTTTTAAAGTAATTGGTTAATTTTAAAAAAGTAATCCTTAAATAATTTTTACCCTATATTGTTTAGGTTGTAAAAAATCTCAGCTAGATTTACATTGTTTAGTTTATCCATAAAGATAGTATATAAGATTTTCTAATAGGAACCTGAAGACTTTGTCCTCCATATCCACCATGTCAGCTTATTTTTGGCGTGGAGAGCCTTAGAACTGGTCAGAGGGAAAAAGTTTCAGTGTCACCGTACATTTTGTACCAGCCTCAGGTATTTTATTGAGATATAGCACTTTCAGCAGCAACTTTTTGTCATAAGTCTATGTATTAATTAGGGTATCAGTCAGAAAAGACTAGGTCATGCTGCAGTAACAAACAACCTTGGAATCTGAGTGGCTTCATGCAGCAAAATTTGTTTCTTGCTCATGTTACATGTCTATTGCTGGTCAACTGGTCAGGTCATCACAGACCCTCAGAACATCCACCACTGCTAATTGTATTTGACATACAAAAGAGAAAAGATCCCTGATGTCCCTCAAAGGTGTCCACCTTTAAGGTACATGTCATTGTTTTTCCAAAGTCATTGATCATTACTCCTATAATCTCATCCAGCCTCAAGGAGACCAGGAAGCATGGTACTGCTTTGTGCCCAGAAGTTAAAAGAACTGGTGATAATAGCAGATAGCACTAATGACTACCATAATGAGTAAGCATGATATTCTAGGTTGTCAATTAGACCAACTTTCCAAGTAATCTATCATATAATTTAAGACAATTTGCCATCTGTTTTTGCTGTTGTTGTTGTTGCTGAGATCTGTGTTTTGTTCAGATTTCTGTTTGTACTTTCAACTACTACAGTGTTACTCAAACTTTATTCAAGTCATATCTTTGGTCAAGATATGAAGGATAGACATAGAAGGATATGTTAACACAACATTTGGAAAGATATGTTAACAATAGTTTAAAAGGGTGACTGAGATTCAGAACATTGAACAATTACAAAAAATTCTGCCGTTATCTCAGTATTCTATGCAGTAGGTCACTCTATTAAGCATGGTGTCACTTTTCAGTAGAATTGTCTCCTGCCCTAGCTTCACTGTCACATCATCCAGAAATAAGTAATTTCTCTTTGGTGTTTGATTAATGATAAATCATACCACTTACAGTATTTTATACATCAACCTCATCTCAGTATTTTATCTTATTAACTGTAAAACTATATGCCCTCAGTTGAAACAGAACTAAAATTTATACCTTAATCAAAATTTAATGGCACAAGGAAGGACACCCTTCACCTCTCTTTCTTGTTCTCTGCTTTCTTGCAGGCCACTCCCTGCCATTAACTGAGGGTTTGGGGATTGGACACACAGTATTTTCCCACATCAAAGTTACCATAATGTCCATGTTAAAGACATATATCACTGCTTACTCTCACATTTCTTTGCCTTTAAAAATGACTTTGCCTTCACCTCCACTTCTCCTCGGCCACCACTTCCATATTGTACCTGCACCTTTTCATCACGCAAACCTGACATCATTATCTTTTGTTTGAAGCATTTAAAAGATTCCTGTCTGGTATATTGTCCTGTCCTACGGTTACCTCTTTCCAGAATATTCCTAACATTGCCATTTTAGTAGTCTATTCAAAATGCAAATTTGATCCTATCAATCTACTCTTTAAAACCCTTCATTGACAGTTGAGATGCAGTCTAAATTCTTAGCATGTCATATAAGACCTTTTCTTAATTTCTCCCCTTTTCACTTTTAAACTTCATTCCTTACACTCTCACCCACTTACTTCACTCTCAGCCCACTTCTAGACCCATGAGTGTGCCATCAGCTCTCTTGCCTCAGGGAATTATACACGTTGCTCTGTTTTCCAGGAAGAGCCACGCCTTCCCTGTCTTCAGCCACTTACTGTTCGTCCATCACTTCTTAGTCTTCTATGATATGCCAAGACCCTTCTTTACGGCTTTCATGATATTTTGTGAGCTTATCATAATCCTAAGAGCTTCTCTGTATTTGTAAGCTTAACCAGAAGTAGATGTTCACTTATAATTGTTTAATAAAATCAATGAATTCCACCAGAAGTCACTTCGGCAGAGAGCAGCACAGCTGACTGAGGGAGCAGGCTATGGAGAATTCTCTAGTGAAAAGGGACTGAAATTGATTCTGGGGATTACTCATCATGAGATATTCAGAGGCTAGGGTATTTTTGTAAAACAGATTATGTATAATTTAGCTCTTGTAGAAAAACATTTATTTTTCTATAAGAAATATTTCTTATACTACGGCTTGGGCATAAAGTATTAGCACTGGACTTATTTGTGAGTCCAGCTGAGTCCAACAGAGAGAATTTTTTGACCTTAAAACAGGTATAAACACTGAAGCAAAACTTAACTTCTTTTGCGCAGATGTCCCTGGTATGATGGAAACACTAGAACAGGGTCAGCGTAATACGAACACCGAAGAACACCAAAAGAACATTGAATTTAGAGTGAGAAAAACTGAATTCTGTTATTAGCTTTCCATCTTCCAGCAATGGACCTTGAGTAATCCTTCAGACTTTCTGAATGTCTAGGTTCTTATTTTTCTAAAATGGTAATAACAATGAACAGTGTCCGTATACCTCACAAGATGTTATTATCCAGTTGGACAAAATATGTGAAACCACTTAGGACACCATAAAGGCATATAAGAGAGTAAAAGCATAAGTCATGTACAATTACATTTAATATTACTGTAAAATGGAAGTAGAAATTTAAAATACCTCCTGTGTAATCCCAGTGACAACTGAGGTTCCAAATGGCTTGTCTAGAATCTCATAAAATCCTAACAAGAGGTTAAGACAAAAATAAGCCCACTCTATTATATATACCAGCACAGAATTTTTTCTCCACTTGAGGTGGGGAAAGTAGACATTGTGAAATGTTGATATGCTTTTCCTCATACTGTCTTCAAGGACAGGTAAATGAAAACAAACAATTTGAAATAAAAAAAAAAAGCAAAGTTAAATATCAAACTGTGAGCAATACCTCATTAAGTAATATTCTACAATTGGGTGTGTGTGTGTGTGTGTGTTTCAAATGTGAGTGTCTATAATCCTAAGCTTTAGCTTATAGATCTCTGAGTTATGATACTCGTGACTAATTTAAAAATGGGAATAATTTCATAAACTTCAGCATAACTTTACTAATCTCTTTTCTTTACTCCTGAGTATTTCTCCCCTTTCAGCTGCTCGCAAGCCTCTTGCTTATCAAAGCCTAGTCTTTCCCCAAATTCCAGCAAACAGTACCTTTGTGCTCTTTGGCTCTGTCCCCACTCATAGCCTGTTAATAGGTAGATTGATTGATTGATTGATTTTATATTGTCTACAGGCTTTACTTCTTTGAGCTTGTGGTAAAATTAACACGACTTGAATTCTTACTGGTTTTCAACATTGAATAGGGATAGTGAATAGGACCCAAATTTTTTTTTTTGAGCATCAACCAATTTATTTAAACTTTAAAATATCCAATTTTATTTTATTGTTTTAAAAAATTTTATTGGCGCATAGTTGATTTACCAGTGTTGTGTTAGTTTCCAGTGTACAGCAAAGTGATTCAGTTATACATATACATATACTCATTCTTTTTCAGATTCTTTCCTCTTACAGGTTACCACAGAATATTGAGTAGAGTTCCCTGTGCTATACAGTAGGTCCTTGTTGGTTATCTATTTTATATATATTAGTGTGCGTATGTTAATCCCAAGCTCCTGATTTATCCCTCCACCCCACATTCCCCTTTTGGTAACCATAAGTTTGTTTTTGATATCTGTAAGTCTGTTTCTGTTTTATAAATAAGTTTATTTGTATCATTTTTAAAAATTAGATTTCACATATGAGTGATATCATATGATATTTGTTTTTCTCTGACTTACTTCACTTAGTATGGTAATCTCTATGTCCATCCATGTTGCTGAAAGTAGCATTATTTCATTCTTTTTTATGGCTGAGTAATATTCCATTGTATATATGTACGACATCTTCTTTATGCATTTCTCTGTCGATGGGCATTTAGGTTGCTTCCATTCTTCGCTATTGTAAATAGTGCTGCAATGAACATTGGGGTACGTGTATCATTTCAAATTATGGTTTTCTCTGGATGTATGCCCAGAGTAGGATTGCTGGATCATACGGTAGTTCTATTTTTCATTGTTTAAGGACCGTCCATACTGTTTTCCATAATGGTTGTACCAATTTACATTCCCACCAACAGTGTAATAGGGTTCCCTTTTCTCCACACCCTCTCCAGCATTATTGTTTGTAGCCTTTTTCACGATGGCCATTCTGACTGGTGTGAGGTGATACCTCATTGTAGTTTTTTTTTTTTTTTTTTGCGGTACGCGGGCCTCTCACTGTTGTGGCCTCTCCCGTTGCAGAGCACAGGCTCCGGACACACAGGCTCAGCGGCCATGGCTCACAGGCCCAGCCGCTCCGTGGCATGTGGGATCTTCCCGGACCGGGGCACGAACCCATGTCCCCTGCATCGGCAGGTGGCCTCTCAACCACTACACCACCAGGGAACCCCTCATTGTAGTTTTGATTTGCATTTCTCTGATAATTGATGATGTTGAGCATCTTTTCATGTGCTTTTTGGCCATCTGTATGTCTTCTCTGGAAAAAAAAATAGGTAGATTTAGCCAACGTCTCTGGTTCAACCCACTACCTTCTTTCTGTCTCTATATAATTCCAATTTCCCATCATAACTAACTAGATTGAGTGACAAAGAAGAATGAGAAAATAAAGAGGTGAAACATTCACATGTTAATTAATTGTGTTTCAGTCACATTTAAAACCATACATAATGCAAAGTGGTAATGATTATTAAGACAATCTAAAAAACTAAAAAGATGATAACTGTATTCATTAGGGCTCTTGGTTAAAAGTACCAGAAATTCAGTTCTGTGTCTCCTTGGCAGAATGGGGAAATTATGGGATGGATACTCAGGTGCCTCACTTTATACCAGGAGGGGTAAAATCATGTGGAGAGCCAAGATTCAGCTGGATTCCTCTACAAAATTGGTTTCTCATTCATTCTCTGTCTCCTGCCTTTCCCTCTCCCTGTCTCCTTCTCTCTCACACACATTCTCTCCAACTCCACATCTGTGCTTTCTCTTACCTGTGTGTTGGTCATGTTTTCTTGATGCAGGTACAGTGTCCTTTTCTACCTGCCAAAGAATATGATTGTCATCAGCCCCCATGTTTCAGTTTTTGCAAATTCTGGTACCAAATTAGAGGAACTTACTAGTATGTGTGTGTGTGGTGTTTCCAGTTCCTAAAATTAAAAAGAAAAGAACAGGGCTTCCCTGGTGGCGCAGTGCTTGAGAGTCCGCCTGCCGATGCAGCGGACGCGGGTTCGTGCCCGGGTCCGGAAAGATCCCACATGCCATGGAGCGGCTGGGCCCGTGAGCCATGGACGCTGAGCCTGCACATCCGGAGCCTGTGCTCCGCAATGGGAGAGGCCACAACAGTGAGAGGCCCGCGTAACGCAAAAAAAAAAACAAACAAAAGAACAGAGAAGAACTCTGATTAGCCATACTCCTTGATATATCAGTAGTAGTAAGAGGGGAAGAGAACTAAAAAATCATAGTACTCTTGTGCAAACTCATGGGTAGGGTAGAGAAACAGTTCCCAGATGAAGGGAAGATATTTCTGCTATTATCATCCTAACCAAATCGAAATGAAAAAAAAACGAACACACAGCTATTAAAATGCGAGTTTTTAGTTGCTCTTTTATATTTTCAGAAATGTCATTTGTATGAACATCATGTCTATGCTTAGGGTGTAATTCATATTTGGAATTCTTATTCCTCCAAGTTACTGAAGGAAGTTAAATCAGATTAAAGAAATGTATGATGGCCAATTATTTCTTTGCTAATTGTACTTTAGGGCATAAATTGTATTAGAGGGTTTAGAACAGTGATTATTCCTCAGAATTAGCACACTAAGCATAATTTCTTAGGAAAATGTATCATATTTTATTTTATACCTTTTTTGTTGTTTAAATAATTTAATGAAGGATTTTTTTCAATGAAATAGTGATCCTGTACTGGCATATAAAACTACAGCAGATTCTGTTTATTTGATTTAAGGTTCTATTTTATTACAGTTATTGCTAAGTTTAGTATAGTATAGACATACTTAAAGATTCATATAGGATTCACATTATATAAAAATTATTTCCAAGTAACTTTATTCAAAAATTGGGTATATTCCAGCAGGGACATTTTTGCTAAATATTAAAAATATCCTTAAAGTTAGGACAAACCAAGTAATGTTATGAAGAAAAGATGTCACTGCAGTACTTTGAAAGTATTCCCCTTTAACAACAACAGCTAAGCACATGAAGTCCTAGTTGTCCTTCAGTGAGCACCCAATGATTACTTTTAGCTGATTATGTGTTTTAGATAGAGAATGGGTCAATATAATGCCAAAGAAAACAAAAATACTAACTTAAAAAGATGTATGTAACCCCATTCCATTGCAGCATTACTTGCAATAGCAAAGAATTTATAATTTTGACTGTCCAAATAATCTTTTATAAATTTGTTTCTTCTTTTAAGTTAGTGAGTTTTTACATCTTGGGGGAATAACTCTACTTGTACTTAATGTCTTTTTCAAGATAAATATTAAAGGATTCCCATTGGTAGTCTGGTGTCATTATCAATAGGATATGTTTCACAATGTTAGCCAGTGATTGAGAAATAGACCAAGTTTAGTAGAGTCAAATCTGGCCTGATTGAAATTTTGTCTATTACATTAGCCAACACTTCTGAACATCTACAGTTCAATAGCACATTCAAAATTATGATACTCAGGAGCTCCAGGAATCTAAGGGCAATGTGAGTTGTCAATGATTAAAGCATATCTATTATGGAGGTAGAATAAAATGTACTTTACTGATTTTTTCTTTTTTTTTAGTTTTCTTCACCCCTCCCCTTCCCCCTCCTCTCCCTCCCTCCTCCTCCCCCCTCCTCTCCTCCTTGCTGTACTCCCCCTCCCCCTCTCTTCCTCCTCCACCCCTGCTCCTTCTTCTTCTTCTCTCTCTCTCTCCTTCCTCTGTTTCTCTTTCTTTTTCTCTTTTCAAATCAACCCATGCAAATGTGGGTGGGTAGCCTATAGTAATGAGACTATTAAATCAGAAGCTCTTTTCTTTAGCTCAGCAGGTAAAAAGAAGTTTACTTTAATAGAACACCATTCCACTCTTCATTATCTATAAATCTTAAATATTCATCATGGATCCATGTCACATTTTCTAGGGAAGTATAAGAGTTTCTTTATTTAAAACAAATAAGATGTAATTTTGACTTAGAGAAGGGCAGACGGCAGAGGGGAAAATGGTGATAAAATCTCGGGAATTGCAGAGACTGGTATTTTTTAACTTTTCTAATGATGGAGAGAAGAATCAGACGGGAGATGTGTTAAATCTGACATACAGCGGTTTTCCAGAAGGATTTATCTTCTCAAGGCTTCACATATATTTAAGAATTGCTGCCTTAGATTTACTAACACTAACATCACAAATTTTCATGCCAAAATTTATTCAGTGCCATTTGTTACTTATTTATTTTTTAAATAGACTTTATGTTTTACAGCAGTTTTTCGTTCACAACAAAATTGAATGGAACGTACAGAGACGTCCCATATACCACCTGCCCCAACACACGCACTACTTCCCCCATTATCAGCATCTCCCACCAAAGTGGTAGATTTGTTACAATTGATGATTCTGCGCTGATGCGTCATTATCACCTAAAGTCTGTAGTTTATACTAGGGTACACTCTTGGTGTTTTACATTTTATGGGTTTTAACAAATATATAATAACACATATCCACCACTACAGTATCATACAGAATAGTTTCACTGCCGTAAAAATCCTCTATGCTCTGTCTGTTCATTCTTCCCTCCTCCCTAACCCCTGGCAACAGCTGACTTTTTAATTATCTCCAAAATTTTGCCTTTTCCAGAATGTCATATATCAATAGTTGGACTTATCTAGTAGGTAGCCTTTTCAGATTGGTTTCTTTCACTTAATAATATGCACCTAAGGTTCCTCCATGTCTTTTCATAATAATTGATAGCTCAGTTATTTTCAGTGCTGAATAATATTCCATTGTCTGGATGTACCAAAGTTTATCCATTCATGTGCTGAAGGACATCTTGGTTGCTTCCATGTTTTGGCAGTTATGAATAAAGCTGCTGTAAACATCCCTGTGCAGGTTTTCTGTGGACATAGGTTTTCAACTCCTTTGTGTAAATTCTACGGAGTGTAATTTCTGTATCATATGGTAAGAGTATGCTTACCAAACTCTCTTGCAAAGTGGCTGTACCATTTGGCATTCCTCCCGGTAATGAATAAGAGTTTCTTCGCTCCATATTCTTGTCAACATTTGGTGGTGTTAGTGTTCAGGATTTTGGTCATTCTAAAAGGTGTATAGTGGTACCTCTGTAATTTTTCATATTACTATTACTAAGGCCAGAGAATTAAACAGCCTTCAGGAATATATATAAACCAATCTCCACATAAAAGCTGATTCCCAAAACATAGCCAGAACAAGCAAACAGAGACCCAAGAAAGTGAAAGTTATTAAGCTTAGTTATTTTCTGTATGCATGAACTATTTTCAGGGATTTAGGAATATTTGGTAGAATAGTACATCTACTTAAAGCACTAAAGAAGAGACCAAAGTGAAATGAGTTCTGAAACCAAGGATATAAGTTTGCAGATCTTCTGAATGATGAGGGCTTTGGGTACTAGAAGGTGTACAAATTGCTTGAAGTCATGTTAATTCAGTGTTTCCCCCAAACACATAAAATATACTAACACAATTTCACCACCAACCACAAAATGTAGGCAAACTTTGTTGATACTGTACCTGCCAGGGAAGGAAACCGTGAGAACTTAAAAAAAAAAAGATTAATGCTTTCTATGAAAGGGATGTGTTCACAGGGCTTGCTTTTTTGTTGCTGCTGTTGGGGGTAATTAAAGGAAACACCACATGTACACACACCCACGTGCCCTACATTCTTTTCAGATCCCTCGTTTACACTCTAATGCTCTGTGTAATAAAAGCTTCCTCCATGTGGTAAAATGCTTTCTAAGCATTAATACATGAATTTTAGATCTTGACAGCCTGGTCACCCTCCCTCATCTCTAAATTGTTCGTGTTTTTATCTCTATTCTTGTTTAATTACTTGTCTATTTTCTCTATATTTCTTTGGCTTTTTATTATGCATAAACTTATGTTTTATATAAAAAATTACTGATTCTCCACTACCAGTATCACAAACCTCACCATGGGTAAGCAGTTTCAGATTCTCTGAAGACAGCCCAAATAAGTTTTGTGAATAAATTTCAAAATGATGCCAAGAATAAAGATTGTGAAACTTGTAGATTCATATAGTTTATAGGAAATTATATTAAGCCATTTGACTTGATATTTCAGGGTCATATTCAAAGAACATAATAAACAATAAAAGTTATAAATAGTATACTCATACTTCAGCAAGTAAAAAAAATGATATTGACATCAACGTACCAAGAATTTAATACTAACAGTAACTTTATGAGGAAGGTATTAGCATTCACATTTTCTAATGGGAAGGACTTAGCAACAGACAGTAAGTTGGGAACCTCAGTTTATATATTCAAGGATTGGGTGACAATCAACTAACATACAATTACTTAGCAGTCATATGCTCTAATGTCTTATTATAAAGAAGCAAGAGTTATAAATTTTAGTGTTTTGAATTAATAACAGTAAAAGTAATGATTAAGACTTTTCATATACCAACTTTTTAGAAGATATTACTGAGAGTCATTGAATAACTCCAAATTATTTTTATTAAATAAATGTTTCCCTAATGGACACACTTTCTATTTAAGCATAGTTGAGGACTCCCTTCCAAAGAGAGAATTTCCAGATTACCTCTCAGTGTGCTCTATTAAAACAGATATCCTTTAAAACTGACAAATCACGTTTTTCTCAATTCCTCAGCCGCAGGGGAGTTACATTGTTCGGAAGGAAATAAGATGGATATTCTAAATACAATGTTTTTGGATACCTTTCATGAGACATCAATGGGTCTTTATAGAGAGTTTCTTGATTTTTCAGGCAGCACCCCAGGCAGCCCAAGATCTATTGCTCTGTCACTTTAACGGCGGCAGTAGACGTGCCACTTTTTCTAGGAGATCTTTCTCTTAAGATTTGAAAATGTCTACAAAGCAATTGCATCTGTCATCTCCTGCTTGATCCACTGACTCCCACAGGCCATGTCTGAATGGTTAAAAGCTATATTTTTGCCCAAAATGCTTGTTGGAACAAAGGCATTTTTTTAGGGCAGAGACTCTGTGAATGAAAACTGTGCATTCAGACCTGTAAACATCAGTGAGAAGAGCTGTGACCAGGAGGGAGGCAGACTTAGTGGATTCTATGAAAGACAACCAGACTTATGGCCGTGGGTCACCTGGGATAGCACCTCAGACACACAACCAGTTTTCTTTGTGGCTACTTCTAGGGGAGTGAAGCTTAGTATTTCTTAAGAAAATCCATTTCATTTTGGGATTGAAAAACTTTTAAAAATGATATTTATGTTATTCCAGAATCTAGCTGCTTCTCACTTTAATTTTATTGTCACTAGGTCAGCACTTTGAAGATTGCCGTCAGGATAACGTAACAAAACATATTTCTTTCATCTTTGTATTTACAGCATAGTCAGTCACTCTCCTTGTCATGTCCTTGGGATGCGCCGGATTTTGCAGTGTTCCTTAAAGTGTTCAATTGAAAATATATATAAACCTTAAAGTATGAAGAAAGGGTGAATAAAATTTTTAGATAGTTCTAGATCAATGTCCAAATTCACCAGCACTCACAGGCCCTTCTTTCTTCTAGGTTTTGGCTTGAGGATTTTTTTGGTCATTTTATGAAGGATTTCTGAAAAATTAGATTTGCCTTTCTCAAGAGGAGAATGTGGCAAATACATTTAGGTATAGATTCTAAATACATTTTGGATTATCATATACTTCTGAAAGTATATATTAGAGATAAGCTTGTGCTTATTAGCAGATGGTAATCTCAAAAATTATGTATTAGAGTTACTTTAAGAGTCAGCTTTACTTATACGGTTTTATCAGTTAAATATGAGCTTCGGCTCTTAACGAGTAGGTGTTCATATTCCTATGAATGCACCAATTAGGAATCAAGTTCCATTTCTGAAGCAGCAATTTTGGAGAATTATAGTGCAGTGATAAGAGCATGAGCTCTGGAGTCAAGATTATTTCATTTGCTTCCATCTTTATCATTCAACTCAAATAAATATGCTTCTCATGGCTCTGTCATGACTACTTAATTTGATTTGCTCAAATGGTTGGATTAACAATGATAGACAACCAAACTGCCTCCATTGCTGAGACAGTTGGGCCTTCCTAACATGCCTGCTACCAGATACAATGCTCAGTATTGCGTTGCGGGGAGACCAGACAAACAGAGTGGAGTCAAATGGTACCTAAGATCCAGTATTCGTGCATAAGCCTTGGTGCCTAAATTGGGACTGTGTCTTAGAAGTGTGGCACACAGAAAGATACCCGGTGGTATGAATGCAGTCTTAGGAGATACATCACTCATACTTCAGATCAGCTTTATGTGTCCCGTACTAAGGACTTTGAGTTTGCGAGTTAAATGATTACTTAAAGCACAAAAGACATGTGATATTCCCCCAGCCTTCCTGGTACAAAGCCACCTAAAATAAAAATATTTAAAATTAATCTTTCAGTAGCAAGATAGTAAGGAGATCCTTGGAAGCTATAATCGGAAAGCTTAAATATAGAAAAATCAGCAAGTATTGAAGATGGATGTTGGCTTAGGGTCTCTGCCAATTGACTCCTGCCCCAGAGCTTCAGTTTTAAGGGCCATAAGTGAACGACAAATATTAGGATACAGTAAGTCCCCTACATATGAACCTTCAAGTTGTGAACTTTCAAAGATGCAAACGTGCATCCCTGGATCGTTTTTTTCAAGAGGGTAGATAGAATTGAATCCAGCAAGGAACCAGAACCTGTGTCATCAACGTCAGGCATGAGTGAAATTGCAGCTTGCCCTCCGTCTGCTATTGCTGACGATCCTTCAGCTTCTACCATCTCCCTCCCACCTCGTTTCCCTCCTCCAGTCAGTAACTCTTCTTGCCCGTTCACTCGATGCCAGCCCCTGTATGCCAGCTGTTGTACTGCACTACTGTATTTTTCAAGGTACTGGACTGTAAGATTAAAAATGTTTTATTTTTTGTGTTTGTTTTTTATGTATTATTTGTGTGAAAAGTATTATAGACCTATTACAGTACAGTACTATATAGCCGATTGTGTTAGCTGGGTGCCTAGGCTAACTTTGTTGGACTTATGAACAAATTGCACTAACGAATGCGCTCTCGGAACGGAACTCCTTTGTACGTAGGGGACTTACTGTATGTATAGTGGAGAGGTGGCCGAGAGGTTCAGAATTAACCCAGAGCCCTGAACCAGTGACACCCTCTGTGGCTGAAATAAGAAAACAAACCTTTCTTTTGGAGTGAAATATCAAGAAATCTTTGCCTCTCAGTGGCTTCAGAGAAGAACAAAACAACAGACAAACAAACATATCTCTCCCAAGAATTCATAACCTTCCTTCCTGGGTAGGGATTAGAAATAACACTAATTGGTCCTGAAACCCACAACCAGAAAGTTTATTCTCAGTTGACCCTCAGGTGCTTGGTAGAAGCATACGCAGATCTTCTCTGGAGAAAAAAACACATTGAACATAAGCTTCAAGATGATCCCACAATAAACTTCCAGGAAAACTGATTCTCAAAAACAGAAACAAAAAATTCATAAGACACATGAGGAGAGAAGTAAGACTGTTAGAGCCAACAAAAACACAAACTACAGAATGAGATATTTACCACCTACTGCTATTGAAATTGTCATCATAGAATATTAAATAAGTATGCTAAATATGTTTAAATGAAAAATGTATCAGATTATGGCTAAGAGAGAAGACTTTCAAGATGATCTAATGGAACTAAAATGAAAAAACATTGTAGCATTTCTAGAAAAATATATGAAACACAAAGTCACACTAAACCAAAAATGGGATGCAATAAAAAAAAAATCAGAAGAGACATATCCAGAAATCACAGAAAGATAAGAGATAAAACTATGAAAGACAGCTTAGGAGACATGTAAAGTGATAAGTTTTAACATTTATACCTTCATCTAATTGAAGTCCAAAACAAAAATTAGAATAGGAATAATCAATAGAGATAATATCTAGAATTTTTCAGAATTAAAAAGAATGAAAACCCAAAAGTAGGATAAATGAATCTTAAAAATCCCAAGGCAGGATAAATAAACAAATGTCAACATCTAAATACATGAAACTGCAAAACACCAAAGAGCAATTTGTGAGAGCTGCTCAGGGTAAGAGACAGCTTACCTACATAGGGAGGGAAACTAAACTAATAAGCGGCTTCTCAATGGCAATAATAAAACTAAGATGTTGTGAAATATCTTCAGGATATTTAGTATATATTTAGTATCTTCAGGATACTGAGAAGGCCGGGCAACACAGAATTAAATATACAATGAAATTATCTTCGCAAATAACAGTGACATCAAAATGCTATACAATCATTATCATAAACATTTCTGTCATCCGCAAATTGATATTTATTCTAATTCTAATAACATCCCAATAGTTTGTTTTAATATGTTGAAGATAACTTTGAAAATTATGTGTAAGAACAAAAATTCAAAGAAAGCCAAATAAACTTGCAATTAAAGAAATGAAAAGCAAGAAAATGAAACAATGTGTGGTGACTTAATCAGATAACAGACATTTTAAGATATAAAATTTAAAAACAATGAGTGAGGAAAATGATACAAGGAAAATAAGTCACTTCTGTGGGGGCAAAAAAATTGATCCCTACAAAATAAATTCAAATAAATAAAGGACAGAATTATATTAGGCAATACTTTTAAGGATTTTGAAGAAAATATGAGAATATCTTTAACAGGGTAGGTATGAATTTTCTCAACAAAATGCAAACATAATAAGCTAAAGGAAAAAGCTAAAATTCTATTACACTAAAATTAAGAACTTCTGTTTTTTCTAATAACATAAAGGAAGTGCCAAATCAAAGCAGAACCAGAGAGAAAATATTCGCCTCATACATATTACTGACAAGAGATATTTACTATCTATAACTGACAGTAGATCTTATAACGGACTAAATGTTTGTGTCCTCCCAAAACTCGTAAGTTGAAATCCTACCCTCTAGTGTGATGGTATTAGGAGGTGGAGACTTTGGGAGGTAATGAAAGAGGAGCCCTCCTCAATGGGATTTGTGTCCTTATAAGAAGAAACTAGAGAGAGATGATCTCTCTCAGCCTTGTGATGATTTAAGGAGAAGATTGTTTTCTGCAAACCATGCACCTCACCAGGCACTAGATCTGCTAGGATGTTGATCATAGAATTCCTGGCCTCCAGAACCATGAGAAATAAACGTTTGTTGTTTTAAGCCATGCAGTCTCGATATTCTGTTATAGCAGCTCAAACTGATTGACACATTTTTGTCTGAAAAAAAATTATATATATAAGAATATATATGTGTATATTAACACACAATATTTATAGAACAATAAAAGTAAACTAGCAGACAGGCAAAAAAAGCGTGGAATAGCGAATATATATATATATATTCATATATTGAGATATATACATCCTGGAAAATGAGTACGAAAACGTAGATCAAATTCAAACATAATATTTTAGGGTAAAAAAATAAATCACAAAAGAATAGACAAAATGAATCCATTTATATAGTGGTAAAACATACAAAACTAAACTGTTTTATTTAGGGAATGTACATGTTGCCTGTAATTATTAAAAAATTAAATATCAGAAAATTTAGAATATTGAATGATTAACTCTTCAGAGAGGCATGTCAGTCTGATTGGAAAGGGACATACAAGAGATCTCAAAGGTAGTTGTTACGTTTAAATTGTTGAAGTGAGTGGTAGGTACACGTATGCTTTTAGCAAATATTATTATTATTGGTAAGACCATAAAATATATGTACTTTTTTGTGTTTATGACATTTTGCGGCATGAAAATCTCCAAATAATAGGAAGCCATTTACAATAGCCATCTTTAAAAATGATTAATCACTAATCTTTATGCCACCGTAATTGAGTCCTCAACATATGGAGTAAATAAATAGGGATGTGTCCAGATCAGTTCAACATTTTTTTTGTCCAACTATATGCAGGACTTAAATCTTGGACATATTATCTTGTCCAATATGTGAACTGTGTAGGGTGATGAAATGCCTGGCATTTCATCTATAGTACCATAGTCCTGCTTTAATTGATTTTAGCACCAAGCTAATTTTATGCTTGAGAAATTAAAAAAAAAATCATATTAAAACTTTGGCAATTTCCAATTAATTTCTGACTTATTACATCCAGTAGTAGAATTGCAGGATGGAAGAAGGAACTGTGTAAATGGTTAGAAATTGTTTACAGATTATAGGGAAACAGCCAGAAAGTGTGATATGAATGATGAGAGGGGCTCAAAGCTTCAAGGACTTGATTTTAGAGATGCTCCTGCACCCAGGAAATAGTGGTTCTTAGAGAAGGAAGATTAAAGGGAAAAAGATGGTATTTAGTGGGGGAAAATTAGACAAATGATGATTAATACCTAATGTGTGAAATAAAGTGAGCAACACTTGGTATTAGTTATGCTATAAATTATCCACAATGAGATTAATATTAACAAGTTATAAATGCTAAAACTAAATCTCAGATGTTAGGTTACTAACTGGTCAATGTCATAGCTGTGCTGAAATCATGGTTGCTACAGAGATTGTTATTTATTGGTGTGTAAGATTCTAGGAAGCATAAACAAAAAATGTTTAATTTAATTACATATATGCATTTCCTTTTTTTCCGCAAATATTTGAGGTGCCTTAGCATTGTACATAAATCAAAATAAAATTGAAAAAATATACAGATATTTCAGGGTGATGGGAAAATACAGACAGAATAGGAAGATAAGGTCAAGGAATAATTTGAGGAGGAATTAGTTTCTTCAGAAAAGTGTTTCTCACCAGTAAATTTTATTCACTCCCGTTTGTTGATATGGTTTAAACCAAAATTAAAAGATAGAATGTCTAGGGAGATAAATGGATTGCAACTTTAACCAAAAATTCTTGGTAAACATCCCTCTTATGGGACTTGAGATTCTACGTATGATCTCTGGGTTAATGCTATAATTAAGACCTGACTTTCACTACTTCTCTATAGGTGTATTTTTATTTTTTCATTTTTTTAATGAACAATATTATATTAGTTTCAGGTGTACTCCATAATGATTGGACATTTGCATACATTATGAAATGATCACCACAATAAGTCTAGTAGCCATCTGTCCTCATAAAAAGTTATTACAATATTATTGACCATATGCCTTATGCTGTATAGTACATTTGCATGAGTTATTTGTTATATAACTGGAGGTTTTTACCTCTTAATCTCTTTCACCATTTCATCCCTCACTCTCCTTTTGGGCAACCACCTGTTTGTTCTCTGTAAGTATTGAGTCTGTTTTCATTTTGGTTTGTTTGTTTTGCTCTTTAGATTACACATATAAGTAAGATCATGTGTATTTGTCTTTCTCTGTCTGACTTTTTTCACATAGCATAATACCTTCTGCACTCACCTGTGTTGTCACAAATGGCAAGATTTTATCTTTATGGCTGAGTAATATTCCACTGTATATCTGTACTACATCTTCTTTATTTGTTCCATAGACATATGTATGATATTGTAATGGTGGATATGTGACATTATATATTTGTTAAGACCCATAAAATATAAAACACCAAGAGTGAACCCTAGTATAAACTATGGACTTCTGGGTGGTGCATCAATGTACAATTATCAGTTGTAACAGATCTACCACTCTGGTGGGGGATCCTGACAATGGGAGAGACAATGTGTGTGTTGGGGCAGAGGTATGTGAAAAGTCTCTGTACTTTTGATTCAATTTTGCTGTGAACCAAAAACTGCTCTAAAAATAGTCTTTTAAAAAAAAGATAACTCATCAAAAACATTTTTAGTCTAATATTTTCTTTTCATTATTTTTTCTTAAAAATGCCAAGGACTGTAAGAGTAGACCCTAGGAGAAGGTCTAGACTACAAGTTGGGCTCCTTCAACTAAAAGAATAGTAAGGTTAAAATATCAAATAAGAATCAAAGTTGTCTCTCAGAACAGACCTTGGATAGATCACTATGATCTATGCAAATGGAATGTACTAAAAATGTTCTTCATATAGTAAACTCTTCACATTGTATATTTTAAATAAGATCAGTTTATTGTGTATTGATTATATTTCAGTAAAGCTGAAAAAAATTGTCTATTAAAAAAAAGTTTCCATTAAAATAATTCTAACATTCAAACCATAATATATTTACAATGAAACAAACAAATCCTCAGTGCATGTAATTAATGGTTATAATGAAAATAACAACCTCAAGTAGCATAACATCTCAGCAGAGATACTCTTGGGTGAATCAGCTACCGCACACGGAGTTCTTGGAGGTGCTGATGGCAAAGACTGAAAAACACAGTGGAACTAAGCATTGAACCCCACATGCCAGCTGGGTCTTTTCTAGTAGGAGGCAACACAGACAGAATTTCACCCATTTGGATTACATTATATAACACTTGGTTTTTTTTGTTTGTTTTTTCTCTCTCTGCTTTTTTCAACTTAGAAGTATAAAAGTGGAGGGATGAGAGAAGTTGATAAGATCAAAGTTTCAGAGAAAAGGGGATGTTAGGAGAAAATCAAAACAATGAAAGCATATGCAAAGTTATTTTAAAGTAAAACAGTTCTACAAGGCAACAGTTTCCACAGCACCACCCGGTCCTTGGTATATTACAAACCTGCTGCAGCTCCTAATCATTTTCTTGAATTATCTTCCTTAATTATCTAGAAGCCCATGATGGGATCAGGCTGTTTTTCCCACCAATTTTATGCAGCTACTACTTCTTTAAACATTTTTAGAAACAATTCTTATTGGTTGCTATCTTATGTCTTTTACATGTGTTTTATCATTGAAACCTCAGCAAAATGCTAGCCTTTTCATGTGCTACTCTACTACTGTATGGTGTATCATACAAGCATGAGTAGAGTTTGGATTTTAGAATTTAAGTCTAAAGCTGTTATTTCACATCAAAATCACACTTGGCAGGGAATTAAGAAATTATTTTTACGTAATTGCATTTAATGGTTCAATAGAATTCCACTGCATAGATTGTCATAATGTTTTTTAATCAAACTTACATTGCATTCACAACATTATTTTTACTTGTATACCAACAACACACTAACATTATATAATTAAATTTTAGTGTTTTGCTGAAATTTCTTAGAAAATATTCTAGAATATTGTCTTTTGGATAACATTTTTGTAAAGTTTATATAGTTTTTCATTATTCCAACTGTATGTATCCATTTTCTTCTACACCTACGAGCTTTATATATTTATTAAAACAAAGTAAACAACCTGATCCTCCAAAGAAGTATTCTATTACTGTGTAGATAAAATGCATTTGTTGATTACATTTGTATTTCTTTGAGAACAGTGAAGATTGAGTTAATTTATCTGATATTTACTTTTTATGATTTATACATCTTCTAATCTCATCCTTTAACTGTAGGACAACCATTTTTTATTGGTTTGTAATTTTTAAAATAATTATGATTTGAACCTTTTGTCCTGTGTTTTTCTATCACTTTTCTTTCAGTATTATTTATATTTTAAGTACAGAAGTATATTTATGAGGTTAAATTCAACTGTTTTTGAATGATATCTTCCTATTCATGTGCTTTTCTATATTCAAAATCCTATAAATATAGACTTGATTTTTATTCTAATACTATGGTTTCTCTTTTTTTCCTTTTTCTTTTCTTTCTTTTTTCTTTTTCATTTTGAATGCTAAAAGCAAGTTTTTAAAGATAGTGATTTAAGTCAAATCATTGACTACTCCTAGACCCAAATTTCTAACAAGAGTAGGTATGTTAGACCTGAGAAAATGGCTTGGGAAAGTTGACTTTTTATTCCTTTGTAAGAGTTAAGTAAGAACTTAGTAAGAATTGATGTGTTTTGGGTTGTTGCCAATTATCTTCACTTCTCGGGCAGGTGGATATTTTCCTGTTTCTAGAGTGTTCAGAAAGGAGGGTATTCAAAATAATTATGAATGGCAAAGGGACATTCTCTAGGGATTGGTAGAGTCCTCACCTTTGTCTGGGGTATCATTGGGTGTGTTAAACATGAGGCTGCTAGTCAAATCTGGAGGGGAAAAATAACCTAACTACATTAATGTCTTGCTAGGGGAAGGAAGCTCTCAGTTGTTTTAAGCAGCGATCTAATGTAATGTAGGTTTTGGGGAGGTGTGAAGTTAGCGATTAGTGGACTTTTAGAGGCATATTTACTTGTATTACTTTTGAATGGGCGTTGGAAAATTTCTGTGTCTGGGGATTCAGCTTTGACTCTCAGTCATTTGGAAGCCCTGCCATCTACAACAGAAGGAATATTGCTGGAATATATAACTTAGAGTCATCTTAGAATATAAGAATTAAAATTGTAAAATTTGGGTTCAGAAACATTTGATATAAACTCTAACTTTGCCAATTACTATCTGTATGATGTTATACAAGTTGCTAAATCTAAGATTTAGTTTCCTGATCTGTAATATAAATATGATATTAGTATCCACCTCTTATATGTAAGGGGAAAATTATCAAATGACTAACATTTCAAAGAAACAAAACAAAAACATACGTCTCTGCCTTGTGAACTAACGAACTTCTCTTCCCATCAGTAGGTTGGATGATCATCTGGGTGTTGCCCTTTCTCTATTAGGCTTGCATTAGTCTAGAAAGTATCTGGAGTCCCTTTCGTGGGGGAGTCTGTATTTTCAAAAAGTACAAAGTATGGAAGTCTATGCAATGAAAATATCATGCTTTTTAAAATACTATTAGCAGGGTCACCCAGAAAGCTTTATTATCATTTTATTAAGTATTTTTTAGTCTTTCATATGGAGCAAGGCTATTTTAATTTCATAAAAATTTAGCTTCCTGTAGCTACATACAAAACTTTTAATTCAATTATCAAATGCTTTATTTAGTATGATGGTACTATCATAAGGGCTTAATTGTTCATTCATTATTGTCATATGCCTTATGGAAAATATTTCCGAATTGTTGTACTCTTTGGATATAATCCCACAAGGTTGATGGTGTCTTAAAGTGACAGCTTGGAACGTCATTTCCTTTACCTTTTGTTGCCGTTGTTGTTGTTAGTTTCCTCAGACTTATATCACAACATAATTCCCTTAGTCTTTCAAAGGATGGATCCACTGAGGAAAGAGAAGGGACATTTTGAGATAATATAAATATGACACATATTTAGCCAAAACACTGAATCAGTATCAAGGCCTAGCAATAAATAAGGTGGATGGTTTTGAAAAGAAAGTTAATGATTTTTAAGTAATGCAGCTCTACTAGAGTTGTTTTTCTCCCAAAAACACTTAGACAGATTGATTAGCTGAAAGTTATTATTAAGTCACGACCACTTGACATGCTTAAACAGGGATCTTGGAGGACATAGATGAGTTCATGGAATATAATTAAAATACTCTTTTATGAAATGCATGCATAATGCTTCTTGATATTTCAGTCATTATCTTTATTCTGCTAAAATTGGGAATATCATGCATGCTTCAAAATCTATTCTTAGATGGGTCTATTTAAGCATTTTCACAGCCCAAAGAATTTAAGAGCTATCATTCAGTGTGTCCCCAAAGTATATAAAATTTAACCATGACTCTATAAAATGTGTATGAAGATATATTAATAAAAAATGTATCAACCAGGCCTCCCTGGTGGCGCAGTGGTTGAGAGTCCGCCTGCCGATGCAGGGGACGCGGGTTCGTGCCCCGGTCAGGGAAGATCCCACATGCCGCGGAGTGGCTGGGCCCGTGAGCCATGGCCGCTGAGCCTGCGCTTCTGGAGCCTGTGCTCCACAATGGGAGAGGCCACAACAGTGAGAGGCCCGCGTACTGCAAAAATAAAAAACCAAAAAAATAATATGCCCAGATCACAAGAGATTTGTGACTTTTGGTCTTAAGAAGAACTTTCAAATAGTTCTATGTTTACCAATTTTGGCAATTTTTCTTTTTCTTTTGTTTGTGATGTGTAACTACTTTTGTGTTATTGTTTTTTAAGAGTCTACATTTATAGAGGTATAAAATGAGTTTTCTTTGGTAACTTGACTTTTTCCACTATTTTTACTGAGCTAATATTTTAAAAGAATCTAGCATCCAATTTTTTTTTTTTACCTATTAGAATTTCTTGAATTAAAATTGGTAACCAAAAGTTAGTTTTCTAACTGCAATTTTGACTTTATCTGTTTAAATTGTGCTTTTTATACATTCGTACGATTTCAAATCTTCATTATGCATTAACTACATGGCGGGGGAGGAAGTTCAAATTATAAGCAAAAGAATCGTTACCTGTTATCATGCTATAAAATACATGCTTTGGTATATGAAATGCATGAAGAAGTATGAACTTTGGATAAATTGCTCCTTTCTTTTTATTCTCCCAGAAGAGCGTCTATTAGTGGATTTTATAGAGCCTGGAGTGGATTTATGTTGTTAGCTTGGTTGCAAGCCACCCTTCCCATAGGTCAAGCCAATTAAAGGATAACGAAGGGAGACATGAGTCCACACAGTAGCATATGGCACAGTGGCACTAGTACTCACCAGAGAGGGAGAACCAAGTCATACGGATTATAACTTTGAAATGAAGTGAAATTGGATAGTGAACACTTTGAGTCCAAATTCCTCCTCCCTTTTTTGTTTTCAGTCTGTGTACGTTTTTCCATACATCCTTCTTCTGTTGAGCAGATCCAGTAAAGGGCGATAGGGAGGTGTAGGAGGTTCAAACACCAGTTTCAGTTACTTTGTTATTTTCCCTGTTATGATCTAGATCTTCCTCACTTCCTGGGTTTCTTGTTGGTGCTCACAAAGGATCCAGTTTTGGTGGTATCACATATGCCCAGTGTACTAAGTCAGCTTCCTACCTAAGAAATCTGAGAATTGAGCCTCAGGATATAGGCAGAAGTTCAATTGGAATCATCTGAAAATTAGGCAAAAACTTTGAATGCAGTATAAAAATAATATATGAAAAAATCAGTTTGAATGAATAATGTTAGACTGTGTTCAGTAGAGATCATAAACAAAATGACTGTTTTCAAAAATTTCCTCTACAAATTTAGGGTAAAGAGAACAGAATTTTAGCAATAAGAAAAATAAATGGCAGTGTGAGGTTAACTCATAATATAACCAAGCCCCTAGATTGTGTCAGTTAATCTTTTTCAAACAGAATGTACAGAGTAAATTGACAGACACATACGTATAGATGTTTGCTGCTTAATTAAAAGTCCATCAGGTACTACCTGAGGATTAACTTTAGACTGTAAAACAATTTGACATCAGCTGTGATGGGATTTCCATCCATTCTGCCGTTTGTTCCATTGGGTCTGTTCTTTTGCCCATTTTAAGGATTAAGTTGTTAAAACTTACACTGACAGTAGAAAATTGAGCTATTTTAAGTCTTTTTAAGAAAGACTTTGTATTACATCCAAAATAGCTAGTTGAAAAACTGTGGCTAGAATAACTAGAGACTCATTTTACTTCTGGCTCTGCTACCTATTTGCTGCGTGATTTTAAACATATCTGATTTTACCGCTTTGTGCCTCAGTTTCCTCCTTTGCTAACTGATGAGATCTGAGGATGAGTAAACTAGATGATCTCTGAGCTTCCTTTCTACTTTGAAAATTTTCTGAGTATACTCCATCTGTTTTTTTTAACATCTTTATTGGTGTATAAATGCTTTACAATGTTGCGTTAATTTCTGCTGTATTACAAAGTGAATCAGCTACACGTATGTGTGTGTATATATATATATATATATATATATCCCCATATCTCCTCCCTCTTGTGTCTCCCTCACACTCTCCCTATCCTACCCCTCTAGGTGGTCACAAAGCACTGAGCTGATCTCCCTGTGCAATGCAGCTGCTTCCCACTAGCCATCTATTTTACATTTGGTAGTGTATATATGTCAGTGATACTCTCTCACTTCGTCCCATCTTACCCTTCCCCCTCCCTGTGTCATCAAGTCCATTCTCTAGTAGGTCAGCATCTTTATCCCCATCCTGACCCTAGGTTCTTCATAACCATTTTTTTCCTTTTTAGATTCCATATATTTGTCTTAGCATATGGTATTTGTTTTTCTCTTTCTGACTTACTTCAATGTGTATGACAGACTCTAGGTCCAACCACCTCACTACAAATAACTCAATTTCATTTCTTCTTATGGGTGAGTAATTCCATTGTATATATGTGCCACATCTTCCTTATCCATTCATCTCTCGATGGACACTTAGGTTGCTTCCATGTCCTGGCTATTGTAAATAGTGCTGCAATGAACACTGTGGTGCATGACTCTTTTTGAATTATGGATTTCTCCGGGTATATGCCCAGTAGTGGGATTGCTGTGTCATATGGTAGTTCTATTTTTAGTTTTTTAAGGAACCTCCATACTGTTCTCCATACTGTTTTTTAAGGAACCTCCATACAGTGGCTGTATTAATTTACATTCCCACCAACAGTGCAAGAGGGTTCTCTTTTCTCCACACCCTCTCCAGCATTTATTGTTTGTAGATATTTTGATGATGGCCATTCTGACTGGTGTGAGGTGATACCTCATTGTAGTTTTGATTTGCATTTCTCTAATGATCCGTGATGTTGAGCATCCTTGCATGTGTTTGTTGGCAATCTGTATATCTTCTTTGGAGAAATGTCTAATGAGATCTTCTGCCCATTTTTGTATTGGGTTTGTTTTCTTGGTATTGAGCTTCATGAGCTGCTTGTATATTTTGGAGACTAATCCTTTGTCAGTTGCTTCGTTTGTAAATATTTTCTCCCATTCTGAGGGTTCTCTTTTCATCTTGTTTAAAGTTTCCTTCGCTTTGCAAAAGCTTTGAAGTTTCATTAGGTCCCATTTGTTTCTTTTTGTTTTTATTTCCATTTCTCTAGGAGGTGGGTCAAAAAGGATCTTGCTGTGAGTTATGTCATAGAGTGTTCTGCCAATGTTTTCCTCTAAGAGTTTGATAGTCACTGGCCTTACATTTAGGTCTTTAATCCATTTTGAGTTTATTTTTGTGTATGGTGTTAGGGAGTGTTCTAATTTCATTCTTTTACATGTACCTGTCCAGGTTTCCCAGCACCACTTATTTTTTTTTTTTAACATCTTTATTGGGGTATAATTATTTTACAATGGTGTGTTAGTTTCTGCTTTATAACAAAGTGAATCAGTTATACATATACATATGTTCCCATATCTCTTCCCTCTTGCGTCTCCCTCCCTCCCACCCTCCCTATCCCACCCCTCCAGGCTGTCACAAAGCACCGAGCCAATATCTCTGTGCCATGCGGCTGCTTCCCACTAGCTATCTACCTTACTACGTTTGTTAGTGTGTATATGTCCATGACTCTCTCTCGCTCCGTCACAGCTCACCCTTCCCCCTCCCCATAACCTCAAGTCCGTTCTCTAGGAGGTCTGCGTCTTTATTCCTGCCTTACCCCTAGGTTCTTCATGACATTTTTTTTTCTTAAATTCCATATATATGTGTTAGCATACTGTATTTGTCTTTTTCTTTCTGACTTACTTCACTGTGTATGACAGACTCTAGGTCTATCCACCTCATTACAAATAGCTCAATTTCGTCTCTTTTTATGGCTGAGTAATATTCCATTGTATATATGTGCCACATCTTCTTTATCCATTCATCCGATGATGGGCACTTAGGTTGTTTCCATCTCCGGGCTATTGTAAATAGAGCTGCGATGAACATTTTGGTACATGACTCTTTGAATTTCGGTTTTCTCAGGGTATATGCCCAGTAGTGGGATTGCTGGGTCATATGGTATTTCTATTTGTAGTTTTTTAAGGAACCTCCATACTGTTCTCCATAGTGGCTGAACCAATTCACATTCCCACCAGCAGTGCAAGAGGGTTCCCTTTTCTCCACACCCTCTCCAGCATTTATTGTTTCTAGATTTTTTGATGATGGCCATTCTGACTGGTGTGAGATGATATCTCATTGTAGTTTTGATTTGCATTTCTCTAATGATTAATGATGTTGAGCATTCTTTCATGTGTTTGTTGGCAGTCTGTATATCTTCTTTGGAGAAATGTCTATTTAGGTCTTCTGCCCATTTTTGGATTGGGTTGTTTGTTTTTTTGTTGTTGAGCTGCATGAGCTGCTTGTAAATTTTGGAGATTAATCCTTTGTCGGTTGCTTCATTTGCAAATATTTTCTCCCATTCTGAGGGTTGTCTTTTGGTCTTGTTTATGGTTTCCTTTGCTGTGCAAAAGCTTTGAAGTTTCATTAGGTCCCATTTGTTTATTTTTGTTTTTATTTCCATTACTCTAGGGGGTGGGTCAGAAAGAATCTTGCTGTGATTTATGTCATAGAGTGTTCTGCCTATGTTTTCCTCTAATAGTTTGATAGTTTCTGGCCTTATATTTAGGTCTTTAATCCATTTTGAGCTTATTTTTGTGTATGGTGTTAGGGAGTGTTCTAATTTCATTCTTTTACATGTACCTGTCCAGTTTTCCCAGCACCACTTATTGAAGAGGCTGTCCTTTTTCCACTGTACATTCCTGCCACCTTTATCAAAGATAAGGTGTCCATATGTGCATGGGTTTATCTCTGGGCTTTCTATCCTGTTCCATTGATCTATCTTTCTGTTTTTGTGCCAGTACCATACCGTCTTGATAACTGTAGCTTTGTAGTATAGTCTGAAGTCAGGGAGCCTGATTCCTCCAGTTCCTTTTTTTGTTCTCAAGATTGCTTTGGCTATTCGGGGTCTTTTGTGTTTCCATACAAATTGCGAAATTTTTTGTTCTAGTTCTGTGAAAAATGCCAGTGGTAGTTTGATAGGGATTGCATTGAATCTATAGATTGCTTTGGGTAGTAGAGTCATTTTCACAATGTTGATTCTTCCAATCCAAGAACATGGTATATGTCTCCATCTATTTGTATCATCTTTAATTTCTTTCATCAGTGTCTTATAGTTTTCTGCATACAGGTCTTTTGTCTCCTTAGGTAGGTTTATTCCTAGATGTTTTATTCTTTTTGTTGCAATGGTAAATGGGAGTGTTTTCTTGATTTCACTTTCAGATTTTTCATCATTAGTATATAGGAATGCCAGAGATTTCTGTGCATTAATTTTGTATCCTGCTACTTTACCAAATTCATTGATTAGCTCTCGTAGTTTTCTGGTAGCATCTTTAGGATTCTCTATGTATAGGATCATGTCATCTGCAAACAGTGACAGCTTTACTTCTTCTTTTCCGATTTGGATTCCTTTTATTTCCTTCTCTTCTCTGATTGCTGTGGCTAAAACTTCCAAAACTATGTTGAATAAGAGTGGTGAGAGTGGGCACCCTTGTCTTGTTCCTGATCTTAGTGGAAATGCTTTCAGTTTTTCACCATTGAGGATGATGTTTGCTGTGGGCTTGTTGTATATGGCCTTTATTATGTTGAGGAAAGTTCCCTCTATGCCTACTTTCTGCAGGGTTTTTATCATAAATGGGTGTTGAATTTTGTCAAAAGCTTTCTCTGCATCTATTGAGATGATCATATGGTTTTTCTCCTTCAGTTTGTTAATATGGTTTATCACATTGATAGATTTGCGTATATTGAAGAATCCTTGCATTCCTGGAATAAACCCCACTTGATCATGGTGTATGATCCTTTTAATGTGCTATGGGATTCTGTTTGCTAGTATTTTGTTGAGGATTTTTGCATCTATGTTCATCAGTGATATTGGTCTGTAGTTTTCTTTCTTTGTGACATCCTTGCCTGGTTTTGGTATCAAGGTGATGGTGGCCTCGTAGAATGAGTTTGGGAGTGTTCCTCCCTCTGCTATATTTTGGAAGAGTTTGAGAAGGATAGGTGTTATCTCTTCTCTAAATGTTTGATAGAATTCGCCTGTGAAGCCATCTGGTCCTGGGCTTTTGTTTGTTGGAAGATTTTTAATCACAGTTTCCATTTCAGTGCTTGTGATTGGTCTGTTCATATTTTCTATTTCTTCCTGATTCAGTCTTGGCAGGTTGTGCATTTCTAAGAATTTGTCCATTTCTTCCAGATTGTCCATTTTATTGGCATAGAATTGCTTGTAGTAATCTCTCATGATCTCTTTTATTTCTGCAGTGTCAGTTGTTACCTCTCCTTTTTCATTTCTAATTCTATTGATTTGAGTCTTCTCCCTTTTTTTCTTGATGAGTCTGGCTAGTGGTTTATCTATTTTGTTTATCTTCTCAAAGAACCAGCTTTTAGTTTTATTGATCTTTGCTATTGTTTCCTTCATTTCTTTTTCATTTATTTCTGATCTGATTTTTATGATTTCTTTCCTTCTGCTAGCTCCAGCACCACTTATTGAAGAAGCTGTCTTTTCTCCATTTTATATTCTTGCCTCCTTTATTATAGATAAGGTGACCATATGTGTGTGGGTTTATTTCTGGGTTTTCTATCCTGTTCCACTGATCTATATTTCTGTTTTTGTGCCAGTACCATACTGTCTTGATTACTGTAGCTTTGTAGTATAGTCTGAAGTCAGGGAGCCTGATTCCTCCAGCTCCGTTTTTCTTTCTCAAGATTGCTTTGGCTATTCGGGGTCTTTTCTGTTTCCATACAAATTGTGCAAGTTTTTGTTCTAGTTCTGTGAAAAATGCCATTGGTAGTTTGATTGGGATTGCATTGAATCTGTAGGTTGCTTTTGGTAGTATAGACATTTTCACAATATTGATTCTTCCAATCCAAGAACATGGCATATCACTGCATCTGTTTGTATCATCTTTAATTTCTTTCATCAGTGTCTTATAGTTTTCTGCATATAGGTCTTTTGTCTCCCTACGTAGGTTTATCCCTAGGTATTTTATTCTTTTTGTTGCAATGGTAAATGGGAGTGTTTCCTTAATTTCTCTTTCAGAATTTTTCATCATTAGTGTATTGGAATGCCAGAGATTTCTGTGCATTAATTTTGTATCCTGCAACTTTACCATATTCATAGATTAGCTCTCGTAGTTTTCTGGTGGTATCTTTAGGATTCTCTATGTATAGTATCATGTCATCTGCACACAGTGACAGTTTTACTTCTTCTTTTCCAATTTGGATTCCTTTTATTTCTTTTTCTTCTCTGATTGCTGTGGCTAAAACTTCCAAAACTGTGTTGAATAATAGTGGTGACAGTGGCAACCTTGTCTTGTTCCTGATCTTAGAGGAAATGGTTTCAGTTTTTCACTATTGAGAATGATGTTGGCTGTGGGTTTGTCATACATGGCCTTTATTTTGTTGAGTTAGGTTCCCTCTATGCCTACTTTCTGGAGAATTTTTATCATAAATGGGAGTTGAATTTTGTTGAAAGCTTTTTCTGCATCTGTTGAGATGATCATATGGTTTTTCTCCTTCAATTTGTTAATATGGTGTATCACATTGATTTACTTGCATATATTGAAGAATCCTTGCATTCCTGGGATAAACCCCACTTGATCATGGTGTATGATCCTTTTAATGGGCTGTTGGATTCTGTTTGCTAGTATTTTGCTGAGGGTTTTTGCATCTATGTTCATCAGTGATATTGGCCTGTAGTTTTCTTTCTTTGTGACATCTTTGTCTGGTTTTGGCATCAGGGTGATGGTGGCCTCATAGAATGAGTTTGGGAATGTTCCTCCCTCTGCTATATTTTGGAAGAGTTTGAGAAGGATAGGTGTTAGCTCTTCTCTAAATGTTTGATAGAATTTACCTGTGAAGCCATCTGGTCCTGGGCTTTTGTTTGTTGGAAGATTTTTAATCACAGTCTCAATTTCAGTGCTTGTGATTGGTCTGTTTGTATTTTCTATTTCTTCCTGGTTCAGTCTCAGAAGGTTGTGCTTTTCTAAGAATTTGTCCATTTCTTCCAGGTTGTCCATTATTGGCATATAGTTGTTTGTAGTAATCTCTCATGATCCTTTGTATTTCTGCAGTGTCAGTTTTTACTTCTCCTTTTTCATTTCTAATTCTATTGATTTGAGTCTTCTCCCTTTTTTTCTTGATGTGTCTGGCTAATGGTTTATCAATTTTGTCTATCTTCTCAAAGAACCAGCTTTTAGTTTTATTGATCGTTGCTATTGTTTCCTTCTTTTTCATTTATTTCTGATCTGATCTTTATGATTTCTTTCCTTCTGCTAACTTTGGGGTTTTTTTTGTTCTTCTTTCTCTAATTGCTTTAGGTGTAAGTTTTGGTTGTTTATTTGAGATGTTTCTTGTTTCTTGAGGTCGGATTGTATTGCTATAAACTTCCCTCTTAAAACTGCTTTTGTTGCATCCCATAGGTTTTAGGTTGTCATGTTTTCATTGTCATTTGTTTCTAGGTATTTTTTGATCTCCTCTTTGATTTCTTCAGTGATCTCTTGGTTATTTAGTAGTGTATTGTTTAGCCTCTATGTTTCTGTTTTTTACATTTTTTTCCTTTAATTGATATCAGTCTCATAGCGTTGTGGTCGGAAAGGATACTTGATATGATTTCAGTTTTCTTAAGTTTACCAAGGCTTGATTTGTGATCCATGATATGATCTCTCCTGGGGCATGTTCCATGAACACTTGAGAAGAAAGTCTATTCTGTTGTTTTTGTAATCCATCTATTTTTATTCATCAGATTTTACTCTGCAAAACAGAAAGGAAGAGTCAAGGTTGAGATGAAGTGAAATTATTTAACAAAGTGCAAATAGCTAAAAAGTGTAAATATATTCTTTAAAATAATTGCTCTTTTGATTTTGAATACGTGAAGTAGACTGCTGTGTTTTTGCCATGCAGTATGTTACCTCTTCCTCCATCTTCCTCCTTGGGAGGTAAACTGGAAACTTCCAGATCCCTTCATTATTGTTCCTTCTTTCTCAGAATGCCTTTATCATTTTCTTGAATTATTTGTGTCATGTGGCCATTGTTCTTTAGGAACCCATGTTCAAAAAACTCTTGTGTGGAATCACATTTCATTTGATTTCACCTTAGACATTTATCAGTGCCTTGTAAGTACCCACCCCCCACCACACACACACATACATGCTTCATTTAAGTACTGCTCTTCTATTCTGACAGGCTAAGTCCCACTTAAGAAAAAGCATTTTGCTGTGAAGGATGCATAGAAGTGTGAAAATAATTTTTATTTTCCATTATGCTGTGGTTGAATTTATCAGTATCATCAGCCCCCATATCCGTGGATGGGGAACCCACCGAAAGAGAGGACCAACTGCACTGTACCAGCTTATACTTGAGACTTGAGTACCTGTGAGTTTTCATATCCGCAGGGGTCCTGAACCCAAACGCCCTTAGATGCTAAGAGACGACTGTACTTGAAGTAGCGTATACCTTTTACTATCCTAATTTATTGACATATTGCAATTTTTAACATAGAGAGAGTTCCTGCACTGGCTGTTTTATTCCATTCTAAAAGTCTGTAAGCAAACAGAATGTTCTTCCTGAGCCTGCATCTGGCTATGGGCAAAAGCTTTTAGCTTGTCTGTAAACGCTGTGTGTACAGAGTCTGAATGATACCCCTACAACTTATTTTCTTTAAGATGCTACCAGCTAAACTAGAACTGGTAACAGAAATATTGTAAGAGAATTGTCATTTCATTTAAAAAAAAATAAAGGTGGGTGTACGAGGCTTCTGTCACGTCTCTCTATATTTACAGTGAAAAGTCAATTCTAGGCAGTTTGTGTTGAAAATGACAGCATTTCTATCAAGCTCTACATCAGCTGCTGTTTGCTAGAGTCAGAATTGTCATCCTTCACTGGGCCGTCTTGCTTTATGATATCAATTAGCAAACAATCTGTTTGGTTGGCACTTGATACAGTTAGGATGCAAAACACAGTGACTGTGAAGCAAAACATTTTTCAGGGAGAGGGCTTCTTTGCCCAAGCATGGGGAAGGGGAAATGATATCAGTTTCCTGTCTGTCCGTCTTTCTTTGCCACTAATGTCAGTCTATTGACATTAATACCGTGTAATAATATTATTAGGTTGGTTGTTCTTTTAATTTTTTCCTGATAATGTTAATATTTGAGTTTTAAAGGCTTATAGCTTTTAATTATTTCTTTTGTGTTTTCAGTTCTAGAAATTATATTCAAAACACTATTTATTATAGTGTAGAAAAATAAAATAAAAAAGTCATACTTCATAGAAAACAGGAGAGACAGTACACTAGAGGGCACTAGTAAGCTATCCTTTTGGCTTATTTATTTTCATTTACCATTATAATTTGCATGTCTTTAGGGATGCTTTCACTGCTTAATCTGAACTGAGACTACTCATTTTTCTTTCTCTGTTGGTCTCTTTTTTTTTTTTTAAGACCAATAGCTCATTTGGTAGTTTTCATTGACCAGGAAAGTTCATTATTTTTATAAGCTTTATCCTATATGGATTATCTGGGTGGCCTTTATACTTTTACTGAAGCCCTGCTATCTTGTCCTATGACTTTTCTGATGATTTGTAAGAGAATCTCCACAGCTGCAAGTTATTACTACTTAAGGCCCAATTGTATGGGCTTCAAGATATTCACAAATCACTCTTGGGTATTTCTTTTAAGACACATTTAAACCCCAGTCTCCAGAGATGAAAGGCGAGATATTTAAGTAATCCGCCACCTGGCTCATTTTAATGTGATTGGTAGAGAAGACAGATTTTGTCTTCCAAAGACTATACAAGAACAGTTTTTCTTAAAAGGTCAAATGAAATTTATTCTTCATGCTCAAAACTTTGGCATTTCAATTAACTTTTAAAAGTCACAAACAATACAGTGAACTCTGAAACGTGCTTAAAGAGAAAATACATTGTATTTAATAAGCAAACCAAATTTAAAAACTTTCTTAAGATATGTTGCTCTTGCCTCTTTGTTTAATGAGGTTTAAAGATTTCTTTGAAGTTCTGTGGTAGCAGGAACACCTTTAATCTGTCTGTTGTATCACTGGGGTACTTTTATTCTTTTGGTTGCCTTCTCTTTTCAAGTATTAGTTTTTAGTCATGAGTAAAAAGATGAAACAGTTATTTCACAAGTACACATGCTATAAAGAATGTAGGATGGCAGTAATTACAATGACTAGAAATAGTTATAGTAATATTCTTTCAGTGGGATACAATGAAAACCTTGATCATAGTCCAAATCCAATATGTTGAGGTCTAATATTTTACAGTAAAATATTTCTTAGGATTTCTGCTCTTGACTCAGTCTCATTTCTCAATTAGAAAAGTACAGAGACTTCCAGTATATATCTCATGTAGCATGTTTTTTGTAATATGCATATGCTGTCTTTCTCAAAACATAACACAGATTGGGGGGCCACCTCAAACTAGGACTAAAGAAATTCATCCTGAGTTTTACATCATCCTGAAATGTTGTATTGTAAAATATTCAGTTGATCACCTTGTTACCGAGTCCAGGCTTGCTCAGCTCACCACACGACAGGCCAGTAAATTGGGAGACGAGGTGTTGAGGCAAGGAATAGCGGCTTTATTCAGAAAGCTGGCAGACCAAGAAGATGGTGGACTAGGGTCCCCAAAAAACCATGTTATCGGGGTCTGGATGCCAGTTTCTTTTATAGAACAGAGCGGGGGGATGGGAGGTGAGGAAGTAAAGTAAAAAGCCACTAGTTTTGCCTGGCTTGGCCATCGTGAGGAGGGGCTGTGTTAATTTCTTCTTTTCTGCAGCCATTCACAGTTGGGCAGGGTCAGATTGTCTCCCTGTGAGCTGAACAGAGGTACTTTAATTTAACATTCAGGCAGGGGGGCAGGGTTCCCTGAGGCAGGCCATTATGTATGATTATAATAACAAAAGCAACGAAAAGCAAAGGTTAAAGTCAAAGAAACAGATCCAACATGGAGTCAGAATTGGCTCTTCCCTGTTACAGTCTTACTTTCCACCTCACCTCCAGTCCCACATGCTAAGTACCATTGCCATCACCATCTTGTCTGTTATTGAGATTATTTTTGATTGGAAGAATTTTTCCAGTTTGAGGATCGGAAAGGGGGAAACCTGTAGAAGTAGGACTGAGCTCAGCAAGATGGCATTGCTTTTCCCCTTTGCTGTGCTAGTAGTTATTTTCCGGTCTGTTGTCTTTATGGCCATCAGGTTAAAAAGTCATTAATAACATAGACTCCTCATGTATTAGATCAGATGGGATCAAAATGAGTAACTAATTTGATCAAGGTCATGCTGGCAGGCAAGTGGATGAGCCAGTCCAAGACCAAAAACCAGATCTGTTGTGACTTCAAGTCCAAGGCTTTTTCTGCTTCACAAACCTCTTGCTATGTGAAAGTCAAAATCTCAACCCAGATATTGATTAATTTCCTCTCTGTAACTTTTGAGTAATTATTGTAATGGTTATTTAAGATTATTAAAGGAAGTCAGTTTTTATTTAATGAAAGGTGACTAAAAATTACTTTCAAATAAAAATGTGTGAAAAAGCTTTTAACATCTTCTGAATAAGAAAACGCCTATCTATTTTAATATGAATATTCTAAGGGAATATCGCCTCTCTTTTCCAGTATGCCTTTTGAAAATTAGAAATATAGATGAATATAGAAAGAGTTGAATGTTAACATTCTCAAATACAAACAAAACACTCTTGATTGCTAGAAGTACTCGATGTCCTGGATGTTTTGTTGTCCTAGTAGGAAGGATTTCATTTAAAACATTCCATGGGGTCATATGCTTTGCTTTAAAATTAATTTATAGCACTTCCAACTGAAGGACAAATACTACACTTAAGACAAGCATGACTTCCACAAATCTGTTTTTTATAAGGTCACGAACTAATTGTTTAGCATTTTAAGTGTACTGCCATGATCAGTTCTATTTAATTGAAAAAGACTCATACTTAATATTAAATACATGCATTTATTTAAGTCATTTTGATCATTTGTTTTCAGCATTACAACCATACTTCATACTTCACGTTCAGTTATTTTTTGTAAAATGTAATTTGCAGAAAGATTTCATTGCTATTACACTTTAGTAAACCCACTTAGAAATACTGCAGAAATATTTGTAGTCTTCATGTGAATGTACACAAGAATGTTTTTAGGTGTCACCAAAGCAAGGACACATTTGGGAGCTAAAATCAAATTAGGAGGCTGTATTAACTCAACCAATGGAAAGCCCTGGGTTTATGGCATTTTAAAAATATGAACTAAAACAAATTTCCAAAGGACACAGTTTAGTGTACTTATTTCTTTAGAAAACGTTCTGCTTCAAATAACAGATTGCTAAACCTTTGCAGAAAACAAGGTCCTGAAAAAATGTAATAGACTTCATATATGTATTAATATATGAGAAAAACAAAGGCCTTTATTTTATTGTGATGTAAATAATCTGTCCAATTTGGAGATTAGATACATCATCCATCTAACTTGCCTCCGGTTCTACAGGATGATCTAAAACCACTGTATGAAGTAATGCTGTGGGAATAGGCTGATGTGATTGGTGATGGGGGAGTGTTACCAAACATAAGTTCCTGTGCCCAGTGCCAAACTGAAACATCAGAGGTTGGAGCAAAGAAAGGTTTATTGCAGGGCCAAGCAAGGGAAATAGGTAAATTGTCCTTTAAAAAGCCCCGACCTCTTTGATGGTTTTGGGGGAGAAGTTTTTATAGGCAGAATTTGGGGTGAGGGCTATTGGTTGGTGGTGAGGTAACAGGGTGGTGCTCCAGGAATCTTGTGCTCATCCAGAAGTTACCGTCCTCCACCTGGGTGGGGGCCTTAGTTCCTGCAGAAGAGCTCAAAGATTGTTATATATATTCCTTGAGGAGGGACCAGATCCTGTTTTAATTGCTGCACTATAGTTTCTTGATTGTTCCTCCTTTGTTACTGCATTCCCTCTTTCCTTGATTAGTAGCTGTTTGAATTGGCGCTTTGGAACTCAGGGCAGGTCTAGGAAGCTGAAACCTTTACCCTGGAAATAAGAAATGGGGGACCTGGAAAGGCTTTTGTGTCCAGGAGGGCCCCACAGGGTCCTGCTCGGTTTCAATAAGAAGTTGAATTTGGCATTACCTCTTAAATTCTCCAAAAGCATATCAATATGACATTATGACTCCAATAGATTCAAAATTCAGAAACATTTTTGTATTAGACATGGTTTTCAGAGATTGTAACAGAAAGAGGTTTGTGAAGCAGAAAGAGGTTTGTGAAGCAGAAAGAGCCTTGAACTTGAAGCCATGGCAGATTTGGTTTAATCTTGGACCTAATGTGCAGTATAGGAAGAAATTTCCCCTGGTCCTGGTGGAAAGAAGAAAAAGAGGAAGAAAGAAAGAGAGAGAGAGAGGGAAAGAGAAAGAAAGGAAGGAAGAAGGAGGGGAGGGAGGAAAGGAGGGAGGGAGCAGTATCCCTCAGATAATCACTTTTACATGTTAGCTCATTTCATATTCAATCAAAGTACCTGAAAGGAAATAATGCAGACATATACCAGTGATGCCAAAATCTTTGCCTCTGTGCACTGGTGCCAAATCGAATCTCAGAGGCAGAGTTTTGGGTGAAGTAGAAAAGAATAACTTTATTGATTTGCCAGGCAGACAGGGACACAGTAGGCTTGTGCTTCAAAAACTGTGTGTCCCAACCCGGGAGGATTTACTGAGGAGTTTTATAGCAATGGTTCAAGGGTGGGGTTGCTGATAAGGATCAGGGTGTGTGCAGGCCTCCCCCCCCCCCCCAGCAATCCTTTAATCTGGGCTCAGCTGATGAGCTTCTCAAGGTTATCAAGTTGTGATCTTCTCTGGAATGAAGAATGCTAACATCTTCCACTTGTTGGGTGTTTTAGTTCTGTAAAGAGCTCAAAGATACTGTTATGTGTATCCCTTGAGGCAGAATCAGGACCCTACCTCAAGGCTACACTGTTGTTTCTTGGCTTCTCCTCCCTTGTCTCTGCATCCCCTCACTTCCCTGAATAGAAACTGTTTGAAAGCCTTCTGTGCCCAGGAGCTCCACAGGATCCTGCTGGGTTTCGCCAGTCTACCAAAGGAAGAGATAAAAGTGCTTGTCTATGAAATGTTCTAATAGAGTAGGCTGTGTGTGGTTGACTAGACTTACTGTTCATCAGGAGAGAGACATAGCAGATGTAGAATAATTGTCTTCTTTTTCAAGACATTATATAATGTGGTGTGTATGTGTGTGCTCACACGTGCAGTTGTCCATAAGTGTGTGTGTGTGCACGCACATGTATGTGTGAAATTGTAAATCAGGATTAGGAAATGGTAAGTCAGGATTGGAGATAAAATTATTTGATCATGAAATTCTAAAACAAATTTAGCAAGTTTATGAAAAGCCAATTTTACTCATCTGATCATTTAAGCGTTAGGAAAAAGTCTGCGATCTTATGTTGGAGGGCCCCCAAGACCACCCTCAGGTTTGATAATTTGCTAGAAGCGCTCCCAGAATTCAGATAAGCTACTATACTCATGGTTATAGTTTATTGCAGCAAAAGGAAAGAGATTGAAATCAGCAAGGAAAAGGGTGCATAGGGCAGAGTCCAAGAGAGAGGTGCAGGCTTCTGGTTGTCTTCTCCCAGTGGAAACTCACGGACAGTGCTTAACTCTACCAGCAGTAATAGGTGACAACACAGGCAAAGTGCTGTCAACCAGGGCAGCTCATCCAAGCCTTGATATCCTTGGTTTTTACTGGTGGTCAGTCACATAGACCTGCCTGCAAGACTGATCTTAGCCACTGAGTCTCCAGAGCTCCCTCCTTAGGGGTCAAACTGATGGCCCTGGTGAACAAAAACAGGTATTTATCATAAATCACATTGTTAGCATAAACTACCTGGTGTGATCCAAGGCCCAAGGTATACAAAGTCATTCTTATCAGGCAGGTTGTTTAAAGGGCTTAGAGGTTATCTCCCAGGAGTAGCTCAGGGTCCAGCCCTGAAAACCTTTGGAATGGGCAGGTTTTGAGCATCCCAGACCTGCTGAGCTAATCCTTTACTATGCAACATCAAGGCTACAGATATTGCCTGATTTTTATCACCTACTGCAGGAAAGTCAAAATAGTACATTATTTACATCTTATATGTTAAATACATACATTTCTTTATTTAAAATTTAAGATCAGAGCTCTTGGTCAGTTTCTTTAAAAAGGGCGTGTATAAATAGAATAAGCTGTGCTACAAAATTGAAGTCAAAATTTAGCTTGCCAGGCAAATTTTAGCTTTTCAGACAAATTTCCAATGTGGGTAAGATTTAGGGTACAAGTCACCATCCGGAGGCCACCTAGAGGTGAACACTGTATGACTGCACCTCAAGAATTAAACAGAAAAACTGGTGTGTTAGTTGTAAGCATAACTGAGGTAAAGGAAAATTCTGGTTAGCAGACATGTGGAGCATGGAGCTGGAATTTGACAGGACTTGGCCACACCCATGGGATAAGGCATGCTTGGTAGACATGAAAGGCTAAGGCCTGGTGAATCATTAAAATAGGGGGAGAATAGGTCATTAATTTCCTAATGTCACTGTAACAAATTATCACAAACATAGAGGCTTGAAACCAGCACACATTTCTTATAGTTCTGGAGGTCAGAAGTCCAAAATGAGTCCTAGGGGGCTAAAATTAAGGTGTAGGCCAACGTACATTTCTTCTGGAGGCTCCAGGGAAACATCTCTTTCCTTGCGTTTATCTGCTTCCAAAGGCAACCTGCGTTCTATGGCTCACATCTTTTTCTGATTCTGACTTCCACGCCTCCCTCTTTCCCTTGTTAGAACTTGCCGAAAGCCCGGCCTCTCTGTACACCGGTGCAGAATTGAATCTCAGAGACAGACTTTTGGGTGAAGTAGAAAAGAATAGCTTTGTTGCTTTGCCAGGCAAAGGGGGACACAGAGAGCTCCTGCCCTCAAAAACTATGTGTCCCAACCTAGGGGAGTTTGGTGAGGAGTTTTATGGCAATAGTTCAAGGGTGGGGCTGCCGATAAGCTTAGGGTGTGTGTAGGGCCTGCCCTCCTTTAATCTCATCTCTGGAAATCTTCTTGATGAGCTTCTCAGGTTCCTTCAGTCTGGCCTCAGACTCAGGTGGTCTTCTCTGGTATGGAGAATGCTGACATTTTCCATTTGTTGGGTTTTAATTCTATAAAAGGGCTTAAGGATATAGTTAAGTGTATCCCTTGAGGCAGAACCAGGACTGTGACCCAAGGCTGTACTATTGTTTCTTGGCTTTTCCTCCCTTGACTCAGCATCCCTCCCCTTCCCAGATTACCAGTTGTTCAAATCTGCCCTTTGGAACTCAGGGAAGGTCATGGAGGCTGAACAGATAGACTCCCCATGCCCAGGAGCCGCACAGGGTCCTGCTCAGTTCAGAACCCTGTGATTATATTGGGCCCACCTGAGTAACCTAGCATACCCACCACCCACTGCCCTCATCTCAAGGTCGTTAATGTAGTCACATCTGAGAGGTCCCTTTGCCATGTCAGGCAACATATTCACAGGTTGCAGGGAATAGGACATGGACATCTTGGGGGTGCAGGCATTATTCTATCACAGCAGGAGAATACCTGGTGTTGAAACAAACTAAGAGCAAATGCTACTTTTCAATGCTGGGTAGCCTAGTCAGGTCCTAAAGGAAGGTGCCTCATTCACCCAGGAGATTGCCATCAATTAATGAACGGAGTGTTACTTTTAAAAATCCAGCAACATTTAGCAAGGGTTTGTCCATAGTTCTGAGGGTTCAGAAAAATCAGTGGTCAGTAATTAAAGAGATATTCCTTACATCAAGGACTGGCTCTAACTAACAAGTATGAGAAGAGATTGATTTAATAACTACCATTTATTTTGTATCTACTACATGTCAAATTCACCAGACCAAGTACTTATGTTATCTCCTGCAATTCTCACTACAGCATTTAAAAATAGGTTTTGTTGCTCCTTGCTGAGGCTGAGGGAAGTGGATTTGTATGCTCGTTAGCCCCGCCCAAGGTGGCTTATGAAGCAAGCTGGCAGAGACAGAATGTGAATCGGAATGATCTCAAGGCCTAGGCTTTCTCCACTGCAGAACGCCAACATGTTGATTTACAATGTTGGTTACCCCCAACATTGACCGCATTTTTATATCCATAATTCAGTGTATCTTCTTTCCCAATTGCCAGAACAGACATAAGGTTAATAACTAGGATTACCTTATTGACTATAGATAACTGGGTGGAAACAGTGGAACCCTATCAAAGAGCTAATATGAAGACTGATGGAACATTTCTTTCCTCCAACAGAAAACGTGCCTTAAGTGTAAGAAATCCTTGGTCCTGTTGAGAAATGCTAACACCATCAGTATAGGGGTGACCTATTTAATAAACATAATTACCTCATGCCTTTCTTTAATACTGTTTGAGATTTTGAAATGAATTAAATAAAACTACATATAAATCTAAGCGATGGCAAGTTTAGAAAGTAAGTCATCTGGATTTGAGACACTCTCCCCACATGTTGGATTTTCTGATATCACTGTGATTATTGACTCTTTGTACAGGAGTTTTCTGTGTGGTGGGAAGACAGAGCCCTTTGAATACCAAACTTGTGCACTTGCTTTCATAGTGGAAGTCAGGAGGGAAAAAAACACAAGGACTTCACAAGTCTGTAAAAAAGGAATAGTGACTGACTTGCGGGAAAACAGAGAAATATTTTTTCTATCCCTCCAGCTCAGATTTTTCCAAAGAGGTTTCCTTTGTTATTTGGTAGCCAGATCAACCTTGAGTTCCGTGTGTGTGTGTGTGTGTGTGTGTGTGTGTGTGTGTATTTTTTTTTTTTTTTTTTGGCTACCTTGAGGTGAAGATGGGATGCTAGGAAGAAAATTTCTCTTCCTAGACCTCTAAGTGAAACTTAGCTATCACATCAGGAATCTTATCACATGAATTCATCCTGTGGAACAAACTAGATGCAATTTTAGATATTTCTTGAAATCATTTCCATGAATCTTTTCTTTGAGACTATCACTATGTCAAAAATTGAGGAGATATTTTTAGTACCAGTTTACTCATAACTGTATTTCAGCTCTAAGTTCTTGGAGTACCATATAATACAAATGACGTTGCTCTTGGTTCTTGAAGTTTCAGGGGGATTCATTGTATTCAAAGTTTTAACCCTATCTGCCAAATATGCCAAGTTCCCCTGAAATTTATCTTTTACAAAGTCTGAAGCAGTTGGTCTTTTCCCTGGTGTTCCAAAAATAGGGCAACAGCATCTTTCAGGCTCAAAAATCTGCGGATACATGTTTCTGTCTGTCAACGAACACAGTGCAATGTGCTATAAAGGGATTTTGTAATCACAGATTTTGTGATTAAAATATTCACAAAACAATGAAAGGAATCTGATTTTGACTCACTTTTTATGTAATTGAACATCTTATGGTTGAAATTGAAGTATGCTATGAAATCTGTGCAGGGACTTAGAAGCTGGTACTTAATCAGTGAATGATGCAGTCAGAGTATTCCAGTAAAAGTGTGGTTTTTCTTTGTTTAAATAGTCAAAAAATTTCCATTTTGAACCCAGATTTTTGAGAATATAATCAATGTTTAGTCTAATATATGTATGCATTTATATGTATATGTGTGTGTGTGTACACAGATCATCGGCATCAGTGGTGATCTGCAAACTTTGATCAGCGGCATGGGGCTGGGATACAGCCTTCAGAATTGGTTGAATGTCTCAGGTGAATCTAATCTGTAAACAAGTTTGGGAACCACTCACAATCACTTAAGAATTTTGCTAATTGTGGTAGGTTACCATGCCAACTTCTCAACAGCAGTTCTTTCCAACTTGGATATATATTAGAGGAAGTTCAGTAAAACAAATGGCATTATTTTAATTCCAAGGTGATAGAGTTATAGATATTTAACATAGCAAACATAGCTTAAAACAAACTGAAATTAAATTAATTATAATCTCACCAACCAAAGATAATCACTGTAAATAGATTTATTTCTTTCTAGATATTTTAATCAATCTAAATACTAATAAGGATGTGTATATGCATGTGTTTGTGTTTATGTGTGTAGATATAACAAAAGCTATAATACTATCCATTCTACTTTGTAGCCTTTTTCTTTAACAATATATGGAATCATTAATTTATTTTATCTTATTTTTTTGGTTAGGAATACAAACTTTAAGTACAAAAAACAATTCAGATTATTGCCTAATTCGTTAAAGTGGAAGGAGTAACTTTGAACTCAAATCTACAAATGCATTTTACTTAAATTGTCAACGTGCTGTTATTCAACTGCATTTTAGCAGACGTAATCTATAGTAAAAACTAAGAGCAACTAAGATGGTAAAATAATCATTTAAAGTTTTTTAAAATTTTTATTGGAGTATAGTTGATTTACAATGTTGTGTTAGCTTCAGGTGTACAGCAAAGTGAATCAGTTGTACATACATCCACTCTTTATTATTTTTTCAAAGATTCCTTTCCCATATAGGCCATTACAGAGTATTGAGTAGAGTTCCCTGTGCTATACAGTAGGTCCTTATTAGTTATCTATTTTATATATAGTAGTGTGTATATGTCAATCCTAGTCTCCCAATTTATCCCTCCCTTCCTTATCCCCTGGTAACCATAAGTTTGTTTTCTTAAAAAAAAAATTATATATGTATGTAACTGAATCACTTTGCTGTACACCTGAAACTAACACAACATTGTAAATAACTATACTTCAATAAAAGAGAAAAACAAAAAAAAACAATATATGGAATCAGAAAATTTTACTTTTAAATGTTGCTTTGTGTGGCCGTATTCTACAGTCCTTTTCAAAGGCTCTTCTAGACCGTGACTCCATTTCCTTATTATTACTTTTATCTGCCCTTAAAAACCCTTGTCTTTGGGCTAAAAAGAAAAAAGTGACACTATTTCAGGTGAGTCTTTGCATGATTGTTTGTATAAGTGAAAACTGGATATTTTCCCCTCAGTTCATAATCAGAATTTAGCCAGGAGGTGTTTCTAAACTTAGCTGCACTGGAATCACCTGAGGGGGTAATACTTTAGTTAAACTATCTATACATGGCTCCACCCCAGTGTTTCTGAGTCACTAGTTTTAAGAGACTGGGGGTGGGGCCTGAGAATTGCATTTCTAACAAGTTGCCAGATGATGCCTGTGCTGCCGCTTAGGAACCTCACTTTCAGAACCATTTTAGGAACACTCTTGTTTTCCTTTTTCTTTGGGTTTTCTCTGTCACATCCCTTTATATATTTACAAGTAATTACATTTGCTGCTGGTTTCATAAATACCCATCTTTCACTAGAAATTTCCAAATACTTCCTGGAAATATTCAATTTCATCAAAATTGACTTAGACTGAGAGCTCACCTTCTGAATAGTAGTTCAAAGTTGCTGGTATTTTCCTGAAAAATTTGTAAATTATGGTAAACTTCTCCTATGTCCAATGGACAAGTTAGAGTAACTCACCTCTCTTCATCTTTGAAAAAAAATTATATTCCTACCATGTAAATCCTAAGGGATGCTTTTTTTTTTTTTTTGCGGTACGCGGGCCTCTCGCTGTAGTGGCCTCTCCCGTTGCGTAGCACAGGCTCTGGACGTGCAGGCTCAGCGGCCATAGCTCACGGGCCCAGCCGCTCCGCGGCGTGTGGGATCTTCCCGAACCGGGGCGCGAACCCGTGGCCCCTGCATCGGCAGGCGGACTCTCAACCACTGTGGCACCAGGGAAGCCCCTAAGGGATGCTTTTGCCGTAACTTTGAGATGCCAAGAAAAAAGGTCTTGTAACTGGTATGGCAAAATATTTGTGTTATCACAGTGTTTTTGTGCACCCCCTGGCTGGGAAAAACAAATTCCTGCAAACTTGCAGATTAAGGGTGCGTTGTGTTTGCTTCTGAAGCATTTTATTTTTAAACCTTTTCTCTTTTCAAGTGTTAAGTCTTCCAGTAGAGATAATCTGTTCTCTTTCATGTCTCCTCCTTGGGCAATACATTTAGAAGATTAATATAATATGGTTAACATGCCTGTGTGTCTTGCCTAATTCAGAATATTGAGGATATTATTTGTGGTTTAGGGAGTTGGGAGAAATTTATATCTAGGAGGTCTGGAATGCTCAGTTATCAGAGAAGCATTGCTGTATGCCTGGCCCTGGCTGTTTGCCCACATTCCTAGGGAGTCATTAATAAAGGCTACAGGTTCTCCTACATTTAGATTTTCTTCTAGACTGACTCAGCAGTTGCAGCTGTCATTTTACACTGTCATGGATCATTAAGAAGTTTCTCCTGGCATACTTTTAAAAGATGCTCTATTCCTCTTTAGGTTAGAGCTGTTTTTCTACCCTAACTCACCTTTCAAAACTAGATTTTTTTTTTTAAAAGGATATCTGGGGGGAAAATGTTTTAATAAACAGCTCAGAATACAGTAACTAATGGTTTCAACTTCAGTTCCTTTGTGACTTAAAAATTGAGTGTTTATTTAGAAAATGCCTTTAGCAAAGAGTACAGTTTGGGATTTATTTCATGTCACAGAATAAATTATTGCTTGCTTACTTCCTTCACTTGAAATGCATAATTAATATTTCACAGCAAGTTCATATTAGTCATTACATTTTCTTCTTTACTTAATTTTCAAAGTCACTTCAGGCCATCTGAGCCCTGGTATTTTTACATCACAAACTATAAATCAAGTTAAATGTTGGAGTCACGGAGCCCTAATGCTATATTTAAATCCAAAGCACTGGTAAAACTACCAGTTTATCTAGCTCTGTTACAGGCTCTCACCCAACAATAAATAATCTCAAAGTTTCATAGCTTTTTTTTGTTAGAACCACCACAATTCAAGAATTGGAAAGAACTGCAACAAATTAATGATAAAATTATAAAGAATATGAAAACTCTACTCTTGCTACTTCCATTATGAGATGTTGTAATTTGGAGTTTTAGAATAGAATTTTAAGGCTATAAATTCTTCAAAGAATCATCTTATAAACATCACCTTGAAGATATATTCATTTTTTAAAGAGTTAAAAAATGTACAACAATGTCTATTTGTGCTTCCATCTGAGACCAGAGAAAGACATGATCTAAAAACCATAAATCTGTCTCCTTATGGTTGAGCGTAAGGGGGAAAAAGGAAAACCTAATATTGAAACAGAGTCCATTACAAGATATCCTGCACCTTTAGAATGACAAATAAGCAATAAATAATAATTCTGTAATTGTATTTTAAGGAAGTTCTGTTTTCTCTTCTTTTCATTTAAAAGTAGCGAAGCAAAATTAAGTAAACAAAATAACATAATGAAGATATCAAAATTAATATCCAAACCATAACTGGGGAGATGTGCTGGGTTTGCATTTTTAGAGAACGTGCAATAGAACATATGAGCATATGCCAGCTCTCCAGTCACATAGAGGCTTTGACCCTTGACTCAGCCGCTTAACTGCTATGTTACAACAGGCAACTTATTTAACCTCCCTAAGCCTCAATTTCCTCAGCTTTGAACCACAATAATAATGAGGTGAATAAAACCTAATTCTTATTAATTGTAAGAATTCTCTTTAAGTAATATGTGTAGGTAATAAGAGTAATTCTATTGAGATTAAATGAAATGATGTTGTATGTACAGTGCCTCCTTTGGCCGTTACATGGCAGATTTTGTTATGTGTTTGGTGCATGTCATGTCAATGTATGCACAAGGCAAGAAATTTGCCTCTTATTCACTTAAGTGTTATCCCCAGAACTTTAGAACATTCATGATATGTAGCGCATGCTCCATAACTCTTAAATGGCTGCATGTGTGTGTGTGTTCCATGCCTTGGTATGTGTGATGGAGGCATTTCTAAGATGTGTTGAACCAGTGAATATCCCAAGCTATTGCTGAGTACCAGCTAAGGGGAAGTTAGGGAAAGATTCCCGTGTCGGGTCACCAGATTTAGCAAATAAAAGTACACGACTAATGCAGGTCAAAAGGTACAAACTTCCAGTTAGAAGATAATTACTAGCGATGTAGTGTACAGCACGATTAATATAATTAACACTGCTGTATGCTATATATGAAAGTTGTTAAGAAAATAAATCCTAAGAGTTCTCATTGAAAGGAAGAAAATTTTTCCTTTATTTTGTGTCTAAATGCAATGACGGATGTTCATTCAACTTACGATGCTAATCATTTTATGATGTAAGTCAAATCATTATGCTCTACACCTTAAGCTTTTACAGTGCCGTATGTCAATTATATCTTAATAAAACTGGAAAAAAATACAGGACAGCCAGTAAAATTTTAGTTTCAGATAAACAATAAAATTTTTTTAACTATAAGTAGGTCCCAGTAATGTACTATATTCACACTAAAAATTTTTTGTTGTTTATCTGAAATTAAAATTTAACTGCATGTCCTATATTTTATTTGGCAGCCCTAGCATGGGGATAAAGGTAAAAACTCTCTGTTGTGAAGAAGTCACTTACATGTAGTAATCAGATAATAATTATGATAATAAAAATAACACCACACTTAGAATAACTTTCACCCCTTTCTTCAGCTTTTTGTGGTACAGCCACAGTGGTCTTGTTTCAGTTTCTGGAAAATACCAGATTTTTTCTTAGGATATTTGTGATTTCATGAGACTGGAAGGAACCACACCCTCATCTCCAAACACATCATCCCTAAACAATTAGCTCAGGCGTCTTAAGCTCCTGGACACTTTTTCCGACCCAGAGCCCCCTTTCCTACTCCCCACCCCAGGTTTATTCTTTTTTTTTGTTTTTTTAATATATTTATTTTATTTATTTATTTTTGGCTGGTTTGGGTCTTCGGTGCTGTGCGTGGGCTTTCTCTAGTTGCGGCGAGTGGGGCCACTCTTCTCTGCAGTGCACGGGCTTCTCATTGCTGTGGCTTCTCTTTGTTGGGGAGCATGGGCTGTAGGCGTGTGGGCTTCAGTAGTTGTGGCACGCGAGCTCAGTACCCAGGTTTATTCTTATACTCTCTCCGACAATGGTCTTTGTTTCTTTCAGAGCACTTATCTCATTTTGCAATTGTGAATTAATTAATGCAATTATATGATCAGTATCTGTCTCTACTAGATTGTAAACTCTGTGACAACTCTTTCTCTCAACTGTAACCTCAGCGTTCAGCATATAGGGGTCCTGTTTTTAATATGAAATTGTTTGTATTTCATTTCAAATGAAGGATGCTCAGCTTTGTGATTCAGGGCAAGATTCTGATTCCAGGCTCTTCTAGGATCTAATTGGCAATTCCTACCCCCATCACATTCTAATTTCGTGTCCTTAGGACGCATACTTAAACTCTCTGAGCCTCTCTTTTTCTCTTTTTAAATTGGGGCTAACAACATTTTCTCCTAGTGTCATCCTGAAGATTAAACAATATTTGCAAAGTATTTTGTATAATCTAACAAATGTTCAAGAAAAGGTAGCAAGAACAATAAAACGACTACTAATGAGAGGCCAAATCCAATCAGTAGCTTTTCTAATTTAAAAGATAATTTGTTTCTGACTTCATTGCCTATGGAAGGCTTTATACGGGAGGTGAAACTTCAGCCGGGTCTTGAAACAGGTAGAGGTTTTGGAAAATATTGGAGGAGGTTTTGGCGCGGTTATTCCTGGCGCTGCCTTAGGAGCGTTCAGATTCAGAGTCTCTTTAATGTTATAACTCAAAATATAGTCCGATAACATCACCTGGGAGCTTGATAACAATGCAAAGTCTTGGGCCCCATGCTCAAACTACTGGATCAAAATCCCGGCTTCAACAAGATCCCCAGGTGCCTTCTGTTTATATGCTGAGGCAGTGCTCTACAGACAGTGGTGGCCAAGATTGCCGGATCCGCAGCGTCAGTATCATTTGGGAACTTGCAGGAAAGGCACATTTTCAAGCCTACAGAGACTGGGTGGTTTAAGAAACAGAAATTTATTTCTTACAGTTCTGAAGGCTGGGAAGTTCAAGATCAATGTGCCAGAGAGGCAGATATCATTCTGAGGCCTCCCCTCTTGGCTTGTAGGAGGCTGTCATCTCTTTGTGTGCTTACGTAACCTCTTTATGCTGGGGGGGATGGTGCAGTGCTCTGGTGTTTCTTTTTATAAGAGCACTAATCCCACATCAGACGAGGCCCCATCCTCAGCTCCTCATTGAACCCTGATTACTTCCCAAAGGAGGCCCCAACTCCAAATACCATCACATTGTGGGTTAGGGCTTCAACCCCTTGATGTGAATTTGAAGGCGGGGAGCGCACTCAATCCATAGCACCTACTTAATCAGAACTCTGAGTTTGGGCCCAGAGTGTAGCCCAGCAATCTGTGTGTTAACAGTCACCTCCAGGTGATTCTGATATGCACTAAAGATGGAACGACTGCTGAAAATAGAAATCACCTTGGTGCTTGCTTTGGGCTAATGCCAGGGTCTGGTTGAAGGCTGGTGATTTTAAAGTACAGCCAAGTTTGAGAACTATTAATAAGAGATATTTTCAGCCCAAGTATATGTATAATATATCCCAGCTATTCCACGGATTTGTCGTGGGGCAATAGTAGAGAATTTTCTAGATAGCAAGCGAGTATTGATTGAGTAGATATTATGTGTCCTCTGTAAGTAACAACCGCAAAAGCCAAGTCACTGTCATCTGCTGGAAGGAAGCACCTCAGATATTTAGGACACTCTCCATATTTAGCATTCATGCTGCGTGACTAATTTTTTATGTCTCAGTGAGAAATTCTGTCATCCTTGCATTTGAGAGACTTGTTTTGACCCGTGGTGTAATTGATTCCTTTCAAAAGCTATTCATTTTGTAAGTGAGTCCTGATCAGTTTAAAGAAAAATGCACATGGGATGACAATTGCCTGAGGTAATTTCTACTTAGATATAGTTTCATCCAGTGTTTTAAAGATATACAAATAAAAACATCAAAAACTGACCCCTGATACTTTTTTAATTGAAAATAAATAAGCTTCCAGGGGCAGACTTTCCTGTACGCTTAGACTGCTTGAAGGCATTCATCTTTCTAATGTCAGCCCTTAAAATCATAAAAATCACATAGAAGTCTTTGAAATAGGCACAGAATAACAGCAGGAGTATTAAAAGCTGAGAAGTGGTCTATAGTCTATACTTCTGAATTCTCAGAAAATAGTAGAAATAGCTATCTGTCCCCTTTTCCTGATAAGAAAACAATGCAAAGCATGGTTAACACTATAGAAATCTTTTTGTTATGAAGATGACCCGCTGCTTTAAGAACCAGAGACTTTTAAAGTTCTGTTTTAGGAACAAACTTCTCCCTCCCTTCCATCCTTTCTCTCCGCGTGGGCTTTGGCATGTGTGATGGAGAGCTGGAGCGTACACTATTTTCAGGAACTCTGCTTGATGTAGACCAATGTCATATAACCAATATGAATCCTGCTGGGAGTGAATTGTTTGTCTGCAAAGACCTCTTACTTTGTGGTTCCAGTTTCATTTAGGATTTCCACTTGTGTTTGTTTAAAGCTACTACCACCCCTACAATTGTGTTTACATCTCATCCAGTCAGCTGTAGCCCAGCTAAAAGAAATACAGTGCCTTTCCAGTACTTTAGTGAAGATCTGTGTTCTCACAAGTAGAATCATGAGATTTCTAACCACAAAAATAGACGTGTTTGGAAGTTATTCGATGACACAGAAACCACTGGAAAGGCTTAGCTAACATACAGTAAATTTGAACCCATTAATTTTTATTGACCCCCCTCACTAGATACAAATACTGTATTGGCTTTTATTCAGTTTACTGTTCTCAGTATCAGATTCGAAGTTAGGCAAGAAGTTGGACCAGGAATTGATCTGGCAACTTCTGGGCTAAAGCAGGAGAGTTCGTGTCCGGATCCTCGCTCTGGCAGAACAATAAGGTTGAGCAAGTAAGTTCATCCAAGCTACCACAAAAGTGAGCCTAGTGCAAGAGTCAGAAGCCTGAGGATGGAGAAGGATGAGTGGAACGGATGGACTGGATTCTGTGGCAAGCAGTCAGCCTCAGGGGCTGAAGATTTCATGCACTTTGAGAAGTTACGAGTCTGCTCATGACATCCTCTGGCTGGTCTGCTTTCTCATAATTCCTAACCTCAGACTTCTGAAGTCAACATCCAGGGTCCCGTTCTTGATCTTTGTTCTGAGATGCAGTTATGTTACTCGGAAACAGTCTGGTCCTTCTGGGTTATGCTTTTATAATTTGTTAGGAGGGGCTAGAGCAGTACCCAGTCTAGGGCTAATTATTTACCTCTGTTGAGGCAGGACCTTTCTGTGAACTGTATCCAATGTCCCATGAAATACGAGCCTTGCTGGTGGGAACACACACTATTCCCACCTCTGTGTGAATGTTGGACACCATTCTCTCTAATCGTTCTAGATCATTCTTTCTGTAGACGTTTGGGATTCTCTTCCTGTGCAGGACTCATATTCCTCTACTCTGTTCTATGACCTCTGATCACCTTGGTTTCCCCAGACTCTCAGAGAATCTTCTGGGCTCCACCTCAGTACTGCCTCTCTGTGCTGTACCCTGTAAACTTTCTCAAGGCAACCAGCTGGGCTGTTGTGCTGTTTACTTTATTTGTTCCATCTGTGATGGTTAATCTTATGAATCAATTTGACTGGGTCACTGGATGCCCAGATATCTAGGTAAACATTATTTTTGGTGTGTCTTGGGAGGTCGTTTCCGGAAGAGATTCACATTTGAATTGATGGTCTGAGTAAAGTATTCTGCCCTCCCCAATGTGAGTGGGCATCATCCAGTTCATTGAGGGCCTGAATAGAACAAAAAGGTTGGAGTGAGGTTGAATTTGCTTTCTGCCTGACTGTTGAGCTGGAACGTTGATCTTCTGCCCTTTGTGCTCCTGGTTTGGTTCTCAGGTCTTCAGACTAAAATCCACATCGTGGGCTCTAGGGTTCTTAGCCTTTAGAATGACACCGCCAACTTTCCTGGGTTTCCAGATTTCAAACAACAGATTATGGGACTTCTCTGTCTATAATCACATGAGCCAATACCTTATAATAAATCTCTTTATGTCTGTGTAACCACTCGCAGTACCACTGTACAAATTAGTCACTGTTCTCCAGAGAAACAGATGAATAGATATATATTGATTTCTATATGTTGATTTTATTACCTGTAGCTTTAATGAATTTGTTGATGAGTTCCAACGTTTGTGGTTGAGTCTAGGATTTTTTATGTATGAGACCATATCATCTGCAAATAATGACAATTTTACTTCTTCCTTTCTGATTTGGATGCCTTTTATTTTTTTGTCTTGCCTAATTGCTCTAACTAGGACTTCCAGTACTATGTTGAGTAGAAGTAGGGAGAGTGGGTACCTTTGTCTTGTTCCTGATCTTAGAGGAAACGCTTTCAATATGTCACCATTGAGTATGAAGTTGCTATGGGTCTGTTTATATAGTTTTTATTATGTTGTGTTTTTTGTATATGGCCTGTATTTTGCTGAGGAATATTCCCTCTATACCCAGTATGTTGAGAGTTTTATCATGAGATAGCTTGTGTGAACTTGGTTCATTTTTAAGGCATTGATAAACATACAAAGTGAAACTTTTAAAAAATCCTTGCCTCTCACCTTGATATTTCATTGTATTTGTGTATTTTTTTCTGGAGCATAATTACACATTTTAATCTTTGTCAGATTCTGGCCTTCTACTACACGTACAGACAGAACCATTTTCCCCACATATATTTTTATGCAGTGAGTAACTGAGGTAATCTCCATGTAATTTAACAGTGATGCCAATAACTATACAAATGTCAAATGTGATAAAACAGCCTGAATAAAATACTGTGAATTCCTTATAGTATTTAAATGAATGGGCTTTGCTTTTTCTGTTACTTCCCTCATTCTCCTGAAAAGAATGCATTGCACTGAGAAGTGTGTAAGAAACTTGTTTACTGAAAAAAAATAGTTTAAGCTCATTAAATATTAGTAGAAGACTTAGGAACAAAAAAAGCCTAACAGCAGTGTTTTCTTGTTGCTATTTTTGCATTTCTGAAGTTGGAATGCTAGTTAAGTTGGTGTCAAAAGACACTTGACATTCTCAAGATGGATGAATAGGTTCTGATGTAGTTGTTATTACTTGTACTTGTGAGAATTAAGTCAGAGCTTTGGTTTTATCTTGACATTATGCTGTTTGTCTGAAGATTGCTCAGAAGGTTCAGACTGAGAGAACAGGTTATGAAAACAATGTCATTCTGTTGAACTGCAGGACAGGAAAATCGAATAGGACTCAGAGTGGGGAGAGGGCTTATTTGTGTAAGGTCATCATTATACTTCCTTACAGGGACATACATTCTTATTAGGAGTAAATTATGCCCTTCGAGCTAGTTTTTTTTTTTTTTTTTTCATTTTTAAAAAATATCTTAGGGCTTCCCTGGTGGCGCAGTGGTTGAGAGTCTGCCTGCCGATGCAGGGGACATGGGTTCGTGCCCCGGTCCGGGAAGATCCCACATGCCGCGGAGCAGCTAGACTAGGCCCGTGAGCCATGGCCGCTGAGCCTGCGCGTCCGGAGCCTCTGCTCTGCAACGGGAGAGGCCACAACAGTGAGAGGCCCGCGTAACGCAAAAAAAAAAAAAAAAGTGTCTTATATTGCATGAGATCTTGGATTCAAGAAGATATGCTACGTAATACACAAAATATTTGTAGAACACTTTCCAACTGTCAAGCATTGACTGAACAACCATTCCATGGACTCTGGCTATACATGCAGTGAGAAGGTAGAATGTGACAAAACTGAAATGTGTAATTGTGCCCAAGGAGAAAAAAATACACAGATATACTCAAATATGCAGGTCAATAAGGCAAATAATTTTTTTCAAAACTATCCATTTTGTGGATTTATCAATGCCTTAACATACCTCAATGTTCACTGAAGCACTGTTTACAATAGGCAAGACATGGAAGCAACCTAAATGTCCATCAACAAAAGAATGGATAAAGAAGATGTGGTACATATATACAATAGAATATTACTCAGCCATTAAAAAGAATGAAATAATGCCATTTGCAGCAACATGGATAGACCTAGAGTTTGTCATACTGAGTGAAGTAAGTGAGACAGAGAAAGAGAAATATCGTATGATATCACATATGTGGACTCTAAAAGAAAATGATACAAATGAACTTATTTATAAAACAGAAACAGACTCAGAGATTTAGAGAACAAAATTATGGTTACCAGGGAGGAAGGGTGTGGGGGGGGAGAGCTAGAGAGTTTGGGATAGACATGTACATACTGCTGTATTTAAAATGGATAACCAACACGGACCTACTGTATAGCACAGGGAACTCTGCTCAATATTATGTAACAACCTAAATGGGAAAAGAATTTGAAAAGGATTAGATACATGTATATGTGTAACTTTTGCTGTACACCTGAAACTAATACAACATTGTTAAACAGCTATACTCCAATATAAAATAAAAAGTTAAAAGAATCAATTTCACACAAGATACTAAAGAAAATAATACAATTCTAAAATTATCACAAATTTAAAATATTCTGAAATGGGACTTGTATTCTTTTTTTTTTTTTTTTTTTTTTGCGGTACGCGGGCCTCTCACTGCTGTGGCCTCTCCCGCTGCGGAGCACAGGCTCCGGACGCGCAGGCTCAGCGGCCACAGCTCACGGGCCCAGCCGCTCTGCGGCATGTGGGATCTTCCCAGACCGGGGCACGAACCCGTGTCCCCTGCATCGGCAGGCAGACTCTCAACCACTGTGCCACCAGGGAAGCCCGGGACTTGTATTCTTTTCCAGTCAATGTTACCTCCCAGTGGTAGGTTAACTTTACCATGAGGCGTGCAGGGGGGAAAGGGTGATAAGGAATTGGAGGAAATAGCAGAACCACAGGTAGAACCATGACAGAAATGACTGTCCTGGCAAGGGGTGGTTAACAAACAAATCATGTCCAAACAAGAGCCTAGAAAACCAGTGTACTTCTGGGCTGGGTTTGGGGAACAAACAGAGTTCAACAGAAGAAAATAGAGCAGGGTCCACTTTTGAAAGCACACTGTGAAAATGGTGGCTGTGTCAGATGCAGGGCCAGCTAGTTCCAAAATTCTATCTAAAATATGAACAGGGCTCAGCTACCAACACATAAAGCTGGAAGGAATGTGCAGCCCTCCTCTGAGGTACATGGCAAGTGTCAGTGCCCTGGACAGCATGGAGAACGCTTACAGCACAGAAAGATTAGAAATGGACCAGGTAAGCAGATTTGCTGTCTCACAGGAGTACTTGGGGACCTGTCTGTGGGCGATGTCTCAGGAGGACCAGGCACTTCCAGACTTAGTCTTAGAGCAAAAAAGACCATCTCAAATCCCTCTTGGTAAATACAATTACTGAAATATCTCTCAGTGAAACTGGGATTAAACTGATATTACACTAGAGAAAAATAAATAATTCTGATGAATGGGGGTAGCATTTGAGCAAATATACATGAGGATAAACTAATATACTATTGAAGAAGCGGAAATATCTTAAATAGCAAAATTAGCCTTTTTAGTAATAGCTTCATGAGCGTTTTTAAAAGCTCTTCAAGTTGTGAACACTGGGTAATAATTATAAAGAGAAGGTAGAAAAAAGTGAACATCCACACCATTTGTCATCTTTATTCCATAGTATTTGTATTGTAGAAAATGGATCACATTTAAGAATATTGTGAAGGCAGATCCAGTTCTATACAAGTATTTTTATTTATTTATTTATTTATTTATTTATTTTGCGGTACGCGGGCCTCTCACTGTTGTGGCTGCTCCCGTTGCGAGAACAGGCTCCAGACACGCAGGCTCAGCGGCCATGGCTCATGGGCCCAGCCGCTCCGCAGCATGTGGGATCTTCCCGGACTGGGGCACGAACCCGTGTCCCCTGCATCGGCAGGCGGACTCTCAACCACTGTGCCACCAGGAAGCCCAATACAAGTATTGATATTGAAGAATACCTTAAGCATATCAGTTATTATATTCTTAGAACATTTTTGCATAAAAGCACACTTCAAAAAGTGTTCAGAAGTGTCTTTCACTTTAATCAGGAGAAACAGACATCTGTTCCTCATGGACCTCTCTGCTGCAGGTTGAAAAAGAAAAATAAATTTTACATACAGTTCAATTTTTATACATTATGGGTCCCCTACATTTAAAAAAAGATCTGACCATCTGTCACCAGATATATTTTAATTTGGGAGCCATTTTCTTTTTTAGTACATTCTTGGTACCGTTACAGATGACAGCTCTATCAGTTTTCTGCGGAATAATCAAATATTCCAAATGACAATTATTATTTCAAGTTGATTTTGAAGGAGCATTATTGATTCTCATTTTGGATTATAATTTTGAGAAATAAGAGCTTTGATCTACTTTGAGCCAATTCATTAAGAACAATTTTTACAGGAAAGTGAAATTCCTTTAGTTTATAGATATGTTAAAAATAAAACGCTTGTATAGATTGGATTCCAGCACAAGAGATATTATTAATTTTTGTTAACTATTTATGGCCTGGTTTTATTCATAGGATAAGAAAGCACCAGCATTTTGTAATTTAGTCTTCTTCTTCAGTAATCTCATGTGGAGACAATCTGTCTAAATCAAATTCAAGGCAGTTCAACTATTCCATTAATTTAACTCAGTAAACATGTTGCACACTTATTCTGTGCAGAGCACTGTGCTGAAAATCAAATAGCTGATTGGATTCAATCAATGAATTATAGTGATGTAAATAATCTGGATACTCATTCACTCTTTGGAAACCTAAGTTTGTTAATGGACCAATAACATGGTCACCTACCTGCCCTCTAGGTGGATGTGTATTTTTTAAAAAAACAACAAAAATTTGTTGAGACTTTTAAAATTTTTCATATGATTTGATTTAGAAATTTGTTTCTTCATTCATATGTTCATTCATTCTGAGTTCTTCATTCAAAATTCAGCATGGATTCACTGAGTAATTACTATTATCCACAAACTGTACCAGGCACTAAACATCTAATTTAAAATCTGTTCTCTTAAACTGCTCATGACCTAGAAATGGACAAAAACACACAAAAGGTCTATGAGAATTATCTTCTTTCAGTTTGGGGGGACGGAGATCAAGAAGAGCTTCTTAAAAGCATGGACTTCGGGACTTCCCTGGTGGCGCAGTGGTTAAGAATCCGCCTGCCAATGCAGGCGACACAGGTTCCAGCCCAGGTCTGGGAAGATCCCACATGCTGCGGAGCAACTAAGCCCGTGTGCCACAACTACTGAGCCTGCGCGCTAGAGCCCGTGAGCCACAAGTACTGTGCCCGCGTGCCACAGCTACTGAAGCCCACACGCCTAGAGCCTGTGCTCCACAACAAGAGAAGCCACCGCAGTGAGAATCCTGCACACAGCAACGAAGAGTAGCCCCCGCTTGTGGAAACTAGAGAAAGCCTGCGTGCAGCAATGAAGACCCATCGCAGCCAAAAATAAATAAAATTAAAAAAAAAAAAAGAATGGACTTCTAAGTGGAGAGCTGAATAATAATGCATTTGACAGACTAAGTGATGTACCTGTCATTTGCATTGCCATGTTTTAAGAAGCTTGGATGTGAGTGACACTTCCTTCTAGTGACTCCTTGTGCATAATTTGCCTGCTTATGCAACATGATCCCATTACTTTGGACACAGATGGTTAGACTAGAAATGAATGGATGAACCAAAGCCAGCCGTCTATCAACAGGGCAGCAGCCCACCAAGTGACCTTACCAGAGCTCTCTGTCCAGAGATGTAGTCTGATGGCTTATGCCTTGCCAAGCAATTAAAATCTGTCTTTTGAGATATTTAATTCATCATTCATTTATACTTTCACAAATAATAATTTATCGCATGTGCTAATTTACTGGCATATGGAGATGAAAATGGCAGACAGATATAGTCTCTGCCTTTTAGATTTTTGCAGTCATATCAGGTGACTCAGAAAGCCAAACAAGCATGGGGAATATATACTATAATGAATGAATTATAGAGTATATCTGTGGAGTACCCAGGGCTAATGCTTTAATGCACTAATCTGGATTAGATATCCATGAAGATGCTCAGGGATTCTTTCTAGTGGAAAATGTATCTCATCCAAGCTAATAAGGAGGTAAGGAGCAAGTGAGAGGGCAGACGTTTTATTTTAGGAATCTTTCTTGGAGTCATGAGGTGGGGGTGGGATGGGGTTAGGAAATTGTGCTATAACCTGAGGAAAGAAAGTCGTTTGCCCTTGCTGAGGCATAGTGTAACAATAGGGTGGTGGAGGAAGAAATACGAAATAATTTTTAAATGGTAAAGAGTTTATTGCCATTTAAAGAAGAGCCATGAGTAGTAATATGGAGTTTGGGCATTTTCCAGAGGGTAATGGGAAGTAGCTACGCATTTTAAGAAAAGAGAGTGATAGAGTCAGATTTTCATTTTTGAAATAGTATTTGGGTTGTGGCGGGATGTGGATTGGGGGAAGCATCAGATAAGGGTATAGTAGTCTGCCAGTACCCTAGGGAAGGGGTACCAGTGGCCTGAATCAGGATATTAGCACATAAAGAAATCGGTACAATGGTATTTGGAAGATAGAAACAGTAGTGGTTGATTAGATGTGGGTTAAGGATGAGAAAGAAAAGCCAAAGATTATGACTAAGCTTAAAGGTTGAGCAATTTGATAGATAGTAAGAATTACGGGAAATGGAATACAAATTGGAAAGAAGATGGTCAGTTTTGGATTTACTCTATTTGGTGTGTTTGAGAATTGCCCAGTGGGGCTGTACTGAACAAAGCTGGATGTACTGCTAAGGAGCTCTGTTCAGGAAATCAGGTCTCAGAATTTCTCTTTGGGAGTCATCAGTGTATAATTAATTGAAGCTATGAATTTGGAAAAGATCACTCCAGAGGTGGGGGGGAAACCTGTAATGTAAGAAGCAGGCCTAGAACAAAGATATGAAGGGCACCAAAAATGAACAAAGTAAGAAAGGCCTAATAGATACTCAGAAGCAGAAAAAAATAGGAGGGCACAAAAATGGAGGATTACGTTGTCCTCAAGTAAAGAGAATAGACTGGAGAAGAAACAAGTGGTCAAAGTGCTAACAGCTGCTAAGAGGTCAGGTAGGAAATGGAGGCTTCTAATGGAAAAAAACTTTTTCTGCATCTATTGAGAAGATAATATGGTTTTTCTCCTTCAATTTTTCTTTTCTTTGTGGTACACGGCCCTCTCACTGTTGTGGCCTCTCCTGTTGCGGAGCACAGGCTCCGGACGTGCAGGCTCAGCGGCCATGGCTCACGGGCCCAGCCACTCTGCGGCATGCGGGATCTTCCCAGACCAGGGCACGAACCCGTGTCCCCTGCATTGGCAGGCGGACTCTCAACTACTGCGCCACCAGGGTAGCCCCTTCAATTTGTTAATATGGTGCTTTGATTGATTTGCATATATTGAAGAATCCTTGCATTCCCGGGATAAACCCCACTTGATCATGGTGTATGATCCTTTTAAAGTGCTATGGGATTCTGTTTGCTAGTATTCTGTTTAGGATTTTTGCATCTATGTTCATCAGTGATATTGGCCTGTAGTTTTCTTTCCTTGTGACATGTTTGTCTGCTTTTGGTATCAGGGTGATGGTAGCCTCGTAGAATGAGTTTGGGAGTGTTCCTCCCTCTGCTATATTTTGGAAGAGTTTGAGAAGGATAGGTGTTAGCTCTTCTCTAAATGTTTGATAGAATTTACCTGTGAAGCCATCTGGTCCTGGGCTTTTGTTTGTTGGAAGATTTTTAATCACAGTTTCAATTTCAGTGCTTGTTATTGGTCTGTTCATATTTTCTCTTTCTTCCTGGTTCAGTTTTGGAAGGTTGTACTTTTCTAAGAATTTGTCCATTTCTTCCAGGTTGTCCATTTTACTGGCATAGATTTGCTTGTAGTAATCTCTCATGATCTTTTGTATTTGTGCAGTGTCAGTTATTACTTCTCCTTTTTCATTTCTAATTCTGTTGATTTGAGTCTTTTCCTTTTTTCCTTGATGTGTCTGGCTAATGGTTTATCAATTTTATTTATCTTCCCAAAGAACCAGCTTTTAGTTTTATTGATCTTTGCTATTGTTTCCTTCATGTCGTTTTCATTTATTTCTGATCTGATCTTTATGATTTCTTTCCTTCTGCTAACTTTGAGGTTTTTTTGTTCTTCTTTCTCTAACTGCTTTAGGTGTAAGGTTAGTTGTTTATTTGAGTTGTTTCTTATTTCTTGAGGTAGGATTGTATTGCTATAAACTTCCCTCTTAGAACTGTTTTTTCTGCCTCCCATAGGTTTTGGGTCATCGTGTTTTCAATGTCATTTGTTTCTAGGTATTTTTTGATTTCCTCTTTGATTTCTTCAGTGATCTCTTGGTTATTTAATAGTGTTTTGTTTAGCCTCCATGTGTTTTTATTTTTTAAGATTTTTTTCCAGTAATTGATATCCAGTCTCATAGCATTGTGGTCGGAAAAGATACTTGATACAATTTCAATTTTCGTAAATTTACCAAGGCTTGATTTGTGACCCAAGATATGATCTATTCTGGAGAATATTCCATGAGCACTTGAGAAGGAAGTGTATTCTGTTGTATTTGGATGGAATGTCCTATAAATATTAATTAAGTCCATCTTGTTTATCATTTAAAGCTTGTGTTTCCTTATTTATTTTTAGTTTGGATGATATGTCCATTGGTGAAAGCGGGGTGTTAAAGTCCCCTACCATGATTGTGTTACTGTCAATTTCCCCTTTTATGGCTGTTAGCATTTGCCTTATGTGTTGAGGTGCTCTTATGTTGGGTGCAGAAATATTTACAATTGTTATATCTTCTTGGATTGATCCCTTGATCATTATGTAGTGTCCTTCTTTGTGTCTTGTAATAGTCTTTATTTTACAGTCTATTTTGTCTGATAATGAGAATTGCTACTCCAGCTTTCTTTTGATTTCCATTTGCATGGAATATCTTTTTCCCATCACTTTCAATCTGTATCCCATCACTTTCAATCTGTATGTGTCCCTAGGTCTGAAGTGGGTCTCTTGTAGACAGCATATATATGGGTCTTGTTTTTATATCCATTCAGCCAGTCTGTGTCTTTTGGTTGGAGCATTTAATCCACTTACTTTTAAGGTAGTTATTGATATGTGTGTTCCTATTACCATTTTCTTAATTGTTTTGTGTTTGTTATTGTAGGTGTTTTCCTTCTCTTGTGTTTCCTGCCTAGAGAAGTTCCTTTAGCATTTGTTGTAAAGCTGGTTTGGTGGTACTGAATTCTCTTAGCTTTTGCTTGTCTGTGGAGGTTTTAATTTCTCTGTCAAATCTAGCTGAGATCCTTGCTGGGTAGAGTAATCTTGATTGTTGGTTTTCCCTTTTTATCACTTTAAATATGTCCTGTCACTCTCTTCTGGCTTGCAGAGTTTCTGCTGAAAGATCAGCTGTTAACCTTGTGAGGATTCCCTTGTATGTTATTTGTTGCTTGTCCCTTGCTACTTTTAATATTTTTCTTTGTACTTAATTTTTGATAGTTTGATTGATATGTGTCTTGGCATGTTTCTCCTTGTATTTATCCTGTATGGGACTCTCTGCACTTCCTGGACTTGATTGATTATTTCCTTTCCCATGTTAGGGAAGTTTTCAACTATAATCTCATCAAATATTTTCTCAGTCCCTTTCTTTTTCTCTTCTTCTTCTGGGACCCCTGTAATTTGAATGTTGGTGCATTTAATGTTGTCCCAGATGTCTCTGAGACTGTCCTCAGTTCTTTTCATTCTTTTTTCTTTTTTCTGCTCTGCGGTAGTTATTTCCACTGTTTTATCTTCCAGGTCACTTATCCTTTCTTCTGCGTCTGTTATTCTGCTGTTGATTCCTTCTAGAGAATTTTTAATTTCATTTATTGTGTTGTTCATCATTGTTTGTGTGCTCTTTAGTTCTTCTAGGTTCTTGTTAAACATTTCTTCTATTTTCTCCATTCTGTTTCCAAGATTTTGGATCATCTTTGCTGTCATTACTCTGAATTCTTTTTCAGGTAGACTGCCTATTTCCTCTTGATTTGTTTGGGCTGGTGGGTTTTTACCTTGCTCTTTCATCTGGTGTGTATTTCTCTGTCTTCTCATTTTGCTTCACTTACTGTGTTTGGGGTCTCCTTTTTGCAGGCTGCAGGTTCATAGTTCCCGTTTTTGGTGTGTGCTCCCAGTGGGTAAGGTTGGTTCAGTCATTCGTGTACGCTTCCTTATGGAGGGTACTGGTGCCTGTGTTCTGGTGGATGGGGCTGGATCTTGCCTTTCTGGTGGGCAGGACCATGTCTGGTGGTGTGTTTTGGGGTGTCTGTGACCTTATTATGATTTTAGGCAGCCTCTCTGCTAATGGGTGGAGTTGTTTTCCTGTCTTGCTAGTTGTTTGGCATAGGGTGTCCAGCACTGAAGCTTGCTGGTCATTGAGTGGAGCTGGGTCTTAGCACTGAGATGGAGATCTCTGGGAGAACTTTCACTGTTTGATATTATGTGGAGCTGGAAAGCGTCTGGTGGACCAACATCCTGATCTCGGCTCTCCCACCTCAGAGGCTCAGACCTGACACTTGGCTGGAGCAACAAGACTGTGCCAGCCACACAGCTCCGAGGAAAAGAGAGAAAAAAGAAAGAAAGAAAGAAAAAAAAGTAAATAAATAAAATGAAGTTATTAAAATAAAAACATAAAAAATTATTAAAAATAAAATAGTAATAAAGAAAAGAATGAAAGAAGCTAGCAACCAAACCAGAAGACACAAACACCAATGATAACAAGTGATTAAAACTATACAAAAAAAAAATTGGACAAAGAGAATCCTTGGACACATTTTAAAAGCATATCTACATGGACACAGTCATAGAAAGAAGCATACGCATGCACAGTCACAAAAAGAGAAAATGGTAAAAAAAAAAAAGTATATATAGAAGGAAGAGAGCAACCAAATCAATAAACAAATCTACCAGTGATAATAAGCTCTAAAAACTAAACTAAGATAAACATAAAACCAGAAAGAAAGTAGATTAAGAAAGCAAACTCCAAGTCTACAGGTTCTCCCAAAGTCCACTGCCTCAGTTTTGGGATGATTCGTTGTCTATTCATGTATTCCACAGATGCAGGGTACATCAAGTTGATTGTGGAGATTTAATCTGCTGCTCTTGAGGCTGCTGGGAGAGATTTCCCTTTCTCTTCTTTGTTCGCACAGCTCCTGGCGTTCAGCTTTGGATTTGGCCCCGCCTCTGCGTGTAGGTCGCCGGAGGGCGTCTGTTCTTTGCTCAGATGGGACGGGGTTAAAGTAGCAGCTGACTAGGGGCCTCTGGCTTACCCAGGTTGTGGGGAGGGAGGGGTACGGAATGCGGGGTGAGCCTGTGGTGGCAGAGGCCGGTGTGATGTTGCACCAGCCTGAGGTGTGCTGTGCGTTCTCCTGGGGAATTGTCCCTGGATCACAGGTCCCTGGCAGTGGCGGGCTGCACAGGCTCCCGGGAGGGGGGTTGTGGATAGTGACCTGTGCTTGCACACAGGCTTCTTGGTGGCGGCAGCAGCAGCCTTAGCTTTGCATGCCCGTCTCTGGTGTCTGCGCCGATAGCCACGACTCATGACCGCCTCTGGCGCTCATTTAGGTGGTGCTCTTAATCCCCCCTGCTTGTGCACTCCGAATCAATGGTCTCTTGCTTCTTAGGCAAATTCTGACTTTTCTCCTGACTCCCTTCCAGGTAGCTGTGGCGCACTAGCCCCCTTCAGGCTGTGTTCACGCAGCCAACCCCAGTCCTCTCCCTGAGATCTGACCTCCGAAGCCCAAGCCTCAGCTCCCAGCCCTGCCCACGCTGGCAGGTGAGCATACAAACCTCTCGGGCTGGTGAGTGCTGGTCGGCACCGATCCTCTGTGCAGGAATCTCTCCACTTTGACCTCTGCACCCCTGTTGCTGCGCTGTCCTCCGTGGCTCCGAAACTTCCCCGGTCCCAACCCCCGTCTCCACCAATGAAGGGGCTTCCTAGTGTGTGGAAACCTTTCCTCCTTCACAGCTCCCTCCCAGAGGTGCAGGTCCCATCCCTATTCTTTTGTCTCTGTTTTTCCTTTTTTCTTTTACCCTACATGGCGAGTGTCTTGCCTTTTGGGAAGTCTGAGGTCTTCTGCCAGCATTCAGTAGGTGTTCTGTAGCAGTTGTTCCACATGTAGATGTATTTCTGATGTATTTGTGGGGAGGAAGGTGATCTCCACGTGTTACTCCTCTGCATTTTGAAGGTCCCTGACAATTTTCTGCTACCTAGAGATAAATTATGCCTGCTAAGTGATCTGAATTGTATTTGAGTTAATTGTTTTATAAGGCATTTGGGAAGGTTTACTGTTCTTTAGCCTGGGTTGTCTTTGGTCAAGAATTCACATCTTATCCTAATCAGAGGCTACAGTTTTGTTTTGGTTTTTTACTTGTTTGTTTGGTTTGATTTCATTTTTTTGTATTTTGTGGGAGGAAAACAGAGCCAAATTTCCTTCCTTCCCCCCATCCCCACGTCATCTCTAGTGTTCAAAAAGAGAAGCTTATTATCATTCTTTTAAGTCTTGGAACCACTGGACTGAAGTGGTGATTCACCCTTTTGTCTCTTCACTTTGCTATGCTCTTTTATATGGTTTTGTAAACATCCAGCTTTCAATTATCACGTGTACTATATATATATGAGATTATATATAAGATCTAAATAATATGTAAGAACAGCTCTTCATGAATACTTAATTAAATATAGTATTTTTCACAAATTCTTTATATGGTATTTATAAACTAAAAGAGTCTTTTATCAGTTACTATAAATGTTAATAACAAGAATCTATTCCATAAATAACTTGCTATTTGGAAACAGCAATGAATGCATTTTTCTTAAGAACACAGCAATTATCTTCTAATTTTTAAAATTTTGTTTCAGCTATAAAGAAAAATATTTTTGGTTATAGCCTTTCTTTGACTTTATAAAATGTAATTTCCTCCACAGTTTTAAGTTTTGGTGTGATCCAACATTCAACAGCACATTTTAACTAAATGGAAATAGAAAAGAAGACTGATCTTATCCAAAACAATTATTCAAGTAAAACACTGTAGAATTTCACTATGGTTGTAGGTAGCCATCTGCAGAGCCCCTGTTCAAAGTCAGTTTACAATATACATATTTGTATTTGCCTGATTTGTAATTAGATCACTGAAATAGCATGAAATTAACCAAATATGTATTTCCTCAAGCTCCAGTAAGAACTATAATTTGCAGCCATATTTTTTTGATTATAAGAGAATTAAAACATATAAAATGTGAAAATGTAAGTACCTCATTTTACTAGTATTAACTATTTATTTATAATTCATTATAAAGGTCTTTGTAAAGCATATTTGTATTCAAATGAACTTCATGTTTTTTCCTTCCATTCCCATCGTTCATTTGTAATATACTTCCGGTGCCTATCTCCGAGCTTTTTATTCATAGCAAGGCTAGGATTACAGCGTTGGAAGGGAGAAGCCTTCCATACTCAGCCATACTATCTATCATCAAAGTGATATAATTCCTACATATAAAACGTCTTGTATATAAATATACACTCAGAAATTACACCCACATCCAGAATGGTTACTACTTAAATTCTTGTTTTTAAAGCAATTTTACTTTAAAAAAACTCAAAAATCATAAGTAATCCCACTATTGAATGAATATATAAATAGTAAAAAGATATCATCTCCTTCCCTACCCAGACAATCCCCCTAACACCGACCCATACTCCCAGAGTAAACACAGTTAAAAGTTGGGAGCACATCCTACACTAAAACTTTAGTTGGAGCCCGTTACCTTCTGTGCATTGAAATATAACTGAGGTCCAAGAGCCTTGGAAGTGGCAGTTGCTGGAATCACACGGTCACGTTTACATTCCATAGATGAGTGGCTAAACAAATTTGGAATCAGGTGTTTTGGAACTTTCTGCACTGAATACATTAAAGAGCCCATAATATAGAGATAAAAAAATAAGCAGATGGAACCCAGTGCTGGGAGAGTCATACCAATTAGTCATTTCTACCTGTGGTACTTATTGCCAACTGTACTTTTTTTCCCTTTCAGTTGACCTTTGAGTTTTAAAATTCCTATCTATTCTACCCTACTACAGCTCCTTTAGTGTGACATGCTGATTTATTGGCTGCTCTGGCTGTCAACTCTTTTCTATTTTCACCATATTATCTTTCCTAATTGGACATCTCCCCAGTGTGTACTGGACAGGATACCTGCCACATTCGCATGCTCTTTTTCTAACAGTTCCCACCTAGAGTCCTCTTTAAAGGATTTCTTCCACATAACTAATCACATACTGCTGATTCCTAATTTTGGGTTCAAGGGTTGGCACATGCCCCCAGGTAGCCTATCGATTGGAGAGTACCTTACAAGGTGGTCTTTCAAGACACTCCCTACAGCGGAATGATGTGGATTCACTGGAGCATCAGACCTCCTCTCCCATAAAGCTGAACTAGAGAAACAAGGTGGTAGTGTTATAAATGAGATAGCAGAAAAAAGAAAAGCACACATTCCAAAATAGCTGAGATGTATAAAGACTGAGTTCTAGAGTGAATTTCATCAGACTGCTGTTGCTGGAGGATTACAAGGTTATCTAGTTGTCAGACTTCTATGCCTGTTTGTAACCTTATATCTGAGTTCCATTACTTGATGTAACTTAGGTGAGTCTCTCCACTGAAACCAAAAATAAATGTAGTACTCCTACCTCACCTGGTAATTGATCTCTTCAACCTTGTTCCTGGGTAACTTGTATGGGATAGAAAAAATGTATAAATTAACCCTGCCATTCAGCACTCTGTGATCTGTACCCACAGGTACTTCTACCTATGTCTATTTTAGGATCTAATAAGAATGGTCTCCAGGACTTTAATAGATTGTAGTATATGTAAAGTTACAATATATCATGTTTCATTAACAGACATGCGCCACAGTGAACGTCCCCAAGATGTGCAAGAGAAAGGCTGACAATTGCTCTTGTGTACAGCATTCAGATTTGTGGTTTGGTATAGCTACTTCTGAATTTTAGTTTTATCTTGAAAGTTAAGCTTGGGAATGAAGAGCTTAATGGTATGTTATAATGATTTTGGATTAATAGAAAATGTGAAGTAAATTTTGGCTGTCAGATGAGTAACCTAAAATCTCTAGCTACAGAGAGATTTCAGATTCTGAGTAATCTGCCTAGACAAGAGTAATTATAGGAAGTGAATGCTAACTTTTCCAATGTTTAGTTTGAAATTTGATAACTAAAAGTGAATATTTTTTACTCAGATGCACCATTTTAAGTAATACACTCCACCAAGAGACATGGCTTCACATCCAAATATTCAGCTGCCTTGTAAATATTCTTTTTCTTCTTGTGATGAAAACTTTTAAGATCTACTCTGTTAGCGACTTTCAAATATATTCAGTACAGTATTATTATTATTATTATTATTGTGGTACGCGGGCCTCTCACTGCTGTGGCCTCTCCCGTTGCGGAGCACAGGCTCCGGACGCGCAGGCTCAGCGGCCATGGCTCACGGGCCTAGTCTAGCGGCTCCGCGGCATGTGGGATCTTCCCGGATCGGGGCACGAATCACGCGTGTCGCCTGCATCGGCAGGCGGACTCTCAACCACCGCGCCATCAGGGAAGCCCAGTACAGTATTATTAACTGTAGTTGCCATGGACATCACATCCCCATGACTTATTTATTTTATAACTGGAATTTTGTACCTTTTTACCCCCTTCACCCATTTCGCCCACCCATACGCCTCCACCCCCAGCCTCTGGCAACCATCAATCTGATCTCTGTATCCGTGAGCTTGGTACTATTTGTTTTTTAGTTTACACAGGTAAGTGAGTCATATGTAGGTTATTTGTCTTTCTTTTTCAGATTTATTTCACTTAGCATAATGCCCTCAAGATCCATTCTTGTTGTTACAAATGGCAAGATTTCCTTGTTTTTATGGCTGAATAATATTCCATTATAAATATAAATATATATCACATTTTATTTATCCACTTACCTGTCAAAAGACACTTACATTGTTTCCATATCTTATCTATTATAACTAGTGCTGCCATAAACATGGAGGTGCATATATCTTTTCAAGTTACTGTTTTTGTTTTCTTTGTATGAGTATGCAGAGGTGGAATTGCTGGGTCATATGGTAGTTGTATTATTATTTTTTTGAGTTGGATCCATGCTGTTTTCCATAGTGGCTGCACCAATGTATATTCCAGACAATGCACAAGGATTTCCTTTTCTCTACATCCTTGCCAATGCTTGCTGTCTTTTGCCATTTTGAGAATAGCTATTCCAACAGTTGTGAAGTGATATCTCATTGTGGTTTTTGTTTGCATTTCCTTAATGATTAGTGACGTTGAGTACCTTTTCATGTACCCATTGGCTGTCTGCAGGTCCTCTTTGGAAAAATGTCTATTCAGATTCTTTTAATCAGGTTTTTAATCAGATTGTTTGGTGTTTTGCTATTGAGTTGTGTGAGTTTTTAAATATATTTTTGGATATTAACCCCTATCAGATGTACAGTTTGCAAATATTTTCTCCCATTCAGTAGATTGCCTTTTCATTTTGTTGATGGTTTCCTCTACTGCGCTGGAGCTTTTTAACTTGATATAGTCCCACGTGTTTATTTTTTCTTTTGTTGCCTTTGCTTTTGGTGCCAAATCTGAAAAATCATCACCAAGGCCTAACAAGGAGCTTATTGCACATGTTTTTTTCTAGGAGTTTTATGGTTTCAGGTCTTACATTCAAGTCTTAAATCCATTTTTAAGTTAGTTTTTGTGTATGTTATAAGACAGTTGTCTAGTTTCATTCTTTTGCTTATTTCTGTCCAGTTTTCCCAACACCATTTATTGAGGAGACTGTTGTTTATTCTTGGTTCTCCATTGTATATTCTTGGCTCCTTTGTTATAAATTAATTTCCCATATATGCATGGGCTTATTTCTGGCCAACTCTGTGATGCTATGGTGACTTCTCATCATATAACCCAGCAGAACTGGCTTGAGTCTGTTTGGCCTAGGGGTGAGCCAGTCTCAGCCCATCTTTAGGAGTCTGGATAAGAGACTGACCGGGCTTGGTGGTCAAAGCTATGGAACGTGAAATGTAGGATTATAGGAGCCATGATTCCAGTCCTACAGAAGAAACTAGTCTGAACAATTCAAGCAAATATTCAGAGACTGGGTGAAATACGTAGAAACTGAGTTCTGTTGGTGTTTGAATTCTTGGTCCCTGTTGTCCCTGTGGTAATATCATGCTATGGTTTGATTTTCTGAGTTGATGTGTTCTCCTTTTCCTTAAGGTAATTCAAATTAGATTTTTGTTACCAATCTGATTAATATAGATGTCAAAATTAAAAGGATTATTTAACTCAAAGCAGGGTTCACAACATGAAAATTATGAGAGAAGATTTGAAATAAATGTCTGGCCCACTTACAGAGGTTTAGTTCTTCTACAAAGAGGTGGGGATGTGCTAGATTAAGCTTTTTTTAAAAAAATCATATTTATGAAATTTTGTTGAGGCTTCTATTTGAAGTCTGATTAAAATAAACAGGGCAAGAAAGAAATGATCATCTGTAAACTGAGCCAGAGAGTGATTTATAAGTGTGGGACCATCACAGAGACCAAGCCTGAACCATCACAGGGACCAAGCCTGAACCATAGCAAGCGAATCTTATTAAAATTTCAGAATCGTGGTGAGAGTTTGTTTGCACTAATATAGTATTAAACTAAGAAGATATAAGCATGCTTTCCTTTCATCTCTCAGAATTTCTGTGTGCTCACTGAGGATGTTCTGTTACAAAGAATGAGACAAATTTAAGTCAAAATGCCACTCTTTTATTAACTAGGTTGATTCTTAGCTATTATGAGTCTACCTGGTAAGGAGAGTCTGTCCATTCCAAATCCAAACTGTGATATGTTTGCCCTAGCAATGCTACAGGAGTGAGTCACTGGGTTGTGGCTTTATAAACACTGTACAGATTCCTCAAATTTCTTGTTAACTGCCCTGACACTGGTCCATTGCCTATATTTCGGCTTGAGGAATTTTTAAGAAATATAAATCTTATTTTTAACATTGCCCTGTTTAAATGTAGTCAATGAATATCATTAGTCCTCAAGATAAAGTACAAACCATTAGCAGATATTACAGTATTTCTGGTTTCCATTTCGATATTACTTTCTTTAGGGAACTTTCTTTAGCTTCCAATGCTGGACTGGATATTGTCTCCCTTCATTGTGAGCTTATCTCCAAATAAATACTCTGATTGTCATACTTCCTGTAATCAATCATAATTTCCTAATAGCTCCATGTAACCCTGCTAGAATAGAGATCTTTGAAACTGGAGATTTTTTTTTTTATTACTGTATTTTCCATTTGTCTAGAACAGTGCCTGAAACAAATATAATACATACAAAAGTATTTCTTTAATAATTAATAGTTTAAAATCACATATTTAGCTTAAATGTAAAAAGCGTGGTTAGGCTACCAAATGATATATTCAAGTTTTCTCTTGCTTTCAAGCCTTAAGATGTCTAATTAATATAACTCTCCTATATTGTATAAGGAATTGATAGTAATCTGGTAAAAAATATCAGAAAACTGGTTAGGGAAGTTAAAATTCTCTGTGGATCTTGTCTTGAAATTCTAATCTCTTCTGAAGTGATATAACTATTATATTGCCAGTGAATTAAAAGAGATCATTCCATAAACTTAACTTAAGGTTACTGCCTAATGCATAAAGTTTAACTTTTTACTTCCCCAGGTGAGGGTGAAATGATATGATTACAGTTCATCTGAAATCTAAAATTGGCTCAAACCAGTGTGATCTCTTTAAAATGATAAAAGGAAAATGATGTAATGTTTTGTATGTCACATTTAATTCTGCTCTAGTCTTTAGAGTGACCGATCTTGTGAGTTTATGTTTGAAGTTTTACAAAAGGAAATGGAGCGTTGAATGGGCTATATCCAGTCAATTTCGTTAATCAAATGAGCGAAAAAGAGTTTAAATCTAACAAAAATTATATATTCTTCATATTTCACTATAAAATGGAGCAGTAAAACTCTCAAAAATATGCATGATTATTGCTGGTGATTTGAAATAATGTGGAAAATAACCCAATTTTCTGTTTTGATGTTGCACCTGAAATAATAAATGCAAAATAATGTGAATAACAGGTCAAATCAACTGTTTACACCCACTTTGAAAAATTGATATCTATTCATGGCACTAATATGTACAATAGTATTAAATGAGGATCTGCTAGTAACAGAATTTTTTGAAATTAAAAATGTAAAACCCAATTCAAGTAAGGGTAGAATTTCTGTCTTTTCCTTTAATCATTAAATTTGAGTCAAATTAAGAATCATATAATTTTTGATATTATTCTCCAATTTTATATATGAAGTACCAAATGCCACATTTCTACCTTATTTATTTAACAATTTTTGATTCTCAGGAGTTGATTTATTGATCAATAAAAATGACTTCATGCAATATGAAATATAGAGAGTGGAATTTCTGAGAAAATTCTGACCTTAGTTAACTAATATGCTCTAAATATCTGTGGGAGCAGTGGGGTTGGTTAATGGTTTTTCCTGAGCAATTTCTATAAGAAAAAAACTTTAAATGCTTTATATTTACTTTTGGTAGGTGGGTAGGAAGAGGAGCAGTGACTATAAGCGCTGAAAATATGAAAATGCAGAGCATAAAACAATGAATGAAAGCAGTTCCTTGAGCATGAAAGAATCCATTTTATTCCAAATTAGCCCTTTAGTTATTTCTTAACTATATTTGTAAGTAAAATTTTTTTCAGTCGTTTAATTAAGGTAACTGGAGATTCACATGTGATTGTAAGAAGTAATACAAAGAGAGTTCCCTTGTATACTTTGCCCAGTTTCCCCCAGTGGTAACATTTTGCCCAATTAAAGTACAATGTCACAATCAGAATATTGACATAAATACAGTCCTGGAATTTTTATAAAAGCCTGGAATGTAATGGTTTTATTTTGGCAATTTATTTTCCTTTTCATATAGTTTCCTGCTGTGGACCAATATTATAACTGAAGTTAAATAGTGTTTATAAAAAATCAATGTAATTCATAACTTGTAATCATTTTATTCATTCAAAGAATATTTTACATATACATATATATACACATATACATATATATATATATATATATATTGGGCTGGCCAAAATATTCGTTCGGGTTTGTCATGTTATGGGAAAACCCAAAGGAACTTTTTGGCCAACTATATATATATATATATATATATATATATATATATATATATATATATATATATATATATAAAAATATATTTAGTTGGTTTCTAATGCCACTTGATAAACATACAATTGGCTTGGTGCCATATTTAACATACAGAGTGGAGGGAGACGGCAAGACATGTCATCCATGCTGAAGATGGCATACAACATACACAGAGCAGTATTCAAGATACAGAGAAAGGAATATTTGACAGAGATAATAATCTACTGTGCCTGTCTGCCAGACATCAGTTACAACCCCAGGGCAGATAGACCCAAAATACACGCTTTGATAATTGTGATAATTGGGGCATTTCTTCATATTTATGAGGATCATTTTGGACTTTGAGAACCCAGCCAGCTGCTCACAGGCACCTTTGTGTTTGTCAAGTTGGAACCTGTGTTATTCTTCTCAAAAGTTCTCCTTGCTTAGTAGTGCAGTGTCAGTCTTCTTTTTATTTAAAATGTTTTCATTAATTTATTTTGTTTTTCCTTTTTTCTTTTGCATTATAACTTTAAATGCATATATTTATATATGATTTATTTTCTATTATAATGTTGCATAATATTCATTCTAGTGGTAATTACATTTTTTAACTTTGATAATTCATCTTATGTGGGTTTTCTTTCATAATGAATTACTCTGTCAGGACTATTCTTGACCAGAGTCAAAGGGTCCAAAGATAAGTGCTCAGGATATTTCTTGCAATGGGTTTAGATAACTTTCAGTAGACCTTCCACATGAATCTAATATTTAATGAATAATTTCCTTTACTCTTACATAGGAAATATTGCTGCCACTATGGCCCTCATAGTTTTCTTGGTGAGGTAAAGAAGCAGCCAGTGACATGGCACATGGCTTTTGAAGAATTATCGATCCTTAAGACATTATTCATCTTTGAGCAACATTGTCGATGTTGAAGATAGAGCAGCTACAGGTCCTATCATCCTCTCACACCTTGTTGCATTTTATTACAAGAAGTAGGGGAAAAAGAGTATGTATAATTATAGGTTTACATTCTTCAAGTACAGAATTGAATCCATGAAAACTATCAAAACATATTTTCTGCATCATTTCTTTTACACAAAGTGATGCCAAGTAGCAAACTGTTACACAGACATTTTGGGGGTAACAGTAATTTACAATGTAATAATATTAATGTTCTTTAATTATGTCTAAGAGAATAGAAAATTAGGATAACTTAGGTTCAATATTAGGATATCTTATAATATCTAAGATCTAGGGCATTCCTGAAAAGTGGAGAGCCGGTAGAAATTGGATAAAAGAATGAAGCCAAGGCTTCCCTGGTGGCGCAGTGGTTGAGAGGCCCGTGTACCGCAAAAAAAAAAAAAAAACAACAACAAAAGAATGAAGCCATAGACCAAAATGTGGAATAGTGCTGTTGCTAACTCTTACTATATAGTCTTCTGCACAGGAGCTGGGGGCCTCCAGGACACCTACCTCTGCCCAGCACCACCAGCAGGGTGGGGGTGGAAGGACCTCAGCAGATCAGCCAGAGGGGTGGAATGCTCCCACGCTGTGCATTCTTTCCACACCCACGTCCTGGCCCAGGCAGAGGCAGCTATATTTTCTTCCTCCAGAAGTGAGTAGTAAGTTTGAGAACTTGGGCACAGAGGTAGGGCAGAACCCTTGATAACTGGAAATAGCCTGGAGCATTGCTGCCTTCAGACATAACAGGAACAGTAACCACCAACCAATAACGATACATACGAAGGTAGACACGCAACACAGAATCAATAAGTATTTGCAGAAATACAGTACCACTAAAGACACAGAAAACTGAACACCAAACTTAAAGCGGAGGGAACCATAGTTAATGGAGAAAAAAAAAAGGTAAAATTTACAAAAAGGATTGTCTGTATGTATTGTAATACACATGAGACTGTATCATACCAACAAAAAATAAAGCTGCAACACAGATAATGTAAATGAACACTTGGACAACAAGGTTTAAAAAAAAATCAAACAGAAGAGCTCAAAATGTGAGCTAAAAATCAAACAGGAATAAGAGGAGGAGTGAATTCATGAGACTGCATGGTCAAGCTGAAGAATATTTCTGGAATGCAGGAAGTATGTTTCACAGCACAGAGGGAAGAGACCTAGAGAATGGGTATAGAATATGTAAGATCTGTCTAATGGAACAGAAAAAATAATATGAGAGTAAAACACATACATGTGTGTACGTACATAATGAAATTTCAAGACACTAAAAATATAGAGAAAACCCAAAAACATTCCTTAGAAGAAATATCAGATCCTCCACAAAAGAAAAAGAATCACCATAACCTCAAACATTTGACAATACTATCTTGAAGGAGGTAATAGAAAATTATATAAAATTTCTGACTATTTGGAATCTAGGATTCTATACTTAACTAAATTATATCCACTCTGTAGGAAAAATAGAAGTACTTTCACATATGAAAGTTTATACGTTGATGGACTCTGCACATTTATTATGGATAAAACCTCTGAAATATTTCCTAAAGGTATGTACACTAGAGCGGAAGACAATATGAATCTAAGAGGAATAATTGAGAACCAATAATTATTTGTAAAATATTAGTAAACTTATCATGAATATAGAATATTTAGACATATTAAAAAGTATAGTGGGGGCTTCCCTGGTGGTGCAGTGGTTGAGAGTCTGCCTGCCGATGCAGGGGACACGGGTTCGTGCCCCGATCCAGGAAGATCCCACATGCCGTGGAGCAGCTAGGCCCGTGAGCCATGGCCGCTGAGCCTGTGCGTCCGGAGCCTGTGCTCCGCAACGGGAGAGGCCACAACAGTGAGAGGCCCGCGTACTGCAAAAAAAAAAAAAAATAATAAGTATAGTGGTAAAAAACACAGGCATTGACCCAAACTGACCATTGGAATCCCAGCTTTACCACTAATTAGCTGTATTACATTGGACCTATTTCTTAACTTCTTTCTGATTCACTGTCTTTATTTATAAAATGGAGAAAACTAATATAGTCACCTCATGAGAATATTGTATTAAATGAGTACTTGTTAAATGCTGAAAACAATGCCTAGCAAATGGTAAGCACTCAATAAATGTTAACTATGGTTATTTTTAGTGTAAAAATTAATAGTTTTGAACTAAAATTGCAGGTATTGTGGGGTTTATTTGGGACATGGAATGACTTTTTTGATGTTCTTATTTTGATATAATAGGTGACATGGATGCCAGTTGACTTTTGTCATTGCTAGAAATATATCCATGTAGGAATGTGTGTTCAAAATTTAGTCAGAGTTAGTTTCTGCTTTTTGCAACCAAAGAACCTGGTGCAATTTTCTCCTTGTCTGTCCCCAGAATTATCCTTCCCTTTGTTGTCCATTCTGCAGTCAACTGTAAGTTTCTTGGGGGAAATTAGTGACTTCCTGGAAAGCATATCATATTTCTGTGTGTTTGTGTGGGAAAAAATTGTATTCTTTTGGGAAAGTTAATTTAGTATTGATTTCTTTTCTAAGTCACAATATTCAATTTATTAAAATAAATGAAGTGACATTAAGGGGGATGAGACATATTTATTTTTACATAAGAAAACATGGCTTTAAAAGACTGAGACTCCTAGAATTTTCCTTTTAAGTCTCTACAAATTTATTTTTCTATAATCTAAAATGCAAAATCCTTAGCATAACACATAAAATCCTTAATTCAACCATTACCTAAATTCCTAGCATTCTCTGCTGTCCTTCCCTTGTAAATTTCAATAAGAAATTACATTAACCTCCCTTGTCATCTTGCCTTTTTGCCTTTGCTCAATACCCTCATTCTGTCTAAAAAGCCCACTCCTTTCCAAATAAAAACAAAAAATGTGTATGTGTGTGTGCATATTTATGTATGTATACATATATAGACAGTAAAAAGTTATACTTGCATGAATGAAGGAGCAAAACTGCCGTCTTCTCTAAGATATCTTACTAGATTCCCCACTATCAGGAACCAGAAATAAATATATGGACTTTGGTAGTGGAAGGAGGGAAGGGATCAGGATTTATAAATTGGACACTGTGCACCCCCTCCCCAAACTAATTAACAGGCATTGTATATGAATGAGCTCAAGACTTCACTGACCAGATCTGGGGGTGTCATGCATATAGATGGTCTCTTAGAGCCTGGACCATGTAATACAAAAGACTATTTTTCATTTACACATTACCCTCTTTCTCCCTTTATCATTGTGCTTTAGTCCTTTAACTCTTTCTCTTTACTTACCTGCTCATTCTCCATTTCTCTCTTCCAGGTAAGGGACTTTTCCCCAGAAATTGATAATTGCCTGGTCTGCCCTTAGGACTTAAGAACATTATGGACTCAAGCATGGGTTATGAGTATGGGCATTTCCTGCTTTTCAGGTTCCAGTTTCTGTTTATTCCCAGGGTCTTAACAATGATACGTCTAACATTGAAAGAGTTAATCTCCAACAGTCCATTTTAGGACCATACATGAGATAAGCATTCCCCCTGCATGTGTAAGACTCAGTCCTTCAAATTTTTAAAAAACGTCTCACTCATTTCTGATTTTGAGTTCCCTTGTAAATTCTTTTTCTCAGCTCGTGGTTGAGAAATGCTGTCTTTAATCATCTCTCCCTTCCCCATTTCCAAGTTTCACGCCACATAATATTTTGCTTCAGAACTGGACAGTGACAAGAAAGTGTTCTTCTTTAGTTATTTTTTCTACCTGGGAGTTATTAATTTCCTTCCTTCATTTTTCCTTTTATTTATGCTTATTTTCCATTCAACTTAATTTTATTACGTATTAAAGTTCTGGATTTCATTTAAGAACGTTGGAGTTACTGTTAAAAATATGTATTCCATCTGCTCTATTGGCTTCAAAGCTTGTTTAGTATATTTTTAAAGTTTCTATAACAGCTCTTCCTTTCTAACATAATGAAAGGAAAAAAGTAGACCTTAATATCCTCCTGTAACTTAAGAAGGCAAAACAGTCTGCCTTTTTGGTACTATACGCCAACAGTCTCTGGGGAGGTTTGGAGGGGAGAAGAGCTCCCTTCCAACTGTTTCTGAGGCTGCACAGCCTTAGAGAATCACGAGGGTGCTGGTACAGCCGTTCACCAGTCTGAATGGCAGTTGAGATGGAATTTCCTATGACTCCAAGCTACAGCATAGAAAAATCAGTCCCATGACTGAGTGGTGTGAGGGCAGATCAGGTGGGGCATCATGCTACCCAGCTCCATCTCTCTGGCTCTTCCTGGCTGAGCGACATTTCCAGGATGCGTGACAGGCAGCTTCTGCCTCATGCTACAGGGAACATATGTCCTCTGAGACAGAAGACATGTCTGAGAGGTTTGGCTTTATCAGAATGACCTTCACACTGAAGAACTGAATTAGAAAATGATACCTACTTAGTGCAAAAAAAAATTGGTGGCTCTTTCTGCTTTAATAAAAATAAAAGGCAAATGGAAGAGAAGCACTTAATTGCAAATGTGTTGTTTCAGTTAGAACTGGAAACACTGGCTGACTCATGAAGTGATTATTTTATGCTAGCGGTGGATCTGAAGTCGTCGTATACATTTCAAACATTTGTCATGCTCTTCAGTTATTATCCTGTCAGCGTACTCAGCACATTAAAAACAAATGGGCGTCAGGAAAGCAAGTAGAAATGTAGTATGTATTATTCTATACTATGCTTTGTTTTCATTTCTTTTTTATTTGTTTATATGGTAGAATAAGTGCATAGCCTCTCAAATGCCGATCTGCTGCACAAATGATGTAAGTAGTGGATTTTTCTTTGAGGTAGTACCACTGTGATTGGTGGTTTTATTTTAACACATATTTTCCGATCACTTTGACTTGTGCACTGATGGAGACGGCTCTGGGCAAGCATGCACACTCCCTTACTCGTTGGCAGGGCAAACGGATGTGGAGATTTAACATCAGGGTCTTAAATAAGGAAAAGAGTACTTTTTAAGGGGAAAGTTGGGCAGAGAGAAGAACTTTTTAGAAAAAGTGACAAAACTCGCTGTCCCCATTTCCTTATTCCTTATCCCTGGCTTCAAGGCAGGATCATTTTGGACTGCATATTTCTTTCAAAATGGACATTCTTAAGACCATTTAACCTAGTTATCGGCCTTGAGATTAAGTGTGGGTTGGAGGGCACTGCATAGAATGGTCTCCAGGCAGCATTTAACCGAGTGAGCATTTAACCAGCCCACACACTGGGAACTGGGAGTTGGCCCTCTCGGTGATCCTTCTTTTTTTTTTTTTTTTTTTTTTGCGGTACTCGGGCCTCTCACTGTTGTGGCCTCTTCCATCGCGGAGCACAGGCTCCGGACGCGCAGGCTCAGCGGCCATGGCTCACGGGCCCAGCCGCTCCGCGGCAGGTGGCATCTTCCCGTAACGGGGCACGAACCCGTGTCCCCTGCATCAGCAGGCGGACTCTCAACCACTGCGCCACCAGGGAAGCCCTGGGTGAATATTTTAATATTGTATTTCATAAATGAGGTTTCTGACTAATGAATTGCCTAATTTTTTTTAAAAAGTAAATCTATTGTAGGAAAACCACTATGCTTTATGCTCTCCATTTCATTTTGATTAAAAGTACTATTACAGTTAAAAAAAGGAAATTTTATTGATAGCTTGATAAAGAGCTCTTTAAAAGCATATTTTAAAACTTCTCTGAAAATTAGTACATTCTTATTTTTATAATGGTTGGTTTCCTATCTACTAGACTGCTTTTTAATTACCACAGAAAAGGATTAGTTCCTCATGCGTTCAGACACCATCATGTCTTAGAAAGTACAGTTCGAGAATGGGGCTGATTAATACTTTAAATGACAGAAATGAAACCATTTCATACAATGATCTTGCATGGCTCTCTTCCATTACTGTTTTAGTTTTCCAATTGTTTGTTTCCTTTATATTCTCATTTTCAACTTCTAAACAAGTACCACCTTTGGGCCTTGTGCAACTTGTTCTTCTGTCTCCATATCAAGAGGCAAAGCTGGAATAAACCCTATACTAAAATTTGAATAAGCTTCTTGTTTTGGTCCATTTAGCCCCATCTTTCTGATAATTATTGTTAATGCCTTACATATTTCATCCTTCGTAAGTCTAACTATATATAACTTGCCAGTTAGTATTTTTCCTTTTTTTACATTGTTAAATTTTATTAGCGTTTTTTATTGAACTGTCGTTGATGTACATTAGTATGTTAGTTTTGGGTGTACTACATAATAATTTGACATTTGTGTATATGATGAAATAATCACCATGCTAAGTCTAGGAACCATCTGTCCCCAAACAAGGTTATTACAATATTATTGACCATATTCCTTATGCTGTATATTATATCCCCATGACTTACTTATTATATAACTGGAGGTTTTGTTCCTCTTAATCCCCTTCATCTATTTCCCCCAACTTCCCACCCCCACTCCCTCTGGCAGCCAACTCTGTATCTATGAGTCTTTCCTTTTATTCCGTTTTGTTTTTTGGATTCCACATATAAGTGAGATCACGCATATTTGTCTTTGTCTGATTTATTTCACTTAGCATAATACCCTTTAGATTCATCCGTGTTGTCTCAAATGGCAAGATTTTCTTTTTTTATGTTTGAGTAATATTCAATTGTACACATATATTCCATCTATTTTATCTGCTTGTCTATCAGTGGACACTTAGGTGCTTTCATATTTTGACTATTGTAAATCATGCTGCAATGAACATTGGAGGGCATATATCTTTTCAAAGTTTAGTGGTTCTGTTTTCTGCAGGTAAACACCCAGAAGAGAGATGGCTGGACCCACTGGCAGTTGTTTTTCTTAATTTTTTGAGGAACCTCCATACTGTTTTCCAGAGGTTGCACCAATTTACGTTCCCGCCAACAGTGCGTGAGGTTTCCTTTTTCTCCACATTCTTGACGCTTATTTGTCTTTTTGATATAGCCATTCTGACAAGTGTGAAGTGATATCTCCTTGTGATTTTGATGGCATTTCCATGATAGTGATGTTGAACATTTTTTCATGTGTTTTCTGGTAGTTTTTGTACTTTGTCTCCATTCCTTTCCTCTTTTCTTACTGTCTTCCATTGTGATTTGATGACTGTTTTTAGTGTTATGTTTGAATTCCTTTCTCTTTATTTTTTGTTTCTTTATTGTAGGTTTTGGGGGTTCAGTTACCATGAGGTTCCTAAATAATAACCTATCTGTGTAGCTACCTATTTTAAGTGATCTCTTAAGCTTGAACACATTCTCACAGCCCTGCATTTTTACCACCTCATGTTTTAGGTTTTTGATGTCATGTTTTACACCCTTTTATTCTGTGTATCCCTTAACTACTTTTTGTAGATATAGATGATCTTACTACTTTTGTCTTTTCATCTTCCTGCCAGCTTCCCAAGTGGTTGATCCACTACCTTTACTCTATGTTTGCCTTTACCAGTGAGATTTTTCCTTTCATAATTTTCACGTTTCTAGTTGTGGCCTTTTCTTTTCCACTTAGGAAAGTCCTTTTAAGATTTCTTGTAAGGCCTATTTAGTGGTACTAAACTCTTTTAGCTTTTGCTTGTCCGTAAAACTCTTTTATCTCTCTTTCAATTCTGAATGATAACCTTCCTGTGTAGAGTATTTTGGGGTGGTTTTTTTCCCTTTCATCGCTTTCATGCCACTCCCTTCTGGCCTGTAGAGTTTCTGCGGAAAAGTCAGCTGACAGTCTTATGGGAGTTCCCTTGTGAGAAACCCATTTCTTTTCTCTTGCTGCTTTTAAGATTCTCTATCTTTAATTTCTGCCATTTTAATTACAGTGTATCTTGGGTGTCAAACTCTTTGGGTTGATCTTGTTTTGGATCCTCTGTGCTTCCTGTACCTGGACATCTGTTTCCTTCCCCAGGTTAGGAAAGTTTTCAGCTATTATTACTTCAAATAAGTTCTCTGCCCCCTTTTCCTTTCTCTTCTCGTTCTGGTGCCCCTATCATGTGAATCTTAATACACTTGATGTTGTTCAAGAAGTCTCTTAAACTGTCGTCATTTTTAAAAATTCTTCTTCTTTCTTCAGTTCAGCTTCAGTGATTTCCACTACTCTGTGTTACAGTTTGCTGATCCATTCCTTTGTATCATCTAATCTACTGCTGATTCCTTCTAGTGTGTTTTTGATCTCAGTTATTGTATTCTTCAGCTCTGTTTGGTTCTTCTTTATAGTATCTAATTCTTTGTTCAACTTCTCACTGTGTTCTTCCATTCTTCTGCTAAGTTAACAGCATCGTTATGGTCATGACATTGAATTCTTTGTTGCGTAGATTTCTTATCTCCACTTAGTTCTTTTTCTGAGGCTCAGTCTTGTTCCTTCATTTGGAACGTATTCCTTTGTCTTATTATTTTGCCTAAATCTTTGTGCTTATTTCTATGTATTAGGCTTATTTGTATGTATTATAGAATGTGGGACACAGCCTTGTGTAGGTGACGTCCAAGGAGGCTTAACAGCACACTTCCCTCTGGTCACCAGAGGTATATGTTCTAGGAGCACCCCCATATGGGTCACACGTGATTTCTGTTATGGTAGGTTCACTAATGTGGGCACGCTAGTAGGCAGGGCTTGCCCCTGGTCTGGTTGGCTGACACAGTCTGATCTTGTGGGCAGGGCTGGGTCCCAGTGCAGCTGGTTGAATGCCCCAGGGCATCCTGGGTCTTGTCCCACTGGTGGGCAGGCCCAGGTTCTGGTATGGCATGCTGCATGGCCCAGGGGCTCTCAGGGCTGTTGCAGCCCCACTGGTCGGCAAGGTTGGGTCCTACCATGGTCTGCATGTCCCAAGGGATCCCAGGGCTTGTGCCAGCCCATTAGTGGCTGGGGCCGTGTCCCACAGTGGCCTGCCGTTGGCCTGAGGGAGCCAGGGCTGGTGGTGGCTTGCTGGTGGTTGGGTAAGCCCCAGGTGCCGATAGGCTAGAGGGAGGACTCCCAAAATGGTACTTGCAAGCCCCAGTGTCCTCATGGTAGAACAAATTCCCCAGAATGGTTGCTGTAGTTCCATGTCCTCAGGGGGATTCCCAGTTTCCTCTTGCCTGTCCAGGAGGCTCTGCAAAATCAGCAAGTGGGTCTGACCCAGGCTTCTTTCAAATTACTGCCTCTGGACTGGGACTGGAGCGTGTAAGATTTTGCATGAGCCCTTTGAGAGCGGGATCTCAGTTTTCTACAGCCATCTGGCTCTCCCATAAGTGTAAGCCCTGCTGGCCTTCAAAGCCAGACATTCTGTGGGGTTCATCTTCTTGGTGTGGGACCATCTTCTTCCCGGGCTGCGGAGCCTGATGTGGGGCTCAGAGTTCTTGCTCCTTTGAGAGAACCTCTGCAGTTGTAATTATCCTCCTGTTTGTGGGTCACCTACCCAGGAGTGTGGGTCTTGACTATAATTGTATCTCTGCCTATCTCTTTGTGGTTCCTTCTTTTACCTTTGGTTGTGCAAGATATTTTTTGCTAGTCTTCATGTCATTCTCGTGGATAGCTGCTGTGTAAGTAATTGTAATTTTGGTGTGCTCATGGGAGGGGGCGAGCTCAGGGTCTTCCTATTCTGACACCTGGCCACACCTCTTACCTGTTATGGTTTTTAATGTTGTATGCTGTTGTTTAATTTTTTACTGAAAATTTTCAATAGAGGTTATGGGCTGTTAGCCAAAAGCTATTGAAACTCTATGTCCTGTTTTTATGTTTATTGCAAAAAATATATTATGTGCTTTCTAAAGTACTGTTTTCATTTCTAAATCTTCAGCAAAGTGCGTTCTTCTGTATTTTCAGCACATTATCTCCCTCTTTTGTTTTTGAGAATTTTATCACGGGCCCCATGATGTTTTTCTCTCTTCTCTCATCTTTTAATGAGAGGAGGCCAATCCAGGCCTTAGACTTCCCCAGGAGCAGTGCCGCTGTGTTCTCCTCCTGCCCCTCACTCTTCTCCTGCATCCTTTTGAGCTCTTTTCTCAGATCTTATGCTGACGCCCACTGATGTGCACAGAGTGCATCGACAAGGCTGAGGACGGTGTTTCTTTCTTGCTCTTCGGTTCTCTGATTACGCTGGGGTGAATGGGTCTCTGGAAAATTTGAGGCAGGCTGTGCTGGCTCTGTGGGCAGAAGGTGTGCAAAACCCCCGAAAGTTCACAGTCCCTAATGCCTTTGCATTCTCCAGCCTTTCCTAACTATTTAGCTCACCTCTCAGTGTGCAGTGTGCATTTTTTCTGTCTGATGTGGCTTCTTTATCTGTAGCAATACTGAGAAATAAAATCCTGGAGCTGTCATAGATGAAACGGTAACTAATTAGAAAGAGGATCTTGAAACAGCTCTAATCACCCCACAGAGCAGCTCCTCTGTGCAGTATATCTAACATCACCCTGAGTGAAGGTGTCTAGCCAGGGAGAGGAGAAATCACTGACAGTTTTCATCATGTCTAGATTCATGATCCTGCCTCATAACCCATTCATGTACACTTGTATCCACAGAAGAGCATTGCTAGTTCAAGGCATTTTGAACTTTTTCATTTGTTTCTATATTCCTATTAGATTTTCAATCAGAAAATAGGGATGGGATGAGGGGCAAGTCAGGCAGACTAGATTTCACCATCTTTACCTGAAAGTAGTCTGAAACAGCTTTCACTGTATTTTCATGTTAAGTCACTGTAAAAAAAATAATAAATTTAACTCTTTCAGATTTAATTACTGGTAATTTTAGCCACCCTTAATGATTATGACATTTACTAGGAAGTGACTCCTAAAATAACTAACTAAATAAATAACTATCTATATCTATATATATATACACACAAACACACACACAATATATATACACACACACACACAACTATTTATTTGAGGCTTTAGAGTTGGAGGCTGTCTCTGTGATGGCCATGAAACAACTCTGAGTGACTCTAGCTCCACCTGGCCTCCATGGAGATTCTTCCACTACCGACTTTAGCGTGACTGAATGATTCTCTCTCCCCGTCTTAGTCACCTTAAGCACCTTACTTAAACTTGATGTGCTTTGGGGTTTGTTTGATGATTTCCTAGATTTTTCCCCATCTGTAGTATGGGAATGATGATGATACTTCCTGATAAGCTTGGCTCAAGCATTCAGTGCATTAACTTTTAGGACATGTGTCATAGAGAGTAAACTTTCAATAAATATAAGCTTATATTAGTTATTATGCTGCCTGATCGTCCATTCTGTTTAGTTATATATCAGATTGTTTTCCCTAAAAATGTACTAAACATATATTTGACTAATCTTTATTGGGTAAACGTATGTGTTAGATGATTTGATCATGAAAACACCACTGTAAGTGTTTATGACATTAGTTAAGAGCTAATCATGTGGATCTTTTTGAAAAATTATCGGTGTGGTGGGACTAATTAACTTCCTTGCTCTCTCATAATCATTGTGCCTTTTTCATACACCTTAATATTGAAATACTTTATTTTACTTGTAAGCTTTCTAAAAGTTAGTACACTTGCATTATGCAAACTATGTTAAATACAGAAAAATGAATATTAGAAGTTTACCTAGAACACTTCCGGTTCAAGCCAACAAACCTTTTATATTGTTGTCCTTGAGTGTCGCAGAAACCCTGGGAGTAAAGAAATTTACTTCGCTTGGATTCACAAAAATAATAGGTTGTGAAGCCAGGATTTGTACGCACATATGTTTCTCTCTAAAGCTGATACCATTTTTATTATGCCGTGGTGTCTTCCCTTTGATTTAAAAATATAGGTTGACCTTCAGTTACAGTTCTTTCCTGGTTGTCACCTACTTTAGAATGACGTAGAATGGCAAATATACTTCTAGGTTGTTGATGATAAGGTGAGTTATAAAGTATACATATTCACTGTACCCGGGCTGCTTTAAAAGCGCGTCGCATTTCCTATTTAACTCATGATGGTTAGTGTGTATGTGTATGTATGTGTGTAGGAAAGAGACACACGTGCAGATGTGAATGATCAGTTTACACAAAGTAACTCATGAAAATTGGCTGAGGATTACTTTCACTGATCTGGACACCCAAGGAAAGATATGTTGTTGTTTTTTTGGCAGAAGACATAACACCATCCTGTAGTAGTGCTGGGAGGGTCAGGAAGCACAGGAAAGATACAGGGAACTCTAACTGAGTAATGGATCAAGGACTATTACTCCCTCTTCAGTATCTCAGCACAGAATAAAATATAGCGGTGAAAACTCTATCACATATCTGTATCACATAAAATCTTTTATCTTTTACATGAATAATACTAGTATGAACTTGCTTTTATCTGTTCTTTTAGCAGTGTTTAAGTGGTCATCCGCGAGTCAGTCTTTTTAAAAGAAGTGCTCCAACTTAGCATTTTGGTTAACATCAGTGGCACAAGCTTCTGAAAGAGCATTTGAAAGATAAGCAGGGAACATTAAGATTCTTTTTTTATGATACCAGTGTGTTAGAAAGTGAGAATTGAAGAGCTCTGGAACATGTGGAGATGGCCAGTGGTGAAAGAAGGAAGACTTGAAAGTCCAATAGTGGATATATCCAGTGATAGCATCTGCTCCAGGACTGTAATGAAAGCAACCATTGATTGAGTTTGTACTAGGCTGCTTCCACTGTTCTAGGTGCTTCCCATACATTATCTTTAACATTTCATCCTCAAAAACAATCTCATAAGTAAATATTATTTCCTCTCTATTTTTTTTCTGTTGATAATTGGCTAACCAGACAAGTGAAGTTTGATTTAATTAAGATGAAAATCAGGTCCACCATAATACAGGCATCCATAACACATTAGCTTTTTAATGTTTTTAGAGAATGAATGTAAGTCTTTGACTCAAACCCGAAAACACCTCTTGCCCACTCTGTGAGTTTGGTTCCTTTTAAATCAAGTTTAGATTTTAAAATATTGGTGCAAATGTTTATATACAATTTTCAGTTGCATGCAAATCAGTGTTATTTGCCTCTAGATCCAAAATAATTGAATAATACCAATACTAACTACCACCAAAGAGCCAAGTTTTATGGAGAGCGTATTATACGCCAGATACAGTAGTAAACGCTTCACATTTTTTATTTCACTTAATGCTCATAATGACACTACGGAATTTAGTTTATAGTAATTAAGAAACTTGCCTAAAGTCATAGATCTGAGAAGTGTTTCTATTTGTGCTTAATTTTTCACATGATTATTTAGCACTACTGGAATTCTATATGCCAAAATAATTATGATGTTTCCAATAAACCAAAAATACAGATTCTGAAATCCTATCATAAATTATGGTACCATTTGCTCTGAACATAAGACATTATTCAGTTTCATCTAATTTTAATATACATCCACATTTATGTTTTTCATTGTTCAAGTACCAATCTGTTATTTTATTCTCTGACTTATGAGCACTCCTTTATGGATACTTTCATCTGGATTCAGTCATTGTCTTCTGTTTCTCTCAGTATTGCAAGCTTGGAACACTCATCTGTGATTATATTTTAAACTGTTACACATAGAAGACTCCCACTTCTATCCCTGCTTTTAATCTCATTTTGGAGCATCTTTGACTCTTATTTATTGTCAGACCACCCAGGTCTGACAGTTAACCTGATGTACTCTGAAATAATAACTTCCCCCAAGGAGCTTTTCTGTTCAACTCTCCATTCCTACTATTTACACTACCCTCTTCTCCCCATCTTTCAGTAAACCTCTGTCTAGAATGCATGTCTTGTTTCTCTTCCTACCAAGAATGAGGGCTTTTTCCAGTTAATTTATGTATCCATGAGTTCATATATCCACGAGATGGGTTTTAGCATCTCTTATATACCTATTTTATATATCAATAGTTTAAGGACAAAATAACCTTGTTCACATAAAATTGGTGGGTGAAAAGAGAATAGTCTTGGTATAATAATATCACTAAATTCTTTGAACTCCTTCTGAGTTATATCTCCCAAATTACATAATCATACATAAAAATTTTTTGATGTTTTAACACCTTGTAATTTGAATAGTTTTATGTCCATTTTGCTGAACACACAGATTTAGAAACACTTAAATAATAAAAGAGTTTTATTAAAAATGCGTTGGGATCTATTACTTTCTCCATTTCAAAAAAGTAGATCCAAGAACTTTTACCAAGGCTTAACAAAATATTATTAATTTTACCTATTATTCTTTCATTTAGAGGCAGCTTATCTTACACAGAAAGGGTTGGAAAACATTTGTATCTTGCATTTACATAGTATGTTTTCATCAAAACTGCAGATTTGCCTATCCAGTTTTTGAAGAAGACCTTCCATGTAACCTAATTTGAAATGCTAGTCTCTACTGTTAAATCAATCAGATCAGACTTATTCACCGTTAGGACAAACACCTCTGCATATATTTTTATTCAAAAACTTTAAAACATGTCCCCATGATATTTATCTGACATCTGAATTCAAAAACTTCATTAGGAGGGCTTCCCTGGTGGCGCAGTGGTTGAGAGTCCGCCTGCCGATGCAGGGGACACGGGTTCGTGCCCCGGTCCGGGAAGATCCCACATGCCGCGGAGCGGCTGGGCCCGTGAGCCATGGCCGCCGAGCCTGCACGTCCGGAGCCTGTGCTCCGCAACGGGAGAGGCCACAGCAGTGAGAGGCCCGTGTACCAAAAAAACCCAAAAAACCAAGAAAAAAACAAACTTCATTAGGTAGGTAGTTAGATAGTAAGAAAGAAAGAAAAAAACAGTCTTTTCATGAACTTTATTGAGGTATGTTTTACATATATGAGATTAATCCATTTCAAGTGTATGATTCAATGACTTTTAATGTCTACCAAATGGCACAACCATTATGATAAATAAGTTTGAGAACATTTTCACACCTTCCCCAGTAATATGCCTCATACCGATTTATAGTTCCTACCCTAACCAATTCATGGGCATTTAGGTCGTTTCCAGTTTTGGGCTATTACGGATAGTGCTGCTCTGAACCTTACGTGTAACCTAATTTGTGTGCAAATGTGTGCGTGGGCATATGTTTTCATTTATCTTGGATTTAATTTTACTTAAACCTAGGAGTAAAATTTCTAGGATTGTCTGATAGTTTTAAGTTGACTTTTTGAGAGCTGCCAACGGTTTTCCAATGCGACTGCACCAGTTTACATTCCTACCAACAATTTATTCCATTACTCCACATGCTTGCCAACGTTTGGTATTGTCTGTCTTATTTATTGTAGCCCTTCTAGGAGGTATGAAATGCTATCCCATTTTGGTTTTCATTTGCATTTCCCTGATGACTAATGACGTTGAGCATCTTTTCATGTGCTTGTTAGCCATTTGTATATCTTCTTTTGTAAATGTTCATATTTGTTGCCCATTTTTAATGGGCTGTTTTGTTGTTATTATTATTATTGAGTCATAATAGTTCTTTGTAAAGTCTGGATATGTCTTTTATAAGATATGTGCTTTGTAAATATTTTTTCCCTGTATCATATTGGGCCCCATATTCACTTGCTTTATTTGTAAGTTGCGAGGCCTACTATAGTATAAATTGTATCATTGAAGACTTAAAAAAAAAAAACCTATCTGTATATCTTGAACAATTATCATAGCTGTGGAATGTCTTACAATGCAAATATAAACGTTTTTGCATTGGTCTCCTGTCACGCCTACCTATTTTATTTTACCCTGAACATATGTGAGCTGACATATGCAGTTGCAAACTAAGGAGTATTTCGTAGGGAAGTGCTTGACATTTAGAGCCTCAACACTTATTATTTGCATGTGAATAGACTTGTTTGCTTCTTAGTTTGTCAGCATGAGGTGTGCAATTATGGCTTAAGAAACAAAATTTGAAAAGTTGCTTTCTTGTTTCATGTTGCTTAACAGGAATATAGTTTAATGTTCCACCAGCTGTTAGCTACACTGTTCTCTTTTTAAGGGTACCCCTAAACAAGCAGTGGGGAGGAGATAGAAAATGGTTCAAACTTCCATTAAGCATTCACTGTCACTGCAACTGCTTATCCATTTCTTTCCTAAAAGTATATGTTTATAATATAGCAATCTTCCTCCTAATACAAAATGCATTAGCTTTTTTTTTCTTTTTGTGTACTCTGCTTGGAATTTGTATAGTGTTTAATATTCATTAATTTTAGTTTTCATGTTTGTTAAGGTAACATAAAAAGTAAAACTGCAAATGTGACTTTCTTAAAATTAGCTTTAACATGTTAAATATAATCTAATTAAAATTATCCTTAGTGTTGAATCTCAGATTCAGGTAGTTTGGTATTGAATAAGATGCCAAAAGTAAACTTAGGGTGGTATAATGTTACCTTTAATTTAACATTTTTTCTTTCTATTTAGAAAAGTATATGCATAACATTAAAATGAACAGTAATATCATAGCCTTTCAGAACACAAAGAAAAAAGTTTTCCTATCAAAGTAGAAGCTAGCTACTCTATAAACAATGTGTTATAACTACAATTCCTAGAACAAGAGTGTTTATGAAAATGGAGAATTAGTTCTCACCTTTTTATATGGTGACAAAGACTCTCTCCTTGACCATAATCTGGTCAGGCCTCTTGTTTCTAGTAAGCCCTCTTCTTGTCTAGGCCTTAACCTTGGCCTATAAGAACTGCAGACTCAGAGCAAGCAATTTCATCCCCCCATGCCCCCCCCCCAATTGCTACTATCAGCTTTACCACTTTTAATCGCCCTTCATTATCTCCAGCCAAGCCACCACTGACTACTCCCTGGATCACTGCAATAGCCTCTTAATCATTCTCCTTGCACAATGGCCCCTTCCATGGATTCGCAAAACAGTAGCCAAAGTCGTAAGTTACATTATGTCTCTTTTTGGCTTAAAACCCACTGTAACTCCCTATCTTATAAGTAAAATCTAAAGTCCTTAAAAGGAAATAGAAACCCCTACAAGATCTGCCCCCTCCAATGCATAGTAGTGGTCTCTCTGACTTTATCTCATTACCTGATTTATCACACACTCACTTGTTCTCCTGACTTTTTCCACACTGTCCACTTTGGTTGTCTTCTTTCCTCCTTCCTTCCCTTCCCGCCTTTTTCTGTCTGTCTCTCTGACTGCCTTCCTTCCGTCCTTCCTTCTCCTTTCTTTCTTTCTTCCTTCTTTCCTTCCTTCCTTCCTTTCATTTTCTTTTCTTTCTTTCTCTCTTTCTTTTATTCTCTTCTCTTTTCTTTTCCCTTCCTTCCTCCCTCCCTCCCTCCCTCCTCCCCTCCCTCCCTTCTTTCTTCCTTTTTTTCTTTCATTTTCTTTTCTTAGACCAGTTTTAGGTTCACAGCAAAATTGAAGGCAAGGTACAGAGAATTCCATATACTCCCTGCCCACACTCGCATAGCCATTATCAACACCCCCCAGCACAGTGGTACCTTTGTTATTGTTGATGAACTTACATTGACACAGTATTATCACCCAAACTCCATAGTTTATCTTAGGCTTCAGTCTTATTTTAATATTTTATGTGTTTGAATAAAGTATAATGACACGTATCCATCATAAGAGTATTGTCTGCCTAAAAATCCAACAGAGTACTGTCTGTTTTGTCTATTCATCCTAATCCCTGCCCCACCCCACCACAATCCCCGCAACCACTGAATTTTCTCCAATCCCCATAGTTCCGCCTTTTCCGGAATGTGATGCAGTTGGAATCTCACATTAGGTAGCCTTTTCAGATTGGCTTCTTTCACTTATTAATATGTGTTTAACATTCCTCCATGTCTTCATGGCTTGTAGCTCATTTATTTTTAGCATTGAGTAATAAATATCCAACTGTCTGGATATACCCCATTTTATTTGTCCATTCACCTGCTGAAGGATATCTTGGTTGCTTCCAAGTTTTGGCAATTATAAACAAAGCTAATGTAGACATCCATGTGCAGGTTTTTGTGTGGACATAAGTTTTCAACTACTTTGGGAAATACCATGTAGTGTGACTGCTAGATCATATGGTAAGAGTATGTTTGTTTTCTTAAGAAATGGCCAAAGTGTCTCCTGAAGTGGCTGTACCATTTATCATTCCCATCAGAAATGAGGGAGAATTCTTCTTGCTCCACATTCTCATCAGCATCCAGTGTTGTCAGTGTTCCAGATTTGGGCCATTCTAATATGTGTGTAGTAATATCTTATTGTTTTAATTTGTATTTCTCTGATGACATATGATGTGGAGCATCTTTTTATATGCTTATTTGCCATGTGTATATCTTCTTTGGTGATATATTTGTTAAGGTCTTTGGCCTATTTTTAAATTGGATTTATTTTATTTTATTTTTAAGGGTTCCTTTTATATTTTTGGATTATAGTCCTTTATCAGATGTATCTTTGGCAAATATTTTCTCCCAGTTTGTAGCTATTCTTTTCATTCTCTTGACATTATCATTCACAGAGAGGAAGTTTTAAAAATATTTTTTTAATGTCAAGCTTATCAATTACTTCTTTCATGGATTATGTCTTTGTTGTTGTATCTGAACAGTCTTTGCAATACACAAGGTCATCTGGGATCTCTCCTATGTTATCTCTAAGAGTTTTATAGGTTTTCACTTTAAATTTAGGTGTGTGGTCAATTTGGTGTTAATTTTTGTGAGGGTTGTAAGGTCTGTTCTAGAAGTTTTTCTTTTTTGGCAAGTGAATGTCCAGTTTTTCCAGCACCACTGTTGAAAAGACTATTTTTTTTCCCTCCATTGTGTTGCCTTTTCTAAAGCTCTGTTGAGTGTATTTGTTTGGGTCTATTTCTGGGCTGTCTATTCTGTTCCACTGATCTATATGTCTTTTCACCAGTACCACACTGTTTTGATTACTGTAGGTTTGTAGTATGTCTTGAACTCAGGTAGTGTCAGTCCTCCAATTTTTTTCTTCTCCTTCAATATAAAGTTGCTTAGTCTGGTTCTTTTGCCTTTACATATAACATTTCAAATCAGTTTGTCAATATCCACAAAGTAACTTGCTGGGATTGAATTGAGTTAAAGATCATTTTGGGAAGAACTTACATTTTGACTGTATTGAGTCTTCCATTAACTGGAATATCTCCCCACTTATTTAATTCTTTTCAAAATTTCTTTCATCAGAGTTTTGTAGCTTTCCTCATATAGATCTTGTGTGTATTTTGTTAGATCTATACCTAAGTATTTCTTTTTGTAGGTTCTAATGTAAATGGTATTATGGTTTTAATTTCAAATTTCACTTGCTCATTGCTGACATATAGGAAAGTGATTGACTTTTGTATATTAACCTTGTATCCTGGAAACTTGCTGTAATTACTTACTAGTTCCAGGAGTGCTTTTATTGATTTTTCAGATTTTCTACATAGATCATCATGTCATCTGTGAAAACAAGACCGTTTTATTTTTTCATTCTTAATTTATATACATTTTCTTTTATTTTCTTGTCTTATTGCATTGGCTTGAATCTCCAGTATGATTTTGAAAAGGAGTGGTGAGAGGAGCATCCTTGCCTTGTACCTGATCTTAGTGAGAAAGCGTCAAGTTTATTACCATTAAGTACAATGTTAGTAGGAGGTATTTTAGAGATGTTCTTCATTAATTTGCAAAAATTCACCTCTATTCCTAGTCCACTGAGAGTTTTTACCATACATGGGTGTTGGATTTTGTCAAATACTTTTTCTACATTTATTGATATAATTAAGTGATTTTTCTTTTCTAGGTTTTTGATGTGATGGATTACTTTAACTTGTTTCAAATATTGAACCAGCCTTGCATATCTAGGGTAAATTCCACTTGGTCATGGTGTATAATGCTTTTTATACATTGAATTTGATTTGCTGATATTTTGTTGAGGACTTTTGGATCTGTGTTCATGAGGTATATTTGTCTGTAGTTTTCTTTCCTTGTCATGTCTTTATCTTTGGTTTAGGGCAGTGCTGGTCTCATAAAATGAGTTAAGAAGTATTCCCTCTGCTTCTATCCTCTGGAAGAGATTGTAGAGAATTGCTATAATTTCTTCCTAAATGTATGGTAGAATTCACCAGTGAATTCACCACTTGGGCATGGTGCGTTTTGTTTTGGAAGGTTATTAATTATTGACTTAATATCTTTAATAGATATAAACGTATTCATATTATCTTTTTTTTTTTTTTTTGTGGTACGCGGGCCTCTCACTGTTGTGCCTCTCCTGTGGCAGAGCACAGGCTCCAGACGCGCAGGCCCAGCAGCCATGGCCCACGGGCCCAGCTGCTCCGCGGCACGTGGGATCCTCCTGGACCGGGGCACGAACCCGCATCCCCTGCATTGGCAGGCGGACTCTCAACCACTGCACCACCAGGGAAGCCCCATATTATCTATTTTTATGTGTAAGTTTTGATAGGTTGTGGCTTTCAAGGAATTGGTCCACTTCATATATTTTTTAAAAAAATTGTGGACATAGAGCTGTTCATGATATTCCTTTATTATCATTTAAATGTATTCCTTTATTATCATTTGTCAGTAGAATCTGTAGTGTTGTCCACTCTTTCATTTTTGATATCATAATTTGTGTCATCTTTTTTCTTAGTTAGACTTGATACTTTTCAATTTTATTGATCATTTTTAAGAGACAGCTTTTTATTTCATTGAATTTCTCCATTGATTTCCTCTTTCAATATCAATGATTTCTACTCTCCTGAATTATTTCTCCTCTTTTCTTCAGGTACTTGGGATTTAATTTGCATTTATTTTCTAGTTTCCTAAGGTGGAAGCTAAGACTGTTTATTTTAGTTCTTTCTACTTTTCTAATATCTGCATTCAGTGATGTAAATTTTCCTTAAAGAACTGCTTTTGCAGCATCCCAGAAATTTTGAGAACGTGTGTTTTCATTTTCATTTAGTTCAGAAGACTTTAAAATTTTTCTTGAGATTTCTTCTTTGACCTATATGTTATTTAGAAGTGTGTTGATTCTTCTCCATAGTTTTGGTTTTTTTCCAGTTTCCTTTCTGTAACTCAAATGTAGTTTAATTCCATTTTCATCTGAGAACAGGCATTATATGATTTCTATTCTTTTTAAATTGTTTTACAGCACAGCATGTAGTTTATCTTGGTGAATGTTTCATGTGAACTTGAGAAAAATATATATTTTGCTATTGTCAAGGAGGTTGTCCATAGATGTCAGTAATATCCAGTTGGTTGATGGTGTTGTTGAGTTCATTTATATCCTTATGGATTTTTTGCCTGGTGGATTTGTCCAGTTCTGATAGAGAGGTGTTAAAGTCTCTAACTATGATAGTGGATTCATCTATTTCTCTTTTTACTTTTAATAGTTTTTGCGATACACTATTTGCCTCAGAGAGCTCTACTGTTTAGGTACATACACATAAGAATTGTTATATGTTCTTAGAGAATTTTCCCCTTTATCACTATGTTCTTCTGCATCCTTGATAATTTTGCTTTATCCCTGGTGACTTGCTTTGCCATCTGCTCTCTCTCATATTAACATAGCTATTCCAGCTTTCTTTGAATTAGTGTTAGAATGGTATATTTTTCTCCATACATTTACTTTAATTTATACATATCTATGTGTTTATAGTAGGTTTCTTGTAGATATATAGTTGGGTTGTGTTTTTTGACCCATTTGGACAATCTGTCTTTTAATTGATGTATTTAGACCATTGATACTCATAGTGCTTATTGGTATAATTGGATTAATATATACCATATTGTTACTGTTTTCTATTTAGTGCCCTGGTTTATTGTTCCTATTTTAGTCTTCCATTCTTTTTCTGCCTTTCGTGGTTTGAATTGAGCAATTTTTATTAAATTATAGTTGATGTATAACATTGTATTAATTTCAGGTGTACAAATAATGTTTTGATATTTGTAATATTGCAAAATGATCACCACACCAGAGTTAACATTAATTAACATCCATCACCAGAGTTAGAAGAATCTTTTTCTTGTAGTGAGAACTTTTAGGGTTTACTCTCTTAGCAACTTTCAAATATACAATGCAGTGTTTTAAACTGTAGTCATTGTGTCCTACATTATATCCAAATGATTTATTTATTTTACAACTGGAAGTTTGTACCTTTTGACCCCTTTCACCCATTTTGCTCACCTCCTCCCCCTACCTCTAGCAACCCCAACCTGTTCTTGTCTGTGAGCTTGGGTTATGTTTTTATTTTAAGATTTTACATATAAGTGAGATATGTTTTTGTCTTTTTCTGACTTATTTCACTTAGCACAATGCCCTCAAGATCCATCTATGTTGTCTCAAATGGAAAGATTTCTTCCTTTATGTGGCTGAATAATATTCCATTGTATATATACACCACATTTTCTTTATCCATTCATCCATCAATTGGACACTTATCTTTTTCCATATCTTGGCTATTGTAAATAATGCTGCCATAAACATGGGGTATCTATATCTTTTTCAAGTTAGTATTTTTGTGTGTACTTATATGAAGATAAGTACCCAGAAGTGGAATTGCTAGATCACATGATAGTTCTGTTATTAATATTTTGAGGTACTTGCACACTGTTTTCCATAGTGGCTGCACTGATGTACATCACCAGCAAAGGTTCACAAGGGTTCCTTTTTTCCCACATCCTCACCAATACTTGTTATTTCTTGTCCTTTTTATAATAGGCATTCTAACACATGTGAGGTGATATCTCACTGTGGTTTTGATATGCATTCCCCTGATGATTTGTGATGTTATGTACCTTTTCATGTATCCATTGGCCATCTGTATGTCTTCTTTTGAAAAATGTCTGTTCAGATCCTCTGTGCATTTTAAAATCTGACTGTTTAATTGATATTGGGTTGTATAATTTCTTTATATATTTTGGATATTGACATTTATCAGATATATGATTTACAGATACTCCTCCCATTCAGTAGATTGCTTTTTAATTTTGTTGATGGTTTCCTTTGTTGTGCAGAAGCTTTTTAGTTGGATACAGTCCCACTTGTTTACTTTTTCTTTCTCTGCCTTTGCTTTTGGTGTCAAATCCAAAAATGCATTACTGAGACCCATGTCAAGGAGGTTACTGCCTATGTTTTCTTCTAGAAGTTTTATGGTTTCAGATTTTATATTCAAGTCATTAATCCATTTTGAGTTAGTTTTTGTGTATGATGCAAGTTAGGGGTCTAGTCTCATATTTTGCATGTGGAGGTTCATATTTCCCATCATTATTTATTGAAGAGATTGTCTTTCCCCATTTTATATTCTTGGCTCCTTTGTCATAAATTAATGAGCCATATATGTTTGTGTTTATTTCTGGGCTTTCTGTTTTGTTCCACTGATCTGTGTGTCTGTTTTCATGCCATATCATTACTGTTTTGATTACTAGGACTTTCAATACTATGTTAAATAAAAGTAATGAGAGTGAGCATTCTTGTCTTAATACAAGTATCTTGTCTTAATACTGGCCTTAGAGGAAAAACTTTCAGATTTTCACCATTGAGTATGATTTTAGCTGTGGGTTTGTCATGTTGAGGTACCATCATGCTATGTCCACTTTGTTGAGAGTTTTTATCATAAATGAATGTTGAATTTTGTCAAATACTTTCTTTGCATCTATTGAGATGATGATATATATGATTTTTATCCTTACTTTTGTTAATGTGTTTTGTCACATGGATTTATTTGCAAATGTTGAACCATCTCTCACCCTTGGGATAAATCCCACTTGATCATAGTGTATGATTCTTTTAATGTATTGTTCAATTCGGTTTGCTAATATTTTGTTAGGAATTTTTGCATCTATGTTCATCAGGGATATTAGCCTATAATTTTTTTTTTCTTTTGGCATCTTTGTCTGGTGTTAATATCAGGGTAATAGTGGCCCTGAAAAATGAGTTTGGAAGTGTTCCCTCCCCTTCTATTTTTGGAAGAGTTTGAGAAGGATTTGTATTAATTCTTCTTCAGATGTTTGGTAGAATTCATCTGTGAAGCTGTCTGGTCCTGGACTTCAGCTTGTTGTGACCTTTTTGATTACTGATTCAATCTACTTTCCAGAATTGGTCTGCTCAGATTTTCTGTTTCTTCATGATTCAGTCTTGGGAGGTTGTATATTTTTAGGATTTTTTTTTTCCATTTCTTCTAAGTTGTCCACATGTTTTTGCATATAATTATTCTTGGTAGTCTCTTATGACTTTGTATTTCTGTGTTATCACTTGCAACATCTCATCTTTCCCTTCTGATTTTGAGTCCTCTCTTAATTGATCATTTTATATGACTTCATTTTATCTCCTTTCATAGTAAATCAGATTGATTGACTAATTGATTGATTGATTGAATTAGTGGTTGCCTTGGATTTTGCAAAATACATTTACAGCCATTCCAAGGCCATTTCAAAAACACTGCCATTTCATGGTTTGTGTGAGTGCTTTTATTTATTTATTTTTTTGGCGGTACGCGGGCCTCTCACTGTTGTGGCCTCTCCCGTTGCGGAGCACAGGCTCCGGATGCGCAGGCTCAGCGGCCATGGCTCACAGGCCCAGCCGCTCCGTGGCATGTGGGATCACCCCGGACCGGGGCACCAACCTGTGTCCCCTGTATTGGCAGGTGGACTCTCAACCACTACACCACCAGGGAAGCCCATGAGTGCTTTTTAATAACATAATAATCCTAATTCCTCCCTTTTGTCTGGGTATCATTGTTGTCATTCATTTCACTTATACATAAGCATACATAAATGTGTGTGTGCATGTACATAATACATAATCCAAAATATTTTTGGAATTATTATTTTGAACAAACTGTTGTCAGAGCAATTAATAATAAGGAAAAAAAGTGTTTTATTTTACCTTCACTTATTCCTTCTTTAATGCCCTCTCTTATGCTATGATGATCCAAGTCCAAACTACATTATTTTGTTTTCTCTAAGGACATCATTTAACATTCCTTGTAAAGCAGGTTTTCTGCCAACAAATTCTCTCAATTTTTATTTGTTTGAAGAAGTCTTTATTTCTTCTCTTTTTTAAATGATAATTTCACAGGTTACAGAGTTCTAGGTTGGTGGTTTTTTCTCTCTTCACTTTAAATAGTTCACTTCACTTTTTTCTTGTTTGTATGGTTTCTGAGTATTTGGATATAATTCTTATCCTTATTCCTCTATAAGGTAAGGTGTTTTTTTCCTCTGGCTTCTTTCAGAAATTTCTTTTTACCTTTGATTTTCTGCAGTTTAGAGGTAGTGTGGCTAGGTATAGTTTTTTGTGCCATTTATTCTGCGTGGTGTTCACTGAGCTTTGGTGGAACTGCCATTTGGTGTCTGACATTAATCTGGGAAAATTGTCAGTCGTCGTTTCAAATATTTCATCTGTTCCTTTCTCTCATTGTTCTTCTTTTATTCCCATTATGCACATGTTACACCTTTTGTAGTTGTCCCACATTCCTTGGATATTCTCTTCTGTTTTTATCTTTGTTCCCTTTGCTTTTCAGCTTTTGAGGGTTCTCTTGATATATCCTCTAGCTCAGAAATTCTTTCTTTAGCTATGTCCAGTCTACTAATAATCCCATCAAAAGCATTTTTCGTTTCTCTGATTGTTGTTTTTCTCTAGAAAATCTTTTTGATTCTTTCTTAGAATTTCAGTCTCTTTGGTTCCACTGCCTCTCTATTCTCACATGCTATCTACTTTATCCATTAGAGCTCTTAGTGTATTCATCATAATTGTTTTAAATTCCCAACCTGATAATTCCAAAATCCCTGCCACGTCCGTTTCTGATGCTTGCTCTGTCTCTTCATATTGTGGTTTTCCCTTTTTGTATACTTTTATTATTTTTCTTGATAGTTGGATATGATGTACTGTGTAAAAAGAACTGCTGTAAATAGACCTTTAATAATGTGGTGTTAAGGTGTGGGAGAGGTGAAGTGTTCTGTAGTCTTATGAGTGGGTCTCAGCCATTTTGTGATTATATGTCTCTGGACTGTAAACCTCACAAGTGCTTCTCAGGTTTATTTTTCTCCTCTCTTCGTTGGGACAGGATGGCTAGAGTGGGTTGGAGTTGGACATTTCACTTCTCCCAGGTCAGTTAGACTCTGATATACCCGAGCAGTTTAGACTCTGGTTAACTGGTTTCCCCTGACTGGAGGCCTTTTTAAGAAGAACAGAATGTCCTGATATATTGCAAAATGGTTTCTTTTTCCCTCCTCCTGAAGAAGCATAAGGAGATTTTTCTCCAGTATTTACTATGTGAACCTGGTTTTGCTTCTAGAGGTAAATCTCACAGTATTGTGGGTGTCCCCCTATGATCAGGTCACTTTGGAGTTTTGAACTCCCAGATTTGTCCACACTGAGCCTGCAGCAGTTCCTCAATTACAGTTCAGGCTTTCCTACCCTGCCACTGGTTCCCGAGGTGGTTTCTGATTTCTAGTGGGTCTCTGTTCCAGTAAATCAAGGCTTCCTGTATTCTGCCCGTCTTTCTTTCCCATCTTGGGGGCATCAATTTGCTCTGTGTCTTCCCTTCTCTTTTGGATCCAAAAGAGTTACTGACTTTTCAGCCTTTTTAGCTTTTTATTTGTTGTTAGGATGGAATGGCTACTTCACATCTCCTCACATGCAGAACTGGAAGTTGTCTTGCTGTGTAAACATGAAGCACACCAAGCATATTCCTCCCTCAAGGACATTATGCTTCCTCTTCCTCTTTCTGGAATGTGCTTCCTCCAAAAATCTAAATGGCTTGCTACCCCTTGTGCTTCAGATCTTTGTGGAAATATCTCCTAGGTTAGGTCTTCTGTGATCACTCATATTTAAAATCAGTTTCCACTCACTACTCTGCCAATTTAAAGCAAGAATTCTTTCTTGCTTTATTTTTCTCTGGATCACATATGCCATCTAAACTGCTGTTTAGTTACTATAATACTCACTAGGCTCTACTAGGATCAGTGGTCTTTGGCTTTGGATGGATAGTCAAACCCATAACACAGTAGGTTTCTCCAGCACCATGATTATTTAGCTTTAAGAAAGGATCAAGGACAGAGAACAATACAGCATGTACAACAACAGCCTAGTGAATTTCTCATGCTTCTCAGGCACAGCTTTCCATATCCACTTTCAGAGCACATATGGTCACAGGAGAAGGGGCTGAGTGGGCATGGGTCAGGGAAGGCATTAGCTTGTGAATCCTTTTATATCTAGCTAGTGGAATATGCCCTCAGGGGTAGGTGACTAATTCCCATTCTCCACTGAGGCAGTATCTCAATAGTACTGGCAACTCATTTCACAAAGACATTCTCAACAATAAATCACAAGTAGTTATTCTTATATATAGTCTTTGGTTGAATTCTCAGTTACCGTGGATTTGATATTGTGTCCACCTATGCATTATTTGAGTCAATATTGCAAAAAAAATTAATTACATATCAAATCTTCAAGCATCCTTGAAGCCCTAAAAAATATAGGGCTTTCCTTCCACGTTATTTAGGTTTATTGCTGTTTGGTTTATATTCTATTTCCCCTGACATTTCCAAAGTAGCAGTATATGATACTATATGACATTAGCAATGTATGACATTCGTACAAGCTTTACTAACAAAGAACTTTGAACTTAAAACATGCATTCAAACCTTAAGCTGAATCTTGAGTTTAATGTTTTGGTGGATAGATGTTGATTGTCCTAAATATAGATTTTAATTTCTGTTTTCTCATCCCTTTAGTTTTTTCAGTATAAGAATTATGCCATTTCTTATACTCTTTTCATTTTTCTTCTGGATATCAGGCTCATAGTTATATTTGGAACTCTGTGAAAAACATAGGCTAGCCTTTTTGGTAATCAAATTTTCTTAAGTTTTTCCTATAATCTTGATTTCCTATTGCAATTAAAAACTATATTTTAATGTCTTCCACTTTAAGCTACCTCACATTATTTGGTAATTATGCAATATATAAATATAACATAAAAAATAAGCAAGACTTACGGATTTGATTTTTGTTTTTAAAAGCCAGCTTATTGTTAAACAGGCTTCTACTTTACTAGAAGTTTTTAAGACATAGTCCTCAATAAAAGCCTTTGAGTTTGTGTATGTGTTTTAAATATATATGTGGATATAAATATTCAAAATGATACTGAATAATGTGTGAATAGCTGAAATGAATCAGTCCTTTTGACAAAATATTAATAGTTAAGATGGTCATAGAAAACAGTCGTTGTTGTAGACTGTTTTAAATGAAGGGTGAAATACTTGACAGGAATTTTTTTTCCAAAGGTACATTCTGTTTTACAGTTTAGGTAAAATAAATTGTTTATTTGCTATGGGGTAACAACAAATGATAATATTTATATATATTTTCATTCAAATGGTAATCTTAATGGAGCGATAGCTAGATAAACTGAGGTATGAAGTATAATGAATATTAAATTGCTTAAAAGTAACAAGACAGAGTTGTGGCAAATCCAAAGCTCTGGACTCCCTTAAAGTCAGTTTCTGTTTATTTCAGAAGATTTATTTCTGCATTTTGAGATGATTTTGGTTTCTTTGAGGATATTTTTCTCGGGTAGTGGAAGATCACACAGTAGACCTATATTAATAGTGTAAAGAAAGTGGCCTGTGACTAAATTTACTGTAGGTTCAGTAATTTGTAGATAATTTGTTTGTAGATAATCAATTGGCAGTCTCTATTTTTAATTCATTATACACTTGAAATATCAAGTTGAGACAAAAATTGTTTGGTGCTTCTTCTGAGAAACCTTAGGGAAATGAGATTACTTCAAGTAAATATCATTAAGAATATCCTAAAGCAAAGGAGACAGAAAACAGGGTCAGCATTTGCCATTTATGATGTTGACACTTTATTTCCAACCTACTAATATGCACCCATTGAAATAAATAATTACAGTCTTATAGGAAATGTCCTCAATCAGTTTCATTTATTATAACTTAGGTAAATTTGTAAAGATTGTCAGAACATTAACTAAATCCTAACATTACCATGTTTGTACTGGAGGCTCCAGGACAATAGGGGAGAGATGTTTTCATCATATTATTTAACTATAAAAGCAAAGGGTTAGTTACAGAGCTTGATCATAGACAATGAGAAAGTCAGAGTCTCCATCTAACTTCACATAATTAATATCTGTCAGGCATTAAAAAGGATTGGAAGAGAAAAAGTTCAGATTTAAGTTAAACAGTTTGGTCTCAACATCATTAAAAATAAGCTCCCACCTGCTTCTAATTTTCTTGTTGATTACAAAGGTCATTGGCTGTTTGAATAGTGAGGAAAAAAGGAACTCTTAGAAGAGCATGCAAATGAAAGCTCAAGCAAGGAGTTGTGTATGTTAATGAGTGAGGGGCGTTGATCAGTATGCAGTTGCAGACTCTATGATAAACATGCTTGAATATCTTTCAGCTCACAAGGGCACTCATTTATGTGTGCAAGTCAGCAGCATAAATCCATTATTGGAAATTGTACTAAGACCTTCAATTACCTTTGTGAAAACAGGTGGTGTTTTTGTATGTTATAGGATTAGGTCTAATGGTCCTAAAAGTAGAGTTTAAAATTCTACCAAAATTACAGATCTTATTAAAATATGATGCTAAATTACATTACTATGATCTCTTATAAATACACCATTTCTTCTTTTTATGTATTTTTCAACCTTCTACAAGAATGGAAAATGATAATAGCCATCATTCATTGAGTACTAACAATGAACTAGGTATTCTCCATTATCTCTATTAATCGTCACATCAATCCTGCGTGTGAGGAATCATTATTTTAATTTTAATAATAATTTTATAGAAGAATTGAGGCTCAATTCTCTATCTAAGATGATAGAATTATTTCCTTTCAGCTATAATACTCCCTCAGTATTCCTATCACAGGGTTTCTTAGCAAGGAGTTCTTATCAGTATCACCTAAAATATTTTTGAACTTATATAGACTTTGGCCTGATGTCTAGACGTTCTGTTCAGTTGGGTTTTCATGATGTGAAGTCTCTGTCTTTTGTTTATTTATAATTTTAAAGAGATCTACAGTGATGCTGATTTGCACCCCCAGTTGAGAATCACTTATCCCCATTGTAGAATATAGTTACTAAAATGCTGCTTTCAACTATCACTAATGTTTAGATACAGATTGATGGTCCTCAACTCTGGGTACTAGAGAAATGGCTTCTATGCTATTATTACCAAATAACATCTATTGATCTCTTGTCATGAACTTGATATTATTCTAAATGGTTTATGTCTCGGTTATGTCTCCTAGCCATTTAATCCTCCCAGTGGCATTACTGGATAGATACTTTTATGAACTCGTTTCATAGATAAGGAACTGAAGCATAGGGTGTTAAGGAATTTGCACAAAAGACTTTGAATGATGCTATGTGGTTACAGAGCCCACATTCTTAAAACATTCCCCGAATACTTCCTAGGGTCTCTGTGGCACTCAAAAGAATCTCTTTTTTAGATCATGAAACATTTTGCATATCCAAATTAATATGTGTAACATCAATGACAGATACATGGAACAATAATAATGAAATGCATATTTAACTGTTAAGACACAGAACATAGTGAAAATGTATTTTTACTTTCTATGTGTTTTTGTAATGTATTTGAAATAAAGTTAGGTTCATTTGTGTCTATTTGTATTTACATTTAAAGTTTTTCCCCATCTTTGTTGATTTAATTTGTTTTATGATAAACACCTGTGTATGTAAATAGGTGTACCCACTCACATATGTAATTTCCCTTCCTTTCTTTATACATAAGTGGGTTTTTTGTCCTTTGTTTGACTAAGGATATATCTAGAAGTCACTTCATATCTGTTTAAAATACCCTTTTTAACAGTTTTATAGTACTCCATTGTGTTAAATACCATAGTTTATTCAGCCAGTCTCCTGTGAATGTATATTCAGATTATTTCTAATGTTTTGTTATTGCACCTAATGCCAGTATTCCAACTAATAAACTTTTGCATATGTAGTTTTAATTATTTGAGGTGTAACATAAGGGTAAATTTCATAAAAGTGGGATTGCTGTGTCAAAGTATTAAATGAAGATGCAGTTTTGTAATCTATTAACAAGTTCTCCTCCACAAGTCTACACTGTTGTGTATTTCCATCCTCATTATATGAGTTTCCTGCTCATATAATGAAGCGTATATTTTTTCCACAGTTTATCAACAGAAGTGTTTTGACAACTTTTGAATTTTTGCCAATCTGGTAGGTGACATATAATCTTTTAATATTTGTGTAATTTTCATTTGCATATATTTTATTTTGAGGGAGATTAAACATGTTTTCATATATTTAAGAACCATTTTATACCATAATTTTGAGATTATATGTTAATATTTTTGCCCATTTTTATTTCATAATTTTTAGTCTTTTTTTAAAAAAATTCATCACTTATGGAAACTTGCCCTCCATCTTTAATATTAGTTTAAAATATTTTTCCTATTTTATCATTCATCTTTTGATATTTCCATATGACATCTTCCAAGTACTTTTCAGAAGTATGTAATTTATTGTTTTATTACAAATGTATTTTTGAATCACAGTTAATATCCAGTCTTGCTTAGTGGTGAAACTCTCAAAGGAGAATGCTTCTACCCCCATCCCACCAAGGAAGAGACAGACAAGCAACCTTACTGTCTCCATTGTAGAAATGGAAATAGTCCTGGCTCTCTCTCTTTTAGTCTGGGTCATCTTTCAGAGGCCACAGCTTTGTGTGCTAGTCTCGGAATCAATCCCCCACCACACAGATTACTGAAACTCCCTAACACACAGATTTCTGGATTGTCAGTTTCTCCCAAAGTTAATTACCTCTTTGTTTTAATACTTTGTTTCTTTCCCCTCTTCCTCCCCCTCCTCCTCCCCCTCCTTCCGCTCCTCCTCCTCCTCCTTCCCCTCCTCTCTGTCCTCCCCCTCCCCCATCCTCTTCCTCTTCCTCCTCCTCCTCTTCTTTTCCCCTCTTCTCCTCTTTCTCTGTCTCTCTCTCCTTTGAGGGATTTCTCTAAATTTCTTAACATTTTCATCCATAATTTCAAACAGATGTATTTTAGTACTTTATCAGCTTGTTTTAAATGTTTTATTTTTGTTGGTATTTTAGTATACCAAGTTTGCCATAATGCCATATTACAGAAAACAGAAGGATTAGACGTTGCTTTTCAATACTATAGAAGACATTGTTTGATAACATTGATACATCTGCCTAAAAACTCTGAGGCATTCCTCTAATCTTACTCTGCATTTCCCTTATATGAGGATGTATGAGAGAAAAATTTATACACATATTTTGTACGCTAGATATTTATCCTCAAGCCAAAAAAAGTAGGCATTATCAAAAGTCACAAGGAAAGGAAGAGGCAAGTGTGAAGACAAAAAAATAGAAAATGTCAGGAGAGTAATTTGAAATAGTTAAACTGTGCCCCAAAAGCAGATTAAAACAATTTACTCTTCTTAGCTGCTTGTTTTTATACAGAGTTTTTCTCCATGCAAATATTTTCATTTATTTATTAATACTTAATTTCATAATCAATTGATTAACTTTATATACAAATCTGATGAAACAGTCAGTTTGGGGCAGTAGTTTCCAGCACCTCTTTATGGACAAAATTCAGGATAGCTGCATAGGAAATTCTCAAAACTCATTAAAAATACAGATTCCTAAAAAAAAAAAAAAAAAAAAAAAATACAGATTCCTAAAACTTACCCATTGTTAATAGAGATAAATAGCAATACATCAACTTTACAGATAAGGAAATGGAGGGTTAAAAAAATAAATTACCTGAAGTCCTACAGCTACTATCTCACAAGCAAGTCAGTTAAAAATATTTACGTCTGACGATGCCAGTGTTGGACATATTCTCTATGACATTTGTGGCAGCCTTCTCAGTTTTTCTAATTATCTATTTGTCCATCATGAGGACAATGCAGCTGAACAGTGCATACTGTTTGGAAATAGCTCGAAGTTATTACAAAGTAATATTATTTCTTTAGTTGTTAGAATTTTCCAAACTTAATAGAAAAATAAACACTAAGAAAAGTTGGTTAGGATAAACAGCTTAATGTTATATATGATTATTCCTGAAATTGGTGTCATAGTATATTTTGTGGTAGATACAATAAATTAGATGAAATAAACATGAAATGCAAATGTATTTATTTAGAAAATAAAAGCATATAAACAATTTACTTATGATTGATGTTAGACAATTCTGTAGATAACATATTTACTGGTGTGAATATGAAACATAAGAGAGAACATTTTATCAGTCTCTTTTCTCTGAAGGTCATTCTTAAACCAAAGTGAAACTTTGGTGAGGCTTAAAGGGTACACACACAAATGCCCTTTAAGGTATGTAAAAGATATAGAAAGGGGTTTGTCTCAAAATTATCTGTAGTTTGGAATGGCAGTCTGTATGAATATCATTTCTAGTTTTATAGCTTCTCTTGCCCCAAACTTCACCTGCTCTTTTATTTTCTGAAGACATCCATCATTAAAAAAATATAAGGAAGATTAAGAATGTTTAAGGAAAAGAAATATATTCTGCTTACTCTGCCTCAATATTGAATCTCTAAGTGTATATTATCCCATAGAACCTTCCAGATAGAAGCCCCAGATTCACTATCAACAAATATTTATATATGTGCTATCATTAGTAATAAAATGTATGTCTCATTGCAAAAACTCTATTTGTTCAGTGTACCACATGCCAGGGATCATTTGTTGGTAGAAGCAGTCAAATATAAAAAGTTGAGGAAATATAATATCAGAAAAGATGATAAGAATAGATTCAGGAGAAAAGAAATAAGCAACGTGAGCCACTCCCTAGTCTAGGAGTTAGACTAGATCTGCTAGCAGTTAGCTTAAAATGCAGTCAACCTAATATTGAATTGATGTAGCTGGTATCTGAAACAAACCTAAGGTGCTGTAGTCTTGAAACCAAGAAACTTCACACTCTAGTATGCCAGGGAATGCAATGAATGTGTTGTTAATAGCATGTGGTATTCTTCTCATGAATTGCACAGCCTGTATGGGGATTCTATCAGTCTCCTGGCTAATCTTATCAAAAATTTCTCCAAAGGGCCCAGAAGGTATTGGGGCATTCACCGGGTTCTGAAAATGAGTTGAAATTAATTAAAATTTAGAAGCCTCCCATGAGCAGGTGTAGTAAATGAGGTGGGGAGAGACGAGTGAACCATTTTTGAATATTCCAGCCAGAAATGTGAGAATTTATTTATGTTTATACATGCATTACAATGTTTGATGGAGGAGAATGAGATGAAATCTTGATAGCTGTTAGAAATTACAGCTTCAGGAAATGCCATGTATCACACGTTAGCAACACATCACATGGATGTCAGTAAGTTTCAAAGCAGGTCTTTGCAAAGAGCAAAGAAGTAGTTACTTACAGTTATTTATAAACTTAGTCATAAATGTCTATAGTTTGCCTTGATAATGTAGAAGTACGGACACCAGAGAACTGTTTTTATGAGCAACAGTGGACAGGTTGGGTTTATCTTTTGCCTGAGGTTTTCATCAAGTATGTAGTCTATAAATATAAGATGATCCACACTCCTCTCACCACCACAAAACCAAAATGTGAAAGGACTTGAGGTATTCCTAGGTAGGACAGATTATTCAAGAAAAATCAGGTTCACAGGATAAGTGTATATTTTTTTAACCTTACAAAATATTAAAAAATAATGAAAAATAAAAGATTGTATTATTTTTAGAAGAAAGAAAAAATTTCCCTACATTTCCATCTTTGAGAAAACCCAGATACAGATTGTTTCAGTTGCTTCTGGAAGCTGAACTATGAAACATAATGAGTAAGCAGAAATTTTAGACCAGATCAGGTACAAGATGCAGCCAAAGCTGTTTTTCGTCACACAGGAGGTGATAACAGGTCAGCTAGTCCCTCTGGTAATGGCACTCTGACCCACCAATTTTTTCTTGCAGCATTTTAGGGAAAATGGACTGTTTGATGGAATCTTGAGAGGCCATGTTGCATCTTTTAGCTGCTTTAATTTAATTTTAATGTTAAAGCAACTACAGTTTTTGACTTCCATCCTAGACATTCAGATACTCCCACTTTGAAGCTACAGGAGCAGTTCTGACATTGGGTAAACATGACCCCTTGGAAATAAATTCTAAGAGCCTCTGTAAAGGCAAGAGTTATATTACAACTTTAACCAGACTTTTCCTATCCCTGAGGAGCAGGTTTGCATTCTGAAGGAAGTCATTTTTGCTGCGGAGCTGGGAGAATAGACACTGCCTTTGACAGAGTGTCAGAGTGGCAGGAGCACAAAATATCTACTGAGGCCACAAAGCCCACCTCACAATGTCACGTTATTGGGGTGTCATTTGGTATTTCAGGGCAGAAAGAGGTACCTGAGTTGGACTTTGGTAGGCAGGAAAGGCTGCTGAGTTGGAGGGTCAAGACATCTATCCCCAAATTTTACAGGTAACATCCCAGGGGGACTAGGAAACCCTAGTCCAAACCAGAAATCAAATAAAACAAACCTCCTGACTCTTAGCTAAATTATATTCTTAGCTAAATTATATTCTCATTTTAGTTTAGAGTTAGTGCATATGTCTTGATTAAGGATGTCTATGCCCAATTTCTCTAATTCATCTTCAATATGCTGTACTCTAGATAATTTGACTGTAGGTTTAAAAAATACCCCATTATGATTTGAGCCTTTGAGTAACTTCCAATCAATAAAGACACATAATATGAAGAAGAAATTTGAAATATATCTTGGATTAGGACTTGATTTAGACCTTATAAAGTTATCTCCTATCTTAGCAGTCACTCACATACCAGCAGTCGTGGCTTTGTCATCATTTATGTCAGCATCTGAACAGGAAAGTAATATCCTAGAAATAGTCAATATGAAAATTAAAGTCTCCCTTTGTCAGTAACAATATAATCCTATCATGGTACAGTCTCTCAAGATATTCATAAATATATTTTTGTCACACTAACTGGATCATTTTGTATCAAGACCCTTAGTTCACATGATGACTCAGAAACATTTCTTTCATGCACTTCAGTTTGATAAATTAATCATCTCTAAATTGATCTGTTGATTGATGACTACATAAAATCATGGGAGGCAAAGTTTCTGGCATATGATTTACCTCATAGATAATTGAATATTCATTCTTGGACCAAAATAAATTAGAATATGATGTTTCATGATAATCGTAGCCATAGGGTTATCAAAATCCATAACTCTCATATTACTGTGCCTATGGTGGTTGCCTAGTGAGATGATCTTTAAATTACGTTAAGAAATAGAATAGGAGTAGATATGTCTCTATATCAATTATCTTTTGTCTGGCTGACAGTCTGTGATATTGGATAACTCTTTCGTGGTTCTCTTTTTAAGGGTGGTAATTCTGGATCATATCTGTTCCTGTTTCTTCCTTTCTGTCCCACCTTAGGGACCATTCTGACATCCTCAGTTACTTTCTCCATCTTGACAAGCATTGCCCAATATTTCATGCTATCAGTGGATGAAAGGCAGAGAGAATTAAGATATGGGTTTCTCTCACCCAGTAGAGTAACATTTTTGAAGATGAGATTTTGGATTCCTCCAGAGAAGTTCACCCCATTGTACTCACCAGGTGGTCAAAATGCTGAGGGACATGGCAACAAGGAAGACAGGTGAACATGCAGGAAAATGTGTGATGTGGAAAGCTATTAAAAAATTCTGAGCGGGTTTAGTTTCTAAAACTGAAGACTTGTGAGAGTATTATAGCCGAGGAGCACAAGGGAAGCTCTGTCAAAGGGGAAAATTATGGCATAGATCTTTTTAGTTCTTGATTACAGATACATGGCAACGAGCTCAGTGTTCCTTCCAGAATATGGTAGTGATTCCCCAGTTATTAGCCGTGTCCAAGGAGAACATTGTAATCTAAGGAGTGATTCGTTATTGGGATGAGCTCTGAGGTTCCTTTGAAACTGTGGATTGAAATGTTAGGTTTCTTTTCTATCTGCCTGTAACGTTCTCCTGATTTGCCTCTGCTTTAGGCAAACAAAAGAATCCTGAAGTTTCATCTCCACGGTGATGCCTGACTAAGGCTAATCTAAAAGAGTTCTCTCTTTCTTCTCATCTCCTCTAGGGGCATCTCCTAAAACGTGTTGGGAATAAAGAGCATTTACACAAAAGGTTTACAGATGTCAGGTGTTCTATCATCAAATCAACAGGCTTGGCTAATGCATGAGTTTTGAAATTGAGAAACGTAGTGTGTTAATGTGAATTATGAGCTTTAAGGGTGAAGTATAAGATGATGAATTTCACAGTTGTGTTTAATACCAAAATGATTTTTCAGTGTGATGCAGACCTAGTAAGTATTCTGTGGATCACTTGAGAAACACTCTCATTCTCTGGCAATTATTATCGGAGCCATTTATTCCTTATTTAATTGTATGTTATCTTTTATTGTTCAACTTTCCATATGTGTATATCTTTTCTTGAGGTCAAGGCACATGAGGTAAAACGTTGGTATATGTACTCTCTTCTGTGATAGCCATGGTGCCTAATGGTGGCACTGAGTAATGCTAAATACTTTTAAAAAAAATTAACCTTTGTGTGTTTTCAATACAGAGAGTCTCCCTGCTATCTTGTCCACACATTTACCCTACTGTCAACAGCTGTATTTCTGTATACCAGAGTCTGTTTTTACAGTGGACCATATATATCTTATGCCACCTATGTTAATGTACAGACATGTAAAAATGTCATGTAACATTCTAGCAAATGATAGTTTTTTTTTTAAAGGAGGAAGAATCACAATTTTCCAAAAAATTCTCTATCTCCATTTTTATCAAATACGTGCATTCTTACTTTCTTAAGGATGTTGCCTCCAAACCAGAATTCTCTCATGTGAATTCTCTTTTATTTGTAGATAACTCTGTAGAATGGGAGTGTTTTTCTAATGAAAAAAAGAAATCTTCCATTAAACTCACCTGGAAAATGTCATAAGTTAGAGTGATATTCAGTATGAGATTTTTATTTACATTGAAGGGCACATTCTTATAAAGCGAGTGACTGTATTTTGAATTTTCCCTGAATTGGTGTCCTTCCTATTTTCTCTTTTCCCTCAATGGTTAATACTATTCTTAGTGATATGTAGCCCTATGAATTAGCTCCTCCTTACCTTAAATATGAATATTATTTTTATAACTCTCAACAATTCTGGGCTCTAATATGTGTACCTCCTTGCAGTTTTGTCAGTGCATGTCATTTGATCTATAATGTACATCAACCTGCAAATTCCTTAAGCATGATTTCAGGTTGAAGGGAAAAAACAGAATATAGCAAGTAGGAAAGCATATTTTACTAAAAATTGGTGTCGTTGAAATAATTGTTCAGGTAATTGTTTCTTTTAATTCAAATAATGCTTTTGTTAAACTCTTAACACACTTATAAACTGACACTTTAAAACAACATATTTTCCGTAGAGGTGAAAAGCAGAATATACCATAAACCTAGGTAATGATCAGTAGTTCACAATGTAAAATTCTCTGATGGAAACTGTAATATTATCTTTTATCTTGGACCTACCAATGCAAGGACAATATGATTTTTGCACAGTTGTAATTTCTAAAGTTTAATGAAGAAAAATTGTGTAGTTGGCCTTTTTTTGAAGTGAGTCATAAGGTCTACATGTAAAACCTTCAACTAACCTAATGAGAAAAAATATGAAGGGATCATAATGTCATTTATTTCACTGTCATGTAAAATGCTATATAATCTGCTATACCTGATATGAGGAGTTTTGGGATCTGACCCCAGTCTTGAGCCAGCTATGTGACTTTGTGCAGAACCTATGGCTCTTTTTTTGCCTCACCTTTTCCTTTCCAAAACTAAGAAAATCATATTAAGTTTGGTGATGCATTTAAAACTTTAGTGTAGAAATAAAATTGTTCTCTCAGTGAAGCCTGACTCTTCATTTGAGTAGAATAGATATAGTACCAGCATATCCGGTGGTCTGGTGATTTGGGGAAAAAATGGCAGCAGTATAGTATCTTTCTGTCTGAAGTTGATTCCATTTATCTTCAAGGATTTGCTCAACCCTAGAATCCCATTGGTACTTTAAGTTACTTTCTTCTGGACATGTAGGAGACTATCTTGGAACCTTTTTGTTTGTTTGATTCAGCTTTCTGGTGTTCTGGTGTGAGTAGGAACTTTTATAATAAGATTCTAGAGTGAGCTTCACAGTGCCCTTCTGCTTGTGAGTATGGCCGTGTCTAGATCTCTTTATCCCTTTGGAGACTGTCTCCTGGTTTAGCTGTGGCCTATCTGGACCATGTGTTTGACATAATTCGTAAATTTTTTCCTAAACTTCTCAGTGCTTTCAGCTTCAGAGAGTGAGCCAAATTAGATTATTTTATAAAAACTATAACTCTTCTCAATAGAAATGGGGAAAATGAGAGTTTTTTAGAAGGACTATTCACTGGGAGATGCAGAGGTTACGTAAAAATAGGGGAACATTTTGAAACATTTTGGAGGGAAAAGCTTATAAATAAAATGGGCCTCTTCGGGGACAGACTGGTTATTTCTCTTGTTTGTGTATGTAACAGAGATTTCCTATTTTCTTGCTAATAGAACCTGGTTTTGTTAAAGAATTGACATGGATGTACTAAGGGAAGGTGGGCCCCACCATAAAACTCTAGGATTGTTCTGTCCTTAAATCAGCCATGGAAATCCCCTTCTCTTTTTCCAGAGAGTAGTTTAGAGTTAGAAATCTGATCTGATTCAGCACAGAGAAGTTAGGGAATTCTGCTAAAGAACTCATTAGAGATTTAAAGAAATCCTCCCGTCCTGTTCCTCCTTACCTTGGAAAAGCTACTGCTTTCAACAGTGGCATCCACCTGCAAACATATGCGGAAACCAAGAGCAGGACAAAGTGCCTGCTCTAGATCCCTGACGTTGGTGAACATCTGAGTGATGAACCCCAGATTTCCTGCTCTCTGAATTTTTATCAATTGAAAGAAAAAATTTATGCAGTTCAAGCCACTTTTAGTTTTAACAGGCTGTGTGAGTGCTTGTGTGTCTGCTTAAAGAACCTGCTAGGATAGGGTAAGATTATGTCCCTGTTGTCACTAAAGGGCCTTATAAACTAGCTAAGTGTGTAGATATAACTGAATGACTCATCTTTGCTTTCAGACTGTGCTCAGTAGAAGCCATAAGCTGGTGGCTCACAGGCCCTCAAACACACCTCATTGGTCTGCATACTGTATATTCTCTTGTTAATTTTTGCCACATCCCTATTATGTACTCATCCACTTCACATATTTACATAATCTAATGAGCTACTCTAGTCATATGACTTGAGCTTCCTGGTCAAAAGTGTACAGAATTAATCCTTGGAACACTATGTACCCATCATAAAGTTTGAAAAGGAACATATGGGATATTCTCAAACATTATTTTTGTATCAGTTACACCACTAAATATTTATTCTATGAAAATAAAGTGCCTGTTTGCAAAAAATTGTAGATATTTAATTTTTACAATGGTGCTAATTTTAGCGATGAAATCATGAAACAGTTCTTAACTAATAATATTGTGGAATTTGTTAATTAAAATACCCTACATACAGTCATGAGAAATAAGTTATTTTCTTTTTTTGTTTTTCATATTTGTCCCAGTTTGATCAACTACAATAAGTTATGAAGACAGAATAACTGATCGAACCCCTGAGAAGAAACACTTATGAATTACATAAGACAGTTTTATATAGATATGAAGCAGATGTATTTTATAATTTTTGGTCAACATCCATAAGCCTGTCACGGCCATTTATATACAGAATAAACCCTTGATCTCAATTTTGGTTGTGCTTATAGAACTATATTTGTGGAAGATTTCTTGTGGAAATCTGCATATTTAAATTGCAATTCAAATAAAGGAGGAACTATATCGATATGACTGAGGATGGCAAAGGAAATTGTGAGCCACTCAAAAATTTGCAATAATTTTGTGAAACTGTCCATCACTGATTTATCAGTATAGGGTAGTTTCTTATAAAGTCAGCATGGCAGTCTCTATTCTTGGATCTACCGCTTTGAGTTGCTGGAAAAAAGATATGATATCTTTAAATTTATATTACCTTTTAATGAAGATTATATCTGCTTCTACTTACCTTCAAGCATATGAAGGTGAATGATAAAAATGTATGTGAATGGTCTTTGAAGAAAATATGTTATTTGGTAAAATACCTTAAGATATGTTGAAAAATGTGCTCTTTTGACCAAAGACTATAGATATTTAGGATTTTTACTGGTACAGTAGAGTATACAAAAAAATGAAAATCTTGAAAATAAAGTATTATATAAATTGGCTTCAAATTTGTGTTTTTATATTAATTTTGCTGCTGTTGCATTTATCTTTAACCTCAGCCAAGTGTCACATTCATAATATGTTTTGCAAGTGAATTGTAATGAACTTCATAAATTTTAAATTATAATTTTGCTTATGATATTCCAATAAGGGAATAAGCTATTACTTGTAGGATGGAAAGGCAAGGATCCACTAAGTCTTCATTTATACTTTCTCTTAACCTTAAATTATACCTAAGTATACTAGTCTTTAGAAGACACTGTTTCAACCAAGGTAAGCAGGGACTCTCTAAAAGTTTATGCTTTTCAAAATAAAAAATTGCAGCACATAGAATACTAGTCCATAAACCTACCCATTCATGCCATAGAAGTGTGCAACAAAATAAGCAAGATACTGTCACAGATATTTACATTCGTGTTGCAACTTTGTATGGTATTTGGGGATGTAAGGTTTGCTTAATGCTGTTGATGGCTGGTTCCCTTGGATTGAAGACTGAGAAGACATATCATAAAGTTTGGAATCAGGAATAAAAAAATAGTAGAGAAAGAAAAATTTATGTTGGTTAAGGGGAGAGTTTCCATAGTTCATGATACTTAAATGATATTGTAGTACAAGAAAAATGAAATCCTTCTTTATGTTTTTCGTTACAGCAACCTGATGAAAATGACAGATACTTCTTGCTTCCTACTAATGTCTCGGTGACAAAATGATGATGAGTCCTGAAAATCAGCCACTAATCAAGTAAGTTTAGGTAGCTGAGTATGGATTATAGAAGAAAATACAGTTTAGAACCAAGAGCTTATTAATGAAGGACAAATTAATTAACTATCCAGATCTTAGTAGCTTAATCTCTAAAATGGACAGAAGATTATTTACCAAAGGACAGGAAAATCTGTAAAGTGCTTAGGCAGCCCTGTGTAGAGCAGTTGGAAGGTACCCACTCTGCTGTGATGGTAATAGAGGTGGGGAGGAGTTGGAGAAGGGGAGAGTTGAGGTAGAGTAAAAGGAGGAAAATGGTACTTAGCAAGGATAAGAGGAAAAAGGGATGAGTTGCTGTGTTTAGTTTTATGTGGTCCATAAGAGCATGTACTTTTTTTTTTAAATTATTTTTTTTGGCTGTGTCGGGTCTTCGTTGCTGCACGTGGGCTTTCTCTAGTTGCAGCAAGCGGGGGCTACTCTTTGTTGTGGTGTGTGGGCTTCTCATTGCAGTGGCTTCTCGTTGCAGAGCACAGGCTGTAGGTGTGCGAGCTTCAGTAGTTGTGGCACACGGACTCAGTAGTTGTGGTGCACAGGCTTAGTTGCTCCACGGCATGTGGGATATTCCCGGATCAGGGCTTGAACCCATGTCCCCTGCATTAGCGGGTGGATTCTTAACCACTGCACCAGCAGGGAAGCCTGAGCATGTACTTTTAAGACAGGGAAACCATTGATGTGCCCACAACAAAAAGTGGAGAAGTGGAGTAATGCATGGTACTTGATGTAAAAAGAATGTAATTCTCATGAAAAAGAAGCATAAGTATTGAAAGGAACAGTCATATAGGCTCTTTTAAACTAAATATCTAGTGATAAAAATAAGAAAACTTGGGTGTGGTAATGGATGAGAGACTTGGAGTGGCCATCTGTAATGATGGGGTCATGTCAGCAGACTACACAGAGGCTAAACGTGTGACTCTGGGTGTTCTCAAATAAAAAATATGGGGTTTCATGTTTTGAGGAATAATACAGTACCACTTTGCATACCCAGAACTAGCCTCTATGATGTCATAGGCCCTCTCTCAGTGCAGTGTCTGCCTTACATCAAGGGAATCTCATCATTTACTCATTTATTTAGAAGTATAGAATAAAACCCATGCAGTGGGATTCTTTCAAATGATTCCTTATGAGAAATATTAATTTTATGTTGGCTGTATGGTATGATTCCCATGAAACACACAAGTATCCATGGTCAGATTAAAATAGATCAATAAAATTAACAAATCTTAATATCTAATCCTAGAGTGAGACAGAAATTTTACCTGCTTGAAAATCAAATTTGGTAAGATTAGCATATTATTCAAGAAAAATTTGGAGAAATAGAAATGTTCTTGAATTTCCTTAGAAGTAAAATTCAGAACTTTGTTTTTTATTCTTAGAGATAGCTATTAAACAGAAACACTGTATTTATTGTGTATATGTGTGTGCATGCATATTTTTTATATTTGGCCATATAAAGGCTAAACTTAAGCTGCTTTATTTGATGTGGTATAAAGATCCCAAACCGTGTATTTTAAAAATTGACAGCTTATATGTTTATTACTTTCCTCTGAGGTAAAATAAATCTTAAATTTGTAGCCCGCTGTATATCTTAAAAGAAAGTTAACAGCTGCTACTTATTCACTACAGACTTATGAAATGCTAATTTGTAAAGCTTCCTTAAATTCTGTTGGCAAGTCACTGTCAGGTGACTGAAATGATTAGCCAGTTTTCAAACTGGCAGAATAGCTATCTGTGCTCTCTAATATTTGGTTATTATGTAGCTCTTCTAAAAGGATACATACATAGACTGTATTTTGAAGTAGATTTTTGAAACAAGTGTGACATTTTATAAACTATTAAAATCATTTAAGGTAAGAGTTAAATTTACAAATGATATTTTACTCATTCTGTAGAACACAGGACATAACTAGTTAAGTTCATCCTCAGCACACTTACCTAATCTAAAAATAACACTTGGAAAAGTTGCTCCATAATTTTTTTTAAAGACTTAAGAATATCACGACCCAGAGAGTCATGCTAAATTGTTTTGTTCCAATGAATGAGAGAACATTTCCAGAAATTTCAGGCTTGTCAAAAACATTAGTCACCTATTTAAAAATCCGTTACCATGAAATCTAACTTTTAAGGAAGAAATACATTTGTCAGTATCACTTGTACACATTAAATATTCACCTAAATATGCTGTTGTCTTGTTCCAATGCCACAATTTAGAAATATTATTCCATTTTACTTTCTTTTTTTTTTAACATCTTTATTGGAGTATAAGTGATTTACAATGGTGTGTTAGTTTCTGTTGTATAACAAAGTAAATCAGCTATACATATACATATATCCCCATGTCCCCTCCCTCTTGCGTCTCCCTCCCACCCTCCCTGTCCCACCCCTCTAGGTGGTCACAAAGCACTGAGCTGATCTCCCTGTGCTATGCGGCTGCTTCCCACTAGCTATCTATTTTACATTTTGGTAGTGTATATATGTCCATGCCCCTCTCTCACTTCGTCCCAGCTTACCCTTCCCCCTTCCCGTTTCCTCAAGTCCATTCTCTACGTCTTTATTCCTGTCCTGCCCCTAAGTTCTTCAGAACCTTTTTTTTTTTTTAGATTCCATACATATTTGTAAGCATACGGTATTTGTTTTTCTCTTTCTGACTTAAGTTCACTCTGTATGACAGACTCTAGGTCCATCCACCTCACTACAAATAACTCAATTTCATATCTTTTTATGCTGAGTAATATTCCATTGTATATATTGCCACATCTTCTTTATCCATTCATCTGTCTATGGACGCTTAGGTTGCTTCCATGTCCTGGCTATTGTAAATAGAGCTGCAGTGAACATTGTGGTACATGACTCTTTTTGAATTATGGTTTTCTCAGCGTATATGTCCACTCTTGTTTTACTTTTAAAGTTTTGAATTTATTGTAATAAATTCAATCAAATGTATTTATAGAATATTTTCTTTTTGGAAAGAAAAGAAATATTTGCATTTGAGCCACAACTTAAATTGTGAAATAAAAGGTTTTGTCTTTTAAATTTTTTTCTGACATCAAGAGCAAGTGTGACAGTACTGACAGATCAAATGGGTGCCTTGGTTGGCCCCCACTCAAGCAGGACCTAGTTATCTTTCCTGAAAGTGAAGGTTTTGATTAATAACTAAACAATCATATCAATAAAGGAGGCATGATTATCACTTCCTTCTCCTTCAGTGGCAATCATTTGTATTTACTCTGAGTTCTCCTAGATACGTCCGTCCTATAACATAAAAAAGAGTTCTAAAATGTTCTGTCTTAGAGGATTTATTCTGGTATATGCTATGTACTTAAAGAATCTTTTATATACCTCCAACATTATAAAGTTTCAGTTAACATAGTAAACAGCATAATGAAAAGGTGTAATGAAATGGGTCTTAATAGCTTTTCACAGAGATGCCAAATAGATGGATAATGATTGCCCTTTCTATTTTCATCTTAGTTTTAAATCACATGTCTATCTCAATAAATACTGAGTAATATGTCTCAGACCTGCAGTCCAAACCTAACTTCTGTGTGAGATTTGAAGGGACTGTGTATTATTATGTGTGGAATTTTCAAAAAGTTTTGTACTGGCATGCATTTAGTTTGTATAATAGCATAGGCTGCTGAATTTATTTAAAAAGGGAGAGCATAGAATACAGTTAGGAAGTATTAAGGATTCACCTGCAGGATGAGACTTGCTAGTATCGATCACATTACCACATTATCAGGAGGTGGCATTCACTAATTTTTTTTCACTGTTAATGATTTTCAGATTTTTAAAATTTCTTTAGCATCTTGCAGTTTACAAATTTCCCCCCAAATATTCTCTTACGTGACTGTCACAAAAGTCCCTAAAAAGAGGACACTTGCCTTTATTTTTTAATTTCCATATGAGGTAACTGAAGGAGAGAGAAGCCAAGAGACATACCCCCAACCTAGGGCAGAGTAGGACAAATTCTTCCACTCCTGGTTCAATGGTCTCATTGCATTATTGCTTTCTTGATTTTCTAGGAAAGTGTGTTTGCTGATACAATATTTTGGATCATCTTGGCTGATTTTGAGCTGGCAAAAGAATGGAGAAGGTAAGGCAGCCATACTTGCTGTAAAATTCTGAAAATAAACTGTGCATTATTTATCTTTCTGTTATGTAAAGCTATGTTCATGGTCCTCACTTCTAAAATATTCAAACGAGGAAGCAAGACCCCATTGGAACCTCTGCAGACTTCTCTAAAGTGTTTAGTAGGCACTAGAGAAAAGTTTTTGTTTGTTTTGTTTTTTTTTTTTAATACTGTGAAAAATTCTCTTTGGTCTTGGAATCTACATAGTCCTGGAATCTTGTGAATACTTTTATTCTGTCCAGGTCAGTGGAGAGCTAGGGGCATGTCACTCTAGCAAGAATGCATGCTCTAGTAATAGTCATTTTAAAAATGATCTAAAACGCAAGGCAGAAAAAAATTAAATAAAATGACAAATAGAAACAAGAATTATTTTAATAGATTCAATTTCTGTAAATTTTTACTTTGAAAAGGTATATGTCATTAAAAAGGAGGTCTTGGGCTTCCCTGGTGGCGCAGTGGTTGTGAGTCCGCCTGCCGATGCAGGGTACACGGGTTCGTGCCCCGGTCCGGGAGGATCCCACATGCCGCGGAGCGGCTGGGCCCGTGAGCCATGGCCGCTGGGCCTGCGCGCCCGGAGCCTGTGCTCCGCGATGGGAGAGGCCACAGCAGTGAGAGGCCTGCGTACCGCAAAAAAAAAAAAAAAAAAAAAAAAAAGGAGGTCTTTTGTTTTAAATATTTTTGTTTTATTCAAACAAATATAGGAAAACATTCTACAAGTGCATGGTATTTCTACTAATGATAGAACTAACATTACATTTTTGAGGATTCAGTATTGACCTTTATTTGGCAAACAATGAGGATAGGGGCTAAAGACCTATGTACTACAATTTTATGTGTTCCTCTTAAAGACCACTGCAGTGCTGAGGAGAGTTTTCATATCGGGAAAATTCACTTGGTTTTAAATATTGCTGAGATTGTAAAGAAAACATGGAAGAAAATATTGGTCATATAATTAGCTATGTGTACAATCTCATAGCAAATTGAAGTTCAGAGTTTTATACTAGAATCATCATCCTTAAAAAACCTATTTGTGTTTGCTCTGTGTTCATGGAGAGACTGGATATAGGAAAAATATGTACATGACTTTAAGATAAACTATGAATGCAAAAACATCCAAAATTGATTGGCTGGTGGGGGCAAGCAGGATAAAACTCACTTCCTCTTCCATCTTTAAAAAAAATAAATTAATTAAAATCCATAGCTTGCACTTTGGTAAAAATCCAAACGTTGGAGCTTCTGACTTACATGGTTTTATAAGGTATCCCAGTATTCCTGAATTCTACAATTTATCATATGATTCATCGTTTTCAATGCAGATAGTTTATTTTGTTCTAGTATAGAAATGGATTATTCTTGTGGGTATATGGAGTATCCAATAGGCCATCCTATTTATTTAATTTTATTTTTCTGATTTCCTTGATTTTTGAATGGTGCTGATATTCATAGTTCTTAAATTATGCATTTAGACTTTCATATAATCAAAATTTTTTCCTTCTCATTCTCCTTTCCACTGGCAACTTGCATTTAGTCTTCTGAGATCTACACTTTCCTCCATCATTGTTAACAACAGTGATTTTTTTCTCAAACCATTTTAGATTTAGCGTGATCTGTCCTCTTCTTAGAAGATTTATTATTTATAAGCCATTTATTTAGCACTTATTCTTAATATGAATATATTTTACCTAGTATTGTTATTTAGTTTTCACTTAAAAGTTGCATGTATATTTATGGCTCATTGCATAATTAGGAAACATGCAAGAACAATGTTTTATACTTCTCTGTATTGTCTTTTGTATCTTACACAATACACATGGATTCTAAAAATGAGCTCATACACACTGCATGAGCTAGTTTGCTTCAAATGCAGTCTGCTTTGTCTGTTCAGTCACAGGCCATACATATACTATCTTTTTCTCTTTGTGCCATAACATAAGTGAGGCTGGGGTGTGTGGTATATTTCTTTGACCAATTCATTAATCCAAGCAACAGTATATATCCATCATTCACAGTGTAGTAGGAATTGTGCCTTCGGTAAAAATGTCCTAGGCTTTCTTCAGGCACACTTCAAATGGAACTTCCACAGGTAATTTTTTCCAGTTTAGGTCCGGTTTTTCTGTTTTGGTTCTTTTACTTATAACTTTCCTGTAGTATTAGAAGAACATTGGGATTTTTTAATTTGTATAAAAGCATGATTTTAAGTATAATTAATTATCCATTATAAGTAGTCCACATCATTTAGGTGTGAATATTTTGCTCTTTCATAGATTGGTTGTAACCTGCTCAATAGCGTAATCAAATTTGTGTTTACTCAAAATGTGTGCATTTTTCTTTATAGTTGCAGTCACTTTTAGAATAGAATTTTATTCTATTCTAAATAGAATTTTATTCTATGCTAGTCATCACATAACTATTTACAACTGGCATTTAAAAAATCATTTCCTTTCAATTTTAAAAATGTATGGAATGAAAAGGCAAACTCTGGAGATGATAAAAAGACTACTGGTTGCCGGGGGTGGTGGTTGGAAGAGGGATGAACAGGCCGAGCACAGAGAATTTTTAGGACAGTGAGAAATACTCTGTATGATACCGTAATGATGGATATATATCATTATACACTTGTTCAGACCCATAGAATGTGCACCAAGAGTGAACCCTTACGTAAACTATAGACTTTGGGTGATTATGTGTCAGTGTAGGTTGAGCACAGTGCATTTGGTTGAGCACAGTGCACCATTGTGGTGAGTGATGCTGATAATGGGGGGACTGTGCATGTATGGGGGCAGAGGATAGATGGAAAAGATCTGTAGCTTCCTCTAGATTATGTTTTGAACCTTAAACTAATCTAAAAAATTTAAAAATTAAAAAAATACAAAATAAAATATATGACCTGTGCTTCTCAGAAAAATATTTTAAAAACAGATTTATACTTCTCACTCCTAAATGCACTTGGAAGTGAACAAAACAAAGGACCCATTGTTTTAAACCTTATCTTTGTTAAATCTATATGCCACAATTGAGCTAGATAGGATACAAATTAAATGAAGACAAGGAAAATACACATATAACTACCCTCTGAGCAGCAGGTATGGTGAAAAATAATTGTAAAAAATTCTGGAACCCACAAACACACACACTCTACACCTCAACACTGAGTGGTAAAAATGGGATATAAGGGGAAAGATGGAGGCTAGTCCACCCTTTCTGACATGGACATGGATAAATAGCCCTCTGTGACCTTGAGATGGAGTTAGACAAGCATCTAGGCAGAGTCTTATTTGTTTCCTTGAGTGGAAGTCAAGTAATATGGGGAGTGTGCCCCCAAATCTGGTGTCAAATGGAAAACCCTTAATCACAGCAACACTAGCAAGGTATACAAATTCTGCCAAAGGACCATGTCCGGTCTCCTCAGGTAACTGGTAATAATTCAGAGTTGGCGTTCACTAATGCAGCAAGGTTTGATTTGTGTGACAAAATAAGCAAGCTGCCATTGTGGATATTTTCATTCGTGTTTCAGCCTCTTCTCACTTCCACTTCCTCACTTCCAGCTCCATCCCTGGTGTTTCTTTTTTCAGTCTCTATGTCCATCCATTCTTGGTCACAGAATACCCTATCTTCGTTTTCTATTCATTTTACTTTCAATTTGATACATTGTTGCAGTTTTCAGGGCAATCTAGAGACTTAATTTTTCAGAAGATGGAGAATTAAGTCAATCAAAGACATTCTCCTTCTGGGATGTTTGGTACAACATTTATCTTACAGCACATTCTTAAGCCCTCCTTATAACTATCCTAGAAAAAAGGAATGTATCACCTGAAAATATAAACATACATATGCTTTTATCTCTCTCCAAATATATTTATATATTTGTATTTCAAAATAAAAATTATGCTTAATAAAAGAAAACATAAATGTGAAAAGTATAAATTACTTTCTGAAGGGATTTAAACATTTTATTTCCATTCTTTCTCATTTGTAATATCTTTATTATTTTCTTAATTTCTAAAGTATGGGCTTATTATGAGAAAGATCAATAACATTAAATAATAAAAAATGAAAGTCATGGGGACTTCCCTGGTGGCGCAGTGGTTAAGAATCTGCCTGCCAATGCAGGGGACACAGGTTCGATCCCTGGTCCGGGAAGATCCCACATGCCACGGAGCAGCTAAGCCCATGTGCCACAACTACTGAGCCTGTGCTCTAGAGCCTGCAAGCCACAACTACTGAGCCCCTGTGCCACAACTACTGAAGCACGCACTCCTAGAGCCTGTGCTCCACAACAAGAGAAACCTCCGCAATGAGAAACCCACACACAGCAATGAAGAGTAGCCCCTGTGCGCAGCAACGAATACCCAACGCAGCCATAAATTAATTAATTAATTTAAAAAAAAAGAAAGTCGCCACTTCTGTCCTTTCCTGAGGAACACTCAGGTAGCTAACAAGCGTGCTCAAGCGTGCTCTCTAGCAAGCAGCTGTTTGCATCTCTCTCTCTCTGACTCCCTCATCCTCTCTCTCTCTCTCCAAACCTCCAGCTATCTAGCTTTCTGCTTGTTGTCTAAATATATATCTTTTACAGATATGATATTATGCTATATATTTGAGTATAATTTTACAATGAACTCCACAATAATATACCCAATAATCCGATTTGGGTATAATACAACTGGCATTAGCTTCCACCTTCTGCCTAGCTTCAGTTCTTAATTGGAGAAAAGCTAATATTTTCATCTTTTGGCGGTGGGCAAGAGAGATATGCAGGGGAGAATGAAGCTGGGCAGAGACACAGGATGTAACTCAGACTTGGAAAGTAGGGAGGCAAATGATGGCTAGTTGATTTCCCAGTATTCTTGTGGTCCAGTATTCCTGGATTAGGCCAGTAAAACTTGATACAAGGCAGTAAGAGAATTGTCATTTAGCTGCAAAACCTAGAATTACCCCATTCGGTATTTGGTCTGGAGAGGACAACTACCAACACTGGCTGCTACCACAGAGGAATTGGGTCATGCAGTAGAACTCTCGAACTCTTGGCTCAGGGGCAGGGTAGGCTCTTCACGGTCATTTCATAAACTTGAAGTAATGGGACTCAGTGTTTTGTATGATTAAATTTTATAGGTTCCATTTACTGTGTTGTGGTAGGGTCTTACGTATTATATATGTCATGTGTTTATGTCAGTAATAAAGCTCTAACTCATTATTTTAATATGTTCTTTTGATCCATTAAACATTTGTTGATTTTTTGGCAAATATATTCATAAACAACTAGCTGGTAATAGTGTGTGTTATTCTTGTCTATCTTTGGTATCCAATTTATGAGGGCTCACACAAAAAATTGAAGATTTCCATCTTTGGCGTTGAATAGGTGTGAAAAATAAAAATAATTGGCATTTTTTCCACTCTAATATTTTCTAAACCGATATGCCTCTTAGAATGTGTTCATTTAATGCATGGTTTATTTTTTCTGTCTTTCAAAAGAACTTAAATCAATACTACTTCCTAAAATTTCTCACTTCTTAGAATTAAGGGAATCGGTATCACTTCTTGAAGCTCTGGTAAAAGTACCTATAAAATCTAGCACTTTTTGCCGGATAGAACTTTAATCGCATTTTCGATTTCTTTTATAAGTATTAGTCCATTAAAGTTTTTCCCCTCTGCTTGGGTTAAACTTGCTCATTGTTATGTTCTTAGTTATTGACACATTTTGTCAAAATTTTCAAAGTGTATTGGTGTAATTTGTCTATAGTAATATGTTTAAAAATTCTCTTTATTCATCTCATATTTTTCTACATCTTTACTCTTCTTTCATTTGATTTTAGAAGTTTCTTTTTCTTATTAATCTTTTGAAAAAGCCAAAGTGATAGTTCTGAAAGATAAATTGTTTTAATTAAATCTATACCTGAATGCATACATGCAGTAAATTAAATGATAATTTGACCAAGCATAATTTCTATATTTAAAATCATCTTCCTTCAGAATGCTTAGAAATTATTCCATGATTCTCTAGTATACATCACTGAGAATTTTCTTGGTAGTCTGACTCTTTGCTTTAAAGACTCCCGGTTTTTCTCTCTGGAAACCTGTAAAGTCTTCATTCTTCAGAAGTTTTCCCAATATGCGTCTGATTTTGTTTCTTCTTTCAATATCCTCGTCTAATAATAGTGGGGCCCTTTGGAACTAAAACTGAAAACTTTAAACAATACACATGGTAGTGTATTTGTTACTAAGACGATGGTTTCTCTGAGCTTGGAGTTTCTTCCAAAACAAACTCTGTTCATAACACCTGTCTATCCAGGTATCTTACAATTCCCTCCTTGCCACAGATGTAGGGGTTTCTGAGCTCTGCTTCATTTTTCCTTCAATCAGAAGTTATTGAAATTGGTACAGCCAATGTTGAAAACAGCATGGAGGTTCCTTAAAAAATTAAAAATAGAACTATAATGTGATTCAGCAATTCCATTTCTGGGTATGTATCCAATGGAAATTTAGTATCTTTAAAAAATCTGCACCCCCATGTTCATTGCAGCAGTATTCACAATAGCCAAGATACGGAAACAACCTAAATGTCCATAGATGCATGAATGGGTAAAGAAAATGCGGTGTGTGTATACATAATGGAATATCAGTCAGCCTTAAGAAGAAGGAGATCTTGTCATTTGTGAAAACATGGACAAACCTGAAGATATTATGCCAAGTAATATAAGCCAGACACAGAAAGACAAATGCTGTGTAAGTCTCACTTATGTGTGTAATTTAAAACAGTCAGACTCATAGAAGCAGAATAGAATGGTCGTTGGCCAGAGCTAGAGGTGGAATAAATGGAGATAGGTTGGTCAAGGGATAAAACGTTTCAGTTATTCATGGTGACTAAGTTCTGATGATCCAACATAAAACATGGCGACAATTGTTAATAATATTGTGTTTTATACTTGAAATTTGCTAAAAGAGTAGATCTTAAGTGTTTTCACCACGAAAAATGGTCACTGTGTATAGTGATGGATATGTTAATTAGAAAGATTATGATAATCATTTCACAATGTATATGTATATCAAAACATCAATACTGTGCACCTTACATAATTTTTATTTGTAAATTATACCTCCATGAAATGGAAAAAACCCAAAAACTAAAAAGAAGTATTTGCTCTGTATCTCCTAGCTGTTTTCATTCAGCTTATTGAACCATATCCTCTTTTATTTTTAACATCTTTATTGGAGTATAAGTGCTTTACAATGGTGTGTTAATTTCTACTTTATAACAAAGTGAATCAGTAATACATATACATGTATCCCCATATATCTTCCTTCTTGCATCTCCCTCCCTCCGACCCTCCGTATCCCACCCCTCTAGGTGGTCACAGAGCACCGAGCTGATCTCCCTGTGCTATGCGGCTGCTTCCCTCTAGCTATCTATTTTAAATTTGGTAGTGCATATAATGTCCATGCCACTCTCTTACTTTGTCCCAGCTAACCCTTCCCCTCCCCGTATCCTCAAGTCCATTCTCTAGTAGATCTGCGTCTTTATTCCCTTCTTGCCCCTAGGTTCTTCATGACCACTTTTTTCTTTTTTGGTTTTAGATTCCATATATATGTGTTAGCATACGGTATTTGTTTTTCTCTTTCTGACTTACTTCACTCTGTATGACAGACTCTAGGCCCATCCACCTCATTACAAATAGCTCAATTTCTTTTCTTTTTATGGCTGAGTAATATTCCATTGTATATATGTGCCACATCTTCTTTATCCATTCATCTGTCGATGGACACTTAGGTTGCTTCCATGTCCTGGCTATTGTAAATAGAGCTGCAGTGAACATTGTGGTCCATGACTCTTTTTGAATTATGGTTTTCTCAGGGTATATGCCCAGTAGTGGGATTTCTGGGTTGTATGGTAGTTCTATATTTAGTTTTTTAAGGAACCTCCATACTGTTCTCCATAGTGGCTGTATCAATTTACATTCCCACCAACAGTGCAAGAGGGTTCCCTTTTCTCTACACCCTCTCCAGCATTTGTTGTTTCTAGATTTTTTGATGATGGCCATTCTGACTGGTGTGAGATGATATCTCATTGTACTTTTGATTTGTATTTCTATAATGATTAATGATGTTGAGCATTCTTTCATGTGTTCGTTGGCAATCTGTATGTCTTCTTTGGAGAAATGTCTGTTTAGGTCTTCTCCCATTTTTGGATTGGGTTGTTTGTTTTTTTGATATTGAGCTGCATGAGCTGCTTGTATATATTGGAGATTAATCCTTTGTCAGTTGCTTCATTTGCAAATATTTTCTCCCATTCTGAGAGTTGTCTTTTCGTCTTATTTATGGTTTCCTTTGCTATGCAAAAGCTTTTAAGCTTCATTAGGTCCCATTTGTTTATTTTTGTTTTTATTTCCATTTCCCTAGGAACTGGGTCAAAAAGAATCTTGCTGTGATTTATGTCATAGAGTGACCTGCCTATGTTTTCCTCTAAGAGTTTGATAGTGTCTGGCCTTACATTTAGGTCTTTAATCCATTTTTGAGTTTATTTTTGTGTATGGTGTTAGGCAGTGTTCTACTTTCATTCTTTTACATGTAGCTGTCCAGTTTTCCCAGCACCACTTATTAAAGAGGCTGTCTTTTCTCCACTGTATATTCTTGCCTCCTTTATCAAAGATAAGTTGACCATATGTGTGTGGGTTTATCTCTGGGCTCTCTATACTGTTCCATTGATCTATATTTCTGTTTTTGTGCCAGTAACATACTGTCTTGATTACTGTAGCTTTGTAGTATAATCTGAAGTCAGGGAGCCTGATTCCTCCAGCTCCGTTTTTCTTTCTTAAGTTTGCTTGTGCTATATGGGGTCCTTTGTGTTTCTATACAAATTGTGAAATTTTTTGTTCTAGTTCTGTGAAAAATGCCAGTGGTAGTTTGATAGGGATTGCACTGAATCTGTAGATTGCTTTGGGTAGTAGAGTCATTTTCACAATGTTGATTCTTCCAATCCAAGAACATGGTCTATCTCTCCATCTGTTTGTATCATCTTTAATTTCTTTCATCAGTGTCTTATAATTTTCTGCATACAGGTCTTTTGTCTCCGTAAGTTGGTTTATTCCTAGATATTTTATTCTTTCTGTTGCAGTGGTAAATGGGAGTGTTTTCTTAATTTCACTTTCAGATTTTTCATCATTAGTGTATAAGTATGCCAGAAATTTCTGTGCATTAATTTTGTATCCTGCTACTTTACCAAATTCATTGATTATCTCTAGTAGTTCTCTGGTAGCATCTTTAGGATTCTCTATGTATACTATCATTCCATCTGCAAACAGTGACAGCTTTACTTCTTTTCCAATTTGGATTCCTTTTATTTCTTTTTCTTCTCTGATTGCTGTGGCTAAAACTTCCAAAACTGTGTTGAATAATAGTGGTGAGAGTGGGCAACCTTGTCTTGTTCCTGATCTTAGTGGAAATGGTTTCAGTTTTTCACCATTGAGGATGATGTTGGCTGTGGGTTTGTCATATATGGCCTTTATTATGTTGAGGTAAGTTCTCTCTATGCCTACCTTCTGGAGGGTTTTTATCGTAAATGGGTGTTGAATTTTATCAAAAGCTTTCTCTGCATCTATTGAGATGAGCATATAGTTTTTCTCCTTCAATTTGTTATATGGTGTATCACATTGATTGATTTGAGTATATTGAAGAATCCTTGCATTCCTGGGATAAACCCCACTTGATCATGGTGTATGATCCTTTTAATGTGCTGTTGGATCCTGTTTGCTAGTATTCTGTTGAGGATTTTTGCATCTATGTTCATCAGTGATATTGGCCTGTAGTTTTCTTTCTTTGTGACATCTTTGTCTGGTTTTGGCATCAGGGTGATGGTGGCCTCGTAGAAGGAGTTTGGGACTGTTCCTCTCTCTGCTGTATTTTGGAAGAGTTTGAGAAGGATAGGTGTTAGCTCTTCTCTAAATGTTTTATAGAATTCACCTGTGAAGCCATCTGGTCCTGGGCTTTTGTTTGTTGGAAGATTTTTTATCACAGTTTCAATTTCAGTGCTTGTGATTGGTCTGTTCATATTTTCTATTTCTTCCTGCTTCAGTCTCGGAAGGTTGTGCATTTCTAAGAATTTGTCTATTTTTTCCAGGTTGTCCATTTTATTGGCATAGAGTTGCTTGTAGTAATCTCTCATGATCCTTTGCATTTCTGCGGTGTCAGTTGTTACTTCTCCTTTTTCATTTCTAATTCTGTTGATTTGATTCTTCTCCCTTTATTTCTTGATGAGTCTGGCTAATGGTTTATCAATTTTGTTCATCTTCTCATAGAACCAGCTTTTAGTTTTATTGATCTTTGCTATTGTTTCCTTCATTTCTTTTTCATTTATTTCTGATCTGATCTTTATGATATCTTTCCTTCTGCTAACTTTGGGGTTTTTTTGTTCTCTAATTGTTTTAGGTGTAAGGTTAGGTTGTTTATTTGAGGTGTTTCTTGTTTCTTAAGGTAGGATTGTATTGTATTGCTGTAAACTTCCCTCTTAGAACTTCTTTTGCCACATCCCATCGTTTTTGGGTCATCTAGGTATTTTTTGATTTCCTCTTTGATTTCTTCAGTGATCTCTTGGTTATTAAGTAGTGTTTTGTTTAGCCTCCATGTGTTCGTATTTTTTACAGGTTTTTTTCCTGTAATTGATATCTAGTCTCATAGCATTGTGGTCGGAAAAGATACTTGATACAATTTCAGTTTTCTTAAATTTACCAGGGCTTGCTTTGTGACCCAAGATATGATCTATCCTGGAGGATGTTCCATGAGTACTTGATAAGAAAGTGTATTCTGTTGTTTTTGGGTGGAATGTCCTATAAGTTTCAATTAAGTCCCTCTTGTTTATTGTATCACTTAAAGCTTGTGTTTCCTTATCTATTTTTACTTTGGATGATCTGTCCATTGGTGAAAGTGGGGTGTTAAATTCCCTTACTATGATTGTGTTACTGTCGATTTCCCCTTTTATGGCTTTTAGTGTTTGCCTTATGTATTGAGGTGCTCCTAAGTTGGGTGCATAAATATTTACAATTGTCGTATCTTCTTCTTGGATTGATCCCTTGATCATTATGTAGTGTCCTCTTTGTGTCTTGTGATAGTCTTTATTTTAAAGTCTATTTTGTCTGATATGAGAATTGCTACTCCAGCTTTCTTTTGATTTCCATTTGCATGTAATACCTTTTTCCATCCTCTCACTTTCAGTCTGTATGTGTCCCTAGGTCTGAAGTGGGTCTCTTGTAAACAACATATATATGGGTCTTGTTTTTGTATCCATTCAGCCAGTCTTTGTCTTTTATTTGGAGCATTTAATCCATTTACATTTAAGGTAATTATCGATATGTACGTTCCTATTACCATTTTCTTAATTGTTTTGGGTTTGTTCTTGTAGGTCTTTTCCTTCTCTTGTGTTTCCTTCCTCGAGAAGTTCCTTTAGCATTTGTTGTAAAGCTGGTTTGGTGGTGCTGAATTCTTTTAGCTTTTGCTTGTCTGTAGAGGTTTTAACTTCTCTGTCAAATCTGACTGAGATCCTTGCTGGTTAGAGTAATCTTGGTTGTAGGCTTTTCCCCTTCACCACGTTAAATATGTCCTGCCACTCCCTTCTGGCTTGCAGAGTTTCTGCTGAAAGATCAGCTGTTAACCTTATGGGGATTCCCTTGTGTGTTATTTGTTGTTTTTCCCTTGCTGCTTTTAATAGTTGGTCGTTGTATTTAATTTCTGATAGTTTGATTAATATGTGTCTTGGCATGTTTCTCCTTGGATTTATCCTTTATGGGGCTCTCTGTGCTTCCTGGACTGATTAGCTATTTCCTTTCTCATATTAGGGAAGTTTTCACCTATAATCTCTTCAAATATTTTCTCAGTCCCTTTCTTTTTCTCTTCTTCTTCTGGGACCCCTATAATTTGAATGTTGATGCATTTAGTGTTGTCCCAGGGATCTCTCAGACTGTCCTCAGTTCTTTTCATTGTTTTTCTTTGTTCTGCTCTGCAGTAGTTATTTCCACTATTTTATCTTCCAGGTCACTTACCTGTTCTTCTGCCTCAGTTATTCTGCTGTTCATCCCTTCTAGAGAATTTTTAGTTTCATTTATTGTGTTGTTCATCATTGTTTGTTTGCTCTTTAGTTCTTCTAGGCCCTTGTTAACTGTTTCTTGTGTTTTCTCCATTCTATTTCCAAGATTTTGGATTGTCTTTACTATCGTTATTCTGAGTTCTTTTTCACGTAGACTGCCTATTTCCTCTCATTTGTTAGGTCTGGTGGGTTTTTACCTTGCTCCTTCATCTGCTGTGTGTTTTATCTTCTCATTTTGCTTCACTTAGTGTGTTTGGTGTCTCCTTTTCACAGGCTGCATGTTTGTAGTTCTCGTTGTTTTTGGTGTCTGCCCCCAGTGGCTAAGGTTGGTTTAGTGGGTTGTGTAGGCTTCGTGGTGGAGGGGACTAGTGCCTGTGTTCTGGTGGGTGAGCCTGGGTCTTGTTTTTCTGGTGGGCAGGGCCACGTCTGGTGGTATGTTTTTGGGTGTCTCTGGCTTTATTATGATTTTAGGCAGCCTGTCTGCTAATGGGTGGGGTTGTGTTCCTGTCTTGCTAGTTGTTTGGCATAGGATGTCCAGCCCTGTAGCTTGCTGGTCGTTGAATGGAGCTGGGTCTTGGTATTGAGATGGAGATCTCTGGGAGATTTTTGCTGTTAGATGTTATGTAGAGCTGGGAGGTCTCTTGTGGACCAATGTCCTAAGCTTGGCTCTCCCACCTCAGAGGCACAGCACTGATGCCTGGCTGGAGCACCAAGAGCCTTTCATCCACACAGCTCAGAATGAAAGGGAGAAAAAAAAAAAGAAGGTAAAATAAAAAAATTATTAAAATAAAAAATAATTATTTAAAACATTTTTTAGACTAATAAAAGAAAGAAGAGAGCAACCAAACCAAAAAACAAATCTACCAATGATAACAAGTGCTAAAAACTATACTAAAAAAAGAAAAAACCAAAATAACAAATAACAGACAGACAGAACCCTAGGACAAATGGTAAAAGCAAAGCTATACAGACAAAATCACACAAGAAGCATACACATACACACTCACAAAAGAAGAAAAAGGATAAAGTATATATATATATATATATATATATATATATATATATATATATATATATATAGTGTTTGCCTTACGTATTGAGGCAACGATATATATATATTGTTGCTCCCAAAGTCCATCTCCTCAATTTGGGATGATTCGTTGTCTATTCATGTATTCCACAGATGCAGGGTACATCAAGTTGATGGTGGAGATTTAATCCGCTGCTCCTGAGGCTGCTGGGTGGGTTTTCACTTTCTCTTCTTTGTTTGCACATCTCCCGGGGTTCAGCTTTGGATTTGGCCCCGCCTCTGCATGTAGGTCGCCGGAGGGCGTCTGTTCTTTGCTCAGACAGGACGGGGTTAAAGGAGCAGCTGCTTTGGGGGCTCTGGCTCACTCAAGCTGGGGGGAGGGAGGGGTACGGATGCGGGGTGAGCTTGCGGCGGCAGAGGCCGGCGTGACGTTTGCACCAACCTGAGGCTCGCCGTGCGTTCTCCCGGGGAAGTTGTCCGTGGATTCCGGGACCCTGGCAGTGGTGGGCTGCACAGGCTTCCAGGAGGGAAGGTGTGGATGGTGACCTGTGCTTGCACACAGGTTCCTTGGTGGTGGCCGCAGCAGCCTTAGCATCTCATTCCCGTCTCTGGGGTCTGCGCTGATAGCCGCGGCTCGCGCCCATCTCTGGAGCGCCTTTAAGCGGCGCTCTGAATCCCCTCTCCTCGTGCTCCAGGAAACAAAGAGGCAAGAAAAAGTCTCTTTCCTCTTTGGCAGCTGCAGACCTTTTCCCGGACTCCCTCCCGCCTAGCTGTGGTAGTCCCTTCAGGGTGTGTTCACGGAGCCGACCCCATTTCTCTCCCTGCGCTCCGACCGAAGCCCGAGCCTCAGCTCCCAGCCCCCGCCCATCCCCGGCGGGTGAGCAGACAAGCCTCTCGGGCTGCGGGCTGGTGAGTGCTGGTCGGCAGCGATCCTCTGTGCGGGGATCTCTCCGCTTTGCCCTCTGCACACCTGTTGCTGCGCTCTCCTCCGCGGCTCCGAAACTTCCCCCCTCGCCACCCGCAGTCTCTGCCCGCGAAGGGGCTTCCTAGTGTGTGGAAACATTTCCTTCTCCACAGCTCCTTCCCAGAGGTGCAGGCGCCATCCCTATTCTTTTGTCTCTTTTTTCTTTTTTTCTTTTGCCCTACCCAGGTATGTGGGGAGTTTCTTGCCTTTTGGGAGGTCTGAGGTCTTCTGCCAGCGTTCAGTAGGTGTTCTGTAGGAGTTGTTCCACATGTAGCTGTGTTTCTGATGTATTTGTTGGGAGGAAGGTGTTCCCCACGTCTTACTCTTATGCCGTCTTGAAGCTCCTCCAGACCACATCCTTTTTCGATCATGCTTTTGTTTTTAATTTTGTCTTCTTTCTAGTAAGTCGAATTTTGTGAAGGGGAATAAGTGAATTTATAGGCTAAATACTTAAGCTTAAAGTGAAAATTAATTTCTTGTGATTTGTAAGATTTTTTTAAATTTATTAAGGCTTCTTTTTCCATGGTATCTATTTTATACATTATACTGATTTTAAATTTTGTTTATAGTGTTTTTGACATGGAGAAATATAGTTTATATAATCATATCTATTATTTTTAATGGTTTCTACTCTGTTTTCATACCATGTAGACTTTCTCACTCCTAATATTATATATATATCATAAAGTTTCTGTGAGTTTTCTAGTTAGATTTTAAGGTTTATTGTGTATACATGCATTCTGTGTATCATCTTTCTATTTATCTATCATCTACTATCTACCTACCTACTTATTGATCTATCATCTAAATGTTTACCTATAAATATTGCTTTTTCAGTAATATAAGGTGTGCTTTTATTTTTCAAATTATGAGTTGTTTACTTCAAAATCTGTTATTGAATATCTCATCCTTTCTCACATATTCTTGTACATCTTACCAAATGCCTGCTGCAAATTACCTTGGGCCGTAAGAAGATGAAGGTGAAAGGATAAAGTCTCAGCTCTAAAAGAACTTAAAGTATGAAATGGTACATCAGCAAACATAGGAAGAAGTGTAATCAGAAGGATATAGTGAACTGTCAGTAGTTGTGTTTCCCCAACTCCTGTGTTCATGCTTTGCTGAATTTATTGTACTTGCCTTCCCACCAGGCTAGACTGCCTTTCCTAAGAGAAGTTCTAAAGACGAGATTATAAAGCGAAGATATCAAATTTAAAATTTAACACGAAAAATTCTTTCCAAGTTGAAGATAGGCGATTTGGGGAAGATTTTTGTGTCAACATAATTTCTCAGACTAGATTTAGACCTTCCGAACAGGAGACAGAAAACAAAGAAATGGAAAGAAATATAAGTTGATCTGATGGGGCTCTCTGAAGAGTCTTATTTCCTAAATTGTTAGAAATCCCTAAATGGCCTTCCTGCTTCTAGACTTATCCCACCACTCATTGCCATATGAGAGCTTTTCCTTGAAAGTACGCTTGCGTGTGCATGTGCACAAACACACGCAAACACACCACAATTTTTAGAATGCAAATTCATTTATTTAATTTTTATAACATTTTCCAAAAACTTTAGAATAAAGATTCTACTTCTTAGACTAGAGGTGTTTGCAATTGTTTATGGTTTATCTTATATTTTTCAAGTATTTATTACTTTTAATAAAGTTGAGTTTTCATGCCTGTAATCTCCTATTTGTGCTGTTTCCTCTGCCTTGAATGTGCTTTTCTTCCCTTCCTCCTCATTACCTCATCATTATTTACTCTTAAAGATTTTGCTCAGCCGTTAGCTTCATACAGAAATGTTCCTGATTTCCTTCTTCGTCATTGTTTACCAATTGAACTCTGTACATGTCCCACGGAATTCTAACACTTCTTTCTAAGTACTTATTATGCTATGTTATAAACACTGTTTAATTCTGGCCATCTTCTACCAGTGTGAATCCACAAACAATATTACTCATATCCACTTCAAAAGAAGTGTTTAGTACGTAGGCATTTATTGAAGGAATAAATGAATTATTTACTGTCTGGGTTTTTTAACTTTGGACATGTTTGATATTTGTTACCCCTGAGAAGGTATAGAATCTTGATGTCTCCAGGAATCATAGTTATTGGTAAAATTCTTCTTATGTGACTGAAATGTGCCTAAGTGATTAGAAACAAATATCAATGTTTAAGAAATGATTATAATTTGTGAAAGAACTCGATGTAGTGTCATCCCTAGAAAGGGAAGTTCACTATTACCTAGACAGCAGCCTTGTCAACCTTTTTGTGCTTGTCACTGAAGAAATTGTCTACGGATGAAGTTTTCAAGGATTCAGACCTAAGGTTGAAATTGGGGGAAGAAAGAACAGTATCATTTTCTCTTGTCGCTCTTTCTTTCACCTTAGGAAAGATACCTACATTCTTTGCCAGCATCCATTAGACACTTGGCCTTTTTCTCTCCAAGTTCCTCTGAGTATAGTGCCTCTGAACACCCAGAAATAGGAAGCACAGTAGCAGAAAAAGTAACCTATCTTTGTAATCATCTATTTGATACTATTTTCTTCCCAAGTTCATTTTGTTTGGCAGACTTCTTCTTGTCCACATACCTTCTTGCCCTGGTCTTGCTTCTGGCCTCATGGATAAGTTAGAGGGGTGATTAGATTGCATTGTTATATCTCTACAGTGTTTGTTTTGTCCTCTTTAGTCAGCATATACAAAATATCTGAATATAACCTATTTCTAAAGAGCAGTTGTGTACTGCGTCAAGTATCATGAAATGACTATGTTATTTGCCTTGAGGAATTTTCTTTCTGTCACCTACCCACACACGGTACTTGTTTGGTTTTATCGCAACTTTATGGATGAATGGCATGAAGTGGAAAGCAAGCACATGTTTTGCACAGGTGTGCTTGTCTTACAGCTCAAAGCTTTTTATCAGGAATCTTTGCCAGCCAGGTCAATAGACTTAAAATCAAATACAAGATTTTCTAAAGGGTACTCAATTAACAAAGAGAGTAAAAACACAAGGAGCTGAAGTACAGTGACACTAGACTGAGCTTGAAGTGTTCTAGATTTATGAGGATAAGTCTGAAGTAACCCTTTTTTTTTTTTTTTTTTTTTTTTTTTAACTACTCCTTTTCATTTCCCATCCTGTTCTTTCTGTCTCCCTTCTATCTTGGTAGCCTATACAAGTCTTTTTTGGAAGAAAAGTGTTAACCAGTTTCTCTCTGATTTCAAATTGTTCCCTAAATAGGTCAGCCTGCAACATTCCTTTGCAAGGATTTTACTGAAGTGCTCAAAGTGCAAATATTTACCTGAATATAAATTCCAGGAATTCTGTTATAATCATTAAGAAAGCTCTCTTCGTACCCCTTTTTCTTTTTCCTTTGGACATTGTCTTTACTTAAAGAAAATGAAGCTGTGTGTTTATTCAGAAGATCTAGATTGTGGCATGGGTTATCCTGCAACTTTTTCACTTTTTTGTTAATTGTTGTTGAATAATGAATGACACATAATATTTCCAGAAATCAGAGTAAGACCATGACAATTCTTGCTATAGCTATCTTTATACTGATTTTTTTTTATTCTTTGCCTCTTGCAATGATATTTATATGTCAAGACCCCACTCAAATGTCACTATTTGTCAAAATGTATATTGGTTTCCTAGGTAGAGTTAACCAGTTCCCTCTGTATTTCTAAAACACTTGTCGTATAAACACCCTGTAGCAATAACTGTTATTTATTTGTGTCTATCATACATCAGAAGGCTCCTTGAATGTAGGGACTATTTTATAGTTCTTCATCTCCCCAGTGGCTAGTTTAAAATCTGACATGTAGTAGACATTTAATAAATGTAGAATGAATGGATAAATGAATAATTACCATAACAAAATTTGATGTTGTATTAAGCCTGTTTTAAAAATTAAACCCATTTATGTATTAAATATTTGTCAAGCTTCTACTAAAAACCAGGCCTTGTTTTTAGGTCCAGGAAACATAGCAAAGAACAAAATAGACTAAAAGTTCTGCCCTAATGGAATCTATGAGGTTGAACAATATGAAACTGTAGAAATTGGACTGTTTTTATCTACTTGACAATTGTATATCATTCAAATGAATATATTTTGGTGATGAAATTAATTGAAGAAGCTCAATTCAAAGCTTCTGGAAACAGTGACTGTACTACCTTTACTTGTTAAACTCCCCGTCGTTGTTGACATCAGGACTTTGCCAACATTCATGACACAACCTAGTTTGACTCCCCATCTTCTCTTACCTGGATTACTGCAATAGCCTCCTACATGGTCTCCCTGATGCCTGTCTTCTTACTGTCTGTTCTTATGAAAGCAGCCCAAGTGACTCTTAAAATGTCTAGCAGTCAGATCATGGCACTCCTCTGCACAAAACCCTACATTGGCTATACATTTCATGAAGAAAAAGCACTAATTTTCTTGCAGTAGCCTACAAAGACCTTATGTGTTCTAGTATCCCACTTTTCTTTCTCTTTAGCATCCCTGTTTCATATTGCACACACATTTGCTCAAACTGTTTCAGCCACACTGGTTTCCTAAATATTCCACTTATGCTTCTGCTTTAGGGCTTTTGCACTATCTCTTCCTTCTGCCTGGAAAGCTCTTCTCTCAAATGCCTACCTACATGGCCAACTCCTTACCTTCTTCAGATTCTAGCTCTAACGTCATTTTCGCAATGGGTCTACCCTAATCACACTTTCAAATATGTTACCTAGTTTTCTGAATCACCCTTATCTTTTTCTGTTTTCTGTTTCCCATAGCCCAAGGGATGTTCTATCATACCATACAATTAACCTATTTAATCTGACTATTGTTGATTGTCTCTCTGCCCTGCTAGGTGGTAAGCTCCACGAGAGCACTGACTTTAATATATATATATATTATTCACCAGTATCCCAAGACCCTAGAACAGTGCTTGGCATACATATAGGCATACATCAAAAAATATACACATAGGTATCTTTAACGACAGGATAAATGTTAGCCATCCTGAATTAGACTAGATTGTTCCCTATCATTTGAAAAATAGAATATGCTAATATTCCTCCTATCTTAATATTTTGACTTAAAATCCAGAAGAAAATAAGGGTGGGGAAATGAACATTTACTTATTACCTGATTCTTGTAGGCAATATGCTACACACGTACCTTATAGACTTCATTTGACTCTAGTAACTCCATAGTAATAATAATTTTTTTATCAATATCTGTACTTTATTTCATGTTATTGTCGAATAAAATTCCATTGTATGCATATATCTCATTTTATTTATCCATTTGTCAGTTCATGGACATTTGGGTTGTTCCCATTTGGGGGGCTATTATGAATAGTACTGCTATGAACATTCATATATAAGTTTTTGTGTGGACCTATATTTTCAGTTTTGTTGGATATATACCCAGGAGTGGAATTGCTTGGTCATACGATAACTCTATGTTTAACTTTGTGAGAAATCACCAACTGTTTTCCAAAGTGGCTGCACCACTTCACACTCCTACTAACAATGTATGAGGCCTCCAGTTTCTGCACATCCTTGTCAACACTTGCTTTTTTGCTGACTATAAAGCTGAGAATGAGAGAGTATAATTTATGATCTCATCTTGGAAGTGTTAGAATGTCTTAGCGTTCCTTGTTCTTCCCATTACATTTCATAGCCTAATACATTAAAAAAAAAATAATTGTTATATTTTCCGAAATGGGTGCCAATAGGTTGTGTAAATCCTATGAAAATCAGAAAGGAACACTTCTGTTACTATTGTATATTGGCTTGAAAGGTGGGGAAGTGAGGGATGGGGGAAGGAAATCTATTTGCCTATTATTTAGAAAGCCACCACTGTTGGTTCTGTTATATTACTTCTAAAATATTCTTCACCAAAGAGAAAAAAATTATCCTAAAATGCCTATTAAAAAACCCTGCTGTGACAGCCAGTTCAATCAAACAAGCATCTGAGATGTATACCACAGGGTTTTTATAGGTTGTTCTGACTTTATAAGAAAGAACTAAGATGTAACATTTTCAGATGAGTGAAGACTTTTATTTACAAGTTTATGTTTGGCAATCTTTGGCAAATATTATGATCTTGAAAACGCAATTATAGCTACCAACAGATCTTTAGATTACTTCATGTAAACTAGAAATAAAGTAGGGATTATTTTTGTTGACACTCAGTGGGGAGCTCTTTCTGGCTACTTAAAGATATCAGAATGTCATAGAAATTCTCTATAACTCTATGGCATACGCAAAATTGACTTTTATATAGATTTAGAAAAATTATCTATCTACCTACCTAACCTTATAATTAGGAAAAGGTGAGCATTAATAGTTTTTCCTCCTTTAAAATAGGGAATTCCACATCAGAGTAAAATCAGTTGTCTTCTTGGTTGATCTAGAATATTTTTTCTCTTGCATGATGAAATGACATCCTTAATAATATGTTTGAATTAATGTGTCCATTTGACCATAAATAATATTTTTTGAATGACTTCATAACACAGTAGTATTTTGGTATGGGATAGTGGACCAAGAATTGAGGTAGCCATGACTGCTAAACAGGAAGGAAGATTGATTATTTTCATAGTATGGCCCAGTATGTTCTGTTAAAGTGTTCATAGGTTCAGAGTGAAGAATGTGTATAAAGAGTGAAAACAAACAAAGTAAGTATTTTGCATTATAGTATTTGAACTCCATTATTATATGGATATATGTGGAGGGTGATCTTTCACATATAGTATAAAAAACATCTATGCAGGGCTTCCCTGGTGGCGCAGTGGTTGAGAGTCCGCCTGCCGATGCAGGGGACACGGGTTCGTGCCCCGGTCCGGGAAGATCCCACATGCCGCGGAGCGGCTAGGCCCATGAGCTGTAACCGCTGAGCCTGCGTGTCCAGAGCCTGTGCTCCGCAACGGGAGAGGCCACAGCAGTGAGAGGCCCGTGTACCGTAAAAAAAAAAAAAAAATCTATGCAAATAAAATTTAGTGAATTATTAGATTTTAGTTTCTTCATATAAAAACCTTATAAGTAACGTTGTCTACATTATGAGTCTTATCCAACTAAAGACACTTTGTAAATAATTTTATTTTCAATTTACCTAGTTATCTGCATGATTCCAATTGTTTGAAATTGGTTGAGGCTTTCTTATGGTCCAGCATAGGCTTTATATTGGTAAATGTTCCATGCAAACTTGAAAAAAAGGTAGTATGTTGTTTTGGGGGTTGTTCTTTCAGTTAGGTTCAGTTTCCTTAGTGTGTTACTCAGGTCTTTATTTTTACTAATTTATTTTTCCTGGGCATTCTATCAGCAGTGGAGAGAGATATGTTAATGTCTCCAGTGGTGACTGATGAAAACCCATTGCACTTGGAGCAATGGGATATTTAAAAATAAGAAATACCTCTGAGACAAGAGTAGTAATACATACTAGGTCCAGAACTGTAGCTAAGGAGGGACAGGAACACTTATGAAGGCCATACCCCTGAGACCCATTGACACTGAAAATGTACACCTGTCTTGCCCCCATTACCTCCCTCACCAGGATAACTAGTATTAGATAAAAGTAACAGTAGAATATTGTTGTGAGATCTCTAAGAAGCAGACTCTTAGGAAAACCTAAGGCTGTGTGTAGAGCTAAAATTGAGAATAACTATGACATACTTAAACATAAGATATTGGTAGCACAATTTTACTTATTAATTTATTATAATTTTCAGTTCAAGAATTCCTTTTGTTCCTCTTCTCTAGAAAGTTATCAGTATTTTAACTATTTCCTTGACCACATTAGCACAGTTAAAGTTAAGTTTATGGGTGATAACTCTTGGGTCTGTTCTATTGATTTTTCTATTATGTCATCTTTTATTTTTTGTAATTGAAGTATAGTTGATACAATATCATATTAGTTTCAGGTGTACATCATAATGATTCAATGCTTATAAACATTTTGACATGATCACCATGGTAGGTCTAGTTACCATCTGTTACTATATAAAGTTATTAAAAATTATTGACTGTATTACCTATGCTGTACATTACATCCTCATGACTTTTTAAATGTTATAACTGCAAGTTTGTACCTCTTAATCCTTTTCACCTTTAACCCGCCCCCCGAAATCTCATTCCCTCTGGAAACCACCAGTTTGTTTTCTGTATCTGAGTTTCCCTCTGGAAACCACCCGTCTGTTTTCTGTATCTATGAGTCTGGGTTTTTTTTGTTTTGTTTGTTCATTTGTTTCATTTTTTAGATTTCACATGTAAGTGAAATCATATGGTAATTGTATTTCTCTGCCTGACTTATTTCACGTAGCATAATACCCTGTTGGTTTATCTATGCTGTTGCAATGGCAAGATTTCCTTCTTGGTGGCTGAATAATATTCCAGTGTGTGTGTGTGTGTGTGTGTGTGTGTGTGTGTGTGTGTGTGTGTGTGTGTGTGTGTGTGTGTGTGTGTGTGTGTGTGTGTGTGTGTGTGTGTGTGTGTGTGTGTGTGTGTGTCTCCTTTTCCATTCATTTGCTGATGGACACTTAGGTTGTTTGCATATTTGGGCTATTGTAAATAATGATACAGTGAACCTCGTGGTGCATATATCTTTTCATGTTACTGTTTTTGTTTACTTGAGATAGATATCCAAAGGTGAAATTACTGGATCACATGGTAGTCCTATTTTTAATTTTTTGACCAAACTCCATACCATTTTCCATAATAGCTACAACAATTTACATTTCCAACAGTACACCAAAAGTTTCCCTTTTTTCCGTATCTTCGCCAATACTTGTTATTGCTTGTCTTTTTGATAATCACCATTCTGAGAGGTGTAAGATGATTTTTGATTTTGATTTACATTTCCCTGATGATTACAGGTATTGAACGTATTTCATGTGCCTGTTGGCTATCTGTATGTCTTCTTTGGAAAAATGTCTATCCAGAGCCTCTGCCTATTTTTTGATCAGGTTATTTGTTTGCAAGTAAGTTATATAAGTTCTTTGGATATTTTGGATATTGACCCCTTATCAGATATATGATTTGCATATATCTTCTCCCATTCAATCAGTTGCCTTTTCATTTTGTCGATGATTTCCTTCACTGCGCAAAACTTTTTGATGTAGTCTCATTTGTTTATTTTTGCTTTTGTTACATTTGCCTGAAGAGACAGGTCCAAAAAAATATAGTTAAGACATGGAAAGAGCATACTGCCGTGTTTTCTTCTAGGAGTTTTATGGTTTCAGGTCTTACTTTCAATATTTAATCCATTTTGAATTCATTTTTGTATATGGTGTAAGTTGGTGGTCCAGTTTCATTCCTTTGCATGTATCAGTTCAGTTTTTCCCTACATCTTTTATTGAAGAGGCTTTTCCCCATTCTGTATTCTTGCCTCTTTGTCTTAGATTAATTAACCATGTAAGTGTGGCTCATTTTTGTTCTCTATTCTGTTTCATTGATCTATCTGTCTGTTTTTGTACCAGTACTGTACTGTTTTGATCACTGTCACTTTAGTATAGTGTGAAATCAGGAAGTGTGATACTTCCAGCTTTGTTCCACTTTCTTGAGATTGTTTTGGCTATTCAGGGTTTTTTGTGGTTCCATACAAATTTTAGGATAATTTATTCTAGTTCTGTGAAAAATGCCATTGGTATTTTGGTAGAGATTGCGTTGAATCTGTAGATTGCCTTGGGTAGTATGGTCCTTTTAATAATATTGATTCTTCCAATCCAAAAACATGGCATATCTTTCCATCTGTTTGTGTCATCTTCAGTTTCTTTCATTGGTGTCTTGTAGTTTTCCAAGTAAAGGTCTTTTGCAATGTCAAAAGAAAAAAGAAGAAGAACTCCCATGATAGAGCCCTGGGGACACCAACAATTTAAATATAGGCACAAAAAGAGTGGAAATGCATGAGTTATCATGAAGCCAAAGAAAGATAGTATTCCAAAGAGAGAATAAACAGAATTACTGAAAAGTGTCCATATGCTTAAATGAGAAATAGATTTTTGTTGTAAAAGATTTAAACAATATTGATTGGGTTTAAGTTCACTAATACTCCTGGAATAGGAAGTGGGGTCAGCCTGATTTAAACCAGACAATTCTCAAATTTCATTCCACTCAAAACTTACTCACTTACCAAATGGTAACCCTTCACACACACATCTATTCATTTATGTCTTAACTTACATTTCCTAAAGAAGCAGTAACGAAGGTGGGGAAACCTTACAGAAGCAATAAATTCAATTGTTTCCTTGTGTAATGATTTTAAAGATGATGTAAATTAGCATAGCTAGCAATTTTATACCAAGTTCCAAGAGGATCACTTCTGATGTTTTTTTAATGTATAGGTGTATGTGTGAGAGTGTGTGTGTGTGTGTGTGTGTGTGTGTGTGTGTGTGTGTGTGTGTGTATGCACTGGTACAACTACTAAGTGGTAGAACCAGAATATGAACCTGGGACTTTGACTTCAGAACCTATGCCGTAACCGTCGTACAACACTTCCTATACATATTCATAGGAAGTTGTTTGGAAGTTCTTTGAAAAATACTGATTTACTTCACTAAACAATCAAAGCCTAGCGACATGTGAGAGCCCGTGCATCTGGTTTCACAGTGTCTGACCTATGGAAGTAAATGGAGCTTTCTTTTCAAGTTTGAATCCCAGGAAAAAAGCAGTTATCGTTGGGTAGCGGGTCATGCAGCAGTATCTAAGCAGTGATGGGCTTACCATTTCCAGAGATGGTTCTGAAGAATTGGAATTGTGAGCTGAGCAGGTACCCTACTTGATGTCTACCATAGCGTAACTTTGCAGGATCAGTCATCTTACACTCCCCAGTGAGGGTACCAAAACTACAGGGAGTCACCCAACAGCTTCACCTCTGTGCTCTTTCTCCATGTTTGGTGTGGCAGTTACAAAACAAACTCTCCTCAGGTGGCCCTTGTTGAGAATAAAACATTTGAAATTATTCTAACATTATTTATTATATGGTTCTAAAATCATGTGCTCATACTTTAGAATTACTTGAACTGCCATGGATCTGTAATGGTGTGCTAAACTCTCTGATGACAATTGTGTTTTATCAATTTCTTTTTTCATGTCTAATGGATTTGCTTTATACATTTTTCATGAAATGTAATTTGTCAGCACAAGATTCATGATTGTTGCAGGCTTTTGTGGATTTGTATCTTTTCATCAACATAAAACTACTTTTATTTATCCCATTGCCTTCTCTTTGCTTTCTCCTCATCCCATCTGATACTGATTTTTACCACATCTTTTTAATGTTGGCTTGATAAATCTTTGTTTGTCATCTTACTTTTAGTATTTCTTTGAAATTTTGTTTTTATTCATATTCTTTTTAATAGAGTATTACTGGGAGTTACTATTGTATACTATGTGGTAAACTTGCCTTTAAAAGGATTTATTTTTCTACATTTTGACATACATTTTATCTTGTTTATTATTTCTATAATCTTCTATTATGTTTTGTTTTGTTGTTTCTTTAAATCACATCCTCTCTTTTTTAAATTTAATTTAATTTATTTTTGGCTGTATTGGGTCTTCATTTCTGTGCGAGGGCTTTCTCTAGTTGTGGCAAGCGGGGACCACTCTTCATCGTGGTGCGTGGGCCTCTCACTATCGTGGCCTCTCTTGTTGTGGAGCACAGGCTCCAGATGCGCAGTCTCAGTAGTTCTGGCTCACGGGCCTAGTTGCTCCGCGGCATGAGGGATCTTCCCAGACCAGGGCTCGAACCCATGTCCCCTGCATTAGCAGGCAGATTTTCAACCACTGCGCCACCAGGGAAGCCCTTCTATTATGTTTTATAGGCATACTAGCAATTTATTTTTACTTCTGTTTTTTATTGTAAATGAAAACGTTTTTCTTTTCAAGTATTTTTTACTGCAATTAGACTTTAGAGGTACTACTGTTAACTATTTTCATTTTTACATTAAAGTTTTAAAAATTCAATCTTCAAATTATACTTAATAACTATCACAATGACAAGAAATTATTTATTTGAATGTCATTTTTGTAAATATATGTTTATACATTTTCCCACTCTTCAGATAGCACCACTAATTCTTATTTAGATTGAGGTTGTACATAGAGTACTTAATTCATCAATTCTTTTCTCTTTTTAATTTATTTTCTCTCTTTTCCCTCTTCCCCTCCTTACTCCCGTCTATCATCCTTCAGATTTCTTCTATAAAGGTAAAAATTGCTAAAAAAGGTTGAAACAGTTTCTTTGGTTAACAGTTTTGAATAATATTTAAACAGATTTTAAGGTCATACATACGATAATTAATTTTGGAAGTTCATTCCCAAATATTTATGATCTCAATTATTTTATGAATATCAGACTTTACTTTCATTGTTTTGGCATAGGTCTTTAAGTAATTTATCTAAAAAAGATATCTATGTCTGTTTCTTTAGTCTATGCTGATTACAGGATGCCTCCTTTTCTGTGTTTTCACACCACAGCATTAAATTACTGTGTATATAATTTCAAAGTATATGTGTGTGTGTATATACTTTAGATATATTCAAATTCTATATAATAGTATATAATTCCAAATCCTAACATTTTTCTTAAACCTAGGCAACTATTTACTATCCTTGTAAATATTTGAGATATTAGAGAAGATTTAAATGAATTAGATTTTCCTTTATTGTTAATATTCTAATTTTTTTCTTGGATGATTGTACTTTTTTAATATTTGAAAATCTCTCCAGGTTATTCTTAGTTGATTTTCAGTTATTTTTCATAAACATAATTTCAGGTTTAAGGCCAATACTTTCTATGTATCAGGATTTTAAAAAAATATTTGCTTTAAATAATTTGCTTCTTCTACATCAATATACTCTCTTTTAGAAATTTCTTTTTATTCATAGGCTCATCATTTGAATATTTCCTCTGTTTTTAAACTATTTTTTCCTTTCTGTATCATCTGGATATGGTTTTCATCTGAGAAATCATGTCCCTACAAATATCTTCTCTCAAATATCTTCATTAGTTCTTCAGATATGGAAATTGGGTTTTTCTTCTTCTTGTGGTCCATCCACATTTTAAATAACTTCTTCTTCCTAACTGATGCCATACTCTAAATTTTACTGGGAATGAGGTTAACATTTTTTAACATTTTATCTGTATATTGCTGTATATCTGTATCGAAGGAAGCAGCTCACCTGATTGCTCAGGGTTTGAAGTTTAATTTTTTTCATATATGTCATGTTATATGTTCTGAACATATCTTTAGAGAATGAGGTAGGACTTTCAGTTATGATATTGGATAAGCTGTAGAATATTGGACTAACCCTTCTCAGACAAAAAACTAGGTATTTTTAAATATTCTAAAAAGCTCTAAAATAGAGGTTGGTAACCTGTTATTAGACGAAAATGCCAGTGAAGGTAAGGAACTACAGAACATCTTTGCAAAATCTGTGAAACTTGAGCGTCCTTTTATGGGTTCTTAAGGGATGTAAGGTAATCCAGAAATAAATTTGACTTTTCCTGCACACATGCAAGGTTATACAAAGAAAATAGCTTTGGGGATGAGTTATATCGGAGTTAAAAAAGAGTCCCTGAGGAGTTATAGCTCTGAGATGGCACTCCCACAGATCTGTGCATGTAATTCACATTAACCGTTACTCAGTAAAACTGCAAGCCTTGAAGCTAATTTAGAGTGGTGCTGGGCCAAGAGTTCCCTTATATCCCTATTCACAACAAACACAGATCCTATCTGAAGAATTGCACCTACATCCTAGGTCACAGAAATTCCCAGAAATTATGCTCCAAGCAGAATGAGCAGGACATAGTCAGAAATCACTAATTCTGCAAGGACATAAAGCACCATAAACATGAAGAAAGCATACTTTATCAATTCACAATTATCAGTTCAGAAAAATGTCTTATGTTGATATTATCACAAATTATAAACAAACGTGGATACTTGAAAAAAATGAAAGTAAACTTTGAAAACCTCTATGGAGAAAAAGAAACAAAAAATATAATTGACTTAACAAAATTGAATTTTTAGAAATAGAAAGAAATATAGGAATTACAGATTCAATGGAGAAACTTCTACTTCTGTGATAGTTGGTACTAGACATATCTTCTGAAAATTAATGACTAGAAAACTGGGCAAAATTATTTTCAGATATCAAACTTTAAACAGCACAAGACCGAGTTTCCAAAGAGAAAAGAATTAAATGGCATGAAGTATCACAGTTTCCTCAAGGCACTTTCCAGCCAGAGAGGGTATCACGAGCAGGAAAACACCACTGTAACACTAATTAAAGGAGATTGAGACTGGGCACATGGGTGGAAGAGGCTATTGAAATCTGTGGGAAAGAATATCAGAGGAGGGAGTTACACAGATAAAGAGCTCTGTAAATCTACAAAGGAGTTACCTTGAATGTTTGGATAAAAAATAATTTGAAAATGTGTATGGTAAAATTGCACAAGGCCAGGCAAAAAACATATAGTACAGAAAAACAGCTACTGGGAAGCTGTCAGCTGAAAAGTTCCAGGGCTCACTCAGGACTAAGAGATCTGTGAATTTCACCTTGGCAGACTGAAGGGACATTGCTGATCACATGATTAATTCAGGAGAGATCCCAAAAGTGCTCTCACACATTCATAGCCCTAGAGTAAAGTCTATACATGGTCTAACAAAGCTGAAAAATAAACCTTTACTGGATCAAATTAATCTGCAAGACACTTAAATGCCTGACAAAGCATACTCTTCAATCTTTAAATGAAGACAACAAAATCCATATGATCAATAATGTAATATACCCAATGTTTAGTATCAAATAAAAAGTGCTAAACATACAAAGAAGCAGGAAAATGTGACTCACAGACAAGACAGAAATCAAACATAGGGAAAAAAAGACAATGAAATTAGTGTAAAATAATTTCAAAACAACTGTTAAAAGTGCTCATCGATTGAAGGATAATAGAAATATGGTGATAAAGGAAATGGAAAATATAAAGAGAATTAAATGAGACTATAGAGGCTAAGAAAAAAAAACAGAGTCAGAAGTGAAACACTCATTGTAGGCACTTAGCAGAAGGTAGAAGATAGCATTATAGCGAACAGTAAAGACATTGCAAGATAAATTATCCAAACTAAAACACGGAGAGAGAAAAAGACCAAAAAAGAAATTAACAGAGACTCAGAGACCTGTTGGACTATATCAAGCAATATAACATGGACTCTATTGAATTCTAAAAATGGAGGGGGTGCAGGAAAAAATATTTGAAAATATAATAGTTGAAATATTTCCGAATTTGAATAAAACTGTAAGCCACTGATCCAGGAAGCTCCGTGAGACCCCAAAAGAGTGAATGTAATGAAAGCTGCACCCCCATAGATTATACACGTATTATAATCATGTTGGTGAAAACCAGTCATAAAGAGAAATCTTTTCTGAAAGCCATCAGAGAAGAGGAAAGACACTTTTTGTTTGTTTGTTTTTTTCAGAAAGCTGCACTTGTATAAGACAGCAGAGATGGAGATAAATAATGTTTATGCTTGCAGAGGAGCAAACCTTTCCTTCTGCTAGACTTTTATTGCAGTGGTTTGAGTTGAGCTAATTAAGAGTTGAGTTGCGTTTGAAGTTTGTGGTTGCTGTGATCACACCCAGTGTGCCGGAAGTTTCAGGTCCTTCTAGTGATACTTTGAATTTATGGTGAAGACAAAATCTCCAGAGGATTTTTCTTTATGTCTTCTCCCTGCTTGGCTTTGGGTCTTTCATTTGTGTTTTTCCCCAGAAAGCAGCTCTCCAGCTGTATCCCACCATTAGTTTTTACTTGATGCTAATTAGCATGGCGGTGGGCAGTGGACTGGGGGCATTCTTTGATTTCTGTTTGATTCTCGTTCTTTAACAGGTATGATGAATCTGGGTCTGGGGATTGTGGCCTTCACAAGTCTTTCTCTCCTTCATCCAGATATAATACTGGACCTAGCACGTTTTCCTGCCTCAGCCCTAAGCCTTTTTCCCTGTTTTCCTTCTTCAATTCTAGCAGACTTTTACCTATTCCTTTAGGTGAGTAGGTTATCCTGCCCACATTCCTGAGTACTGGGGCCTTTTGCCTCAGGGAATATGGGGAAGGTGGGTCTTGGTGGAGTTTCTGCACCTGCCCAGATGCAGTGAGATTCCACCAGTATTCTCAGGCTATAGTTTCTGTTGCCCTTCCCTGTACAAAAAAAAACTATTGGAGACAGGGGAGATGGTTGTAAGTGGAGTTTCAGCAGTACCTTCTGTTGTCTTCCCATAGCTAGCATCACCAGGAAGCTTTCTTGATTCTCACATACCTTCCCTGTAAGAGCCTGGTATCATTTCTATGGAGAAAATGTGTGAATCCCATATGTTTGTCACCTACACGGACTTCATACTAGCCCATACTAGCCCATTCTCATACTAGCCCATACTTGACTTTCAGAGATTTGTTATTAATAAGCAGTTGAATCTCCTTACTGGAATATGTGACATCTGTCAATATCTGTCCTGGGTAAGCAAATGCTCAAGTCCTGGTTCTCCCCGTTGGCATCTGTCTTTATCCAGCTTTTGGTTGATTGTTTGCCCTGGACCTCGGCTCTTTGATAGTTTCAATAAAAGTTGTTAATTTGTAGTTTTGTATTAGCGTTCTCAAGAGAAGCAGAACCAATAGGAGATAGATAGATGATAGGTAGATAGATGATAGATAGATAGATAGATAGATAGATTGATTGATTGATTGATTGATTGTAGGAATTGGCTCTTGAGATTATGGAGGCCAAGAAGTCCTATGACTTGTAAGCTGCAGAACCAGGAAAGCTGGTATGTAATTTAGTCCCAGTCCAAACGCCTATGAACCAGGGGAGCCAATGGTATGAGTTCAAGTCTGAAGGCCTGAGAACCAGGAGTGCTGATGGCTGAGGGAAGGAGAATACTAATGTCCGGCTCAAGCAAAGAGAGCAAATTCATCCTTCCTCTTGTTGTCTTCAGGACCTCAGTGAATTGGGTGTTGCTCACCCACACTGGTGAGGGCATCTTCTTTACTCAGTCTGCCAATTCAAATGCTAATACTCTCATAGACATACCCATAAATAATGTTTCACCAGCTATCAACCTAGCCCAAACTGACACATAAAGTTAACCTGAAGTTTATCTGGTGTTTTTCTCATTGTAAATGTGTGAGGGATGCTCTTTACAGTTCTTAATACCTCTAAAGAGAAACTGGAAGCTGAATTCCATCCCACATCTTTTAGGTATCCTTCCAGGCATCAAAATTCATTAATGTTACTTATTACTGTATATCAAATTTCTCCCACATTTGGTGGCTTCAAACAACAAACATATATTATCTAACAGTTCCTGTGCGTTGGGACTCTGGATGTGGCTTAGTTGGGTGCGTCTGTCTCAAGGTCTTAAAGAAGTTGGCAATCAAGATGTAACTGGGGCTGTGGTCTCATCTGAAAGCTCAGTGATGGACTCTCCCTCATGAAGTTTTTGGCAGGATTTGGTTCCTTATGCATCATTGGACTGAGAGTCTTTGTTTCTCCTGGCAGAGAAAGACAAGACAGGGAGAGAGAGAGAGACAGAATGCATGCATGGTAGCAAAATTGAAGTTAGTCTCTTATTAATCTAATCTCTGAAGTGATATCCTATTACTTTTTTCTATTCATATGGACATGTGTCATTAGGTATAGTACACAATCAAGAGGATGATATCATACAAAGATGTGCATACCAGTTTGCAGAGATAATTGAGAGTTATTTTAGAGACTGACTACAACAGAACAGAAGCAGGGAAATAATAAATATATGTGCAGATACCAATGAAATAGGATATAGACAAATAATTTAAAAATTAATGAATCTGAAATTTGGTTCTTGGAAAAGATTAATTAAATTGAAAAAATCTATAGCTGGATTTACCAAGAATAAGAAAAGAAAAGAAACTGACAGAAAACAAAACAAATAAGTGATATAGAGAATAAAACTGGAGGCATACCTACAAATTTGACTCATGTTAAATGCATAATAAGGTAGTAGTGCCTAATTTTATGTCAATAAATATTACAACTTAGATGAAATAGATAAATTCCTTGAGTGCCAAAAATCACAGAACTGACCAGAAGAAATAGAGAATTAAAAAAATATACCCGTACAGTCTCTGAAGTGAGGCCCCTCTCTCGTTTCTGACATTGTTAATTTATTTCTTTTTTTTCATGATTAATTAGCTAGAGATTTATAACTTGTATTGATCTGCTCAAAGTAAGAGATTTTGATTCTACTGATTTTCTTTGTTGTTTTTCCATGCTTTAGTTCATTGATTTTTGTTTTAGTCATTAATGCATCCTTTTACTTGCCTCAGATTTAATTTGTTCTTCTCTTTTAGTTTCTGAAGGGGAGAGTTAGCAACTGGGTCTGCTGCATGCTTAAGGTTTTTATCCTTATTTCTATTTTAAGTATTCAGTTTTAAGCAGCATCCTCACATTGGGACATTCTATCTTCTTGGGAAAGGGGAAGAGCAAGAGAGTCGGTGGAAACATGAAATGGCTTTTAAAGCATTTTTTTTCATTTCTATTCACATTTCAATGTCCAAAGTAAATTGTATGGGCCAAAAACTCTGCATTGATGGGATGGGAAAATACATGCCTCCCATCGTAGGTGCTCTAAGTTTCATGGCTATGGATAAATAACCCTTTAAAGGAAACAGGAAATGCATTCTCTGACAGAACTAAAGCTTTTAATGATGCCACTATTGTATTAAAACTTCTTTGGCGTTTAAAGAAGACAATTTCAGAAAATAATGGAGGCATTTCAGTGCTCTATTTTCTTAACTTTTCTGCACGCTCTGTCACTGTTCACTGTTAGCTTCTATTTGAAACTTTCTGTTTTCTTGTCTTCTCTGTTTTTGCAATTCTTCATGATAATAATGTTTCTGCCAAGTGTCCATAACTCCTAAACAGTTTTAGCTGTATTTTCTCTTCTGGATATGCTTCTCCTCCCACATTGCAAACACAATAGTTATTCTTAGTTTCTTTTTTTTCTGAATATAGAACAAATTTTTAAATAATTACTTTCTCTACTAATAAAAATAAACATTCTTAATGCAGAGTTCTTGAAAATTAGAGAAGTATACAAACATGTACACCCACAAAACACAAACTAAAATTACTTCTGTTTTTCCCATATAATAATATCTGTACACCATTTAGGTTAATTACAGGTTTACCATTTACTTGAATACACATTAGCTCTTAATAAAAAAATTTATACTCTGTATAACTGACTTTTTCATATATCAGTATAATAATTTTTATATACATAAAATATTCATAAATATGATTTTGAATCTCTTTATAATATTCTATTTTAATAGATTTTTCATAATTACCAACTTGTACTGTGCATTTAGGTAGTTTCCTGGTTGTATGTTATAAATGACACTGAACCGCACAGTATTTTTATGTATCCTTGCTCATGTACGTATCTGTGCTATCCCTATACATACCATTATTCTAATTAACTCTGGGACACATTTTAAAAACATATTTGTGAGACATTTATTATGTGTATCCAATTTCCATAAGAGAAAGGTATCAACTTGTATGTGATAATTTCTGTACCTTTGTTTTCTTTGCACTGTAAGGTAGTGCTTTTCTTTTTTAATTTTTAGAAATACAGGAAGTAAAACATCTCATTTTAATACATGTTTATTTTATAACAAATGATTAATGAACCTATTACCATATAAAATTGTCCATTCATATTTTTGAAAGATTTTTCTGTTTATTTTTTAAAAATTGTTCAACTGGCAGTGTTTCTTTTGCTTATGTGTTCAAAAAAATCTAAGTATAAATTCTTTTCAGTTCAGTTTTTGAATTACAAAAGTAACATAATCTCATTAGAAATATTAGAATAATATTAAAGTGTTAAAATAATATCAAATAATAATCATATCAATAGTGTGGATGTCATGGAAAATTTGACAGAGTAAACCTGAATCTCAGGGACTTCCTCCCCTAACGAGATATATAGAAAAATGTTCGGAAAATATTTCTAACAACAGTAAAAAACAATTTTTTAAAATTTGAAAAGGACTCTAATTTCATGACATAACTTTGAAAATAAGAAGACTATCTGAGACCAGTATCAGGGCTAAACATCCTGGCCCTTTCTAATTCCTCCCAAAATTCTGTAGGGAAATGGGCTATCATAACAGAATCATGAGAATTCTCTCTAATGTTAATGGATAGGAAGGAAGCAGAAGTCAAGGAAAACATTTCAATATCAGAAAAACTAAATACCTTTAGAGAATCTGAAGAGAGATGGAAAAGGCCAATAACGTTTGTCACATTACAGGAAACTGCGCTCAATTTGAGGAAAGAGCCGAAGTCCATTGGTATGGGAAATACCCTCTCTGGGTGGAGTATATCTTGATATAAATTATTAAATAAAGGTCTCAGGAGAGGAAAAAAAAGCCTAGATATACAAGGGATACATGGATTATTAGCAACTATCTTCTCTTGTGTTGTCCTGCCCCTAGAACTACACAGAAGGTACTCAGACTCAAGAAGGTGTTCATTGATATAAAGTGGGCAAATATATATATAATTGAGTTAGAAGAAGAAGAGAACGAGGCAGAAAAAAGTATTTGAAGTAATAATGGGCAAAAAGTTCCCAATTTTTTTTTTTTTTTTTTTTTTTTTTTTGCGGTACGCGGGCCTCTCACTGTTGTGGCCTCTCCCGTTGCGGAGCTCCGGACCATGGCTCACGGACCCAGCTGCTCTGCGGCATATGGGATCTTCCCAGACCGGGACACGAACCTGTGTCCCCTGCATCGGCAGGCGGACTCTCAACCACTGCGCCACCAGGGAAGCCCAAAAGTTCCCCAAATTAATGAAAGACAGAAATTTGTAGCTACAAGATACTAAATGAACACTAAGCAGAGTAAACACAAAATTCAGTCAACAGTTGTGCTTTGCTCAGCTTCATGGGGTTATTTATTTGTTTGCTTGCATTGAGAAAAGAGACGTTCATAGCTTTTTAATCCTATGTACACCATGTATTATAAAAATTGCTCCTAGATTTTTGCTTGTTGAAGGCACCCTTCCCTGTTTTTTAGCACCGTTACATGTGTAAAAGCTCGTTTTTATATCTTGTTTGCAATGAGGATTTTGGAGGTAATTTAGATGCTCAGGCTTATACTTCTACCTTGAGATAAAAGTCTTGTACAGATTTATTAACTAATAGAATCAATAAATACACATAAAAATAAGCATCAAGGAATAAAAATAGTAGCAAATCCATGTAACAATCTGAATCTGTAATTAGTACCCAGAATTTACGACATTTATTACACCAAGAATAGTAGGCAGCATGGCATTTTATAGAAATAAGTATAGTCTCAGTAGCAATTAAATAGATGCAAATTAAAGCAATTTTAAGGTACAGTTATATTCCTACTAAGCTAGCAAAACAGAATAAAATGTAAACACTACATAGTGCTTTTGGGGTTCATCCAATTTATATGCCTCTTATGATACTTAATATTTGGTATGCTCTTCTTTCTAGAGTTAAATTTCACAATAAAAAAACCAAATCAACAAAACTCTCTCCATACTTTGAAACTGCATTTTGCCTTTAGGAATATTCTTCCAGAAAAGTATTCCTCAAGAAGAAATTTTAAAATAAATTAGAAATTAGACAAAACATTTGTGGTCTCTGTACCACTATTAAAAAGTTAGAAACAAACTAAATGTCCAACAAAAATGTCATTTCTACACAAAATATATAAGATTTACATAATGGAATTCTGTCTATGTCTAAAATGTTAAATGAATACCCCATCTCAAAAGATGGAAATGTTTACAGGAAATGCTAATTACTGTGAGACACAAATACTATAGATACTATAGATACTATAGATTCAATGATATTAAGCCATTTATATATCTATATAAATATTATAATGCTTGCATTATATTTTGAAGCCAATCAAATAGTCCATGAACATTCAAAAGGTCCATCAGTTTACATAATTTCCTAGTGTTAAGGCTTGATATTATTTTCTACTAATTTTAATATAGGAAATTTTTATGCAAAAACTTGAACTTCCTTTTAAACAGATTTTACTCAAATCATCTTACATATATTTTAAGCAAAATGACATGAATACGTAATTAATTAACTGTTGCCTTTTTTGATTTTGTCATTCCAAAAAACATTTTTAGAAAAAAAACAATTGCATAAAGTTTCATGGAAAGAGGCAGAAGTAGGGTATAAATCTTAAGAATTCATCACGCTGCGCTGCTTTGTACGGGAATCACTGTGGTGTTTTACAGACAATAGACCTTCTCTTGTAATTACCATCATTTTCCCCAGTTTCTGATTATTTGCAAAACAGTAACAGTTTGGGCAGTGGTTAATTGTTTCTCTTCAAACATTTGACACATTCTTCATTACTTTCAGGGGATGTGAGTCTTTTGCTAAAGCACAATTATAATTAAGACTGATGAAATCATTAGGCTTGTTGTAAACATTCAGTTTATCCAAATAGAGTTTGGCAACATTTTAAAGGTCTTCTGTCAGGTTCATTCATTGTGTAATTATTTGTTGTTGATGTTGAATTCCAGCATGATTGTTGTCGTTTGTCATTATGCTCTGTTGGAGTAAGTCAACTAACTTTATAATATTTCTGATCCATCTACATTTAAAATAACAGCGAATATCACTTTTTAAAAGTGTTAATTCATCTCTCTTGTTATTAATATAGGGATGCCAAGAAGTGTTAATTCTGTTCACTTGCTGGTTACATAAATTTGCTATGGGCTAAGCCCCAGTGAGACAAAAATTAAAATAAAACATTATCCCTGACCTCAAGGCTCTTATATTCTAGTGCACTGATAGTGTCACATAGACAAAGTGCCGTGAAGAATCTAGAGAACGCTACCTACACCCCGATCAGGCTAAGGGTTTCCTAGACAAGTCTTGCCTCTCAAACTTTTTGTAGTATATGTTGTTAAAATACGTCAGGTATTTTTTACACAATTAAACTGTGTTTGGAAGATCCTTTTGCCCTTGGTCTGATACCTGTTCCTTGTGAATCTTTAAGGATTCCATAAGGGATATGGAAACTTGCAAGGAAATAGCCCTTCTTTCTTACACATATGTGGTCAGCAAACTGTGACAGCTTTAACTTCGGAAGACTTTGCCTTAAAATATTTCCTTTCAGATAGGCCAACTGGTGGGTTTTATGTCTACCAGCCAGTTTCTGAGATTTAAATACTAAAAGGCTTTTGCTCTATTTAATTTGAAATTAAATAAATAATAAATAAATAAATAAAAGAAGTCATGGTAAAAACAGGAACAGGGCTTCCCTGGTGGCGCAGTAGTTGAGTCCACCTGCCGGTGCAGGGGACACGGGTTCGCGGCCCGGTCCGGGAGAATCCCACATGCCGCGGAGCGGCTGGGCCAGTGGGCCATGGCCGCTGGGCCTGCGCGTCCGGAGCCTGTGCTCCGCAACAGGAGAGGCCACAACAGTGAGAGGCCCGCGTACCGCAAAACAAAAAACAAACAAAAAAACCCAAAAAAACAGGAACAAACATTCTGCTTCGCCAAAGCCTAGGATATTTGGTGAATCTGAGTGATTATGGGAGGTGGCATTTCTCAGCCAATGTTTGGATCTTTAAATCTCACAAAAAGGATTATAGCCTGGGGTGACATTCTTTAGTTTTAGTGAGTGTATGATCAGTTTTAAAAATGAAATTAAAGGCATTAAAATAGTTTCAGGGATGATTCTTACAAAGTGCCCCTTGATTGAAATAATTTTGCTGTTTTACAGTCGCTCAAGACTTTTTCAAAGTCCTTGTCTAGAGAAACCAAATTATTTTGTTACTAAATTTACAGGGGCAGCATAAAATGAGTGCTTTATATAACTTACTGGCAAATATTTCTTTTTAAACATAAAAGTAATGTTATCTAAAACTTACTGTGGATCAGGTAAGATGTTGGTGCTCAATTGTGGCTACATCTTAAGGTCACGTGGATAAGTTTTGAAAAAATATTAATGCATATACACAACCATAGAGCAATTAATCCAAATTTGTATGGATAAGGCCCTGGAAAGTGTATTTTAAATTCCTCAAATGTTTTCAATGTGCAGTCAGGTATGGAAACCTCTTTGTGAGAGTTAGCTGCCCTAGTCTTGCAGATGGCCACACTAAACCCTGGGTTTGTATACTGGATTGGGAGAAATACAGAGTCTGTGAGGTATAGTGCCATTTTATGAGAAAACTCCCATCAAAAGTATTAAAATGAAGTCCCATTTTAATACATTTCAAAGTATTAAAATGAAATCACATCATTAGCCACTGTACCATCTTGATCACTCCTCAAAGCGAGAAAATCAGTGGTTTTGGTTTTGATAAAGAACCAAGAAAAGTTTATTTTAACACAATCACGTTAAGAAAATTAAGGGGCTTATTCAAATGTAAAAGCTGACCATAGTCTATATGTAGCAGGCTCCTGAAAATAAACTCACTGAAGACTACACAATGCATGCTTTAACTATTTATAGTCATTTTATGGACAGCAAATTTCTTTTCAAATACTGGAGATTTACACTCAGTCTCTTTGAAGTAGAAATTCTATGGGGTGTGTGTTTGTGTGTGTATGTGTGTGTGTGTGTGTTTGTGTAGGGAATGGCCCAATAAGAACCTATTTTATTAATACTAAGTACAAAAATTTTAGAACTGTTTAGGTTGTTGGCAATTAGTAATAAAAATCTTTTAAATGTGAGTGATTCTTAGCAGTTGAATTATTTTGATATGGTCTTGGGCAAGATTAATGCCCTACACTATTTTCCCCAGTATTTTAAATAGTCATAAGGGAAGATGAAAACACAGGCCCCCTGGGGTATAAAAATGGTAGTAAAGTTTTCTTCCATTTTCTTGTTGTGTAAAGGATATGACTTATAAAAGTCCACATTGTGGTTTATAAAGAGCCTGGGCTTTGGAAGCAGACAGGTCTGTATTTTAATCATACCCCTGTTTACTAGTTGTGTGATATATGACAAGGTTCCTATATTGTAATTTAACGTCAACAATTATAGTTGCTTCTTTATAATGCCATTATTATTCCTTTCTTCTTTCCCAAACCTTTAAATATCAGCAGACTTAAAAGTTTGTTAACTTTTTCCTCTCTACGTATATACTTTCTTCCCATTATATTCAGCTGATCTCCTGGTTCCAGAAGGCATCTCTAAACTAGAGATACCGTCATAGCCTGGTTATAGCTCCAGGGTCTTCACTGATTAGAGACCTGATTACATCCTAGACTCATCTACCAAAGTCTTTTCCAGGCATCTTAAAGTTCAACATATCCAATATTAAATTTGTTACTCTTCTCCCAAAAGATTGTTTCTCATGTATTCCTGCCTCCATGAGCAGTACTTCTAATTTGATTGAAGTTAAATGTTTAAAAAAGAAAAATCTGCATATTCAACCTCATCCATATCTTCATCTATCAGTTCATATCAGTCTTCCACCGAACATGTCTTTGATTATATCCACTTGTACTTCGTTCTTATTACTACTTTCTTAGTTTAGGTTAATCATCTAAACCTTAGCTTAGATTAATTACTACAAAAGCCTTCTTAATGTTTTTGCTGCCTCTTGACTTGCAAATCTTCATAGATTTTTGCTCTTTCACCATAAATATCTTCTTAGACACAACTCTCTTCATGTGAGTTTTGTGATCAACACCTTACAATGACTCTCTGCAACTTCTTTTCATGACCTTTTGCTCTAGTAATCTAGTACTTCCTTTCATTTCTTACTATTTTCCCTTTACGTGTTTCTAGCACATTAAACGCTTATCTCTAGCACTTTTCACATGCTTCTCTCTCTGCCCAAGTCTTCATATCCCCCAAATTCATTTCTTCATATATATATATATATATATATATATATATATCCACATATACAATATATCCAGCTTACACTCATTCTTTATTCTTTACAACTGAACTTTCAGTTTAAATTCAGTAAAAATTAATGGAATACCTATTACGGTTATCATTCCTTGTATTAGCATTCTATTTAAATATGCGGGAGGCAGATTTTTTTTTTTTAAGTTTATATGTTTCTAGATAAAGAGGAGACAAAGCTGCAACTGGATCTATTTTATTGGGTTGGCCAAAAAGTTCCTTTGGGTTTTTCCGTAGGATGTTATGGAAAAACCCAAATGAATTTTTTGACCAATCCAATAGATCAGAAGATCCTAGATTTTAAGCCTGATGCCATAAGTGGATGAGATTTTCAGCATCTTGAAATAAAGATGAATGTAGTTTGCTTGTGGGAGGATTGTAAGTAGTTGTGGTCAGAGGACAGAAGGCTAGGTTACAAATGTCACAACAGTTTGCACCCCATCTCAACAAAAGGTAGAGTCACCCCTTAAATTTGGGTTGGCATTGTACTAATATGATTTGATCAACAGAGTGTGGTAGAAATGAAGTTATATGAGTTCTGTACCTGGGCCTGAAAAGCCCTTGGACCTTCCTCTTGCTGCTTCTTGGGGCCATAGGGTGACATGTGAACAAACAGGACAGCCTGCTGGAAGATTAGATAACACGAAGAATACAGATAAATCATTTTCGTTGAGCAGCGCCACCACCTCCAGCACCCCAGCTGTGCTAGGAGCTGACTGCAGACTTATGAGTGGGGCCACTCAGGTCCAGTAGATGAATCATCTAGTTTAGCCTGGCCAAGTTCAAAAGGTGACGTCAAATCACTCCTCAGTTCCAACCTTTGACAATGCTCTCCATCCTACTTAGAATAGGATCAAAGACTGATAAGATCTGGTCCCCTGCTATCGTGCTGACTTATCTTTTTCTACTGATATTCTTGCCCCTTTACTGTTCACATTGGCTTCATTGATTACTCCTCAAACAGGCCAGACAAGCAAGCCTTTACTATAGCTATTACCTCTACCCCTGATACTTTTCCCAGTAGACCCTCAACACCCTCATCAGATAAAGGCTTTTGCTTTAATATCACTTTCTCATTGTGGACCACAGTGATAACTTTTACTTAAATCTGTAGCCTTTTCAGTGTCCCTCTCCTACTCTAATTTTTCTCTTTTCCTCCACAGCACTTATGAATTTCTAACAATACAAAATTTATATTTTTTTATTTATTTATGTTTTTCCACCCACCAGAACATAATAAGTTCCACCAGGGCAGAGATCTTTGTCTCATGAAGGCGTTTCATGCAACCAGGACAATATAAAGTGCTCAGTATATATTTGTGGAGAAAATTTATGTAAAAGGGTACCATTATATATTTGTATTATTTTTAATTTAGTATTCTAGTGATTTTGCTTTAAAATATTCTTTAAGCATTTTAATGAGCACAATGCTAACTTAACCATTCAGTGATTATTGGAGTTAATCTTTATACTTTTAGATATAATGCATGAATGAAAATCTTTTAAATGAGTTTGTGTTTTAGAATAAATCCAATAAGGAAATGTGATGGATCAGAGGATATGAACATTTTAAAGTCACATTTTTTTCTAAATGCAAATACAATTAATGCTCAATACTAACCTCTTTTTAAAAAGTGAAAGTTAGATAGCAGATATGTGACCAAATGACAAAGTGACTCTGTGAATCTGTTTTATAATTTCTCTACCAAATTATAAAACAAATATAATCCTGCATATATATGACATATATATACATATATGACATCAAAATATAGATAAACATCTTTGCATGAACTTGTGTATGTTATAGGGCAGAATTGTAATTAAATTCTGATATCTCCACCACAGTGTGGCAATTGTCTATATGTAATTTAATATGTTCTATAAAATAAGGAGTTGGGTTACAGTTGGGATTCTGCATTTCAATAATATTTTTATATAAAAATATATATAATATAAAATTGGCCAGAGGTTAAAATTAATAATATGATTAAGTAAACTTTAAAAATATTAAATGATTATATAGTGAATATGTCTTTCTCTACAAATTGCATTGGTTACTTTTTTGTCTAGGAACAAACGATGGATTGAATAATGAATATTTTTCTTTATCTTCTTAATCAAAATATTAAAATATATACCTCCTAGGAGATCTGAAAATATTGAAAATGTAGTCATAACTGATCATCTCAGCTTTTTTTCTTAATTGCAAAACACAAGCTATTAAGGGATAAACATGAAAAAATATTCATGTGTATCCTATAGTAGAATAAACATGAAAAAAATTATTTTATTGTTCTTATCCATCGTTTTTGATGATGTACATTTTTTAAAGATCTTCCTTTTTACAGAAATCACACAACTTTGTTCATCTTGAGCCGTCTGGTAATTTTTGAGGCAATGCTGGAAGGTGTTTATGTAAAGGAGCTAATTTTCCCTGATTATTTGATTTCACATTGATTTCCTCCTTCAAAAGCTCCTTTTGTAACTTTTGCCTGAAACATAAAATTAGCAACTCATTACATGTTTTCTTGTTCAATGCTGGCTCCAGGCAAAATTGTTAGTTCCCAAAGGGTTGTCTGAGGGCCTCTTTATCTCTGCTTTCTGTATACTTTTCCTCTTTGTAGGAAGCCTCTGCCTCAGATTCTGTAAAAATCTTTTCAAAAAATGGTTCAGCATGAGTGTAAATTATTATAAAACAATTATTTTCCTTCTTCAATATTCACTATTTTAGCTTTTTTTCTGATTTGGGGGTGCAAGGTTCTGTTGTCTAGAACAAACAAGCAAAAGCCCACATTATTAAGTGGGAAGCATTCAGTGATCCTAATATCGTAAGATAGAGTTTACCTGTTACTCCTTCTCCATAAACCTGGATTTACAGATCAATGTTTTTTAGATAGGAGTTTTGGTGTGGTTTGCATAAGTCACCTATAAGTAAGTTCATAAAGAAAAACAAATAGTCTTTCTGCCTTTGTATGCCCTGTAGCACCTAGCACAATGTGGATATATGTCACGAGCCCAATATACACATACAGGTAGACAAAGAGGATATTGATGTATATTATTTTATTTCCGTGGATTAGGCTTATCTACAGGAGTCTACCTTCTGATTTGGGTAAATATAATTCTAGACACCTCTCTATGTTTTTATGTCGATAAAAGTACAGGTTGATATTTGGACAAAATATTTTTATAGAATTGTCACAATGCATAGTAATTGAGTTTTTAAATAATATAAAGTATTAGTTTTATTTGTATTCAGTTTGAACAAGGAAAAGAATTTGAATTGAGAAAGGTTGTTGAACTTCATATAATTTTCGCCAAACATACTGTTTTTAAAAAGATATTCTGCCGGGCTTCCCTGGTGGCGCAGTGGTTGAGAGTCCGCCTGCCGATGCAGGGGACGCGGGTTCGTGCCCGGTCCGGGAAGATCCCACATGCCGCGGAGCGGCTGGGCCCGTGAGCCATGGCCGCTGAGCCTGCGCGTCCGGAGCCTGTGCTCCGCAACGGGAGAGGCCACAACAGTGAGAGGCCCGCGTACCGCAAAAAAAAAGAAAGATATTCTGCCATTCTTCCCATTGATTTATAAGGTCTGGACCTTTTCTCAAAGGTAGGAGAGTTCATGAATGCTTCAACCAACAGAGTATGCTATATTACTTCTGGGGTTAGGTCATAAAAGGCCATACAGCCTCCACCTGCTTTACTTGGGACTCTCACTCTGGGGAAAGTCGGCTGATGTGTACAAAGTCCCTTTGTCCTAAGGCAGCATTCCAGTCAGCAGACCAGCTAAGCACAGCCTTCTATCTGTCTCTAGACATATGACCCCTCATGGATTGTTCAGACCAGTGCATCCACCAGCTGAGTACCAGGAGTGATCTCAGCCCCTGCCAGAAGGGGCTGAGGAACAGAAGAATTGCACAGCTCAGCCCTGCCCAAATTTATGACCTACAAAATCTGTGAGATTAAATTAGAACGGCTGTGGTTTTAAGCCATTAAGTTTGTGGTAGTTTTTTTCTTTTTTTAAAACATAGTAATATATGTTTATTACATATATAGAACAGCTTTCAAAAATAAAAAGCTCAGTGAGTTTCAAAACATTGTGTTGTAAAAACCTCTGTGCCAAACCAAGGAATGTAATAGAAGCATATGCAAAGTGGACCCAGACAGTAAGAAGTCCAAAACAAAAGATAAGCCAAGGACTCTGAGAAAACTATTTTAAAATATAAAACAAAATAATTTTTTATTATAGATGTTATGCTAAAGATGCTAGATAACTGTAACAAGAATAAGAAGGGATATTATAATACTATATATTTATAAAGTAATTATAATCTGCCACCTTCCTGACCTTATTCCCCTTATCCTCTCAGCTTTTCTTAGGTATATTTATTCTCTCTTAGGAAAATATATAATAACAGTGGACTATATTACTTTCTTCATAGAACAAAAATCTAACGTTTCTTTTCTGAAGTGAATAATATATGTATATACACACATATAAACACACAATTTATGTACTAGTTAATAAAATGAATGTTAATTTTGTTTCTAAGTATTTTATTTAAAAGCTCTGAGTTTTATCCCCGATGTCCACAGAAAAAGTCAAAAAATTGAAATATTGTTAATTACAGTACAGCATGAAAAATGCAGTATCTTTTGAAAAAATATTTATCATATCACCTGCTTTAATAAATTTTTGTGAGGACTTTGAAGCTGTGAATTTAATTCATTCAGTTTGTGGGAAATAACCAGGAAAGGCCAGTCCTTATTGTCAAATCTATCAGTCAACTCATTCCATTAGGAATAAAAGTCTGACTTTGTTTTTCAGTTCGAATTAGCATGTTAATGTGCATCTCAGTCACACCCCAGCCTCTAATTTCTGAACTTTAATATAAAAAGATGAGAGGCTCGGAGGCACCTCTGCCTTCACTGTTTCTTAGGATGTTCTGTTTGTTTTTGTTTCAAATGACTCACCCTTAGATGTCATTCATTCTTTGACAAGAAAGGGATGAAAAAGTTAAATTTTTCAAAATATTCCTCTGATAAGCACACAGATGTCTTCGCATCTTGAGGCAAATACGTTAATCTAAGATTCAGAAGTGTCCTAGTAACTACATTCTTTTGTAGGAGTGAGAGAATGCAGCTTGTGAAAAGTAATATGGAAAAGAGAGCTAGCCTGAGAGCTGTGTGAAATGTTGGCACATTGTCAAGTAGATCAGTTTTAAAAATGGAATATATTTGTAAGGTGAACATCGATAAAGTGATTTGCTTAAAACTCTCTCCCTTACCTACTGCTTCTGTGAAAATCCAGATGTAAATCCAGGTTTCTAAATATCTTATTTAAAGAACACTGATTCAGACGACAAGAAACACTCCAGGTTTTACAGTGATTTAATATGGTACTTAATGACATGCCGTTAGTAACCTTTACTAGTATTTTATTTATATCGATATTTATACTAGTAGTAGTATTTACTATTTGTACTTTACTCCAAAGTCCACTAAGTCGATTGTTACTTGTTATTAACTCCATCAGTGTGGAAATGAGTCTTGAATAATTTGGAAATGCGTATTATAAATTCCCATACCATAGAGGATTAGCTATCATCAGTTGGCCTATAACAACACAAACTATTGATAACATTTTTCACGCTTTATCTGCACTACTTAATTTGTTGCTACAAAAGATACAAAATCTTCAAAAGATTTTTTTGAAGTATATACTGTCAATTTCTTTGTAATACTTTTTCACTTCCTTAAGGTCACATGAGCAACCTCAACTTCATCATGCAGTAAGAGCGCAGTCATTTACTCATCATATTTCCACTGATATTTTCTGTACTTGCTTATATGCATCTCATCATTTGGGCCACCCTCATTACCATTTTAGTCCAACATTTAGTTATGTGCCCTAAGACCCTGTCTGTTTTGTTCATCACTGTATCCCCCAGCAGTTAACCTAGTGTCTGATTTTTAGATGTTTTTCGAAAAATTTTTGATGAGTAAACCAATGAATTAACAGAAGAATGGCAGAAATTTGTCTTTTATGAATATTATTGAGCTTGCCATTTATTTTCCTGATTTTTTTTTCTTTGGAAGACAATAAATTGGGAGCTCTAAAAAAATAAAATCACATTGCCTTGATCCAGGAAGCAAGGTGTATGATGGCATATTGGTCAGGCTAAAGTTAAAGAATTTGCATCAATATCAAAGTCTCAGAACATTTAAAAAGAGTAATAATAACCATTATCTTAATAATAATCATAAACTCCCTAATCAGCACAATAGCTGCGGTACTTAATCTTGAAAAGTTCCAAACACTTATTTCACAAATTCATTGTTTTAATGACCCCAATCAAAATTATGCAGACTTTTTCCTCAGTTTAAGCATTCTTTTGATATATGTTATTTTATTTTTTAAGAGATAATATCTTTCAGTGTCTTTTGCTTTTACATTATTTTTTGATAATTTTGGCACTAAATGAATCCATACTTACTTTGAAAACTATCACAGAAATTTCATACAATGAAGTATTAATACAGTTGAAATCTGTTTGTCTTACTGAAGATTTAGTGTTCACTCTATTCTATCACTGTCCTTTGAATTCTATCATTGTCAAATGACAATATCATTTATAAATCTGTTTATCTTTTTAAGAATAAGTATTGCTTAATACATGCATGGTTTTCTCTCACATTTTTTAATGATTTCATTTAGAATTCTTTTCATATAGCTTCTCATTTTTGAATGACTTTATTTCCTTTGAACAACTGACTTAACGTTTATGAGCTTCTGACTGTTTTTATAACCTGCTTTATTAGAATAATCACTGGGAAACCTTTTAATTGGCTAATAATAAGTATATTTCATTACTACTCTAATATTGCTCTCCTGTATTTAATGTAGTTGAAAAGACAATTCCCCATTCATTTGATATATCTTCTATAATTTAAAAAGTAATTATCAGGATAAACATGTTGATTTATATCCAACTGTGCTTGCTTAAAAGGCCACTAAACAAATTCTTCTTTGTAGTGTTCCCTGAATGCTCTTTGTCCAGCATCGTTTTTTGTTGGTTTTTTTTTGCGGTACGCGGGCCTCTCACTGTTGTGGCCTCTCCCGTTGCAGAGCACAGGCTCCAGACGCGCAGGCTCAGCGGCCATGGCTCACGGGCCCAGCCGCTCCGCGGCATGCGGGATCTTCCCGGACCGGGGCACGAACCCGTGTCCCCTGCATCGGTAGGCAGACTCTCAACCACTGCGCCACCAGGGAAGCTCCTTTGTCCAGCATCTTGACAGCTCCATCTCCATCTGTTTTGACATGGGATGATCCACACTGACTTTCTAATAATGACCTAATAATTTATGACTAGCTCTCTCCAAGTTAGAGGACTATAATTCTGTTTCACAAGCACTTCTATATAGTTCAAGGAGACAACAATGCCAGGAGATAAGAAGAAAAGAGCACCTTCTCTGATCCTACAATCATAAAAGCTATCAACTTCATTGTAGTCTGAGGGTTTTTTTTAATCAAAAACCGAGGTAAAATCTTGAAAGTAAAACATCTAATCTATTGCTAGGTTACTGAACTGATGGCTTTTGGTCAAACTTCCCTGTAGAACTCCTTAGCAACTCTTTTCTGCACAGATATTTAAGTGTGCTTAAGTTTATTAAATTAATTTTTATGATAAATTGAGGGCACATGAAGAAGCCACCTAAACTCCAGCACTTTTCTTGAACTAGAAGAGTCAGATGAAGTTGAGACAAAAACCTGCATTGTGCAGTGCAATTCTTTCATGCAAATCAGACCCTAAAGAGCAATATTAAAAGATGTTTCGTTATAAGTAAGAATGAAATAATAATTTCCTAATTTTTAAGATTAGATTCCATTGTTTGCTTTCCCAATTATGTTTTCTAATTTTGGATAAATATTCTAAAGAACAACTAAAGAAAAGAAAATAGAATTTTTAGCATTTTCTGATTGTCGCGTGTGTGTGTGTGTGCACACGTGTGCACGTGTGTGTGTGTATATAGTCTGGATAACCTTAGAAGAACAGCTGTAATAGTCTACAGATATTTTCACCATTTTCCCTGCGCATGTTTAGTCTCATGTAAGATTACACTTATATTGGATAATTTGATCTGTCACCTCCCTTTTTTCTCCTAAATAGCCATTATTTTTGTCCTGTTTGCCCTTCACTTTCTTGAGTAAAATCCAATCCTCACCGTTCTGAACAGGGGCAGAAACTGCTGACGATCTTTTCAACCTTAATCTCACTCATATTAATGATAACATCACATCCTTTTCAATTGTTCTTGGCTCTCTTGCCTTTCTCTCTAGAAACATATAAATGACCCCAGAGCGTAAACCTTCAGCCTGAACCTGAATTGGCAGTGAGCATCTCTGGATTTTAAGTTCATTATTCTTTCTGGAAACACTGTCTGTACTTTTTTAGGATGACATTTGGGCAAACTATTATTCATGGTTAATTGCTATTAGAAAAAAAGAAATGTCTTTTTTTTTTTTTTTTTTTTTGCTTAAGGATATTGATAGCAGTTGGCACACATTTGTTAGTAAAAAACTATTTCCTATTTCAGAGACACTGAATGGTGCACTGAATTAAAGTATATTTAGAGTCTTTATAAAAATTATTTTCAAAACCTTTGTTAAGTGGTATTTTGTTCGTAAACAACTTATTATTAAATTACCTTTCTATTGTACTAATTTTCATACACTTCAAAGGTTTTCAAACTGTATTTGTTCTCTTACAGTTATTAATTTTCAAAAGTTTTGCTTAGCTGAATTTTACATAACAATGCCAACTTAACTAATCTATTCAGTGAACTAGCCAACAGAAATCCTTTTTTTTTTTTTTGCTGTACGTGGGCCTCTCACTGCTGCGGCCTCTCCCGTTGCAGAGCACAGGCTCTGGATGACCGGGGCACGAACCCGCGTCCCCTGCACTGGCAGGCGGACTCTCAACCACTGCGCCACCAGGGAAGCCCCAGAAATCCATTTTAAAAGTCTTATATTGATACCACTTTACTACAAATTGATAAGCAGCTTTTCTTTTACCTCTTAGTCCTTTATGAACCACAAAAATGTTGCTTACTAAATATATTAAAGATGTATTAATTAGCAATCATTGATTTTTATGAAAATGTAATATTAAAATTTTTACAAAATATCACATTAATTGTAATTAATTTGTGTTCTGAAAAAAATGTCCATGTCTTTGGAAATACACGTTATCTTAATTAGAGCGTAACCAGTACTTTTCGCTAAATGATTCATTTATTCATAAATATGTATTCATCTTCTACATTAAGGGTGAATAAGATATAGGTTTAATCTTACATTCTCTGAAAACATACCTCTGAATGTCAGTCATTCCCAGCATCTTAATTAGTAAAGTAACTGTCGTACCTTGGGTAAGTTACTTAAAACGGGTGTTTAGTTTCCTCATCAGTAAAGGAGGATAAAAATAATAGGTTCTTCATTGCATTGCTGGACTAAATGGCCTAGAATAATTCCTAACACATAACTTTTTTTATTATCGTTATTACATTCACCTATAATAGAATGCTAAAAAGTTAGAAAAGGTTCTTAATGTCACAGAGTTTACAGTTTATTTCAGGACACATAAAAAACTAATTCAAACATTAAATTAGTAAATGTGAGGGGTATAGAGAAGAAAAAGAAGAGGGAGTTGTAAGGAAAAAATATTATAATGAATAGGAACCTGGAGAAGTTGCAGGCTTCCCCTGAATGGAACACACTTTTTCAGAAGTAAAATATATCACACATTTGGCTCAACTCTTAAGTTGTATACCATAAAAGAAGACTGGGGAAGGCGCTTTGGAAGCAGAGAAAGATTATTTCCAACTATTGGAATCTGGGATAGTTTTATGAAGACGTGAGCAACTGAACTGGATTTTATAGGATTGTCAGGTTTTAGATTTGCTAGGTGAGTTGAGAAAAAGGAACCCCAGGCAGAGGGAGCAGGGTGAAGCAAAGGCATATATAACATAACAATATATAAATAAAATCTCATATAATGAGCCTGTCTTCAATTTATTTAACTCCAAATATAAGAACTAATTTTTCTATTAAGTGGTTTTCATTTCCCATGTGAAATAAGTCCCAGTAGATCCAAGGAAATGAGGGTAAAACTGTCCAGCAGAACAAAATGTTACATATTTTTTAGATTACTGTGAATATGTGACTTTAGAGTTCTTCAATGTTACGCTCAGTAGAAATTGTTCTCACCGTCCTAAATTTACCTCTAAGCATTCTTTTTGTTACAGTAGTATTCATAGTGTGGTCTGAGGACCAATATTGATCTGAAAACTGCTGTCAGTCTGCAACAAGTATAGAAATTGAAAGTGAGCATGTTAAAAATTATATACAATTTGATGGAGAAATTTTAGGTAAAAAATATTTGACATATTTTGTGCCCTTTTAATTTAATTCTTATAATAATTCACTTATTATTTGCTATAGATTAGAAATTAAGACCAAACAAAATGAACAAAAAATCTCCTTTATCTTCACTCAGAATTTGAAAACACATTAGTAAATTGTTTTAGAAAGTCTTCATGGTACAGTAGAGGAACTGGTTATTTACAGTTGTTATTTACGCTGACAGACTGAGCTAACTCTTGGCTGAAATGGTCAGCTGGAGACGGTGCTGAAAACATAAAATGGAATCCTACGAGAATCATGGTCACTAGATGCCGTGTTAGAGATTAATTCTAAAGTCGGTTTAATACAGAAAGCAGTAAAGGACCATACATAATGCTTGAGTAAAATTAGAGTAGCATATATTAAGTTTATTTGATATAGTCTAAGTATGTATAGATTGCTCTGTTTTGAATTAGTTTCTTATGGAGAATAATAATTATCAAAAAGATACAAAAATTAGTTCCTGATCAGCTCTGGGTAAGTTGTGGACTTGCAAGGCTGAGGACAGATCCTGAATCCATCCCAGCTGTACTAAATATAAAGATGACGCTCTACTTTCCAAAGTCCTTCCAGCTGTTAGAGACTAGAATTTTCTTTTAGGCTATAGTTTGAGGATAAAATTAATCAATCCTCTTTTATTGGGAGTTTATGCTCTAATTTGCCTGTGAATGTTCAGGAGACACAGAGAAGAACCCTTAAATTTCTTGCCCAGAATAATTTGGATGCCAGAGTCTGACTCTTAGAAACCTGTGAGCTACAGCTAGCCTCACTCTTCTGTGGCCCTTGAAGTGAAGCAGGAGATCCACTGGAAGATTCCTGAGAAAGTCTGAACTGGGAAACCAGAAATCACAATAGTTTTGAGATATCAATGATTAATCCCCTATATTGGTGATCTCCGAATAAGAACTTTACAGATACAACAGAGCTGTTCCAGAAAACGCATATATCTCATGTTAAGATTCAGCAATTGGCTTCTCAATAACAAATGGTCAACCAGCTTAAATGAAACTTGAAATACTATTATCGTCAGAAAATACTCTTTAAGGTAACATTCTCGGGACCCATGCATCAGATCGTATTGCACTAGAGTATATCCTGTACCTTGATTAAACAAATATGATTGTATAATTTACAGTGATTGGTGTAATAATGATAAAGGTGCATTGTAAGCATCATTTAAAAAGAGAAACATGTCTTCTTTTAGCTTGCATATTCAGCTAGAACCCTTTCAGCCCCTTGGGCAAAGCGGAAAGTGACACCGCCTGTGGCGTAGGACACAGATTCTGCCTAGGATGTGCTTAAGAATCAAGGATGACTTTCCGAGGGGAGCTGATATATTTTACCTGGGAGGCATAGAGAGGAAACTGACCATGAAAAGCTTCAGAAAGGAAGGGGAGAAGATAGTGTATTTGTCTCTCAGGAGCAGATACTTAGAAAGGAGGAATATTAGTAAATATGTTGGTAGAGAAAGAACCATAGCACTCACCATTAGAACCCCTGAATTAGAATCTTAATCTAATTTCCTGTAATTTATAGTAGTTTATGTGAATTAATTTTGTTACACATTAATTATACCTTCAGTTATCTGAAAATTTTAGTAACCTTGAAATTTTTCTTAGAGTTTACTGAAAATGAAGGAATATTTCTGTTGCGTATAAACATTTACCATGTAAGGGAAGCAGAGAAAGACATTTATGAGAGGTAATATTAAATTGAGTTTAATAAGGATAATATTTTTTATGAACCAGTTAATTAATGGTAATTTTTTTTTCTGTTCAGTCTATCATATGTTGCTTGACTCTGTGGAGAAGAGTTCTTGTCTGAAGTACAAATCCTTTGATTGCAAATAATCTATTTAACCTGAGCTAAGATAGACAAATAAGGGAATTTGTTGGAAAGCCAGAGTATCTTGTCTTCCAGAGAAGCAGAAGTGAAAGAGATTAGATATTAAGCAAAGTCCAAATATAGAGTTTCCCCCAGAGTTTCACTTTCTGCTCAAAGTCTTTTCTTATTTATTTGATACCCAAATTGTGAACTCCTCTGTCAAGGAGAAGATTAGCTTCCCCCAAAGTGTGTGTCAGTTACTTTGGAAACATTAATGGCGCTCTAAGGTTTCATCGCCAACCAATCTGTGCATGGCTGCCATCATGCTCTGGTACTCTTGCCCCAGCTTCTCCATACGGAAGGAGAGCTGCTCCTGCTTGTATCCTATGCAGTTTTCTGGATTGTATGCATGACAGCTTTGCTTGTGCTCAGGGTTTATAAGACCTCTTAGGAATCATTTCTCAGCATCAATAATTATGCAGAATTTTATGTTTCTCAAGAAAATTTTACCTTCATTGTTTGGCTCTCATCTTGAAATCAAATAAGCTCAGAACAAGTCTGAGCAAATCAGAAGCCATCTCATTCCTTTAATTCTTTCCTAATTTTCTAGACCCTGTACCCTCTTTTTATCAAACTCCGGCATCATCTCCCATTTACAGAACAAGATCCTGTGGTAAACCCTCGTACAAGCAGGCACTAGAAGGGAAGTCAGGTGCGGGAAAAGCTCGTAAGGTGCAGATCCTTGCTTAACCAACGAAAATGCTGTGTTAGGATGTGAAAAAAAATTGTATGGCAGCCTCTTGCCATATTCATTTTTACATGATAAGCACAATGGATTTCTTTGTTTTTCAGTTTAGGTGATGCTCTGCATTAGCTGTGTGTCTCCTCTCCTAGATAGGAGTGCCCTTGCTCTCAGCCAGTGTCACTTGCTCCTCAAACCAAGTTGGCATGGCGATCAGTAGCACCAAGTCTTACTTCACTGACACTCAGGATGGGGCTGACGGTTGCCTCAGAGTGTCTTGTTTGTTTGTGTCTGTCAGTGATATAATATGCTCTGCAGATTTATTCTGATCAAGGACATAGATAACAGGGTATATTTGATCATTGATTTTCCTTTTTTCTCTGGCTGGTTCTTAAATTATTTGACTGTGAAGATGTAGAATTCTGACCCCTAGGAATTTGGAGACATAATACACAGATATGAACTTGGACTTCCTGGGAATGTTTATCAAGGCCTCTGACTGACTACCCTAATCATTCTGTAGCCCACTTCAAATAAGAAAGGGAAAGAGATTTTTTTTTTTAAATGACTAACTTAATGGCTTGAGCTGTGCTCAGTAAGGTTCAAACAGAAAAATACTATTATTTATTCCTACTCATTCTTTAAAACTGCTCTGTGAATGACTCTTTTCTCTTCCCTTGAATAAAATGTTAGGCAGGTATCATAAATTTTCTCATCATTCTTGGATAATAAAATGTCCTCCAAACATTTTCAGCCCAAGAATACTCTTATTGCCCAGGGTAATTATCAAAATGCAAAACATGTTAGTTACAAGTCACATCTTTTTTATCCCTCTCCCTAATTTACTCTAGGAAGGCTGCAATGGGGTAAGTGATTGATTACAAGAGGCTTCTGCTCTACTTTTCCATCATGTGTTTGTATTGCTTCTCCCCTGGCTTACTGTGGTTTCTGACCTCTCTAGGGTTGGTGTGAAGAGGAGAGAAGAATAAAAGAAAGGACGTGTGGCCACTTATAGGGCCACTGCAGCCATGTTTAGGTGTCACTCCCTGGCAGATACTTAAAGTTCAGTCTTTTGCAGAAAAATGCATGTTATGTTTTCTTAGTGACTCCCCCAAGGAATATTCAAGAGACATGCTTGTGGTATGGGCTGAGCGGTTCTGAGCGGTACAACTTCCAAGATAGAACACAGCAATGTTATTCCTGTTTGTACTTCACTATGTGATGTCTGCCTCACAAAGGCTCTCTCTGTTGAAGCCTTATACCCTCCCCAGGTAGGGTTCTGGGGTGAAGTCTTTTATGAGATGACTTTCAGTGTAGGTTCTTGCCCTTGTCAGTGGAGGAAGAGCAGTGTGCTCCCAATGCATCTCTTTCTCTTGAATTGGTTGTCTCAGGCAAATGGTCCCTGTTTCCCAGGCTTGAGTCAGACTGTAATCATTTCTAGCTTCAGACTCTGAGGGACACATAACAAGCTCTCCAAGTGGTGCTTTTAACACCTTTTATTTAACCTGAGGAAGAAAACAATTGTCTGCATATTTTTAGGGGAAGCATACATTATTTAATCGTAGGCCACAAATGTTTAGGTTCTTTAGATAGATCACGGGCTGAGGGTGGCTAAGTCAGTTTTAGGCAGCTCCTTTTTTTTTTCGGTTGGCAGGCCTCTCACTGTTGTGGCCTCTCCCGTTGCGGAGCACAGGCTCCGGACGCGCAGGCTCAGCGGCCATGGCTCACGGGCCCAGCCTCTCCACGGCATGTGGGATCTTCCCGGACCGGGGCGCGAACCCGTGTCCCCCACATCGGCAGGCAGACTCTCAACCACTGCGCCACCAGGGAAGCCCTAGGCAGTTCCTTTTACAAGTCCTGTGTCAGTGGTCTAGCAGGTCGAGTGGACTCGTTAAGGGAATGTGAGGTCAACTTGGCATCCGTTGTATTCTGCTCAACCTTTGAGTTTTCAGCTGAAACTGATCAAGGTCTCATTTTAACAAGAAGTCATATATTATCACTATACATAAGGAGCAAATATGGAAAAGAATTTAATAGTATCAGTGGGAGGAAATAAAAAATGAGACTTTAGATAATGCAATAAAAAATGCAACTACAGGAAAGAGATCACAGGAAGATGGCCTGAGTAACCAAAAAAAAAAAAATCTTTAGCATAAAGGCAAAAGTACAGTTGGTTATGTCAAACTCATTGTTATTAATTATTTACAAAGTATAGGAGAGAGTAGGAATAAAATTATTCAATTTTAATATTTTAATATTTCAATTATATTTTTAATGTTTTGAAACCCTAAAGCAAAGCTGAAATATAATTTAAAACATTCTTTAAAAAGTTAAAGATGATTATGGTATAAATGAAGATTTCTTCAAAAATATAGAGACTAGCATGTTTCAAAGAGAAACTGACAAAGCATCTTGGGATGTCTTCTAATGCCTAAATGCAGTTGGATGTGACTTCAGTCTGATTACAGTGGAGCATAAACAAGAATGATGTTGTGGTTTCCTAACTTGCAATTTGCAATATTCTTGAAAAATTGTTTTGGTAAACATGTTATTTTCAGTGACTCTGAAATATTATGAACCATTATTATCAACATGTTTATTAGCACCTTTCATCAACTAAGATTTGAACACATTTTTTAAAAATGAAATTATCTACATTATAGGTAATTTTTGGTTGTCTGAATACAAATATCAAGGCTTACTTGGATCAGCAATCTGCTACAATAAATGGAGAGCAGAGGAGAAACTATATTGATAAGTAAGAAGTAATGATATAGCTTCACGTTGAAAGATTAAGCAAATGGAAATATCCCATTGCCATGTATTTATTTTTTATTTTATTTTTTTTTGTGCGGTACGCGGGCCTCTCACTGTTGTGGCCTCTCCTGTTGCAGAGCACAGGCTCCGGCCACGCAGGCTCAGCGGCCACGGCTCTCGGGCCCAGCCGCTGGGCAGGCGGACTCTCAACCACTGCGCCACCAGGGAAGCCCCACGTATTTATTTTTTGATATCAGTAAGTCTAATCATGTTCTTTAATTGAAAATACAGACTAATTTTCACCAATTCTTTGAATTTTCCTACGTGCTTAGAGTCAATGGTAATCAATCTCAAGGGGTGATGATCACCGAAATGCACGGCTCAAGCAAGACAGCTATTCCAACAACTGAAATTTGCAGCAAACAGAAGCTATTGTACAATTTAAAGCACGTCACACTGGTGTTACTTTGTTTTGGAAATCGTGGGTGAGATTTTTGTTAAAAATGGAGTTGAAGCTGAGGGTAGGTGTTTTTAAAAGTGCATAGTCTGCTTAAGTAATCTGGATATTAAAGTATCAAGATGTCAAATACTGTAAAATATAATTATTGGAAAATTACTATGGAAAACTTAGAGGAATGGCAAAAAAAATACAGAAGACAGTTGACATTCAAATAGCTATTTTCATAATTGAAGAGGTGGATGCTGTAAAGTTATAAGCATAATATAAATGTTGAGAAATTCAAATGAAGAGTTATAAATAGAAAGGTCGTAAACACCCAGAAATACAAGCTGGATTTGGAGGTGGGGAGTAGAAGCCAATATGGGCACTCAAGAAAATGCCCAGTCGGTCTAAACTCATTTTTTTTTTCTGTAAGGTTACTACTCTTACAGATGTGGAAATTACTGCAGGTAATTTTTGTCTATATTTTACTAAGCCATTTGCCACAGGCCTATACAATATTCTTGAAGACCAGTTGGAAAAAGATAATTTAGAGTTTCTGTATTTTCAAAAGTAGCTGGCATATTGTGTTTATCAATTTCTAGATAGCTGGAGAGGTGACTAATGGTGTTATTTGGGAATTGCAGTGTATCTGTCCTGTTGTTTTAACAATTCATACAAATGCATGGATTGCACAGAAACAGAAGTTCAAAGAATTGAATTTGTTGAAAAAGTGAGAAATACCAATTTTTGGACTATTTTGAACAATGGTCAGACACAACTCGAAGCAACTTAATAATTTCCCTTGTATTGGAAAGCAATAATCAAAATCGAAATGCAGATGAGGAATCTCAAAACTGTAGATGATTTTTCTTTAATTTTGACCTGAAATTCCGAAGTTGATAAAGTAGATGTTGCAGTACGTAAAATGAAAGTCAGAGCCACGCATAGATTATTTTAGAGTCCATTTTAAAATGTACTTTTAACAAAACTTTTTTGAGTATACATAATTTATAATGTTCTGCACTCTGTTTTAGGATAAGACATAAGTTATAGGGAACTCAGAAGATTTTAAATGAGGAATTAAGTTATTAAAAACAATTTAAATTATTTTTAAAAAGATAATAAAGGTCTTTTATATTTGTAGATTTCTCTTACAACATTCAGAATACTTAAAGGAGAATAAATAAAAGTAAGAATATGTGGATCATTTTGATATTTAAAGGAGACTATGAAAAGAAAAACATAATCTTGTGGGTTGAAAATATTATCAGAAATGCTAAGGTGCTGATACTGCAACATTCATTTCACCAATATATGTTCTCTTTCTTTTATCATAATGAAGCTATCTAACTACATGCAGGGGATGTTATAAAGATTAATTACTTCATTTTTGCAAGAGTTCATAAAGTTTAATAATCTTAAACGAAAGGAGAAATGAAACATTGAGGTAGGAGCTATTAAACATTGTTACAAACCCAGCATTTCACTTGCAACATCTATTAACGAACAGTCAGAAAACGTGTTAAAATTTTATTAAAAGTTTAAAGAAACTACTGTATATGTCTGTATGTAAAAGGTTTATGAAGGTTTTAATCAAACCTTGACAAATTCCACTTTTTTAACATTTACTTTCCTTCTTATTCCTAACAATGTACTCTCCATTTTCTCTGGCTCTGTGGCCCTTTTTCATTCTCTCTCCTTCATTGGTTTCTCCTTAAAAGATGGTATTTCTCGGACTTCCCTGGTGGCGCAGTGGTTGAGGGTCCGCCTGCCGATGCAGGGGATGTGGGTTCGTGCCCCGGTCCGAGAGCATCCCACATGCCGCGGAGCGGCTGGGCCCGTGAGCCATGGCGGCTGAGCCTGCGCGTCCGCAGCCTGTGCTCCGCGACGGGAGAGGCCAAAACAGTGAGAGGCCCGCGTACCGCAAAAAAAAAACAAAAAAAAAGATGGTATTTCTCATTGTTCTAGCATTTTTAGTTTATCTTAGAATGTACCATTCTTTAGGATATATCAGCTATCATCCTCATTTGACTGACTTCAAAATCTATATTATTAGGCCTTAAATATCTTTTTCATTCAGATACAGAATCTCAAATAAGTGAAGAGTTCCACACAGATTTACTCTGTGGGTACCTCAAAATCAACATATTCCAAATAAAACTCCTTATTTTACTTCTAGAACTTACCTTTTCTAAGGACTAAATCCATATATTCATTAGAGCACAAGGTCTGGAGCCATAATACTTGGGGTTGTATTACTCATTCTTCAATGACTACCTGTGTGATATTTGCAAGTGACTTATCTTCTCTGGGCTTCACTTCCCAATTCAATAAGTTACTTAAAACAAAACCACAACAAAAATCCTTTATTTCTGTATTACTTATTAGCCGAGACAATGACAATCTCCAACATGTCTCATGCTATTATCGTGTTATTACATCTGGAATTCTCTTCCTACTCTTCATTCTGCTGGTAAACCCTGGTTATCCTTTAAACCAAGGAATCAATTAACTTTGTAAAGCCTTTCTTTACCTTTTATCCTCCACCTCTGTCAGACCAAATTTAATACTTCTTGTATTACTGCTACTTAAAAAATATGTACATATATATGTATGTGTGTGTATATATATATGTTAATGCACAGTTTATTCATCTACTTACTACTACATTTGATGATATGTTCTAGGAAGACATGGGCCAAAACTTACTTATCATTGAATGTGCAGAATAGTGTCTTAGTACATGTGTTTAGGAAATATTTGTTAAATTTCCGTAATATTTAAACTCTCCACAGTGCTATTTGTGACTTCTCATAATACCACTTTAACAGATCATTCCAGTTTTATCTTCCATTATCTCCTCTTAACTGAGAAAAAAGAAAAGAAAACAAGAAGAAACAGTCTATTTGTTGTTTCTATGCTACATTTTTAGCATATTAACAAAAATTGTTACATGAGATACATAAATTGTTGCTCCTGTATTGGAACATTTGTCACAATCTGCCTGAACTGGAGTTGTTAATTTGGAGTAGACAGATAACAAATTGAGGCTTCAGAAGGACTAAAGATGTTTCATTCTTTGTGAAAAATGTTAGTTGAATTAATCTAGTATAAACTGATAAAAATGGCTTTTCGTCTGAGGTTTATAGCATTTCATTTCCTATAAATAAGCACTCAAAGCTAAGGGCAGTTCCACGTTAGAAATGTGTGTGTGTGTGTGTGTGTGTGTGTGTGTGTGTGTGTGTGTGTGTGTGTGTGTGTGTGTGTGTGTGTGTGTGTGTGTGTGTGTGTGTGTGTGTGTGTGAGTGTGCATGCGTGTGCTTAAGTCCGTGCAAGCTTCCCCTATTGGGAACATAGGCAGGCCTTGAAATTGAGTCAGTTTACTGAATGATAATTGATATGCTCAACAGAAGACATATTTTTGAGGTACAGGTGCTTCCTCTGTATTCAGAGGGAGCCCTGGTATAACCTTGGTGAGATCTGAACTTCATGTATACAACTATAGAGTGTATTTTCTTTAGTGTGCTCAACTCTAAACGCGTGGTGATGTTTCCCTTATAGGCTTGTTTGAGTCATTAAACTGAATCATGCATGAAATACAATTGGCAAGGCTGAATTAAAATATTGAGCCTGAAGAGACAACCAAGTTTATTATCTTAGTTTCTTCCTCCCATCTACTAGCCTCTCAGTATATATGATTCAAGATTGTGCTTCAGAAATATTGCAAATAAGTCAATTTTTCAGCAAATATAACTGAATGGGTACTTTGTTCTAGGCCAAGAGATATCTCTGAGAAAATAGCTGTGAGCAGGAAAAAGTTTCTCTTGCAATGGATGCACTTGTCAACTGGAGGAAATAGGAACTGAACACATAAACACAGAAAATTCTATAATTACCCTTTGTAAAATGTTATAAAGGAATACACAGAGTGTTACGAGGCTCCGTAACAAGAGGCTTTGATACCTAATGAGAAGTGATATTTACAATGATGAATGTCATGGAGGAATTGATATTTAGGCTGTAACTGGAAAATTATTAAGAGTTGGCCATGTGAAGTGGGTGATATACTCCAAGCTGGAAAATCAGCATGTTTATGAACCTTTTGCAGTGCCACATAGAATAGCTAACAGAATTAAGTACAGTTCATCTCTATTCTACTGTTATATTTTAATGTGCATAATAGGACCAGTTCTCTACTATTTATGGAAGTGGTAAACATACAAAATAAGTAACAGCCCAGTACATGAAGGCCCTAGGATTTCTTTTCAATGTTCATATGATTTGCTAGAGTTCAGATAGGAGAATCTAAGAAACTTACTTGAGTAGCTAGCATATGATAGAAAGTTCCTGGTAAGAACTTGTCAGTAGAATAGAATATTTGACTCATGTTGATTTGAAATCTAGTGAATCACTTAACAGAGCTATATTAACAAGGATTCACTCATATAAGTTTTTCTGGACTGGGAATCAATTTCTCAGACTGATTTACTCATAACAACTTGCATATACCTATGAAAGCAATGATAACAATTGTGAAGTTGCAGATTCTGCCCTGATTGGCATAGATCTGTGCTTATTTTTCTACCCCAAGACATCTCAAAATGTAACTCACTAAGGTAACAAACAAGTACATATTGTGGGGAGAAAATGTAAAGAAAGAAGTTTTGAATCAGACATTTCTGGTTGAAATCATGTCTTCGTTTCTACGTATCATGGCAAATGATTTAATTCCTGTGGTTTCTTTTCCCTTTTATTTAAAATGAAGCTGATAATATCTCTGGTGGCTCCTACAACTAATACTGTAATGTCCTTTGACAAGTTAGTTGTTGTGAATATTAGGACCCATTCTCTTGGTGATCATAGTACTTCTGGGGTCCTGAAGTACTGAAGACAACATTGGTGGGGCAGAATTTTCTATTTTACTAGTTAAAATATGTTCTGTGTGGTCTGGAATCAGTTCAGTGCCAATAATAACACAACTAAAATAATTCACAAATCTATTATAAGCCAAAAATTTCCATTTCTTGTCCTAAATTTTTCTACCTCTAACATAAAATCATAATTACCAGTATCCATTCTCTGATTGGGTAAGAGAAAGCTGAAATGGGCAATATGTTTACCTACATCCTTTCCCTTTGTCCTGGCAGGTATTCTCTTACAGTATCCGAAAAATAAAAACAAAAAAACAATAATAATGTCCTTGATATTTGTCATATTTGTTATTTAAAACTTAAGAATCAAGAATAGTTTAGATATCTTCATTTATTTTATTCCCCGTGTCCAGTATTAAATAAGTGATTAAGCCAAGACCCCAAGGGAAAGTGAAAACCAGTGGTTGTTATCACTGAATCTTCTCAATAAAGAAATGCAATGAGAAGTATAAAATTACTTACTGTGGAATGGGATGGAACTGAAGCATGGCCTAAATCCTGAAGACCTATGACTTCCAATCCAAGAATTTAAATTAGAAGTGCAGATTACTTTTTCAGTTCAAATGAAAGAATTCTAATACAAGTAACCTGAGCATTTGGACTTAGTTTTCTCATCTGCAACATGTGATTTACCATGTATATCTATATATCTATATACCCATATATCTACATTGATATTTATATCTGTATCTATATCTATACCTGTATCATCTCTGTATACCTACTAGGGTTTGTGAGTGTGTTTGTGTGTGTGTGTGTGTGAAGACCCGGAAATAGAATAATGGATATAAGCATATATACTAGAACACAATGAAGCTTTTCTATTTGTTATTTTCAGCTTTTCTTTATTAAAATGTCCTGAAATATAAATATATTTTCTGGCATTTGTTCAGTTATCATCTTGAACTTCAACTGCCTTGCAGTTCTACTGCCTTTCTTTATTTTAGGTCATTCATAATTGAGCTAATACACAGGTAATATTATCAAATCAGACTCATTTGGATCAGAGATTTCACCCAATATCAGGCTTTAATAATTACTGTCAAGTATAAGAGAAATCAAAAAGCTCAAAGCAGAGAGTTCTGGGACATCAGGGGTAACTCCTCAGAGCCTGTCTTTCTGCATTGGATTTGCACTTCTATTCCAGAATAATAGATGTAACCCATAGGTAAGGCTTATACTGTCATCGCCCACTGTAGGAACATTTACATTTTGAACCATCTCCATTTTTAGCCACAGAATCATACAGACTTCCAGGGAACACGTACTTCATAGGTCCTGAGTACGGTTTACTACAGGGGATTCTTAGGGATATATCTTGATAAGGGCAATTCAGAGACAAAGTCTCTTCCTCCTAGAAAATAGCATTGGTCTATTTTCCCAGGTCCAGTTGACAGAAAGATTATACTAAGTTATCTGCTTATCTTGGGGGCTTCATTCCTATAAAAGTAGTGACTGAGTCCCAGACCAGAAGCTTTAACTTCTTCCTGCCAGGAGTTAATATCATTTTTTCATTCTTCTATTTTTTATTTTCCTCTGAATTTTGTGTAAATTTACTATGACTGTTACGCAGCTCAATGTTTCAGTTTATCACAATGCTATATCTGCTTCTGGTATAAGTTAACTATTGCTATTTTCGTTTTCTCTTAATTTTTTTTCAGGTATCTTTCACTTCATTTCTGTTAATGAATCATCTTTTTTTCCCCCCATTTTCTTGAAAAGAGTCTTACATAGTTTATATTAAATTTCCTAGAACTTATAAGACAGGAATCATTCTTCCTTATTTTTCTAGCCTTCTCTTTCTTTCTTTTTTTTTTTTTTGCGGTACGTGGGCCTCTCACTGTTGTGGCCTCTCCCGTTGCGGAGCACAGGCTCTGGACGTGCAGGCTCAGCGGCCATGGCTCACAGGCCCAGCCGCTCTGCGGCATGTGGGATCTTCCCGGACCGGGGCACGAACCCGTGTCCCCCGCATCGGCAGGCAGACTCTCAACCACTGTGCCACCAGGGAAGCACGCCTTCTCTTTCTTGAATACATCTTCTCCCAAGCAAATATTTTGTTGTCTTCCATATTGCATTATTGCCTTTTAATTTTTTTCAGAATTTTTACACAGACTTCATAATATTTTATTTTCTTGTTAATCATATTTTAAATTTTATTTCTTTCACGTTGTATGACACAAATAGTTTTAAAAGGCAAATAGTGCTAAGTATAAGAAAATTCACTAGTATCCCCCTGTGCGCAGTTCCATCCAAAAATATAAAAACTTCACTGATTTTGATACTTATCTTCCAATTTTTAAATTATATATTTATCTAAACATATTTTTGCTATCTATTTTTCATTTTATACTTATTTCTATTTAAATATTCTTCCATGTATCATTATTTCTGTTTATTGATTTAATTATTATGTCTGATATCGTATCTCTTTTAGGGAGACCTTTCTTAAATAGATTGTATAGCCTGAATGTCTAAACGCACGCCTATCATATTTTCTACCTGAATTTGAAAGCTTTTATGTGTCTTTTGAGCTCAAAGTGAATTTTCTTCTGCTTCTCAAGTTTTAGTACCCCATCAACACCTTTATTGTGATGTTCTAAAATGTCTCTGGTTTATGGTAAATAAATGTTTCTAGAGTGGCAGTTACTGAGATTCTGCAGGCTAGCCCTCTTCTTAGGCATCTACTCCGGGAGAATATTTACTAAGCTGGAGTTGCTTATTGCAGTTTCTGACTGTCAGATGAAGCCCAGACGTGCAGGTTCCTTGTCACAGTGCCTTTCCAGTCTTGGTTGTCTGTCACTCTGGGAAGAAGGCATTCTTCACTGACTTCCTCTACCTAGTGGAGGCTAACTCAGTGAGGAAGTTCTTCAACTCCATCCATGTTTCTTGTGACTGTAGCTCCACCTTCTAGGATGTAAAAAGTGCTAATTGCTTTACTTGCATTATTTTACTTGTTCCACCCAACGTATCCATAAGGTGGACACTTTTCTAGTGATTCTAATTTATAGATAAGAAAACTGAGTTTAAAAAGTTAAACTGCCGGGCTTCCCTGGTGGCACGGTGGTTGAGAGTCCGCCTGCCGATGCAGGGGACACGGGTTCGTGCCCCGGTCCGGGAGGATCCCACATGCCGCGGAGCGGCTGGGCCCGTGAGCCATGGCCGCTGAGCCTGCGCGTCTGGAGCCTGTGCTGCTCAGCGGGAGAGGCCACAACAGTGAGAGGCCCGCGTACAGCAAAAAAAAAAAAAAAAAAAAAAAAAGTTAAACTGCCAAATTCACTCTGTTTGTACTTAAGCTTGCACTTAAGTCTCAGATTGCCTCATTACAGTGTTCTGAAGTAGTAGGTGTTCTCATAGTTTGGTTGTAGGGTTGTATACCTGACTCTGTGTGCTAGGATATGGGGAGGGGTCAGTTTCTGTGACTTAGATGTTTATTTATCATCCACTCTGACAAAACCGTGCCCTGCAGGTTTTCTGCTTATTGTAGTCACTTTCTTAATGAAAAAAACTTCACAACAACACTTGCTGTTGCTGCTTCTTTTCTTACATACCCCAGGCTATATTCACACTTCCAAATGAGGACTCAGAATATGATTTTATTAAGGTGCTCTAGCCTTATTTCCCAGACATTCTTTCACTGGAGTGAAAAATGAGAGTTCATCCCTTGTCTCTTCTGATCTGGTCCTTTATGCATTCCAAATAATTAATTAATTTTTCTATTGTATAGATGTGAATATTCCTAGTTCTCTATGTTAATGAAAATTTGTTCCTGTTTATATGCATAGTTGATCATTTCATGGCTATCTTCCAATGATAGAGGTAGAAACCAGTTTTCATACCACTCTTTTAATCCATTGACTACCTGGTGCTTGTTTCATTAGAAATGGTTGAAATGGGGCAAAAGGGCAGATAGATTTCTCTGATTTTCGCCACTTTATTTACCTCTTTTTCTCATAATTTTCAAACACACATACTCTAGTACACCAACAGGTGTACTTTTTTCCTATGATGGTAAATATGACTCAGTGCTTTTGTCATTTGTCACTACCATTCCCCTAATTTTTAATATTCCCCTTTAAAGATTTTAAAATTAGGATGAAATTATCCTGATTCATCCACACCATCCAGCTTACGTCATGTATACTTTATAAAGCCTTCAGTAGTTACTCTTATTTACACAGACCTTTTCTTTCTGATAGTAATTGCCATTTTAATTTTTTGTCACTCTCTATGTGTTAATATGAACTTCAAAACAATTTACATTTAATTGTGCTTTAATTATTTTGTGTTTGTCAGTTGAGTCTCTCTATATTATATGGTCACTAAGAAGGAACCACACCTCTCACAGTCTGTCTCTATCTGACATGGTTTAGCCCAGTATTCTTCCTCCCTGACTGCCCATTAGAATCATCTTTTGGGAAGGAGGAGGGCTTGGGAGTGCAGGGTTAAAATCACCTGTACCTGGGCCCCACCCAAGATCCGTTAAATTAAAATCAGGCATAGAAATTGTGTTTCATTCCCAACTGATTCTAATGTGTAGCCAAGTTTGAGAACCCCTGCCCTAGCATTATGTTGGGAATTTGACAGTTTTTATTACACATGTGATTAAGCATCCATTAAAGAACATCAGAGAACATCCAGGGAAGTTTCCAAGGAAGTTTCCAAGGAAGAAAGTTTTAGAATTCAGCATGGATAAGTGAGGCATAAATTGTGAATTGTAAAGGGTAGCTGATTGAAGCAGAAGTAATGATTTAGAGATAATTGATAGAAGAGGTGTAATAATGGAGACATTCAATTTTTTCCAGTAAAAGAACTAAAATTGAATCGGATTTTGTAAGCATACGTGCAGGTACCAAACCATAGATGCAAAAGATAATTCAGACTCTTTCAATTCGGACTCATCTGAGAAAGGAAAAGGGCAGTAGAGCAAGTTGAAGAGTAAAAGATTGAAGTGGCAGAGTACAGAAAAAGGTCTTTGATAATGGTTGTATGAAAATAATAAAATAAATTGAAAGTTGTAAAATGGAGAATCTATCTAAGCTAGCTGCAGGAACCTTCCCCTCCTCAGAAGATGAAGGGTTCAGGGTGTTGGAGGGAGTTAAATGGAGCTTAAATAATTGTAGCTGAAGGAACAATTCTATCCTGATCTTACTGTCTCTGAAGAGTTGACAGGTGCAACTATTGGTAAGCAATAAGATAAAGAATTTAAAAAGCACCCTTGCCCAAGTGTATGAGGAAATCAAGAAGGAGACTTGCTCTGGCTTCAGGCATTTAGGGTACCAGGCTGCAAGTGAAAGATTAATTTGAGATCCCACCAGAAAGAAGCAACAGGACTTTTTATGTCCTCCTGTATTGTTCAGGTCTAGTTCAGGGCTGCTCACAGATGGAGAAAAATAGAAGTTCATGTGTGTTTAAAGTTACTGTGCTTTCTGGCATGCAAGTCAGGGCACAGCATATGTGAAGGGGCTGCGATACAGCTGAAGGCAAACTTGAGTAAGAAAAATCCTTGGGGGCTTCCCTGGTGGCGCAGTGGTTGAGAGTCCGCCTGCCGATGCAGGGGACATGGGTTCGTGCCCTGGTCCGGGAGGATCCCACATGCCGCGGAGCGGCTGGGCCCGTGAGCCATGGCCGCTGAGCCTGCGCGTCCGGAGCCTGTGCTCCACAACGGGAGAGGCCACAACAGTGAGAGGCCCGCGTACCGCAAAAAAAAAAAAAAAAAAAAGAAAAGAAAACTCCTTGGGAAACAATATGGATGAACAAGTAATACGTTATCATTTCCCTCAACACAGACGATTTTGTTTCACAGTCATGGCTTATTTGTAGATCTGTAGATGAGCAAGTGTGATTCAATGTGTTTAGTGATACTCTGAGTTTGTACAGATAAGAAAAGAAGGGTTAAGCTATCAGAGATTGATAATACATGCTACTATAACGTACATCTGAATAAATATTTATATGTGTTCGTTTGCCACCCATACAAACCTTAAGAAATTTTAGGTAAAGTTTTAAAGTCTCATTACAGTCATTGAGAAAACTATCATTCTCCTTTTATATGTGAAGACCCCTGAGTACACTGACTTCAGGAAAACAGGTGACCTAAGGCTGCTTAAAAGAATCTTATAACCATCTCTAGTTTTTAGACCATTTTTGTGCCATAAAATAGAGCTATGAATTAGTAAATTCCTATAGTTTTCCCAAGCACCCTTGTTTGAAACATTTTAATAAAACTGAAATAGGAGTTGCCTAGTCCTTTGGTAACTTAGTCATTATTCTTTTGCTTCAGTGACACAGTAGTTGCCAAGTTTTAAAACTCTGATAGAGAAAAAGCTAATATAGGTATTAAAAGCTAATAACACATGTACACGTATATGCTTGCTTTTTACTTTTACTGTTACTGGACAGCAATCCATTTTTGGCAGAATAAAAAGATTTTTTCCCCCATCAATGTAATCTGTTCTCTATATTCATTTTCTACATTCTGCAACATACTGATTGTCTCCACAATATAGCCTTAACTAAAGAACAAAACTTAGGGAAGGAAAAAGGCATAAAAATATCTACACATCTGCTTTCAGCCCCTCCATTATTACCAAGAATGTTCTAAATCACCTTGTGTCTGATGACATTAAGTCAGGGAGAACAGGCAAAGGAGGCTCCGTGTCAGCACACTGATAATGCAGCCACTGTACTGTCTTGTCGGTTTATACTCTGTCACTTCCCATTTAAAGGGCACTAAATAGAGCAAGTTTTATCTAGGACAAGTTTGTAAAAGTTAATTCCACTTTTCGTTTTCTTGTCTGCAACAGCAATTAGTTTATAATAACAATTGCAATATCATAAGTGTCTGACTTTTTTTTTTTGGGTTGAATTGACTTCATTGTGTTTACTCTTTTCTAACGCCATTTTAAGCCTTTTAGAAAATACAGTAAAAAACTGGGATGATTCAAAAAATCTCTCAACCTAAGGTTTTTAGACTTTAGATTCCCAGTACAGTTTAAATATACTGGATATATTTTTATTTCTTAAGCTTAGGAGAGTTTACTAATGTTTTCTGAAACGTTTATGTTTTCAGACTTCAAAAGTAATGCATGTTTGTTGTAGAGAATTTAGACAATACAGAAAATATACAGAAAAAAATAGAGTACCCCAAAGCCAAGCATCCCCAAATAATCACTGCTAATTGTTTCAAGTATATCTTTCCATTACTCTGTGTGTGTGTGCATGCATCTCCCTGTGTGTGTGTGTGTGTGTGTTTGTGTGTGAATAATGGTCCAGCCAGGAGAGAGAGAACACAGTAATCTGAACAGGGCAGGCTTCCTATAAAGACTAATTAACTGGGCTTCCCTGGTGGCGCAGTGGTTGAGAGTCTGCCAGCCAATGCAGGGGACGTGGGTTTGTGCCCCAGTCTGGGAAGATCCCACATGCCGCGGAGCGCCTGGGCCCGTAAGCCATGGCCGCTGAGCGTGTGCGTCCAGAGCCTGTGCTCCGCAACGGGAGAGGCCACAACAGTGAGAGGCCTGTGTACAGCAAAAAAAAAAAAAAAAAAGACTAATTAACTATTTACAGGAGAGTAGCTACTAAGAGGGAATAAAAGAGAACTCTGAAGAAGAGCCTAGAGCTGAGGGAGAGTAAAGAAGGAAGGCATAAACTTGAAAGTGGGCCCCCTTTTCTAAAGATGGGATTCAGACTCCATTGGAAAAGGCAGGGCTGCAGTCTACTAGATGGTGAAGAAGTTTGTTGGGTTACCCTGGAATGGAGCTGGTCTCCAGATGATGGACCAAGACTAGGGTACTACTGGGCGGTGAGCATCATTAAATGGCCTCTGGATTTCTGGCTACTGAGTGTCATAGGAGAAAACTGAGAAAAACACACTGAAATCAGCAAGAGAAACTCCTTTCATCCTGCAGTGTCCCTCCAGCACCTCTACTGACAATGGAAAGATATTTATAACACCAGCTCCACTTTGACGAGTAGGGCAATGATGGGTAGCTCTGGAGCTGAGAGACAGTACATTGTGATAACTGACATAGTATGTAACCTTGTCTTTGTTAAAATATTATACTACATATTCTTTCCTAAAATTTGCCTTTTCTCACTTACCAATTTATATCAAAATATTTGCTATCTTTCTTTTATGACAGAATTTTAAAGCCTACATAGAATTTCATAACAAGAACATTCTATGGAAATTTTGTGCATGCTGTGTCTGTAATATAGACAGGGCATGCCTTAGTAGTTCATTTAAGTCACCTCTGTGGAGAAACACTGTCTTGTTTTCCCTTTTCTTTGTTGCTTTGGCAATTTCAGTTGGTCCTGTCTGATGGCCTTTTTGCCATTGCTAATCAAAATTGTCCTCATATTTTCCCTTGCACTTCTGGGAAAGGAATTCATTCACTAAAAATTCTTAATTCTGAGGAAAATAAATGCTAGTGGGAGATGTTTTCTTGTATTTTAGATCACAAAGTCACAAACATCTCTACAGCACTCTATTTCCATACCTAACAGAAATTACAGTTGACCCTTGAACAGCATGGGTTGGAACTGTGTGGGTCCACTTATACACAGAATTTTTTCAATAAATACCACTACAGCACTACACTATACATGGTTGATTGAGTCTGTGGATTTGGAACCATGGATACTGAGGGCTGACTGTAAGGTTATACATGGAGTTTTCACTGCATGGGGGTCGGCGCCCCTAACCCCTGTCTTGTTCAAGGGTCAGCTGTATAACCTTCCTATGATAATAGGATCCTATACCATGCACATTAGTTGAGATAGGAATTGTTGAAAGCTTGAACTGGAAATATTCCAAGGGGGTGCTCACTTTCCAGTAGACCCCTACTGAGGTCTTTGGCTTGTGACTTGTTACTACAAGGTATGTAAAAAGACTAGTGTGTGTGTGCATGTGTGTATGTGTGTGTGTGTATGTGTATCTTAAAATAGTGTATAATATATATGTATTAAAAAGGAAATAAATGTACTGAATGAGTTTGCCACTTTCTAAGAACTGATTAATAACACGTGAGAAGTATCTTCAAGGTATCAAGTTAAACGTAAAATTCTTTCACATGATGTACAGGATTTATATTTAATTAAGCATTGTGAAAGAAGTTAAATGGTAGCCATGATAAATATACTTTTGACTATTTCAATGAAGCAATCTTATACATAAGGATCAGTTTCAAAAGAAGCAAAAGCATAGATGATCTGGCTTAGTTAGTAGGGGGTTACATGGCTATCTGTATCTAATATAATTAAATAAGAATTAATATTAAAGTGGCGGGGGTGGTGGTGTGATGAATTGGGAGATTGGGATTGACATATATACACTAATATGTATAAAATGGATAACTAATAAGAACCTGCTGTATAAAAAAATAAAATAAAATTCAAAAAAAAGAATATTAAAATTATGATCATACATAAGACAAGTTTATAAATCTTAGTTTATGACAAGCTTTATGATCAAATATAAAGAAAAAACAATACTAAAGAGTATGAATAGAAGAAAAATTATGGTGCCTATTACAACCATTACCATTTAATTAAAGATGAAAGGCATATAAAGAGAGTTTGTGATTGTATAGACAGGTTTACTATACAAACAAAGATGTATAAACTTATCCATTTTTCCTTCTTTCATCAAGGAGGGCTCCTGAATTTTCAAGATTTTGGAAAATTTCGCTCAGTTCCTCCAAATCTATGATTGATGGAAGTTCACTTCTTTTCTCCAACAGGACCACACTGATCCAATTTACCATCATCTCTCCTCAAAGTTTAGCAGTAGCTTTCTAATGAATTTCCTTGCAGTAACTCTAACTTCCCTCCCACATATCACCAGCACATCAGTTTGAAGGACAGCAACAGAGCTAAATGAATCATAATCCTACCACACAATGCAGTGATTGTGCTCCTAAGTATTTATTCAAATGATTTGAAAAGCATCTCCTCCCCAAAACCTATACATGAAAGTTTGTGGCTCCTTTATCATCATCAAAAACTGGAAGCACCCAAGATGTCCTTTAAAAGATGAATGAAAAAATAAATTGTGGTAGATCCATACATTGGAATATCATCATTCAGTGATAAAGATAAATGGCTATCAAGACACACAAAGACACGGATGCAACTTAAATGCAGATTGCTAAGTAAAAGAAGTCAATCTGAAAGAGCTACAGATTGTATAATTCTAGTTATATGAAATGTAGGAAAGGCAAAATTGTAGAGAGAGTAAAAAGATCAGTAGTCATCAGGAGTTTTCAGGAAGAGGAGTGTTAAACAGATTGAGCACAATGGGTATTCTAGGGTGGCAAAAATATTTTGTATAATGATGTAATGGTGAATATATGACAATATTAATTTGTGAAAACCATAGAACTCTACAGAAGAAAGATTGAACCTTAATGTGTGCAAATTTAAAAAATAATTTGGAGGTCAAGGAATCCCAGGATGGGATGCAGAGTGTGATAAAATGATCTAGATGTACTAAAAATGTATAAAATTGCCTCACTGAGGGGATGGGAGAAAATGATGCTGACCTAAGTAACTTTGGAAATGAGAGGAGTCTGTAAGGATTAGGGCAAAAGAAACTGTACATAAGTTCTCTACTCTAGTTCATAAAATTGTTTCCCATGGGAATGTGGGTTAACATTATGAATACTGCTCGAAATTCATACTGCAGTTGAAAAATTAAGTAAATGTGTGACAGATGGTAGAAGCCAGGTTTTTCACTGTTGAGATAAGACATTACAAAAAAGCATAGGGAGAGCTTAGAATGATCCATGTGGTAATGGATTAGAGTTGGAGACATCACCATGAACTCAGGATTAGCTTAATATAAATACACCTGGTTACATATAGAAATATTTATAGGTGTGTGTATATATAAGGGTTGGTATATATTTGCTTACTCTGTCAGCTAAGAGGGCTTAGAAACAACAACATTCCAGTAACAACGAGTGCATTTAGCACACAGATTCTGGTTACTAATACCATTCTGCAATAACATCTCTCTTTGGAGTGACGGATGATTCTAGTCCCGGGGCTGTGACTATATCAATATTATGAGCCTGGTGCATCTTTGAGTGTTAGAAAGTGAGGAAGTGTGAGAGGAAGGGAGGGGGGGATGAAGGAAGGAAGGAAGGGATGGAGGGAGGGAAAGGAAAGAAGGAAAGAAAAAGAAAACACAATGATGGGGGTACGTCAAAGGAAGGGACAAAAGAAGCTAACTAAAAGATTTCCTAATGGCTAAAGCTGAAACAACTTGAACAAAAAAATAAAAAACTAGGATTGGAATATAACCCAAAGTATAAACTAAATATCCATATTACATCCTAATATAAATGATAACATATATAAATAAATAGGGGAGAAAGGACAAATCTCCTGTGCAGAAGTCCAGACATTTTATGTAGATACTCCACCGCCAGAAAGTGAAACATAACCCCCCATACTTTAAGTTTGGGTTGCACATAATGATTACCTTCTAATGAGTACAAAATGGAAAAGGGGAAAAGTAATTTTATAGTGAGGAAACCTCACAAACACTACCTCAGCCATGCGAAGAAGGTAACATCAATAGTGGTAGGTCAAGTTGATAGTATATACTTTCGATATGATGTGATGAAATGGCGTTTACCTCTATGGTCTTTCCCTAAAAACACATGGCCCGAGTCTAAGAGTGAGAACAAAAATCAAGCAAATCCCAATTGAGAGGCATTGTACAAAACACATGACCCGTTACCCACAAAATTTTCAGGATCACCAAAATCAAGGAACATCTGAGAATCTGTCACAGCCAAGGGGAACCTGAGGGAACAAGACAAGTAAAGGTAACGTGGTGTCCTGAATAGGTCCTAAATAGCAAGAGGACATTAGGTAAAAACTGAGGAAATACGAGTAAATTATTTACTTTCATTCATAATAATGTACCAATATCGGCTCATTACTTTTAGCATATGTACCATAAGAATATAAGATGTTAATAACAGGAGAAGCTTGGTATGGAGTTTTAGGGAACTCTTTATACTATATTCTCAATTTTTCTGTAAATCAATAACTATTCTAAAATAAAAATTTATTTAAAAAATAAGAAGAACAAGGGGTAAGGGGTATGTGAGGAGGCTGTGATTTTACATAGGATTGTCATGATATTGTTGCTCAATAAAGTGTGATTTGAGCACTTGGAAGAGGTGAGAGAGTTAGCCATGTGGCAATTGGGTTGAGGAGCATTCTAAGCAGAGGGAGCAGTAAGGGCAAAGGCTCTGAGGCTGAGCATTCGTATGTGTTAGAAGAACCCATGTAGCTAGTATAGAGTTACTAAGGGGAAAATAGCAGGAGAGATATCATGATTGGCCAGATTATACAGATCCATATAAAGATATAGATTATGTCGGGCCTTATAGGCCATTGAAAAGACATTGCTTTTTACAGGGATGGAAAGACAAATACCATATGCTAACACACACATATGGAATCTAAAAAACGGTACTGATGAAACTAGTGGCAGGGCAGGAATAAAGACACAGACCTACTAGAGCATGGACTTGAGGATATGGGGAGGGGGAAGGGTAAGCTGTGACAAAGCGAGAGAGAGGCATGGACATATATACACTACCAAACGTAAGGTAGATAGCTAGTGGGAAGCAGCCGCATAGCACAGGGAGATCAGCTCGGTGCTCTGACCACCTAGAGGGGTGGGATAGGGAGGGTGGGAGGGAGGGAGACGCAAGAGGGAAGAGAGAAGGGAACATATGTATATGTATAACTGATTCACTTTGTTATAAAGCAGAAACTAACACACCATTGTAAAGCAATTATACTCCAATAAAGATGTAAAAAATAATAATAAAGTAAAAATTTTTTAAAAAAGGAAATTAGATGTCATTGGAGGGATTTCGGCAGAGGATGGCGTGAACAAATACACTCTAGTTTTATAAAAGCATGTAGAGAGATACTTTGTATCAGTTCACTCCATCCTCTGCTCAAATCTACATCTTGATGGAAGTATTGTGGACACGATGGGAAGCATAGAAACCAGTTAGGTGATCATTGCTCTTATCCAGTTAAAAAATAATTGCCCCTGAGACCAGAGGTATAACATTGGGGGATATTGAGAAATGGTCCGATTCTGGACATATTTTGAAGATAGAGTCAAAACATTTACTGATGAATTGGATGTGGAATGTGAGAAAAAAGAGCAGTCAAAGATATATAGTAGGCTTTTGTCTAAATAATTGAAAGTCCACTATGGAAAAGGGATGGAGATTCCTCAAAAAGTTAGGAACAGTATGACCCAGCTAGTTCACTTCTGGCTGTTTACTTTAAGAACATGAAAACACTATTTCAAAGAGATATATTCACCCCTATGTTAATTGCAGCATTATTTACAATAGCCAAGATAAGGAAATAACCAAATGTCCACTGATGCATGAATGGAAAAAGAAGATGTGGTACACACACACACACACACACACACACACACACACACACACACACACACACACACACACACACACACACAGAGGAATACTACTAAGCCCTAAAAAGGAATGAAATCCTATCATTTGTAACATGGATAGACCTTCAGATATTATACTATGTCAGGTGTAGTAAAACAAATATCATGATTTCACTCACATGTGGAATCTAAAAAGAAATGAAATACAACGAAAACAAACTCATAGGTACTCATAGATACCAAAAACAGATCAGTGGTTACTAGAGGGGATGAGGGTTTTGGGAGGTGGGTAATATGGGTGAAGGGGGTCAACTGTATGGTGATGTATGGTAACTATAGTTGACTCGTGGTGGTGAGCACTCTTGAGTGTATACAGCTATTCAACTATAATGCTCTATACCCAAAATTTATTTTAAAAAAAAAAGAAAATGGAAAAAAAGATAGTGATGATCAATAAGTGAAATGCATGTCATCGTTATTATGGGGGGTTGCCTTGATTGATAATAATAAGCTTAAGGGTAAGATCATGTGAGTATGTGACTAAGGCCAAGATAATTCGAAGGTAAATTAAGGAAATGAGGAGCCTGGGAGTTATCTGGATCAAGGTAACCAAGTCACCAAGAATTAAGACTGAAGTAGTGTGGATAGAGTGACAGTGAGCTAGGAACAGACATCTTTGGAACACACAGGTTGAATAATTGGGATCTGAAAATGACTGTAAAAAATGAAGAGTAGTAAGTGACATACCCAATGGATGTGAGATTCAAAGCTGGGTGTTTTTAAAAGACAGATTGTAGAATCTTATAAAAACAGCAAAGAGGGTCAAAGGATCACTAGCACACCTCCCAGCCCAACAATCACATCAATGCCTTCTATCTCCCTAGAGCACTGTGGGGGAAACAATGTCCTCAGGAAGAAGCCAGGTACTTTTTTAGCACAAGAAAATAATAGAAACTTTCAAAGAGGTTGAGAAAGAATATTTTGCTGCTGACAGTCTTTGAATTCCATAGGGCATAGTTGAAGAATTTCTGAAATTGAGGAGAGGTATGATAAGGATATAAAATAGGAGATGCTCAGAGCTTTATGTTGATTCGGTTATCTGGGTGTCTGTGGTTTCTAAGGGTGAATGCATAATAGGAAAAAAGGGCGTAATGAGATTTTTTTCCAAGTAGGTTCAATGCTGAGAATAGTACTCAGACTGACAGTTGAGGGGTAGGAATTGTGGATGTCTAGCCTCCCTCTTCATTCCTGTTAATGGAAACAAGTTGCTGTGAGGATGTATGTGGATATCCTGCTTGATCCCAAATGATGCAAGTAAAAGCTTTAAGGGAGTTGAAATCTTGTTTCTAGAGTGTGAAGCCTAAATTTGACCTAGACCAGCCCAAGGCCAGATTCTTTGTCCTCTTACCTTAAATATCTCCATTTCACACTCTGGACTCTCATCTTGTACCATTTATGCTGATGACTCTCAAGGTTATATGCTCAACCTTGACCTGTTCCTGGAACTTCAGATTGTTTATCAAGCTATACACTGGACATCTTTGCTTGAACATCCTAGGGGTATTTCCAACTTTAATTGTGCAGAACAGAGCTTCGGTTGTTCTCTTCAAATGCTTCTCTTTCATTTTCCACATTTCAGTCATGTTTCAAGACAAAAAATTGGGATCATCCTTGTTTCCTCCTTCATTTCAGCCTGAGGTATCAGCACGCCCTCTATCAACCTGAGATCAATCTCCTTGTGTTCATGGAAACTGTAATCTAAACAGTCACTGTTTCCCACCTAGACTGATATAGCATCCTTGTAACTAATCTTCTGATCTTGCCCCTACAGGATCCATTTTATATCAAGAAGCCAGGCTGATGTTTTAAAAATAAAATTAGGTGATTTCTTGCTCTATGCCTTATTCTCACCCCCACTCCCACCCATCAGCCCACACTCTTCAAAGGCTTCAGATCACTTTGAGAATACACTGAGTTCCTTACCCCAGTCTGCGCGTCCCTGTGTGATCCAGCTCCTGCCTCTTACTCCGGTGTCACATCCTGCCCCTTTCTCTCCCGCTCATTATGTTTCGGCCACATTGATCTTTTCTCTGTTCTTTGTAAGTTAAGCTTGTTACTTTCCTAAGGTCATCCACAAGCTGTTTCGGTGCATGAAATGCTCTTCCCCTTGTTCTCACCATGAATAGCTCTTTCTTACTTTTTTTTTTTTTTCCACTAATCACTTCTTCAGGAAAGCTATGTTTTCCTTGGACGTTCAGTTTCACTAGAGAACTTGTCATCTCCATCATTTCAGCCTGTTTTAACTCTCTGAAACATAGCTAATATTACCAGACGTTGAATTGCCCAGAGAAGTTTTCAGTTATGTTCACTACTCTTAGTCCCAACATATGAAAAGCAATCTAGTTAGTGGTCATTGTATATTCACTGAACTAACGAGCAAATGAATGAATGACAGATGAATGGCCCTTGACCATAATTACCTCTCTCTTCGCATTCTAACCACCCCCCCCGCTCCAGCCCCAGTGGGCTTCCTTTAAGGGCATTTTAAGGTGCATTTTAGCTCTCTTCTGTATCGGGGCCTTTCACATGTTGTTCCCTCTTGTAACACTTTTCTCCTCTATTCCTCCTCACCTAGTGAGCCTATATTTGTGCTTCAGATTCCAGCTCAGATATCTCTTCTTCAGGGAAATCTTGTCTCTATAACAAGGGAGATGTTTCATTATAAAGTTTCATAACATCCAGCACCATTATTTTGAAGGACTTAGCCATAGTTTCTTTTTTCAGTTTTTTGATTCTCCTGTTTCTCCTCAACAAAACTGTAAGCTCCTCAGGGTCAGGACTGTACCTGTTTTTGCACTTGCTTCTCTCCTCATCTCCTAGGCAGCTGTGTGGTCTTGCTCAAAAATATTAATTCGATCTCTTTATCTCATTTAATTGCCTAAATAAAAATGAAAATTTTAAATCCCATAAAAGCAGTCAATAAGTACTTTCTCAGCCAGAACCTACCTGTTTCCCTCCACAACCGGTGACTGAGCTAAGTCAACAATTAGGGCATTTCGAGCTCTAGTGGACCATGCATAACAACCACTTGGTTTAGCTATCAGCTCCCAAAAAGACAAGTGGAGGGCAAACAGTATTTAAATGGCATAGCTGTACCAACAGTCCAGGAATCCTTGTCCACAGCTGGGTGCCTCCTGTAATAGCTGGCAGGAAGGTGCTGGAGGTAATAAGATGGAGGTGCCTTGCATGTTGAGGGCCCTGTGTTCATTCTCGTGGCAGACCAGGAATTTCTAAGGCATGTGAATTTTACTCCTTTCACTGTGTCTTTAGTTGCCAAAAGGCAGGTCCGATATTTCTATTTCTATCCCTTATTCTATCCTTTGTTTCTTGATCAAGTTGTATTTTAAAGAAAACTCAGAATAGAGTGGAAATGGGAGCTCTACCTCTTTTCCAGAACATGCCATCTAGCTGCTTCTAGTTCTACTGCATTCTGATAGATTTTGTTACGTTTAATGAAATGTGATAATTAATAACTAATCAGTCTTTTAAAAATATCAATAGAAATAAATAATGTTTGACCTCGTATTTTCTGCCACTTTAATTTTCTTTAAATCATTGTAAGCCAGGAAAATACAAACTAGGGCAAGCTACTATTTCCACTGAAGAGCTCTGGAAACCTGTTTAGGAATTCTGAGTTACTGGAGCTCTGTGTGGCATCAAGAAATGGGTTTGGAATGGATCAATAACTATTTTATTTTGAAAAAAAAATTTTTGGCTTTGTCTCACCTCAAAACAAAATAATATCTATATATAAAATGAGAACTCCACCAGATGCCAACCTTTTGGTACACCCAGCACATGCCAACCACTATTCTAGGCACTTGCCATGTGTTGCTTCAGTTAATCTTCACAACCACTTTATATATTTGTATTTTTCTTATAACAAATTTGAAGCTCAGAGAAAAATAAATCTCTTGCCAAAGTAAGTGCCAAAAGTGAAATTTGAACTCCATCTCAGTTTTTCTGCATGAACAGAATGTCAAAAGAAAAACAAGCTAAAAACACTAAGATTAAACAATAACCTTTGCTAACATAATTGACATCCACTGAACGAGAACAAACAAACATTATGATAAGCAAATGGGAGAGTTGGGGGATTTATTTTCAAGACATTCTTGGTATGCATGAGCTAGATAATTCCAATTTAGCAGTTACAGTGGTCAGAGAAGACTTACTGCTTTCTTTACTTTGCAATTCAAGAATATTGTGAGATAAAATATCAGATGTTCTAACTGTGAAGTTTCTAAACATCCTGCTGTTGTCAATGGTGAACACCTTCACAGTTGACTGCTGCAGCTTCATCCATCTGTACCTAGATAATATTTTATGTGGGATTTAATGGGCAGGTATTGGGCTACAATTTGCTTGTAGTTACTGATATAATTCCTGCCAAAGACAAACTTACAGGGTAAATGACAGTAAACAATAGTAATAGAGATTATCATTCAGCATGCATTTTGTTTGGTGTTTATGATGATTCAGATGAAACCTACAGAGACAGTTCTCAGCTTCTGTGTTCTATATTCTCCTCATAACTAGCTTTACATGCAAACAAAGTATGGTCTCAAACCTGGATGGATTCTAGGACCAACACTGACCTAAGATAATTTTATGTAGCATTATGTCATCTTTAAGATTTCTAATATTACAATATTAGATGTTACAGCTCTACAGTGCATTCAGTAAGCAGTTGAATTATTTTTGGAATTATTGTGCAAAAATATAACTTATGGTTTTGGTGGAATGATTGAGCTTTAAATGAAGCATAAAAAAAGTGAAGGCTTTAATTTGCATATGTTTGAGTCTCAGAAGTACTTAAGAGTGTAGCATAATTTTGTTCATGCCCTTTGGTTATTATTTGCTTCAACTTTAAATAAAAGACTTTAAATCCAAATATCCAAATATATTATACAGTTTTAGGAATTAAAGTAAATACTTACTGGCCCAGGAATTGACAAACAGATTGGTGAAACAGAATAGAAATTCTGAAACAAACAAAAAACAGACAGGAATCTAATGAGTGATAAAGTTTTTTATATATATGAAGAGCTCTTACAAATCAATAAGAAAAAGATGAACAAACACTAGCATAGAAAAATGCCAATGGACATGAGTAAGAATTTACAGAAGAATACATATGTAGGACCAATAAGTATGGAAAAGAGTCAACCTTAGTAAAAATTGAATATATGCAAATTAAACCTATCAAATACTATTTTTACTTGTACAACTCAGTACAGATTTAAAAACCTATACTTATTGATAAAGCTATATGTAAATGGATACTTTCATGCCCTATCAGCGAGAATATAACTTAGTGCGAATTTGAAGTTTAATTTGGAATAACAGTCAAAATCCTTAAAACAAGAATAATATCTGGCATAACATTTTAGTTGACCCATGTTCAACTCTGAAAGCTGGACAGACCCTAAGATAGGGAACAAGATAAGGATGTTTACTCACACCCCTTTTAGTCAACAGAGTACTGGAAGCTTTAGACATTGTCATAGGCAAGAGACAATAAATAAAAGGCATGTAGTTTGTAAAGGAAGAAATAAAACGGCCCCTATTGTAGATGGTATGACTGCCTGTGTAAGAAATCCCAGGGTATCTACAAAATACTCCTAGAACTAATAAATTAGTTCAGAATAAAGATCAATAAAAGTTATTCACAATCTATATATTGACAATGAACATGAAGAAAATGAAATTAAAAACACAGTACCATTTACAGTTTCTCCAAGGAAATGAAATTCTTAGGTATTCGTGTATCAAAACATGTATAGAATCTGTATGCTGAAAACTAAAAATTGTTTATAAAAGAAATGACAAACCTAAATAAATGGAGAGAGATGTGTTCATGGATTGGAAGAAGCAACATAAGAAAGATGTAAATTCTCACCAAACTCATCTACAGGTTTAATGCATTTCCTATCAAAATCTTATTAGCAAGTTTTTTAAAATAAATATACACACACGTATTCTAAAATGTGTATAAAATGGCACAGGCCATAGAAGAGCTAAAAAATAACAATAAAATGGAAGAAATTAGTCAACCCAATGTTTCAGATTATTCTGTAGCTACAGTAATCCACATATTGTGGTGTGGTATTGATGAAGGTATAGATATATAGGCGAATGGAACAAATAAAGAGCCTAGAAATGGACCCACACAAATATCCTCAATCCATGTTTTTATAAAGGTGCAAAAGCAATTCAGTGGAGCAAGGCTTCTCATCAGATGGTACTGGAGTAATGGTATTGGGCATTACATAGTGGAAAATAAATGTCCTAAACCTTACATTTATACAAAATTTAACTCAAAATGGATCATTAATGTAAAAATATAAAACTTACAGAAAAAGACATGAGAAAATATTCAGGAATTGGGACTAGATAAAGAGTTCTGACTTGATACCAAAAGTATTATACATAAAAGTAAATATTCGCAAATTGGACCCAATAAAAATGGAAAACTTTTGCTCTGTGAAAGCCAGTATGAAAGGCATGAAAAGCTGCAGACTGGGAGAAAATATTTACAAACCGCATATTTGACCAAAAACAAGTGTCTAGAATATATGAAAAACTTATAAAACTCAATAGTAGAAAGACAACCGATTCAATTAGAAAATGGGCAAAAGACATAAACAGACATTTTGAGGAAGAGGATGTACAGAGGGCAAATAAGATGTTCAATATTATTAGTCATCAAAGACATGCAAATTAAAACCAAAATGAGACATTAGTACATACCTGTTAGAATGGCTAAAATAAAAAATTATAATGGCACCAAATCATGACAAGGAGGCAGAGAAAGTGAATCACTTATACGTTGCTGGTGGGCATGTAAAATGGTACAGCTACTCTGGAAAATTGGCATTTCTTATCAAAGTAAACATGTAATTACCATACAACCTAGCATTTGCAATCTTGGATATTCGTCCCAGGGAAATGAAACTTATATCCACATAAAAATCTGTATATGAATGTTCATAACAGTTTTATTTCTAATAGCTAACAACTGGAAACAGTCCATATGTTTTTCAACGAGTGAAAGATTAAACAAACTGTGTTGTATACATATCATGGAATACTAGTCAGCAATAAGAAGGAATGAACTATTTGATACATGCAACAATTTGTATAAATTCCCAAGGAATTATGCTGAGTGAAAAAAAACAATCCCACAAGTTTACATACTCTTGATATATGATTCCATTTATATAACAGTTTTGAAGTGAGAAAAGTTTAGAAATGAAGAAGAGATTAGTGTTAGTGAGGGGTTAGGGACAAGGTGGAACAGAGAAAGGTGAAAGTAGTTATAAAAGGGCAACTCAAGAAGTCCTTGTGGTGATGGGACTTTTCAGTATCTTTACTGAGGTGCTTGTGTTACACAAACATATACATGTGACAAAATTTTATGGACCTAAATACACATATAAATGAGTATAAGGAAAACTGGAAAATCTGTATAAAATAGGTAGATTATATCAATGTTAATATCCTGGTTGTGGTATTGTACCATTGCTTTGTAAGATGTCACCATTGTGAGAAACTGGGTAAAATGTGCATGGAATCTTTCCATATCATTTCTTACAATTGTATATGAATCTACAATGATATCATTGAAAATATGAATGAAAAAATCACGAGCATGTCAAGAAACACAGGAACCATCTTGAAGGGACTGCCACTGGCCAAATCTAGGACAATAAGAGCATCAAAAAATAGTTATAATAATGATAAAAACTCATTAAAAATGTAATTACTCATGAGCCATATTGATACAAATAAATATATGGGGAGATGGAAAAGCTTTTCATTGTAGTAGAATGCCAACTAATAAATACACAGAGTATGGACGCTAAAACATAATTTTTTCTAAGGAATGTGATATTTACATGATTTCCTCCTAAATTGCTTATTAATTACAAAAGGAAAATAGTAACTTTATAGTGGAGAAACCTGGGGGATACCACTAAAAAAGTGATCAAATCTAGAATCACCAATATTGGAACAAAATGACAAAGTACCTTCTTATAAATGCACATAGAAATATACTTCTGCATTATTCCTGCCAACAATACAAAATCTAAATTTAGTCACAAGGAATAGGCAAATGCAAGTTGAGGGACATTCTATACGGACTACATGTTTCCAACTCACAAGGTGTCCATGACAAGAAACAAGTAAATGCTGAGAACATATTTGATAATAAAGGACACTGAAGAGCCATGACAACTAAATCCAGGGTTGGCCCTGAATTTGATCGTGGTTCAGGAAAAGATAGCCATAAAGAAAATTTATTGGAACAATTGATGACATTCGATCTGGGTTATGTTTTAGACAATAATTTTGTATCATTGGAATTTTTTGATTTTCAAAACTGTACTTTATGAAAGATAACATATTTATTCTTAGGAAATACATACGGAAGTATTTAGGGACAGAGGGGTTTGGTTTCTCTAATGTACTCTCAAATAGCTCAGCAAAATATAATAACATATATATATGAGTGTATAGGAGGAGAGAGGAAAAGAGAAGGAACAGAGGGAGGGAGGGAAGAGGAGAGAGAGAAATTTGAACAATTGCTGCTAATATGGTTAAAAAGTCTATGGGAATTATAATACTCTTGCACCTTTTCTGTAAGTTAAAAATTATATCAAAATAGGAACATACTAAAATGTGAGATATTAGACAGTGGAATATTATAAAACCATTAGAAGTTCTGTAGCACTAACATATCTGTTGTCATGGACGTGTTCTCAAGTATATTTTAAAAATGAAAGGTAGCATGCTATGGTATAATGCACATACAGAATTTGAATACACATTTGGTGTTCAGTGATTTGGGGATAAAATACACTTTTCTGTTATTTCTTTTCCTTTTGCTTTTTTCTTTGATTTCTCTGTAAGAAATACATTTTTCTTTTATGATAAAAATAATTAAAAATTATCTTGAAATACCCTTTCAAGTACAAAATGCACAACACCCTTCGGTATACACTATCCTAGGAACAAATTATTTTTTAATGTGTTACTCTAAGCTGTCATTATAAGTATGGAGCCCATCAAACTTTAGAGTGGAGAGCATATTCCGTTGTTTACTGGTATTAACTGAGCGTATTTATTCTACTGGCTATTATCTAGTTTTCTCCTCTTGATTGACTAGAGCTATGTTGGTATGACATTAAGACAGAAGAAAAAAGAAAAAAAGATTGTGCTAACTCTAAGATAAATCTCCGTAGAAACTCAGCAATAGAAACCAGGGTTACAAAAAGATACATAAACACACACCCATACACACAAACCAGCAACGAACTTAAACCACTTATTTATGACATATGAAATGGAATAACTAAATGAATTCTTAAAATTCCAAACTCTCAAACTAATATATGAAACAATCAAGATTAGTGTTTACAAAAGAAATTTTGCATCATTCAAGAAAGTGCTAGCATGCTACAGTTAATTTCAAGTATACAAATTATACAGTGTTAAAAGAGAAGTCCCAGTACCAAGTGGGATTTGAATTATCATTTTTGGGGTAAATGGAATAATAATTCACTTATTATTTTTGATGAATATGTTAATAAAATTTTAACAACTGCCAAATCCCTTTCGTAATGACATATTTTAAGTCAGGTGTAAGAATATATGATAAAGGTATGCTGTCCTTTTACCAGAAGGTCACAGCTCATCCCCAGTGCATTATTGTCCTCATCAATGCGTAAAAGGTAGTAAGTTATAGAGCTGTCGAGCACTCAGCAAAGAATTTACACATGAAAATTTAAGAGTGACAGTCCACTAAACAGTGGCAGAAATCTGTAAAGATATTCAATGACTGAAACCATAAGTTTATCTTTACAGAACTTCTTTAAAATGCAGTTTTATACAACCAGCATAATGTAACTCTTTTATGCAAAATATTTATACTCTGCAGCCTTCACATTAAATTATTCTTGTTTCCACTAGGTAGTTCTTAAACTGAAAGTTCCTGCTGTAATAATTGATATAAGACCCTGCATTTTCTTCCTTTTTGCTATCGCTGAGCAGAGCAAACCAGAATTGCTGTTTGCTAGCATTATAAACAACCTCTGTCATAGTACCTTAATCATTTTCTTTCCTTTGACTTTCTGAACCAATTAGGCAGTGACCTTGCACTTTATTTTCTTCCAATAATTATGTCAAATTATATAGACGAAAGAGAGGTATCTATTTCAGAGTATGCAAAACACAACACACACAGGGCTTCCTTGGTGGCGCAGTGGTTGAGAGTCCGCCTGCCGATGCGGGGGGCACGGGTTCGTGCCCCGGTCCGGGAAGATCCCACATGCCGCGGAGCGGCTGGGCCCATGAGCCATGGTCGCTGAGCCTGCGCGTCCGGAGCCTGTGCTCTGCAACAGGAGAGGCCACAGCAGTGAGAGGCCCGCGTACCGCAAAAAAAAAAACCACACACTAACCCCCATCAAGCAGAGTAATTGGATTATTAATCCTATCACTATTTTCTTCACATATAAATAAGAAAAATTTAATGACTCTAGTAAAATAAAAAGAACTTAAAAGAATCAATTATTTGTTTAAGCCAGACAGTGGAGGAGACAGGAAAATGGAAAAGTGAATCAAGTTATAAAATTGTGTAAAAGAGAAACCTGTTTTACAAATAAGCTATGTGATAAAATTTAGAATATAGGAAGAATAGTTAAAATTTAATGTGGTTTCTAAGCAGCTTGAGATATTGAACTTATTTTTACCTTCCCATGGAAAGACAAAGACAATAAATCTAGATTATAAGAGAACCAGTGAAAACTATCATCATTAGCAGCTATTTACTGCGCACTGTCTATGTGCATAGATTCACAATTACGGTCATTGAGCAAAAGCAGGTAAGGTAAGGGTGACCTTGGCAAATTTCAACATAGTGAAAAAAATTAGTAAACAAACAACTACAAGTTATCTTTTGTGTTCAAACCCATATTTCAAACGAGGCATTTTGCAGAGTGGGGAGTACAAAGGGGGAGCTGATTACTCGGTTTATATGATTAGTGCATGATTAAGGTGCTCTCGAGGTATGAGCTCATGCTTGGGGTACAGCTTCATATAGCACACAAATTTCAGATTCTGTATCTTTGTCTTCTATTCTCATCAGCATTTTTACATGGAAAGGATGATTATAGTTCTCAATTCCATTATGAGTCATCTCCTACTGTTTTTTTACCATCTATTCCTATCCTTCATTATTCAAAAATATTCTTATACACACATGTCATTCCTTCAATCTGCTTTTTAATGTATGGTTTTATCAGATAGCAAAATTTTATTTTCCCAATTTAGAATAATAATCTCTTATCATTGGAAGGTGACTTCGAATTTCTTCCATACGTAGAATTTTTTCTGTAACAATAATAATATTTAAAATATTACTACTCTTGATTATTATGACCCCCCCCTCAGTAATGACATCTTAGTACTGTAATTCTCCATGGGTGTTGGGAAAATGATATGCCTCTGTCAAATGCAATGTCACTCAGTCAACCAGAATCATTTCTTTTTAGGATGGGAGTATAAGAGATACTATTAAAGAATCAGGTTACAGTAAAAACCTATAAAGGAAAAGAATCTGAAAAAGAATATATATATAATAGAATATATATACATATATATATATATAAACTGAACCACTTTCCTGTATACCTGAAACTAACACAGCATTGTAAATCAACTAAACTTCAATTAAATAACAAAAACAAAAACCCAAGTGCTTACTGGCAATTTTGTGTGTAAAATATTGAAAGAGCAATCTCTTCAGAATGGAGGTACTTGTGTTTATGTGTCTTAGTGCAACTGTTAGAAAAGTATTGTACAATGTGGCATTGTTCAGTGAGTTCCCTTTTGTCAGAGAGTTAAAGAGCCTTTCTTTTGCCAGGGGTAGCATTCAGACTACAGACACAGGAAAATGATAAATGGAAAACAATAAATGCAAATAAAGAAAAAAGAGAATCAGATTACATGATCATAGAGATCACTTCATTTTTTCAATACAAAATTATAAATGTAATGGTGTAGTTTTCCTATTCCCTATGATATTTCCAGTTTTTCTACATCTTTGAATTCCACCAGAGTATATGATAGATATAGGATCATTGGCATACTAGCTCATCTATGCATTTATCAAAACCTGGGAAAAATTTCATCTCACATGTAAAAAGATCAGAAATTTCTGTTTTTCTATGTAAGTAATATTATAAATCCTCATGGAAGGTGAAGAAATTTGGTTTTATTCTTTCAAAGGCGACTCATTTGTTTTTAAAGTTTTATTGGTGTATAGTTGATTTACAATGCTGTGTTTAATTTCTACTGTACAGCAAAGTGAATCAATTATGCATATATATATTCCTTTTCATATTCTTTTCCATTGTGGTTTATCACAAGATATTGAATATAGTTCCCTGTGCTACACAACAGGACCTTGTTGTTTATGCATCCTATGTATAATAGTTTGCATCTGCTAACCCCAAACTCCCAATCCTTTCCTCCCTCACCCCCCTCCCCTTTGGCAGCCACAAGTCTGTTCTCTATATTTGTGAGTCAGTTTTTGTTTCATAGATATGTTCATTGGTGTCATATTTTAGAGTCCACGTATAAGTGATATCATATGATATTTGTCTTTCTCTTTCTGATTTACTTCATTTAGTATGATAATCTCTAGGTCCATCCATGTTGCTGGAAATGGCATTATTTCATTCTTTTCAATGTCTGAATGCTATGCCATTGTATATATATACCACCTCTTTATTCATTCATCTGTCAATGGACATTTAGGTTGCTTCCATGTCTTGGCTATTGTAAATAGAGTTGCTATGAGGGGTTCATGTATCTTTTTGAATTATGGTTTTGTCTGGGTATGTGCCCAGGAGTGGGATTGCTGGGTCATATGGCAACTCTATTTTTAATTTTTTGAGGAACCTCCATACTGTTTTCCATAGTGGCTGCACCAATTTACATTCCCACCAACAGTGTAGGAGGGTCCCCTTTTTTCTGCATCTTCTCCAGCATTTGTTATTTGTAGACATTTTAATGAGGGCCATTCTGACTGCTGTGAGGTGGTACCTCACTGTTGTTTTGATTCACATTTCTCTAATGATTAGCAATGATGAGCATCTTTTCATGTAAGGTGACTCATTTCGTTTGCTCATAAAGAAAAAGCATTGTTGAAATTTTTTTCATATTGTGTTATTCTTTTCCTGTATTTTTTTTCAGTATATGGGCAGTTCTTACATTTAATGCTGTTAGTGAATTCTTTTCAACTGCTAAAGCATCATAACCCATAGACACCCTAAGGCCTTTCTACTGTGAATACTTTAGTTCTAAAAGATCATTTTCCATGATAATAACATTTTTAGCTATTGCAATGCTGGAAAGTACTCTGGAGGCAAACTTTCATTTTACAGATGACAGATTTGGCCTCAGAAAAATAAAGTAACTTCCCTAAGGTCATAAAGATAATAAATTAGTGGCGTGTTCAGGACTAGCATTGAAATGTATTGCCCCACATCCTACTGTTCATTCCATTATACCAGTATTTTCAAAACATTTCTAGACAAGGTTTGACATACATTTCCAAACTCTGTCTTCCTTGGTTTTACATTTTGGGGGTTTTCAGAGATGCTCAATAATAGTTGTTTAGAAATGCTTTGGGGGCCTAGAAAAAGTATGAATTTGTGTCTCTGCCTCTTTCTAGCTTGACCTAGCCTGCAGAGACTTTTGGGGGCTTAGATTTTAGTCTAAATTAAATGGGAAGGCATGGGAGGTTAACGCAGGTGATTAATACATTTGTCATTAGCCTTTGAGAATATTACTCTGCTTGATGAAGAGGAAGAGGTCTCTTAACCAAATTGCACTTCAGTGAATATATATTTAAATATCTGAGTTCCAGGAAGTTCTAAGTTGCTATGAATTCATTTAAAAATCATTACCTAGAGATTCAAGATAGTATGTGAGTGGTTGCAGAGGAGGACTGGGTTGTGGGGGTGGTCAGAAGCTGTTGGCAAAATGTATCCACTCCTAGGGCCAACCTTGTGAACATCCAAGGGAGATAATTATCCACTTTGGTCACCTAAAAATGTCTTCTTGACTCTGGAAAAACAAGATATATGTATGCAGATTATTTTCACATTTACACTATGCAGAAATACCAGTGGTTGGCTATTATCACAATGGCAAAGATTACAAAAGGGTGGTGCTAATGTGAGTGACCCATTTAAAATATACTTTAAGAAATTATCAGCTTCTGTGTAACAGGTTAAACATTACAATTCAATGGATATAAATATGTTTACAGTAGAAATAAGTTATATAAAATTTGGAGGTGATGGCTGTAAGAATAAGGCTTAGAAAGACTAATAGAGTAAAATAAAATAAAAACCCCAAGGCTTAGAAAAGTAATAGGCATGCAGAGATAGGAGAGATGCAACCCCATTAATTAGAAATTGCATATAAATTGATAAGAGAATATCATATCAAATTTATCTGCTTTACACAGTGTGCTTTATGGTTTTAGCTTTTCTCACTACAATTTAGACATGAAACAAATATACACTGAGCTTTGGCTATGACCCAGAAACTGCTTAATGCCACATATAGTGGTGAAAAAGAGTTGACATCTGCCTTCACAGAGCATTCGTCATGTTGGGAGCACATAACAATAAGCAGGTAAAAGAGTTAAATAAATAGAAATTTGACATAGGAAAAGGTATTAAAGTTGGGCATTAGGATAGAGAATAACTTAGGGACTAGAGCAAGGGATGCTTTAGGTTTTTAAGGAAGGATTCTTTGAGAAGACAGTTTTTGATTTGAAACGTAATGGTCAATAAAATATCATGGAAAATGGCGTTCCTGGCAAAGAGAATAGAAAAAACCAAGGCCACCGAAGTGGGAAAGAGGTTCTAAGCAGAGTCATACCTTAAATATCTAGACCCAATTTTTGAATTAAAGGATTAATAATGTCAAACTTGATTAACTGAAAAACAACTCCTTAGGAAAAATCATGGGATTAGTATCATTTTTCATTTCATCATAGCTCTGATGCTTCCATCAGTAAAGTGGACAACTAGTCTTTTCATAATACTGTTTTTAGTACTGAGGTTATCTGTGGCAAAGTGACAGAGTATATTTAATTTGCCATTTTCCCACTATTAGGTAGGTTCCCTGGGAATGGTTATGTATTGGTTACTGTATTCCAGACGCTAGCATAAGGCATGCCTCAAGATGCTCAAGTTCATATGTTCACAGAAAACCATTTTTATTTGCCTTAGGTAAAAACTGCTAAAATCTCAAATCATTGAAATAAGTCATATGGTGGTAAAATAATATCTCGATTCAGCATTTAAAAAAATCAGATTCAAGTATGTTCTCTGTCACTGTAGACCATAATTTTGACCAAAGGCAAGTCCATTAATAGAGAAAGGAAAGGGCTTTCCTGATTCTCCTCTTTTGTAAATAAGATGGTAGATCATGAAATATCACCAAAGGGTTGTTGGATTATGTTTTTAAAAAGGGCATTATATAGCTAGGCTAACTAAGAAAAAAAGAAAGAAGACACAAATTACTTAATATCAAAAATGAAAGAGAGGGTTGGATCTCATGGACATTAAATGAATAATAAAGGAGTGCTATGAGCAACTCTATGCCCACAAATTTGATAACCTAAATAAAAAATGGACGAATTCCTTGAAAGAGACAAACTGTCAAAGTCACATGAAATAGACAATTTGAATAGAAATTGAATCAATAATAAGTAACTTTCCAAACCACAAAGTACCAGGGCTAGATGGGTTCAGTGGTGAATTCTACCAAATATTTAAGGAAAAATTATACCAATTTTCCACAATTTCTTCTTGACAAAAATCCAACATGCTTTCATGATAAAAACTCTCAGCTAACTTGGAATAGAGGGGAACTCACTCAGCTTGATAAAGAATATGTGCAAAATCCTTACAGCTAACATCATACTAACTGGTAAGAATCAAGAGGCTTTCCTGCTAAGATCAGTAACAAGGCAAGGATTTCCCCTCTTATCACCATAAGCATCATATTAGAAAGTATAGCTAATGCAATAAGACAAGGAAATACAAGGTAAACATATTGGGAAGGAAGATACAAAACTGTCTTTGTTCCTAGGTGACATGATAGTTTATGTAGAAAACCCAAAAGCTTCAACAACAACAATAAAAATCCTGGAACTAATAAGTAATTATAGGAAGGTTGCAAGATACAATGTTAACATACAAAAGTCAATTACTTTCCTATATACCAGAAATGAACAAATGGGATTTGAAATTAAAACAAACAAAAAACCAATATCATTTACATTAGCATTCCCCAAACTGAAATACTTATTCATAGATAAAACGAAATATGTATAAAATCTATATGTAGAAGATATCACTACTCTGATGAAAGAAACCAAAGAAGAACTAAATAAATGCAAAGACAGTCTGGGTTCATGAATAGAAAGCCTCAACATTGTCAAGATGTCAGCTCTTTCCAGGTTGTTCTATAAATTCAATGAAATTGCAACAAAAATCCAACAGAGGTATTTTATGCATATCAACAAGTTGATTCTAAAGTTTATGTGGAAAGGCAGAAGACCCAGAATAGCCAACACAATATTGAAGAAAAAGAAAGAGAACTGACACTACTTGTCTTCAAGACTTATTATAAAGCAACAGTAATCAAGGCAGTGTGGTATTGTGAAAGAATAGACAAATGTATCGATGGAACAGAATAAAGAGTTCAGAAATAGACTCATATAAATATACAGTCAATTGACCTTTGATAAAGGAGCAAAGGTAATAAATGGAGAGAAGTTCATCTTTTCAACAAATGGCACTGGTACAATTGGACATCACATGCAAAAAAGATGAATCTAGACACAGACCTTAGACCACTTAACAAAAATTAACACAAAATGGATTGCAGACCTAAATGTAAAATACAAAACTGTGAAACTCCTAGATGATAATATAGGAGAAAAATCTAGATAACTGGGTTTTGTGGTTGACGTTTTAGATACAACACCAAAGACACAGTTCATGAAAGAAACAACTGATAAGCTGGGTTTCATTAAAATTTAAATTTTCTTCTCTGCAAAAGACAATGTTAAGAGAATAAGAAGACAAGCCACAATCTGGGATAAAGGTCTCATGGGAACCCTCTTGCACTATTGGTGGGAATGTAAATTGATACAGCCACTATGGAGAACAGTATGGAGTTTCCTTAAAAAACTAAAAATAGAACTACCATATGACCCAGCAATCCCACTGCTGGGCATATACCTGAGAAAACCATAATTCAAAAAGAGTCATGTACTACAATGTTCATTGCAGCTCTATTTACAATAGCCAGGACACGGAAGCAACCTAAGTGTCCATCGACAGATGAATGGATAAAAAAGATGTGGCACATGTATACAATGAAATATTACTCAGCCATAAAAAGAAATGAAATTGAGTTATTTGTAGTGAGGTGGATGGACCTAGAGTCTGTCCTACAGAGTGAAGTAAGTCAGAAAGAGAAAAACAAGCACCATATGCTAACACATATATATGGAATCTACAAAGAAAAAAAATGGTTCTGAAGAACTTAGGGGCAGGACAGGAATAAAGACACAGACGTAGAGAATGGACTTGAGAACACAGGGAATGGGAAGGGTAAGCTGGGACAAAGTGAGAGAGTGGCAGTGACATATATAGACTACCAAATGTAAAATAGATAGCTAGTGGGAAGCAGTCACAGAGCACACGGAGATCATCTCGGTGTTTTGGGTCCACCTAGAGGGGTGGGATAGGGACAGTGAGAGGGAGACGCAAGAGGGAGGAGATATGGGGATATATGTATATGTATAGCTGATTCATTTTGTTATAAAGCAGAAACTAACACACCATTGTAAAGCAATTATACTCCAATAAAGATGTTAAAACAAAAGACAGAAATAAAATATACAAAGAACTCATTTAAAATATACAAAGAATTCAGTGGTAAAAATAAAACCCAATTAGGTACGACCTTAATAGACACTTCACCAAAGAAGATATTCAGATGCCAAATAAGCACATGAAAGGAGGCTCTACATCATAAGTTATCATGAAAATGCAACTTAAAACAAAAATAAAATATCACTACACAACAAATTGAATGGCCAGAATTCAAAACACGGAGAACACCAAATGCTATTGAGGGTGTGGAGCAATAGGAAATCTCACTCTCGAAGAACACAGAGGTGCCTTAAAAGCATATTACCATGTAAAAAAAGCCAATCTGAAAAGGCTACATACTGTACAATTCCAAGTAAGACATTCTGAAAAAGGTAAAACTATAGAGATGGTAAAAAGGTAACTGGTTGCCAGGGGTTAAGGCAGAGGGAAGGATGAATAGGGAGAAAGAGCACAGAGAAATTGTAGGGCAGTGAAACTATTCTGTATGATACAGTAATGGTGGATACATGTCATTATATATTTGTCCAAACCCATAGAATTTACAAGGGTGAACCCTAATGTAAATTAGGGGCTTTGGGTGATAATGATGTGTCAATGTACATTCATCAATTGTAACAAATGCAGCACTCCAGTGTGAAATGTTAATAGTGGGTGAGGCCGTGGATATATGGGGGGGGCAGGGGGCAGTCTATGGATACTCCCTGTACTTTTCACTCCATTTTTCCGTGAACCTAAAACTGACCTAAAAATTAAGGTCTGTAAAAATGACATTGTAAACTTTTATATTGAAATGATAATAATTTTATACCTTGAACAAGAGTAAAATAAAAAAGAAAATATATTAAACTCTCTTGCTGTGCCACAAAATTGGCTAAGTACTTTAATGATAGTTTTATTATATTTTGAATGCTTATGATATGACAGGCATGGGTCTCTTTGAAGGTGGGACTTGTTATTCAGCAGGGCTGAAGACAAAATCCGCAAAGTGTACTGCATAAGTGAAGGAAAAGGCTTGTGTGGAAACGTAGATGTGAAGAGCAGTAGAGTGAAAGAATGATATCCTCATCCTCCTGTTTTCACTGTGTGCTGAGTTTAGTGTATTTTGCTGGTCATGCCTTACCTATACATCTTAGGGAAAGGACCGTGTCACCATGTTTCTTTCTTTCTCCTAAGGCAAGCATAAAAGCAATCTTATGAATGGGAAAATAAATAATCTGCTTCGTATCAGGTAGTCTGAATTGGAATGTGAGAAATTTCATAAGGATTTTTGGGAAATCCTGATGTCTGGTACTTAAGGACCTTTGGACACATGGAATGCCCAACAGGTATAGAATCCCTCTGGTAGTGAGAAGGGAAGACATCCACCCCAGAGAGATTTTGCGTGGTCAATGAAAAGTGATTTATTTTCCAGGGTCCTTTTTACATAGTACTGTTTGTTGCACAGGGTCCAATCCTTTATCCTTGGGGATCATCATGTATATCTATGATGGAATAATGGGAGGAATAATGGGAATATATTTGCAAACATCCTTTTCCCTTTGTTCTGTGGGATTGAAAATGTCTGTCTAATACTCAGGTTCAGTTTGCCAAGCCGGATAGAGCATGAGCCAGATTGTCGTTTCCTGGAGCAGTAAGATAAGCAGAGACCCAGGGGTTATCATTTTGTCACCAGCGACTTCCTCTGGGAGGATAAACTGTTGGTTACAAAGGCATTGCTGCTTTTATAAACTCACTGAGGTTAAAGAAAGAACAGTATAGGAGTTCGTGCTCCTTCCTGAACCTTGTACCTGAATTTCATAAGTATTTGATATATTTGCTCATTCTCCAGTATTTTATTTAGATTTTGGCTGAAAAGTTTTCATAATGTTATATAAATAAATAGATATCTAAAGAGAGGCATCTTATATCAATAATTAAATTGAAAATCACGTACTTGAAAACTTCATGAAAAGATCCTGGGAATTTCGTGTCAAATATGGCAGCATAGTTTTTGGCTTTTTCCGAATCCTCATATAAAACCATACAAAGTAACTAGAGAGCAAACAAAACAAAACTAAAACTAAAACAAAACACAAGCAAACAAAAAACCAAAAACATCAAAAGTCTAATGGGACAACATTCACATAAACATCAGTGACTAGGGAGCCCTGTGAAACTTCAAAATACCAGCAGCTATAGCCACAGATAGAGCAGTTATTGTTATGAAGGCAATAGAAGACAGAGGAAAATGAAGGGATAGCTGACAGACATGAACAAAGAGAGGCCGTCTAGTTCAAAGTTATTCATCAATGTACACAGTGAGACAATTTGAGAACACCGGCTACACCTAGGTGGGGAGGTGCTCACGCTAATAGCAACGGAGAGCAAAGGGCCTGTGATAAGTCCTCAAGGGCTGAAGCAGACAAGCTTCTGTGAACACTCAAAACTGACTCACCAGGATCTCTTCGAAATAAAGACCCCTGCACTGAGGAGAAACTACTGGAAGTGAAGAAGAGGAACAGAACAAGGACAACTCAAAGCAACATGCAGTATTTTTAATACTACACAAAAAGGATAGGAAAGGGGGTTTCTGTGAAATAGTAGAAGCTATCTGAACCAAGCCTCCTTTTAAAATGAATGACAAATACATCTAGTGTCAAATTCCATGCAATATTTCTACAGGAAAGACAATTATGAAGCAGAATGACATCACAATGGAGATACATGTTCTCAAGCATATCAAAACTCTAATATTTCAAAACAAACCGAAAGACATTAAGCAAATGATACAAGACATGAATGAACAAAATATAATACAAGTAGGAAAACACTCAGGAATGAGGTGATGTACTCAGAAGTAATTTGAAATAAAAGAAAAAATCATTTTAGACATGAGGACTAAATGAGAAGGACCAAATAAGCAAATCAGCACAACAAATAATGTCTTAAGAGAAAAAAGATGGAAAGACAAAACATTTTTTAATTAATAATGTTTTAAAGATTTATAACTAGATATTGAAAGAACACACCTTGTGGTGGAGAATATCTACACAGAATGACCAAAACAAACAGGAAATTTCCTAGAATTAAGGGAAAAAAAAATGCTTTGAGCGTCAACCACAAAGGACATGCAATTTACAAAGGAAATAAAATTAAAACATCAAACCATAAAACATTTTATTCCTGAAAAATATGAAATAACATGTTAAAAAAAGGAAAAAATGAGGCAATGATTTTATATCTGAAAAAACTGACATTCAAATATAAAAGGCCTGTACAAACTGTTATTAACACACAATACCTGAAAGAATATTTTTCTCAGGAGCCCTTCCTGTGGAATCCACTAGAGAACAAGAGTTGATAACAAAAATGACTACAGACATCAACATAATTAGTGCTGGTGAGCATTAAATATATAATTATACTTGTAGAATTAAGACAAAATGAGTCTTCAAAGGGAAAGATTATGGCATATAATGATTATACAGTCTGACAGTGGGGAGAAATTGGGAATGAGTCATGCAAAATATAATTAAAAACTATTCCTAATAATTATAATTGGTTGGGATAGCATTCGTTTTGTGAGTCTGAGGCTGTTGTATGGCAAACAAGCTAGATATGAAATATTTCAATATTATTATTCCTCTTCTTAAGAATCAGGATTCACTGTGTAGCAGAAAGAAGATTTGGCTATAATATGTAAGGTGTTATGTTAAAACTCTTTAGTCTTGAAATGTAAATTGGAGTTATTAGTATGACTTCTCAGTGTATTTAAATTTTGTGCATTCAGGAACTAGAAACAATTCCCAGTAAGCATCCCTAGTGCCAGTATTGTGGACGTAAAATAATATTTCCCATTGAAAAAGCCAGAGCTTCCTGAAAGATGGCTGATTACAGAACTGGGTCAGGAATAATTTGGCATTCCAGATAGGAAGGACTCTCAGAGACTTATTAGCGTCATGTTAAAGAAGGCTTCAATAAGAGTAAGAATTGCAATGAACCTAGCCATCAAATGTGCCTAAATCCATGAGTTCATAATATTGCAGAAAGATTAATTATTGGCAACCTCACAATGATGGGTAGCAAATTCATTACATTAAAAACTGGTTAAATAAAAGAGTGAAGCATTTGTCTTTACTTTCCTATTAACTGTACCATTGAGTAACCAAATAGTAGACTAGAGAAAGCATCTTCTTATAACTTTGTTCTAGCTATTGAATGAAAACAAAATGAGAGAATTTGAATATTAACATTTTAGAACCCTTGATGATTTAATTTAGGTGTTGAACATCAGTGAATGCTGACACTCAAAAAAGTGTAAAGAGACGTGAATTATACTAATTATGTGCTTCTTGATGAAAGAACACGTCACTACTAGGGTCTTGGTAAGGGAATCAAATCTGAGACTGATCAAGCATCTGGATCCAGTTACCAATTTGCAGGAAATGTCGTTGACAAAGGAATACAGTGAACTGTGAAAACCCCTATAAGTTATTGCAATGAAAAAGAAAGGAAGAAGAGAGAACCTGTAGATTAAGAGAGACTTAAAAGTTGATGGATACTTATGTTGTTTCCATACCTTGGCTATTGTAAATATGCTGCTGTGAACATTGGGTTGCATATATCTTTTCAAATTAGCGTTTCCATTTTCTTCAGATAAATACCCAGGAGTGGAATTTCTGGATTATATGGTAGTTCTAGTTTTTTGAGGAAATGCCATACAGTTTTTCATAGTGTCTGCACCAATTTACATTCCCCCAAAATGAAGTTCTCTAGCTGTGCTTTGGCATTTAGTAAAAGGAAAGGATGATACAGGGGGAAAAAAAGAGAGACTTAAAAGTAATATAAAGTTTTAAAAAGTGGGCATACACTCTTGGATGATAAAATCACAGTGAAACAAGGAAGTGAATAGTATAAAAGTCAGGATAGGGGTGCTTTTGAAGGGAGAAGAGCCATGATTAAGATGGGAAAATGGAGGGACTTTTGGGATGCTTACTCAAGTTCCATTTCTTGATCTGGGTGACGGTTAAAAGATTATTCACTTTATAACAATTCATTATTTTCTACATTCTTTTTTGGTTTTATTTTACAATAAAATGTTCAAAAAGCCTTCATAAAAAGCAGCAGCTAAATATATAAGCTATTTAGTTACTTTTGGATAAAATTACACATGTAACAATGTCTGAAATAGTATGCCCTAAATTGGATGTTTTTCACTGGGAGGAGAGTGAAGGAAAATAATTGATCATATATTTTCTATTTTATACACTTCTTTTATGTTTGAATCAATTCTTTAAATCATATGCACATATTGTATAATTAAAAGAAAAAATTCATAAGAAAGAGATAAAAAGCCTTTTAAGCTACTTGAAACACTGGCAATATAGTATAAAAAGAAATAAATGTCCATAAATATCAGTCAAAGGATCAAGGGCCCCACCCTCAGCTGTGTATTTCCTGGGCTATTGTATTGGTTACTTTATCTCTAATTGTATTGTATCTCTAATTGTATTGACAAGTAACCTGAAACACTCGGCTCGAATATTTTGGAACAAACAGAGGAAAACAAATTGTTCTACTTAAAAATTATAATTTTGGGGCTTCCCTGGTGGCGCAGTGGTTGAGAGTCCGCCTGCCAATGCAGGGGACGCGGATTCGTGCCCCGGTCCGGGAAGATCCCACATGCCGCGGAGCGGCTGGGCCCGTGAGCCATGGCCGCTGAGCCTGCGCGTCCGGAGCCTGTGCTCTGCAACGGGAGAGGCCACAACAGTGAGAGGCCCGCGTACCGGAAAAAAAAAAAATTATAATTTTGGAGACAAAATAAACTAGAAGTTAAATTCTGAACTGCAACTTGTTTGTAAAATTTTAATTATATTGTTTAATTATTCTGTTATAAAGTATTGGTTCCCACAAAGGGGAATGAGTAAAATAACACTACATGCTTTGTTCTGTTCAATAGCTCAATTATCAGGCTTAATGTTAAGGACTGAGAAAGAATGTGCTTATAGAAGTTGAAAAATTCAGTTCCATGTCAAGAAAATATGAACATGATTACCATTGTACCTAAGTTACTTCCAAACAAAGCTATTTTACATTCTCCTTTTACAATGTAGCTAAATTTTTTTTAAAATTTTGACCAGTTCTTATTCTTCTAAGAGGAAATAAATTATATTTTTAGCTGTTAAGAGTTTTCAAATGTTAGTCAAGAATATGTAGGTGCTGACTTCCATTTCAGGATGCCATTCTTAGATGATGAATTCCTGTTTTAAAATAATTCTTCCCTGTTTTCAACATTGGCAAATGCACAGGAACTCTGTGTCTTACTGAGTTTTTTCAATATTAAGCAGTACTATAGACTCCATTGCAAGAGAATTAAAATAGCCTCTTTAAAAAAAGAAAATACTACTGACTGCATCAACAGTGCAAATGGAATGTACTCATAATGGGTCATTGTTAGTAGAGAAGGATAATGCAGTTCTAACTTAGATTCATACAGTAGGAAAAAAAATTGTACATTACAATTCAATTCTGATACTCTTATGACAAAGAGAGGCCACTAACATACAAGCATCCTTCAGAAGATACCAAGCCTAGGTTTCATAACATTTGAATTGAAATGTAAGTGAAGGGTATTCTACCATTTTTTTTAAGTCTAAGGGTTTTCTTTATCTTTATATCTAACGAGACAACAACATATATAGTATTCAAAGGGAACTTTGAAATTAGGTAGCCCCCTCTACTACTTTTCTTCTTCTCAAACTGAGATTCAAAAAACACACCCTTAGAATATGCAGTACATGCTGTGGTAAATAAAACCTCAATATTAATACAACTTATCTTCCCCTAGTATGATTTTGGGTGTTTACTGGCTACTAATTAAGTAAGTTGCTTTATACTATTTGTCACGCACCTCCTTCACGGGAGATAGTAGGCTAAGTACTAAGAATACTCCATTGCATAAGGCTCATTCCCTTACGGAACTTACATTTTAGTAGCTGATATAAGTAAATAAGTAACCAATTTAATAAGATAAATTCCAGGTTGTGATAAGTGTCTTGAAGTCAATGAAAAGGATATCAAGATTGGACAATTAGGGCTTCCCTGGTGGCGCAGTGGTTGCGAGTCCGCCTGCTGATGCAGGGGACACGGGTTCGTGCCCCGGTCCGGGAAGATCCCACATGCCGCGGAGCGGCTGGGCCCCTGAACCATGGCCGCTGAGCCTGCACGTCTGGAGCCTGTGCTCCGCAACGAGAGAGGCCACAACAGTGAGAGGCCCGCGTACCGCAAAAAAAAAAAAAAAAGATTGGACAATTAGAGGGAGTACACCTAATGCACTGCCATTTAAGGTGATAGCTAAAGAGTGAGGAACTAGGCATGGGAAGACCTGTGCAAAGAGGGCTCTAGGTAGAGGAAGTGCTGTGTGAAAGGGCTTAAGAACAGTGAAACTGGAGATTAGTGAGCAGGGAGAGAATGTTGTGATGAGGGACAGGTAGCCATAGATAAGATCACATGTGATCTTTTGTCTTTGAAAGCCTTTATGTCAAGGGTGTGTGACATGACACTACACTGTCAGGGTGCAGTGGCTCATTTTTAGTGAACAGTACATTCTTGTCACACTTATACTAAGATGCCATGATTTTTAAGCAGTAATTTAAAAGTGATGATAATAAGTAGTTGTTTAATATGGAGGTAGAGATTAAGTAAGCTACCCTCCCTCCCTTATCCCCCAAAGATACTCCACCAGCAGACACACTCATTGGCCTTTGGGCGATATGGGTCCCAGCCCTCTTTTACAAGTGTAGAGCAGTGACCAAAACGAGCCCCAAATCCTAACATGTAGTCTCTCACGTGAATTAGTAAAATATATTCTCTCACACAATTTTATATGCATATATACATATATTCTCTCACATGAAATATACACACACAAGTATTCTCAGAGAAAAAATACAAAGCAGGGAAGGGAGATGAGGAGGGTTGGCGTGAAGAAGGGGTGGGAGTAGAATGTTTAAGAAAGGCTTTACTGATGGCAAGATGTATAAGCAAAAGTATAAAGAAGGTAAAGTTACAAATCCTAGGGATATCTAAGGAATGAAGAGGACTGTCCTCCAAGCAGAGAAGATCAAGTGCAAACGCCATGAGATTAGATCATTCCCTGCGTATGTGAGTGTTAACCAAAGTTTCAGAAACAGATACCTGATTGAAATTTTAAAAAGGTGTTTATTTGGGGTTTGTTAGGACTGTAGTCTGGGAGGCATAGATTCAAGAAGCATTTGAATTTTGTTCTGCCAGACTACAAAATGGGGGAAGCTTATAAAGGCAAAAACTGCAAGATTACAGTTCATTACAAGTTATTTATCAAGAATTATCATTGGAGCTGGCAAAGAGTAAGGGTGCTTGTTAAGTAAAGATTGAATGGAGTTTGAAATGGTTGCATAGTTACAAGGGGAGATCTTGAGACCATAAGGTAGCAGCTGACAGGTGTATTTCTGAATATGTCTAGTGATGTCCTTGAGTCTGGTCCAGTTCAAAGAAAGTTCAAGTTCTCAGTGGTACAGACGTGTCTGAGACCAGATCGTCAATGGCTGCCCTACTCTATTTTTGTATGCCTGAACTATGATTACTCCATTATAATTTCATTTTGTCATCATGAGGAAAAGAAAGGTATGATGAGAAAATGAGAGAGTAGGTGATGAGATCAAACAGGTAACAAGGTTTAGAGGTAAAAGGTGTGAGTAAAAGGAGTCAAGGTATCTATAAAGTTATCATCCAGAGCAACCAAAAAATAAAGAAGGAGACATTTTTGGTGAACAGACATAAGCCAGGCTTTGCTTTCATCCATATACAGTTTTAAAAGTCTGTTAGATATCCGCGTGAAGATATCAATTAACCAGTCTGCAGCTGTGGGGATAGGTTCAGGGTGCAGCTACAAATTGGGGCTTTTCAACCTATAGATGGTATTTATAACCATGTGACTGGATGAAATTACCTGTTGAGTCAGGATGGCAGAATGCCAACATCTGAACCCTAAGACTTTCTAACATTTATGAATCTGAGTGGTGGAGTTCAATCAGCAGAGGAGACTGAGGAAGAGGATCTAATTCAGCAGAGAAAACCAAGATACGATGTTGAGAGAGAATTAAAAGAATAATCATCTGTGTTAAAAAGGTCGAAAAGATAAAGGACTTATCATTCACCATTGAATTTAGCAACCTCCAAGTTAGGCAATGTCAAGAAAATAATAATTTCTCAACATTCCACAATAAGGTTAAAGAGAATCAGTTCATGGTCCAAAGACAGCTCCCATGCCCTGAGTTCCCAGAATTTGTCATAAATGAAAATATATATTAGTCTGTCTATGACAGACCTTTCTATATGTATCACAATACAGAAATTACAATTGGTTTGCTTTGTGTGACCCACATTGCTCTATCCAGTTCCACATGGTATAGCAGAAACGTTGATGCCCTCCCTGTTTTCATTAGGCGTGAACATTTTCAGTATGACGTATACAATCTCCACCTGCCAATATTTCCATCACTGGACTCCAGGGCTTTTTCTGGAATGGGAAGATCTTTCCATTCACACATAGGACAGGCCAGAGGTGCCTGGGAATAAACACCTCTGGGTAGCAAAGGTGAGATAGTTGTGAGGAATGGGTTTAACTCTATTTCCCAGTCTCCCTGTTAGATTAACCCCTAGCCAGCCATTCTTACAGCTGTCTCATTTCACACCCTTTTATTGCTTGTATTCCCTTCACTCTGGGACTTTCCCAATTCCCTGCTAGAGTACCCTCCACCTGTCAAGTAAATCACTGCACTTGAACTTTTGAATTTTACTTCTCCCACTCCCAGAAAAAATGATTTGTACTCATACATGATATCCTTCTTGGGTACCCAAGCAAAGAACAGCAACAAAGCATGGTCATCTGTCTGTATTCCTTTTTGAAGTAGGAAGGCCCATTAAGAGGATCTCAACCTTTTCCCATAATTCTGATTAAAACTAACATGAGGACACATTTTCTTGGGGTCTTTTCAACTCTAACCGATTGAGACTCTTGGATGGTGCTATGTTAGTAGTGTTTATTGCTGCTGTAACAAATTCCAACCAACTTTGTGGCTTAAAAAATACAAAGTTATTATATTACAGTTCAGTAGGTCAGAAGTTTGTGTCAGCATCATTTAACTGGTTACTATTCCCCAGGTATCATAAGACAAAAATCAAGATGTCTTGATTAGGAATGAAGCTTAGGGCTTAGGGGTTGAATCTGCTTCCAGTTTATTCAGTTGGTTGGCTGAATTTCAGCAGTTTGTGACTTTAAGAATGAGGTTCTCATTTTCTCACTGGTTGTCGGTAGAAGGTTGCTCTCAGCTTCTGGAGGTAGACCTCATGCCTTAGCATGTAGCTTCCTTCATCTTCCCACCCAGCAATGGAGAGTTGACTTCTTCTCACACCTTGAATCTCTCTAACTTCTTTTTCTCCTTATCTTTCTCACACTAGTCAGAGAGATTTCTCTGCTTTAAGAAAGGCTCATGTGAATAGATTAGTCCCATCTGGATAATCCAGAATAATTGCTCTATTTCAAGGTTTGAAGCCTCACTTTAATCAGCAAAGTACTTTCACAGAAATACGTAGATTAGTGTTTACTTGAATAAGCAGAGTAGATGAGTCTTGGCAGGACATCATTAGAATTCTGCCTACCAGAGGAACCATGCACTTCATTTGCCCCTACTACTTTTGCACATTTAGAGTTACAGAGAAGTGCAACTGTTAAAACCAAATTTCTAGACAGTAAGATCAACTTCTAGGTCTTTTATGTACACCCTGGGGAGGATGGTAGTAGTTGTAGGTCTCTATCCTTGCACGATCTTTCGTGAGGGATAGAGTGTTTCTCATTTTTTTTTTAATCTCTACATCGTGATTGTTCCAGTCAACACAAGGTTGTACTGACAGTACATTCTTTTAGTCATGAATTGTAAGTGAGGTATATTACACAAAAAGAAATAAAACAAAAATGACAATAGACTGTGCTTCTGAGTAAAATGTCAAAAATCACTAAAAATCCCAGGTGGCAATATCATCTACAAGTTCCAAGTATAGAATGAGATCAAGTACAGAATTTTATGAAGTGGAAAAATCATCTCTGAAAGCCAAAGAGTTTTTTGAGTCACTTGCTTTTGGTTGGACCCAGGGCTGAAGTTTTGGGCCTCTGTGAGATGTCCAGCTTCTTCTTTACTCTCAGCCTTATTCTTAAGAAAGCTGCTTTCTAACCCAGTCTCTCTAAATTTTGAGTGTTCATGCAACTTAAGTGGTCACTGTGTTTGAGGAGGAAAACTAGATTCTGTTTCTTGATGCCCCATGCCCTGCCCAGCAAAGCAAGCGACGATTGGAGCCCTGTGGGAACTTCCTCCACTCAAAGCAGGCCATCTTATTTTTTGTTTGTCTTGTTTTCTGTATGTTGTCTAGTTACGATTGTTTATTTGCCACTCTTTAGGCTTAGTTCAGGAAGCAGGGTTCATGCAGCTTTTCTTGAGGGCCCATCAACTTTTTTTTTTCTTTAATGGATTTTATTTTTGTTTATTTAGTTTTGGCTGCGTTGGGTCTTCGTTGCTGTGCGTGGGCTTTCTCTAGTTGCGGCAAGTGGGGCTACTCTTTGTTGCGCTGTGTGGGCTTCTTACTGCAGTGGCTTCTCTTGTTTTGGAGCACGGGCTCTAGGTGCAGTAATTGTGGCTTGTGGGCTCAGTAATTGTGGCTGGTGGACTCTAAAGCGCAGACTCAGTAGTTGTGGCGAACGGGCTTAGTGGGTCCGTGGCATGTGGGATCTTCCTGGACCAGGGGTCGAGCCGGTGTTCCCAGAATTGGCAGGCAGATTCTTAACCATTGCACCACCAGGGAAGCCCCAGGACCCATCAACTTTTAAAAACTCACTGCATCCCCTCTAAACAACTCCATTTTTCTACCTGAGAGCTAAGGTCATTAGGATTTCCTGCTGTACTACTTAATTATCACTATCTTGCCAGTGGCAAAAAAAACAGACAAACATGCTTGGAAAATGCAGAGTGGTGGATGGGAGATGAGGCAAAGGGGGAAAGGAAAAAATGGAGAGTATTATTTTGAAATCAATACCTCTCACACTTAGGTACCATGTGCTGAGATAGTTAAACCAAAGCTCATTAGGTAGAGGGTGCTGGACATAAAGGAGTATTTATATTAAACCTTTTTAATATTTATTTTTAACATCTTTATTGGAGTATAATTGCTTTACAATGATGTGTTAGTTTCTGCTGTGTAACAAAGTGAACCAGCTATACATAAACATATATCCCCATATCTCCTCCCCCTTGCATCTCCTTCCCACCCTCTCAATCCCATCCCTCTAGGTGGACACAAAACACTGAGTTGATCTCCCTGTGCTATGAGGCTGCTTCCCACTAGCTATCTGTTTTACATTTGGTAGTCTATATATGTCCATGCCACTCTCACACTTTGTCCCAGCTTACCCTTCCGCTTCCCTGTGTCCTGAAGTCCATTCTCTACATCTGCGTCTTTATTCCTGTCCTGCCCCTAGGTTCTTCAGAACTTTTTTTTTTTTTTTAGATTCCATACATATGTGTTAGCATATGGTATTTGTTTTTCTGACTTACTTCACTCTGTATGATAGTCTCTAGGTCCATCCACCTCACTACAAATAACTCAATTTCATTTCTTTTTATGGCTGAGTAATATTCCATTATATATATGTGCCACATCTTCTTTATGCATTCATCTGTCAGTGGACACTTAGATTGCTTCCATGTCCTGGATATTGTAAATAGAGCTGCAATAAACATTGTGGTACATGACTCTTTTTGAATTATGGTTTTCTCAGGGTATATGCCCAGTAGTGGGACTCCCAGGTCATATGGAAGTTCTATTTTTAGTTTTTTAAGGAACCTCCATACTGTTCTCCATAGTGGCTGTATCAATTTACATTCCCACCAACAGTACAAGAGGGTTCCCTTTTCTCCACACTCTCTGCAGCATTTATTGTTTGTAGATTTCTTCATGATGGCTATCCTTAATGGTGTGAGGTGATACCTCATTGTAGTTTTGATTTGCATTTCTCTAATGATTAGTGATGTTGAGTATCCTTTCATGTGTTTGTTGGCAATTTGTATATTTTCTTTGGAGAAATGTCTATTTGGGTCTTCTGCCCATTTTTGGATAGGGTTGTTTGTTTATTTGTTATTAAGCTGCATGAGCTGCCTGTGTATTTTGGAGATTAATTCTTTGTCAGTTGCTTCATTTGCAAATATTTTCTCCCATTCTGAGGGTTGTCTTTTGGTCTTATTTATGGTTTCCTTTGCTGTGCAAAAGCTTTGAAGTTTCATTAGGTCCCATTTGTTTATTTTTGTTTTTATTTCCATTTCTCTAGGAGGTGGGTCAAAAAGGATCTTGCTGTGATTTATGTCATAGAGTGTTCTGCCTATGTTTTCCTCTAAGAGTTTGATAGTTTCTGGCCTGACATTTAGGTCTTTAATCCATTTTGAGTTTATTTTTGTATATGGTGTTAGGGAGTGTTCTAATTTCATTCTTTTACATGTAATTGTCCAGTTTTCCCAGCATCACTTATTGAAGAGGCTGTCTTTTCTCCATTGTATATTCTTGCCTCCTTTATCAAAGATAAGGTGACCATATGTGTGTGGGTTTATCTCTGGGCTTTCTATCCTGTTCCATTGATTTATATTTCTGTTCTTCTACCAGTACCATACTGTCTTGATTACTGTAGCTTTGCAGTATAGTCTAAAGTCTGACAGCCTGATTCCTCCAGCTCCTTTTTTCTTTCTCAAGATTGCTTTGGCTATTCGGGGTCTTTTATGTTTCCATACAAATTGTGCAATTTTTTGTTCCAGTTCTGTGAAAAGTGCCATTGGTAATTTGATAGGGATTGCATTGAATCTTAGATTGCTTTGGGTAGTATAGTCATTTTCACAATGTTGATTCTTCCAATCCAAGAACATGGTCTATCTCTCCATATGTTTGTATTATCTTCAGTTTCTTTCATCAGTGTCTCATAGTTTTACAGTCTCAATTTCAGTGCTTGGATAGGTCTGTTTATATTTTCTATTTCTTCTTGGTTCAGTCCTGGAAGGTTGTGCTTTTTTAAGAATTTATCCATTTCTTCCAAGTTGTCCATTTTTTGGGCATATAGTTGCTTATAGTAATCTCTCATGATCCTTTGTATTTCTGCAGTGTCAGTTGTTACTTCTCCTTTTTCATTTCTGCTTCTGTTGATTTGAGTCTTCTCCCTTTTTTCCTTGATGAGTCTGGCTAATGGTTTATCAATTTTGTCTCTCTTCTCAAAGAACCAGCTTTTAGTTTTATTGATCTTTACTATTGTTTCCTTCATTTCTGGTTCATTTATTTCTGATCTGATCTTTATTATTTCTTTCCTTCTGGTAACTTTGGGGGTTTTTTGTTCTTCTTTCTCTAACTGCTTTAGGTGTAAGGTTAGGTTGTTTATTTGAGATATTTCTTGTTTCTTGAGGTAGGATTGTATTGCTATAAACTTCCCTCTTAGAACTGCTTTTGCCGCATCCATAGGTTTTGGATTGTCGTGTTTTCATTGTCATTTGTTTCTAGGTATTTTTTAATTTCCTCTTTGATTTCTTCAGTGATCTCTTGGTTATTTAATAGTGTTTTGTTTAGCCTCCATGTGTTTGTATTTTTTACAGATTTTTTTTCCTGTAATTGATATCTAGTCTTATAACATTGTGGTCAGAAAAGATACTTGTTACAATTTCAATTTTCTTAAATTTACCGAGGCTTGATTTGTGACTCAAGATATGATCTATCTTGGAGAATGTTCCATGAGCACTTGAGAAGAAAGTGTATTCTCTTTGTTTTTGGGTGGGATGTCCTATAAATATCAATTAAGTCCCTCTTATTTAATGTGTCATTAAAAGCTTGTGTTTCCTTATTTATTTTCATTATGGATGATCTGTCCATTGGTGAAAGTGGGGTGTTAAAGTCCCCTACTATTATTGTGTTACTGTCTATTTCCCTTTTTATGGCTGTTAGCATTTGCCTGATGTATTGAGGTGCTCATATGTTGGGTACATAAATATTTACAATTGTTACATCTTCTTCTTGGATTGATCCCTTGATCATTATGTAGTGTCCTTCTTTGTGTCTGTAATAGGCTTTGTTTTAAAGTCTCTTTTGTCTGATAATGAGAATTGCTACTCCAGCTTTCTTTTGATTTCCATTTGCATGGAATATCTTTTTCCATCCCCTCACTTTCAGTCTGTATGTATCCCTAGGTCTGAAGTGGGTCTCTTATAGATAGCATATATACCGGTCTTGTTTTTATATCCATTCAGCCAGTCTGTGTCTTTTGGTGGGAGCATTAAATCCATTTACATTTAAGGTAATTATTGATATGTGTGTTCCTATTACCATTTTCTTAATTGTTTTGTGTTTGTTATTGTAGGTGTTTTCCTTCTCTTGTGTTTCCTGCCTAGAGAAGTTCCTGTAGCATTTGTTGTAAAGCTGGTTTGGTGGTGCTGAATTCTCTTAGTTTTTGCTTGTCTGTAAAGGTTTTAATGTTTCCATCAAATCTGTATGAGATCCTTGCTGGGTAGAGTAATCTTGGTTCTCGGTTTTCCCCTTTCATCACTTTACATATGTCCTGCCAGTCTCTTCTGGCTTGCAGAGTTTCTGCTGAAAGATCAGCTGTTAAGCTTATGAGGATTCCCTTGCATGTTATTTGTTGCTTTTCCCTTGCTGCTTTTAATATTTTTTCTTTGTATTTAATTTTTGGTAGTTTGATTAGTATGTGTCTTAGCATGTTTCTCCTTGGATTTAGCCCGTAGGGACTCTCTGTGCTTCCTGGAGTTGACTGACTATTTCCTTTCCCATATTAGGGAAGTTTTCTACTATAATCTCTTCAAATATTTTCTCAGTCCCTTGTTTTTTTCTCTTTTTCTTCTGGGACCCCTATAATTCGAATGTTGCTGTGTTTAATGTTGTCCCAGAGGTCTCTGAGACTGTCCTCAATTCTTTTCATTCTTTTCTTTTATTCTGCTCTGTGGTAGTTATTTCCACTCTTTTATCTTCCAGGTCACTTATCTGTTCTTTTGCCTCAGTTATTCTGCTATTGATTCCTTCTAGAGAATTTTTAATTTCATTTATTGTGTTGTTCATCACTGTTTGCTCTTTAGTTCTTCTTGGTCCTTCTTAAATGTTTCTTGTATTTTCTCCATTCTATTTCCAAAGTTTTGGATCATCTTTACTATCATTATTCTGAATTCTTTTTCAGGTAGACTGCCTATTTCCTCTTCATTTGTTTGGTTTGGTGGGTTTTTACCTTGCCTCTTCATCAGCTGTGTATTTCTCTGCCTTCTCATTTTGCTTTGCTTACTGTGTTTGGGGTCTCCTTTTCGCAGGCTGCAGTTCATAGTTCCCATTGTTTTTGGTGTCTGCCCCCAGTGGGTAAGGTTGGTTCAGTGGGTTGTGTAGGCTTCCTGGTGGAGGGGACTGGTGCCTGTAGTTTGGTGTATGAGGCTGGATCCTGTCTTTCTGGTGGGCAGGACCACATCCAGTAAACCTTTTTATTATTAATTTTTCCCTCTGTCTTTGTGAAAAGAGCACCGGGATGTTTGGTACGCAGTGCTTTTGTAGGGGAACAGTGATAGCCTCTCTGTCTACAGTGGCCTTGATCCATCGATATGTTTGTGCTCATGAAAATCAGAGATTTAATCAGGTCATAGATGAATTCTAGGGCAGCAGTATTCAATAGAAATATAATGCCAGCTACATATATAATAGAAATTTTCTAGTAGGTACATAAAGTCATGTAAAAATAAATGGGTGAAATATATTTCAATATGCTATTTCAGTTCACCCAGCTTATCCAAATACTATCCAAAATGCAGACTCACACTTGGCTCTTTTTTTTTACTCAGCTAACTTTGGGTTCTCCTCATGCAGAAGTTTAGTTACATCCTTCTATGCATCCTTCAGTGCAACTCTTCTACTGTAACTTCTCTATCGGAAATCAGGTGTTACCTGCCAGTTACCAAATTAGAATAAAATTATTCCATGTTCATCTTACTTAACCTTTCCCTCTATTAAAAAAAAATTCAATCTTAGTGTGATGTTTCAGAACCATTCTCCAAAGAATAAAACACTAACCGTGCATGTGAAAACAAAAGTCTTCTCTTTGTGAAACCACCCTCTTTTTAAATTTTTCTTTGGTACAGGTGTCTCATTCATAGCTAAGTGTACTTCAGCTTTGTCTTCATCTGCTTCCTACTCCATTTTTTGAAGATTTGGACCTTAACCAGAAATCACATGTGAAACTTTTTAAAAATATAAATCCCTTGATATTTCTGGAGATTTTGATTTAATAATACTGATTTTCAACTGAGATATCTGTATATTTAAGAAGACTCAAGACTGATGTTAATGCCCAGGTAGGACTGAGAAACACTGACCAAAAAACACTTCCACCCTCTCCATCCTCTTTTATGCCTAAGGATCTTGGTCCATTGTGTTTCTTTCATCTGTAACTCCTCAAATCAGACACCTGTGCATGTTTAACTGGACTTCAGTGTAGTACCAGGGTGCTAATATAGTTCTAGCTTCAAGCTTTATCACCTGGTCTCAGCCTCTTGGGTTGAAAATGCTCTCATTTTTAAACCAGAAGTTAAAAAAACAAAGTCTCCTGCTAGGGCATGTATGGTTGCTAATGATTCAGATTAGGAGCCTTTATTATTTTTATTAAAAAATACAATATATTTTTTGAATTAAAACCTCTAATGTGTCTTGCATTGGTATGCACTTGGTGCCTCTGAATTTTTTATGCCGTTATATACCTATGCCATTTGTATCTAATTTGTACCAGCTTAGAATTACATAAACATAGTCACATTAGTATTTCAAGTTAGAAAATGAATACTTTCCTCCTGAAATCACTCAGTTTAATTTTTTTAATCAAAACATTGGGTATGTATCATAACTCTAAAATAAATCTTTAGGACATGTAGCTATTATCACATTATAACTCAAGATATGTGCCTTGAGAATATTTTTCATGATTCGTTTATAATTAATGCCTTCAAACATTTCCCATATAATGATGATTTAACTTTCGAAGATATTGAAACCAGTCAGTATAATTTTACCACATAATACGCAACTAGTTCTGTGAAAATGCAAATTAAAGAGCAGAGTATTAGGCAAATCGAATTTGCATGCATATGGTGTATATACATAAAATGATTCAGAATATTGGATATCATTACCCAATCATTATACTCATAGACCATAATAAGGAACAAGAGGAATTTGCCACATAAATGACATTAACAAAATGGAAAATTTTACAGGCATAAAATTTATATCCTAAGCCCTAACATGGACCTGAATGCCAAAATCTATATAGCTAAGAAAAGAAAGGGAAAAGCATTTCTTTCAGCATTCTGAAGAATAACACTGTAGGGAATAAACTTAATGAGGCTGGATATTTTCTAGATCTCTTAAAAAGACTGGAAAATGCACTGCTTTTTTCTGTTTAAACATTGGGATAAATCACTAAAGTGAACATGAATATGTATGTAGTGTAGTGAGGTTAAGAACAAATTTTTTAAATTGGATAGCTGAGGTTTGAGTTGTACATTTACTGTTTACTAATTATATTATCTTGCATACATTTCTTAACCTTAATCTATGCTTTTCTTGTACAATGTAGAATCTATCACAGGAACATTGTTAGTATAAATACTGTAATCATGAAAATATTAATACACGGTCTGCATATAGTGAATGTGAAGTATGCATTACCCATTATTTTTATCATTGAAACAAACAGAAACTCATACTTTTATCTCTTTTCAAATGCTTTTTAAAAAGTATAGCTTAAGCTTAAATCTTCTCATCTTAAATGATAAATAAATGCATTCACTGGGAAAAATTCACATATCAAAACACAATACATTTCATAATCGGGAATATTTAGAATGCTTGTTAAATTCCACCTTTAATATTTTTGGAAGTAGAAGTGTTAGAATACCTAATGGTAAAGTACAAAGAAATCACTTAATATTTATTATTCAAAAGTCAACTGTGGAAAAACATCCACAGCAAGTTTAAAGAGAAAGAAAAATTTGCATTCTGTCCTGGAGTCTCAAGATGTGAACCCTTAATTTCAGGTTCTGCCTTTTACTTTTTGTGAAATTTTGAACAACTCACTAAACCTCAGAGAGGTTTACTTTCCTTATCTGTTACATAGAAATAATAGCAAATTAATAGGTTGTTATAATTTTTAACTTACTGAGGTTAATTATAGAAAAATATTTTGTAATGTGAAAAGAGTTCTTTAAATATTGTTCACATATAGTTTAAATGTGCTCATTAGAAAATGAAATAAAATATAGATTCTTCACTTGGTCTGATTTTACTTAAAATAGAAAAAATTGTAATGTTGGAAGTCCCTTCAGAAATGGAATTATATCTCATTTCTGCCTTAAACTTTTCTAAAGGCTTGTATCATATTTGTTTCAGAAATTCAAAAGAGAAAAACTATTTCTTATGTAATATGGCCTAGCTTCAAAATAGACCCATGGCTATGGAATATTATAGATCCCTAAGAATGAATTGGGAAAATATGTGAACTATTGGTAGGTAAAAAAAACTCTTAAGTTTGCAGGATAATATTTTCAATATGAATTCATCAATTTAAATGTATATGCGTATACAAATATATATTTATGCCAATGTAGAGGGAAAGAACCAGAGTGATATATACCAAAGTATGACAAACTACTTCTGAAATAAGGTAAAAGTAGACCTCATTAAAAAGAATTTTCACTTTTTATTTTATAGATTTCTGAACTGATTAATCTTTTCAATGTATTAATCTTTTACATGTATTATTTGTATAATTGAAACACTAATGAATAGAAAATATATTGAGTATTCAGGAAGAATAGTCATTCATAGTTAATATCTACATATTGGAATATCAAGCCCAAGTTTCTAGTATTTGTCAGATAAAATCTCTGATAACCTTGAAAAATCTAACCTCAAACCACAAAGCTGAGTAGTCAAATTCAAAATATATATCCAAGAGATCAAACATTATACTAATATTATTAGCTAAATCAATATCATGTCTTAAAATTAGAAATGAACAACTGATTTACTCTTTTTCCATGTCTACGTGAACACTGTAGATGGAGCCCAAATTAGTACTCATTCAGAGTTGGAACTACCAACATTAAAGCTATATCTACTTGCAAAATCAAACTTTTGATCAAACACCCTGATAATATATGCATTTATTTTACTCTGGCTCAAATATGAGTTTCTGCAAACATGCACACTTCTAACTCCTTAATGTTGATTCATCTTTGATTCTGCTGGTATATTTCTTTTAAAAATTTGAAGGTAGTTACATATTTACTATAATATATGTAAAGTATATATCAAATGCTTTCTTAAATTACTACCTTAAGGGTAAATTGGTAACTGTTTATTTTGTTTGTGATGATCTACCAGGTGCTTGAAATTAAATGTAGTTGAGATTCTCTGCCTCCATAATATTTCAGGGTTATCACTACATGTATATGTAGTTGTATATGTGATTAAAGCACGTATGTGATTTTGAACTTTAATGTGTTTGTAGGAGTGGAAGCTGAGGTAGGAGACTGAGAAATCGTAGATATGAGAGGAATGGCTTATTGGATAAGAATTTGAAAATGATGCTTTATTAAATTTCCGGGTAGATATATAGTTTTATCTACAGACTAAACAACTAGAATAATTGTATATTTATGTAAAACCCTGCTAGAGTTGGTCTCCTGATAATTAGGGAATTGAGTCGACACCATGGCATATGGTGAAGAAATTAAAATTTTTCAAGCTTCCAGGAATCTCTAATTATTCCACTAAAATAGACCTGCAGACCATTTAAGTGGTTAAAAAACAAACAAACAAAAAAAAACTTTGAAATTATTAAAACTGTGATCAAGTTAAATGTAATTTGACTTCTTATTCTTCCTAAAGCACTTTTATTAAAGTTTCAGTGCAAGATTTCAGAAATTAAGCCCAGATATTGATAGTCTTCCTATTTATCACATTTATTTATTCATATTTATTTTCTTAACGCATATATTTTTGACCGTGTCTATGTGCTAAGTACTGCGTTAGTTGTAGAAATTAAAATACACTTTTTTAAAAATCCCTGCATTCTTATAAGGTTAGATGGCCACTGAATATAATAAATTTTTGAGTTATATAGTAAGTTAAAAGGAGACCAGTGCTAAGGAAAACCATAAAATAAAAAACTAAAGTTGTGTGTGTGGGGGGGGGGTATGGAGTACTGCATTGCAGTGTGGTCAGGATAGACCTCCAAAAGAGAAGGTGTGAAATGCGCAGACTTTAAAGAGACATACGCGTATTTGAAGGAACATATTTCCACGCAGAGCAAGAAGCCAGTGCAAAGATCCTCGAGGTTGGGACATGGATATTAAGGGAACTCAAGGAGTCCTTGTGTAAGAAGTGTCCCGTGAGAGGAAAGGAGAGTAGTAAGTAAGGAAACTGGGAGCTACTTAAGGTTTGCTCTTGCAGGCCATTGTAAGTACATCAGCTCTTATTCTTGGAGCCATTCTTGGGTTCTGCATAAGAGTGGTATGAGGTAGATTATTTTTAAATACCATAATAACTTTGGTAGATAGGCAGAGCATTTGTTACTGACCAGGGTTCTTGGCCTCCTTAATCAATAGAAATTGATAAGAGGCCAGAGGAGAAATTCAGGCAATGCTTTATTGAGACTCGTGCTACAGATGGAACTGGTCCATCTGTAGGGGCAGATCCTGAGGGTTAGCGTAGGTGGTGTGCCCACGCCCGCTTAGTGTTCCTGCATGTAGGGATCGTGTGCAGTACCCTGCTTTTGCTCCCGACGCCTCAGAAGTAGCAGTTGGTTTTTTGGTCTTTTTATATCTTGCACATAATTTGCCCTAACTGCATATGTACACCGTTGTTTTCAGTGCCTTATAGATTCTTTGTATTCTGTTACTCGAGGAGACATTCCTCCAGCTGCAAGCACTGCAGCAAAGAGTCCCAGACCCCAGGTCCCAGCCGGTCTCACGTTGACCACACGTGCGGAAGAGTGGAAAGAGGGAAATTAATTAAATGGCTTTTGGGACGACAGTTTACGACTCCTGCCCTAAAGGCCTCATGTGGCTTGTGCGCACCTCCTTTTCCCTTTGGATTCCCGTTGTAGTCAGTGTTGTGGCATGTCCTCTCTGTGCTGCCTGGGCCATCACCATGGTGAAGCTGAGCAGAAATTGAGGCCAAGCAGAGGCTGCAGCAGCTCTTCAAGGGTGGTCATTTGCCATCTGGTGGGGCTTTATTCCTCTTGTGGTTTGCCTGGTCTACTCTGGGGATAAACGATTATTTGGTCACCTGGATTTGGAAATAGTCAGTGAACAGGGATGACAGAAGGTGGGTGCTCTGGCTGGGATAAGAGGTGAGACATTGTTCAGACATCCACCAGTGGGATGACAAGGGGCTCTGATTTCACAGATGCATCTGTGGCAGAGTGAAACCTGTACTGACTTCTTTATAAAAAGACTGTTAAAAAATGTTTTCAAAAAAATCATTTAAAAAACTTTTTTTTGGCAATATTCCGGGAGAGACATTATGCTGGGTTGAAGCAGGCTGTTAGCAGTGGAGTTCAGAAGTAGTTGGATTCTGTACGTATTTTTAATATATAATCAGTGGGATTTTCAGATGGATTTCATGTGGAAGATAAGAAAAAGGGGTAAGGCAATGATGACGATACGTTTTTGATGTGAGCAACCAGATGAATGGAGCTGTAGTTAATTGCTGTACGTAAAGCAGTGTTAGCTCAATCATTGGTATTTTGGTTTTAGTCACGTTACTTAGTAACAGTATTTTGGCACTATTTAAATGTAAACTAACTTTATTAAGGAAGCAGCTAGATATGTGACTCTGAAGTTGAAATGACACCTCTGGCTATAAATCAAAATAATCTGGAGTGTTATCAGGTGAATAGTATTTAAAAACCACAAACCATGGGAATGAGGGCTGATAAGAAGAGAGAACAAGTCAAGGACTGAGCACTGAGCCCTCCCCCAATGTGAATGTGATCATGCATAGAATACCCAACAAAGGAGCTCAGAAAGGAGCAGTGTTAGGAGAGAAAAATCAGGAGGGTAAGGTGTCCTGAAAGCCAAATGAAGAAGGAGCATGGGAGGAGGAGGGGGTCAATCACTCCATGTCCTACTGAAAGATCAGAACTGAGAATTGATCTTTGGATTTTGCAATTGGAATAGTATTGGTGAGCCTTAAAACAGCAGTTTTAGAAAAGTGGTAAGAGAAAAAGCCTCATTAGAGGGGATTAAAAAGAAAACAGAGAGGGGGAATTGGATTTAGGGAATGTAGAAAACCTGTCAAAGTGTATAAAAGGGAGCAGAGAAATGGGGGTATAGCTGGAAGGGAATGTGGGAGTTAAAAAAAGGTTTTTGTTGTTGTTTCTGGTTTTTGCAGTTGATGGAAATGATCCAGTAGAAAGAGAAACATTGACGAGTTGGGAGAAAGAAAGAAGATGGCTTGAGCCATGTTTTTTAGTAGATGATAAGATATAGAATCCATTGCACAGTTGAAAGTGTTGGCCTTAGACTGGGGTATAGAAAGGTAACCTATAGTGAAGAGAGAAAACAGTATGTGTCTAGATGCTGGCAAATGTCTAGATTTGATGGAAGGAGATAATTAATGTTCTTTTCAAGATTGCCTCAGTTTTCTAATTGGATTAATAATCAAGGCCATCATTTAAGAATCAGAACTGGCTAGGAGGTTTTATCGATTTGAGGAAAGAAAAGAAGAATTTACATAATAGCCTAGAGCAGGAGTCAGCAAACTGTGGGCCATGGGCCAAATCCAGACTGTTTCCTGATTTTGTAGGCGAAATTATATTGGCACACAGCCACGCTCATTCTTCACATATTGTCCATGGCTTAGCTGAGTAGTTATGACAGAGACCATATGGTTCACAAAGAATAAAATATTTAATATCTGGCCTTTACTGAAAAAGTTTGCTGACCCCTCGTCTAGAAACTCTTTAGAGAGTGGACCATGCTAATCAACATCAAAGCCCTTCTTGAATTCAAGTGAGAATGGTCTAGATGGCTGCAGACTTTTTCCTAGATTCATTTACCTATACAGGTGCCCAGGCAGAGTAGAGGGAGAATTGATTTTAACCAGGACTGTGTTTGTGCCAAACAAGTACAACGAAGAAAGAGAAGGCCGAGGAGGGATCAAATGATTAACCGTATTATATGATTATGTACCTGGTTACATGGTTATGGGTTTTACATGAGAACATTCACTTGATTGGTAATAATTCACCAGGCTGTACATATATAGTATGTGTATTCTAGTAAGCATGCTATAATTCAGTAAAAAGTTAAAAATAATTAAATATGGAATTTAACTTGGGAAAGGAGGGCAAGGAGGAAATCAGGGAGATGAGGACTGTATCAAGAGATCTAGGTCATAGTGGGGTTGAAAAATTGTTGAAGATTATATAATAAAAGAACTGCATTGTAAAGGTAAGCAGTTGTAGACAGTGTTCGTATTAGTTTGCTAAGGCTGCCATAACAAAATACTAGACTGGATGTCTTAAACGACAGAAATTTATTTTTTTCACAGTTATGGAGGCTTGAAGTCCAAGGTCGTTATTGACAGGGTCTTTTTGTTTTGTTTTTCTTATTCTGAGACCTCTATCTTTGACTTACAGATAGCCATCTTCTTCTGTCTCTACATGGTGTGTTTTCTGAAATTCAGAGATCTGTGTCTTAATCTATTCTTATAAGGATGCCATAATACTGGATTAGGGCCTACCCATATGATTTCCTTTTACCTTAATTACCTCCTTAAGGGCCCTGTCTCCAAATACAGTCACATTTAAAGGCCCTATCTCCAAATACAGTACTGAGGGTTAGGACTTTAGCATATGAATGTGGGTGGTGAGAGCATAATTCAGCCCATAATAGTGAGGGGTGCTTAAAATTAAGACTGGAGGAAAATTATTATAAAATAGCAAGGTCTAGGGTGTGATTATGGAAGAGAAGAGCTGAGGTGGTATGCAGGGCAAGATCATTGGAAGAGAAGTGTTCAAGGAATGGTCTTCTTTGTGTATAATGATGTCGCCTATAATTAATACAGGAACAGTGTCAGAAGAATTGACAGTAAGTGGAAGCTAAAATATAACTGGGAATGATCCATGAGCAAAGAAAAAAATAATCTTTGGGGTGTAACGATATGGACCAATGACATGAAATTCACCGTTGTTTACTTTTGAAAATATAGAAGGAGAATGGTCTGAGAGCAGCAATGGGAAGCAAAGAGAGCACTTACCCTCAAAATCCAGGACCATTAGTATGTGACTTGTGGGAAAAATGATCCACCAATTGAGAAGGCCACAAGTGGGAAGAATCAGGGAAGTCATGTACCAAAGGATGATGGGAATAATCAGAGAAGTGATTGAGGGTCTAATGCCATTGAGATGTTTTAGAAATACAGTGGTAACACTGTAACTACTTAGAGACATAGATGTATATGTATGTATACATATATATACACACACACACATAGATATATGTGCATATATACATATATGTACACAAAACATAGACACAGACATATAAGTATGTCATAATATATGTGTGTGTGTGTATATATATATAAATGATTTTGCATGTGTGAGCCAGAATGGACACTTTTCCAAAATATCTTACATATGTCCCTGTTGTAATTAAGTAGTATAGTTAAAGAGCTTCAGGAGGAATATTAACTACTGGGCAACTCCAGGAAGTGCTGAGGTGAGTTGGCATACAGTGACACTTTTCCACCAAAGTCTATTAGGGCTTTTTGTTTCTTCCCACTCTTATTGCTTATATCTTGGTGACTTTCCATGCATGCTGCCTCACTGCTAGTATGCTGTTAACTGTAGTTTCCCTCCCCCCTTTTTAATTTCAAGGAAAAACTAAAATGTAGACAGTTAGTAGTAGAGAACAGATGACCACATCTCAGAATTGGGGTAAATTCAAGAACAACTGAGAACCGGCCTAGACCTTCTCATAGTAAGCCAAGTGCCAAAAGATTGTGGCAACATTTTTCTTTTTGTCAAACATTTTAACTCTGTTTCCTTCAGTGCATTATGAAGTTTTCAGATCTTGGTTGGTTGAGTTTGCTGATTGACCCCTGGGTACCATTTAAACCAAAAGCAATAAAATCATAAATGAGTATATGTGTTCTAAAAACAGCACGAGTGAAGCAACTCCTTTAAAAATCAAAGCCAATTATTCCTTATAGAATTTATATAAAGCATTAAAAAAGGAAAAATCAAAGATTATTTTAAACATTCAAAAATTATAATTTATATTTCAGTTAAACTGTTCTCAGGAAACAATATAGATATTTTATAGCAGCTCTTTACAAAGGTTTTTAAGGCTATAAATTGTTGCTTAATACATCAGAATATAATTATTTGAGATGACTGAGAGTAGGTATTCCCCTCTTCTTTCTTAAATGCTCTATTATAGAAAAAGGTTGTAATAAGGATATTTATATTTTTATAACTAAAATCAACAATGTGTTGTTTTAAGAATTTTTAGAATTTATTTAAAACCACAGTTGTCTGATGCGTAATAAGCAGAAATCTCGTTGAGACTGCTAAATAAAGTTCTCAGCAAAATTTTAACTTCTTTGACAATTTCTATCTTTCAACTAAGTAATTAGCACTCTAAAATTATTTTTTCCCTTGTTTAGCCTCTACACATTGAACCACATGAATCTGCTTGCTCAATATTTTTTTCTGTTTTTATATCTCAACACAGAAGCAGGCAGCCTTGTTGAAAGTACAGATGTTCTCAAAATAATCATGTTCCAGACATGGGGAGAATGGAGAATCTCAATGGATTTGAAATATTTTCTAAAATTGGATCAGAAACTTTTTTTTTAGCACATTTTAGCCTCCCAAAGTAGAAGCTTAAAGGATTGAGAATAAATCCACTTGTCTCCTCTCCTATTAAAATGGCAGCATTCCTGTTGTGCTAAATAAATAGGTTGCTTCGCTAAGCTGAAAAACTAGTTCTGTTTGTTTTGTTTAAAAGAGTACACCTAGAGTCAGGATATAGAGCCCTACTTTTGATGCTCATTTGGAATTTGTATACTAGAAGAGAAAAACGTGAGCAATAATGCATTAGTTTTGGTGTAAATCCTAATATACTTCATCTGTTTTCTTCTCTGTTTCTTGTATAAGATTTATTTGGCTCAAGTCTACTCTTACCTTTAATCTCTAAATTTTGTTTCTTCCTCTTGAATTTGTTTCTAGTTTTGGATGAATTTTAGCGCAAATCATATTGCATGTAATTTTTTTAGTTTTGCTCAATTATGTGTTAAAATTGGAAACTCCATATATAACTGCATGCATAACTATCCCAAATCTGTTTTTCTACCTTTAAATCATCAGAAAGATAAATCACTAATTCGTATATATTTTTTCTATATTAGCTATCTTTTTAAAATTTGTGGTTTTATAAAAAATCTGCTTATCCTTTTTATTTCCTTAGGAGTTTTGCCATGTGAATAATCTTAAATACTATATGAATGGACATAGAGAGGATTGTTGGAGGAGGTCATCAAGAAGACATGACCACTGGTTGACATGCGAGATGGACCTGGGCAATCAGAGGCTCCTCACCCCTTCCTTCCCCTTGGAATGTAAGTTCTGCCTGTGGTTCCCACAGTGGGAGTCGTTTTCAAGGATGCAGCCTTGAGAGAGCAATGTCATGTTGAAACCATCTGGACTGAATATGTGACTGAGCCCACTTAAGGCCTCTATATAAAGTTTTAAGATTCTGGCAGGTGAGTGTGGAGATCGACTCATCTTGTGGCCGCCCAAGACAAGCCTGGTAAGTAAGTTTCCTTGCTTATGAAACCTGCCACCTACCAGTCAGGAGTGGTCTGCCTCTTCCTTTGGTTTCTCCTTGCCCTCCATGTACGAGGGCCAGTTTGTGAACCATCAAGGATAACTACCAATAATTTGTGCATCAGTGGGTCTGCCATGAGGAGAGGTTTTCCTCTGCTGATCAAAATACATATGTAGAATAAAGCCTGTGTTAACGGGACAGAGTACTTAAATCCTTTGCTCTGACTCTCTCTGACTGTGATTCTATCAGTTTACATGATAAGAAGTTGCTGTAGCAGTTTGCCAGCTTTTTCTAACGTACAACATATATTTTATCTTTCCAGCTGATGTATGTAATAGAAGACAGAGGCTATGTATTACTTTTTGTACTCTTAGAGTATCCTCAGAAGCATTCAATAAATAGGGCTGACTATATTTACATTTTAAAATTTGCCTATTAAAATATCTTATTAATTTCTGTTGGTAAAAATCTTATTAATATCTCTTAGGAAATTACATGATCTGAACCTATCTGGTAAGTAGAACTATGACTATTAAGGAGAGCATGCTATCGAAGTCATGCCCTGCAGTACTCTCACCTAGTATTAATACTGCTAGTGAATATATCCTATACTGACTGAACGTAATTCTAAACAAAACTGTAATCTCAATAAAAGAGAAATCCTCCTTTTCTGAGAAAAACCTGACTGGAAGTATATCTGGGCTGTGCGAACACTAGTAATACCAAGTATTAGACATGCTGTTAAACCATGTGTGTTTATATCGTTTACGTTTTTGTAACATTTTTCATCGTTCCAAATACTTTAAATTGGTATTTTTGTGTTTTAAGTATATTAAAATTAGTTTGATTTCTACCTGCAATATCTAGGGACCTTCAGGGATTTATCTCTACCTCCTTATTCTTCAGTATTTCTGGAATCTAAATAATATACAGAAGTCAAAAAACAATCTTGCAGTATTTTTATGCTGTTTATTATGTATATGATACATATATAATACATATTAACTTCTCTATAAATAATTTATATTGATAAGCTATAGTTCAAATATTGAAAAGCCTTCCCTAAAAAGAATGACTCCTCTTGGGACGTGTACAAAATAATTCATCAATAATTTTCTTTATGTTTAGTGCTTTTTGTGAGCTCTGCAACCTGAGTCGGTTATACAAAGAACAGCAACTTCTTGAATATAGAAGATTCTGCAACTCCAGGTAACATAGTCTTTCCAGAAATCAACTATAGGTCATGTTCGCTTATCCCATGCCATCTAAATACCTCATTCAAGAGTGTGAAAGAATATAGCAATCATTCTATATAGTTACAATCAAGGAAAAGAAAGTTATGGCCAGCTGAGAAACAATGCCCTCCCTTCCAACCCACACCAAATGAAAAGGTGTGTCCAGGTGTAAGTAAACAAACATAAATTGTGGTTGGTTAGAATGGGACTTAAGTGTAGAGTAGAAGTTTTGTTTCAATATGAAGCATGGCTCAAAACCATTGGTTTTTAGGGAGGGTGGAAAGGGAAGTTCAATTTGCAATGGGGTCTGGGATCTGATTAGATTATATTGATGGGGATGGAGGAAAGAGCCAGTGAAAAGGCCTAAGAGGGATATTCTGCAGGTACTGATATGGGAGAGGTGCAGGAGGTCTGGTATGGCTTAAATATTTCATGAGTTATCTGGTAATCAAAGTGAGGCATTGTGTGTGGGCTGCTTTTAGGAAAACAACTTGTTCAAATTGTAGACAAATCAAGGAATGCAACTCAGACTACTAGGGCAAGTGGCTTTTGAAAGGGCACTTTCAGGGCCCCCAAGAAGTAACTGGAATTCAGGGCAGACCAAAGTGAAGAACATGAATAGTAATTAAAAACAAAATAAAACAGAGAAACGAGGCAAGACAGGGTCAGTTATTTCTCAGGTCCCTGGGAGTATTGTTTAAATGGGTATATTTGGCTCCCTTACCTATATGATAAGGGATATTAGGGGAGGATGGAATGAAAGAAAAAACCTGGAGCTTCCCAGGGTTCACTCCAAACTTGGTAAGCCCAATGCAATAACATGTGTCTGGGAAAAAAATAATGCAAATTATCAAAGACTTGAGGGATGCTAATCAGGTTCCCATTTAGCTCATCGTTCTTTAAAATTCAGAAGACATATAGGTCCTAGAGAATGACAACACATTTTTATTAATTAAACAATACCAATTAAGTAGTTATGTGAAAGTAATAGTTTTCTGGGATATATACACCTAAAAACACAAAGACACCATAATATAAAAATAAGGAATTTGTGTAAAAAGGCAATAAGTGCAATGGAAAAATAAGATGTGGGTGAGATAATAAGGATTAAGGAGAGTCAACTGTTGGAATTTGGGGGAAAGATTGGTTTGCAATTTTTTTAAGGATGGATATATTACATAATTATGTTTAAAAGGTTTTTTCACAATATAAAATTGATATAAAATCTTTATAGAACATTTAGAATGCATATAAAAAGGAGAAATAAAAATAAAATTACCACAAGTTCAGATATCCAAAAACAAACTTCCTGTTTTCTTCTTTTTTTCCTTATTTTTTTTTGCTTGTTTTATATTAGAAGATATGATTTATAGTCCACTTTTTATAAACCTTCTGCAAATATATTTTATTGGACTTTTAAAAAATTAATTAATTAATTTGGCTGCACTGGGTCTTAGTTGTGGCACACAGGCTTTTTAATGTTACAGATATAATGTTTTACCATGAGATATTTCTTTTCTCATAAAACATGTTATAATGTAATAACCAAAAATTTCATTTAAAGTCTCCTTCTCCACTTTCTTCAATGGTCCTAAGTTGTATGAGCTTTGTATATTTTGAATATTAACCCCTTGTCAGTCACATCATTTGCAAATATTTCCTTCCATTCCATAGGTTGTCATTTTGTTTCATTGATGGGTTCCTTTGCTGCGCAAAAGCTTTTAAGTTTGATTAGGTCCATTTGTTTATTTTTGCTTTTATTTCTTTTGCCTTGGGAAACTGAGAAAATATTGCTTCAATTTATGTCAGAGACTGTTTTGTCTGTGTCATCTTCTAGGAGTTTTATGGTGTTACGTCTTATATATAGGTCTTTAAACCATTTTGAGTTTATTTTTGTATATGGCGTGAGGGAGTGTTCTAATTTCATTGATTTACATGAGGCTGTCCAGCTTTCCCAACACCACTTGCTTAAGAGACAGTCTTTTCTCCATTGTAGATTCTTGCCTCGTTTTAGATTAATTGACCATAGGTATGTGGGTTTCTTTCTGGGCTCTGTGTTCTGTTCCATTGATCTATATATTTGTTTTTGTGCCAATACCATGCTGTTTTGATTACTGTAGCTTTGTAGTATTGTCTGAACTCTGGGAGGTTTATGCCTCCATATTTGTTCTTTTTCCTCAGGATTGCTTTGGCAATTCTGGGTCTTTTCTGGCTCAGTATACATTCTAGTATTGTTTGTTCTAGTTCTGTAAAAAAATGGCATGGGTATTTTGATAAGGATCACATTAAATCTGTAGATTACCTTGGGTAGTATGACCATTTTAAGGTGGGTAGGGATAAATTAGGAGTATCAGAATAACAGATACAAACTACTATACATAAAATAGATAAGCAACAAATATTTATTGTATAGCACAGAGAACTATATTCAATATCTTGTAATAAGCTATAATGGGAAACATTCTGCAAAAAGAATCTATATCTATACCTGAATCACTTTGCCATACACCTGAAACTAACACAATATTGTAAATCAATGGTACTTCAATAAAAAATATTTTTAAAAAGAGGAACTGCAAAAGGAAACTAAAAATGAGTATAGCTATCAGGATTTGTAGAAGAAGAAAAGTTTTTTAAGCTGGAAAAAATAATACTTTTTTTTTTTTTTGGTGAGGGAGGTAATTATGTAGAGAGGAACAAAAAGGGATTGTAGGAAATATTGGGATAATGTTGTTGAGTTGGCAAAACAAGTAAGATCTGATTTAAAAGTGAAATGATTAAGGTCTGAAGAGACATCTCACCGAAGAAGATAAATGGATGACAAATAAGCATATGAAAAGATAACAGTATGAGATACCACTACATACCTACTAGAATGGCTAAAATTCAACACACTAACAAAGCGAATTCTTGTGAGGATATTGAGCAATTCATTCTTTGCTGGTGGGACCACCAAATGGTATATCCACTTTGAAAGACAGTTTGGCAAATTCTACAGAGCTAAACATAGGCTTCCATAAGATCCAGCGATCTTACTTCTAGATTTTTACCCAAATGAGGTGAAAACTTCTGTACACACAAAAACCTGCACGTGAATGTTTACAGCAGCTTTATTCATAATTGCCAAAACTTGGAAGGAAACATGATACTGTAATGGTACATATAGGCCTGTGCATTTGTCAAAACCCATAAAACTGTACAACACAAAGAGTGAACTCTAATGTAAACCATGAACTTTAGTTAATAATAGTACATTGAGGTTGTTTCATCAGTTATAATAAATGAACCAGTGTAGTGCAAGATGTTAATAATAGGAGAAACTGTGGGGAGGTGGTGAGTATATATACACATTCTTTGGAACTTCTGAGTATTTTTTCTGTAAACTTAAAACTCAAAAAATTACTATTCAAGGATGAAAAAATAAACATAGAATTATAAAAATATTAAATAGAAAAGGAGGGATTATCTTCTGATACAAGCAGAGATCTCTGGTAAGAGTTGGGAAATCGCATTCAGGTGCAGATGCTGATAAATGAGATATGAGGATGAGAGATAGTAGAAATTATGTTTTGATTGATTCAAATTTTTCAGTAAAATCAGTAGAAAGTTTTAATCTCAGAGTGGGAATATTTAAGTATTAGAACTTTGAGATAAGAAAAGAATATATGAAATAATCTCCTAAGAGTAGAAAAATCAATGCATAAGGCAAGTATAGGATAAATGCAATGCAATTAAGGGCCCAGTTGACATCTGTGGTTTTAATTTTAAAGCAAGAGCAGTCAATGTGGTTTTGTATGAGGTTTTTCTTTCCTCCAAGCTTACTGAGATGTATGCTGCATTTGTAGACTAGACAGACTTTGGATTTAACCAGAGTTGTGGTTTTGCAAGCAAATATGATAAAACTGTGAGAGGGTAAGGAAGAAGAAAGTGTATGAAAGAGTAATTTTTATGAATTACCATGCATATTAGCTTGCTAGAGCTGCTGTAACCAAATAGCACAGACTGAGTGGCTTAAACAACAGAAATTTATTTTTTCACTGTCTGGATGCCAGAAGTCCAAGATCAAGGTATAGTCAAGTTCTGTTTCTCTTGAGGCCTCTCTCACGGTTCAGTCAAGCTCTTTGCCACTTTATTACAAGTTGATCTTCCTCCGGTTTCCAAAAACATGTTCTGCATTTCCATCTGAGATTTAACCAGAATCACCTTTAATTTCCATATTTCTACTAACAGTCTCTTCAAAGCAATCTAGACTTTTTTCTGACATGCAACTCAAAACTCTTCCAGCCTCCACCTCTTACCCAGCTCCAAAGTGACTTCCACGTTTTTCGGGATTTGTTACTGCAGTGCCCCACTTCTCGATACCAAAATCTATATTAGTTTGTTGGGTTGCCATAACACAGTACCACAGACGAGATGGCTTAGACAGTAGAAATTTATTTTCTCATAGTTCTGGAGGCTAGAAATTCAAGATCAAGGTGTTGGTAAATTTGGTTTCTCCTGAGGCCTCTCTCCTTGACTTGCAGATGGCCCACCCTTTTGCTGTGTCCTCATAGAGTCTTTCCTCTGTGCATATACATCCCTGGGGTCATTTGTGTACGTCGAAATTTCCTCATAAGGACAACAGTCAAACTGGATTAAGGCCCACACGTATGATCTCATTTAATCTTAATTACCTCTTAAAAGGCCCTATCTTCCAATACAGTCACACTCTGGGATACTGGAAGTTAGGCCTTCAGCATATGGATTTTAGGGGCCCACAATTCAGCCCATAATGCCATATAATTTAAGCTTGGGAAGAAGGGGGAAAAGGCCATTCAACCGAAGATAGACAGTGAAAAAATAATAGAATCCATGGATTGGAGGTCATCTTAATGTCAAAGGATTGGTACTCAGAGTTTGGATACTTGGAGATGAGATCATGGAGTATTTGCAGTTCTTGATAATGGCATGGTCTAAATATTTCTGCAGAAATGGGCAGCTGACATACAGAGAAATACCAGATCAGTGGGGAAAAGAAGCTCAAGGGCCTGAAAAGCCAAAGCCATTGGAAGGACCATGTAGGTGTACTTTTTTTTTTTTCATGTAGGTGTATTTAGAAATAACAAAGAATTTAAGCATAACTCATGTAGAATATAGTGTTGGTGAGAAGGGTATAAAATCATTGAGAAATCAGGACTACCATCTTAGGGATATATGTATGACAACAATCAAGTGTATTTGATGATCCAATTTGATGACATGATATTCAAAACTGGAGGATTTGGGGATAAAGGAGGGAGAATTATATGAACACAGCAATGAACTACAGACCTTTGGAGGCTGGAGAAGTACACAGGTACTCCTGCAGAAAAATCAGAGTCCTCAGGGAAGAATTAGGTTTCCTTTAGGGCAAGAAAGTATAGAGAATATCTAAAAGAGAGTTTGATGATGATGTATCATTAATTTTTAGTGTTTTAGGAGTTGGGAAAGGGTGAAATAATGGGGCTGAATAGGGTTCTACTTGAAGTGTTTCAGAAATTAAAGAGTGTTTGAAGGGTTTCAGGAATCGGGGATGAATGGCTCAATAAAGGGCCATATGGACATTAGTGTGAAAAGGTGAGAGAGGACCTAGAATTCTGGGCCCTGCTGTGATGACTAACGTAACAGATTAAAGGTCCTATGTAAATTTTTTTAAGCTTTTTTAGAAAATACATTTATTTATTTTGGGATGAGTTGGGTCTTCGTTGCTGCACACGGGTTTTCTCTAGTCGCGGCGAGTGGGGGCCACTCTTCATTGCGGTGTGCGGGCTTCTTATTGCAATGGTTTCTCTTGCTGCGGAGCACGGGCTCTAAGCGCGAGGGCTCAGGAGTTGCAGCACGCGGGCTCTAGAGCTCAGGCTCAGTAGTTGTGGTGCACGTGCTTAGTTGCCCCACAGCATGTGGGATCTTCCCGGACAGGAATCAAACCCATGTCCCCTGCATTGGAATGTGGATTCTTAACCACTGTGCCACCAGGGAAGTCCCAGGTCCTATTTAAATTAATCTTGATAGATTCAAGGCTGATTGTGGTGGTAAGGCTGTACATAGAAGAGGTGATTTCTATCACTCTCCCTAGGCATGTGTTAATAGTGGCAGAGGTGTCTGGGAAAGTGCAATCTTAATCCTTGTGCCCAAACTTGATACTGGAGATAGAGGTTCTAGGGGAAGATTGTCTTATTCCCAGTATGGGCTTCATGTTGTTTAGTTGGTTCCCACTGCTGTTCTATATAACATCCCTTTATTATAGCTAATCGACAGCACGTGCCGCCAGATATACAGCTATTTATCTGGAAAATGTTTGTTTCTTTATTACAAAAACACAGAATAGCAAAAACAGATGTTGGCCTGCCCTGGTCAGGATAGAAGTATACTTTCTCTTGTTTAAGAGGTTTACTAACTTCTCTGATTTAAGGCTGCAATTTAGTCTAGAGATAAGCTGATTATTTTTGCTCTACTAAAAGTTAAGTGCCCCAAGACATACTGATAGATATGGCAGATTCAAATCTGAGAACCTTTAGAGATATGCTGACACGCATATCTGAAGGGCAAATCTTGGGCTCTTTAAATGCTTTGATTAAAAAAATCATGTAAAGGACAAGTTGTTATTCCTTATATCCACTACCACTCAGAAAGAGGCATGACTTATGGTGGATTTTCTATGAATTTTGAATGCAAAATATAACATGTTTGTGACCTTTTTACTAAGTGACTTCAAAGTCTGCCTGTTTCCAGTTGGGTCCTTGGTAAAGAAGGTTTTACAAGCTGTTCAGACTGCATTGCAAGAATCCCTGTTTTTTGACATTTTCAGGTCGGGAAGGTCTGTGAAACCTATGGCATATTTTGATAGGGGAAATACAGGAGGAACATGAGGGTTTTAGGACACACAATTATATATTATTTTAGTAAATGACTTTTTTCTTTTGAGAAACAACTCTTAGTTTGCTGGAGTTCCTATGCAAATTGAATGCCTAACTATAAAGCAATAACTGATGGTAAAATCTAAGGTGCCTATCATATGTGTTCTATGATTTTCTGAACCCTAAGTGTCGTATATGAAAAACACTCCATCTTCAAGTGAAAGTTATATTTACATGTCTCTCTCTATCTCTCTATAAGAGACTAGGAATGATCAGATTCTAAAATCATCCCTTGATGTTATATTATGTTATACATTGATTTATACTGTCTCTTTCACACTATAAAGGAAGCTTCATGAGAGCAAGGATGCTATCTTGTTTGCAGCATATTGTATCACCAATAATTAGAAAAATATTGACACATATTTTACATTAAAATATATATATATTTATATCTTTCTTTCTGTCAGTCATCTATCTATCATCACTCTATCAGCTATCATCTATATTGTTGAAAGACTGAGTGAAAGGGGATTACCTAAAGCTAATATTCTGGATCTATGTAGCCTGCATTTACCCAATTACACGTTACTTTCCCTGCAAATCTCGTCTCTAAATCCCTGTTGCTCTTTGTATTTGGTAATAGCTTCAATAGTCATTCTGTCCTATATTCTGCTGAATATGTTAATGAAGGGGGAACTCTGGGAGAGAATAATTAAAAAAAAAAAAAGTGACTAGCTCTTTCTCCAGAGGGAGCATTTCCAACATTCTCAAGAATCAAATAAAGAGAATTCAACTCTTTATAATAGTCTATGTAAATGTTTTCACCTTTCTCTCATCATTATTTAACATGAATGGTTTTATCTGGAACTTCTAATATACTAATATTGTATAGTACAATTAATATTCAGTTTTAAAAATTTCACCCTTCATGAAATTGCCTTAGTTTGCAATTACATGGCTTGTGTAATTAATTAAGCAGCCACTTTTGAATCCATATCATATTATTTGACTTTATAACCTCTGATAATGATGATTCTGTTACCTACCATGAAAAATCTTTTGTATAGGCCTAATTTTACCTTTACTGAAATTTACTGTTACCCTTCATTATTGTATTGTAATATACTGCAAGAACAAGCAGAAGATCAATTTTCATTATATTTTTTGGTAACAAGGATAAAGCCTTTCCATGTTTTCAAATAACATAGTCAAAGAGTCCTAGACAACATTTTTAACAGAGATAAAAAACTGCCATGATGGAATATATCATATTCAAAGAGCTCCCAGAATTTTCTTTCACTGTTCTGAAATACTGGCCTTATTAGATTTTCTGAGCCCCAGTGAATTCTTGCAAACATAGAGTGTCTTCCCGGGCGATTCACATCCACATAACAAAATCTAAAGTCAAATTGAGTTCACAAGGAATCTTATCACATGGGTTGCATTATTCTTGTGGTGTTTCTGTGAGCACACCTGTAGTAAATTAGAATAACAACATTAATAATATCAAATAGCATCTTTGTGAGCCTACTATGTACCAGATGCTGTTAAACATTTTATATTTATCATTTTATTATAATACCTACTATGAAATAAGTATTAGTATTGTCTGTATCACCTAAGGAAGGAAGTTCAGGAGCCAATGATTATATAACCAAGTCATTTAAATAGCATTAAAATTCAGAAGTGACTCTGTGTCTGTAATTACTCCAACCCTTTACAGTCAGGGTGAGATCCAGGTGTCCAAGGATTTATTTATCATATAACTAAATCTGATTCTTAATTGTGACCCTTGAAAATATCAATGAGGTAATAAATCTTGTTTAATGAAAGGAAACATTTAACGAAAGGAAACCTGTGCCTAGATAACCCAAGTGTTAAGCACATAATAGTAAGAACACCATTGTTGATTTTTGTTTAACAAATGGCTTGTACTTCATCATTTATACAAATCACAGACTGAAAATTTGAAGGACAAATCACTAAATTTATCCTCACAATTATAAAGTATAGATTTGGTCATTATTGTCATGATTAATAACAGACTACATGGTGTTTTGAGAGTACACAGAAAAATGTTCTATTGCACAGATTAGTCCGTTTTGTACCAATGTTTGGCATCTTTGAAATCTATTGCACAAGGGTGGTGGTTAGTTCCTCCCAGGAACTGGTTGTCTGACTTCATTGCCAGCATTTTTACAGGCATGAGGGTGGCTGGAATAATCAGACATGACCCAATACTCAGAGCTTTCAATGACTCCAATACAAAAGAACATACTACCATTAAAAAAAAAAATCGACATTGGACTGGTTAAATTTATATTTCATTCCTGTCATGCTTGGCCACCTCCAAAAAAAAGCTTTTTTTTTTTTTCTCTCTTCTACTAGACAAGAAACCCTTTTGAAGAAAAAGTATATACATGTACAGATCACCATGTCTATACATGGATGAGATTCTCCAATTGTGTATTTTTAGTGAGCTCTATTTCACATTTTTTAATGCCATTCTCACTTTCACTGGATACTATGAAGACATCACATCCAATTAGTAAACAACATTACCTCTCATTTCTCATTTTTTGGAAGAATATTTTCACTGCTGCTTTGCCTTGACCAAATTCTGACTTCTCTGTGTGGGCACTGCTTCCCTGGGGTTGGTCACTGTGCCGGCACCATGTAGTAAAAGCTTGCATGTAAATAAGGTGTTTTCAGCCTACCTCACTGCTGCTCCTATCCCTTTGCTATCTTATTTATTAATTACTGCATTACTTGGTTACTGTTATCTACCTCCTGACCATTGCCCTGCATTTTGAAGACTAATATGTGGCTCATCTTATCTCTCTACATAAATTTCAAGGAACTTAATGCTCATATAAATGAGCTTTCTTCCACCTATCATAAGTTCCTGACATTCCCACTGTTAACTTCATTATCTTATTAAACCTGAATGAGAATGCTCCACACACATTCCTTAAACAATGAGGACAAATGCAGATAATGTCCTCATAGAATCTGTTATAAAGAGAGCCATTTGAAAATGAAACAAACGGAGAAACAAACCTATATCTGGTTTGAACTGAGAGATAAGGAAAAAGATCTCGATTTTAAAAACCAATCTTCCTAGCAGTTACTGTAAATTGTTTTATAATTTTAGGACTCAAAATAGTAATTATTAAGCCTCTAATATAGCAACTTTCCATTTTACCAACACAAGCCCTTGGCTGTATGTGTATTTTAATTGAAAACTCTACTTTTGAAATCCCAGACTCTAATATTAAACTTGACAATTAACATATATCTTTTCATCCTCTTACTCATTGACTCATCATATTTTCAAAGACATTTTGACATTCAGTCTCTTTAGCTTGTTTTAACCACTTGCTATTTGAGTGGTCTTGGGCTACTTACTTAATCCTTTGAACTTCAGCTATTTCATCTGTAAAATGAGTTAATAATGACATCAACTTTATATGTTTGTTATAAGGATTCAATAAGAACAGTAAGAACAGTTCCTGACACACAGTGATCACTAAATACTTCTTAGCTATTCACATTAATTGTACTATTCATATCATCATTGCTGTTCTATTATTGTTTTGTCTATTTTTCAAATTTGTCCTTTCCTCATTTCTCTTTCTTCCTTCCTTCCTTCCTTCACTAAAGTTCTTCAATGTTTATATGCACTTTTTCCTGTATGTTCAACTGCTCTGTTCCTGGACACTTGCAGCAGCTTTACCTTCTCCTGGACCCTTGCAGCAAAATTCCAATAATAAATGAATCCCATAATCATACTCTTTGTTTCTATACCCATGCTTCTGAGTGCTTCTGAAGAAAAATCAGAAACAGAAACCGCTAGAGTCATTAGAAATTCATGGTTCCCAATGTCAGCTACCAGTTCAACACTTTTTGGCAATTCTATTGTAGGTCACTAGTCAGCACCTTATTATTCCCTTTGGTAGCTATGAAAAGTCTTCACTGTGCTCCTCAAGTCTCCTTTACCGCCTTTTTTTCTCCCATTATCCAGAGATATTCTTGTTTCTTACTTTACAGTATGAAATAAAAACAATTAATGTCAACTTCCTGAATTTCCTAACATCTGCTATTTACAAATTCATCTACACTTGATCTCATGGATATTTCCTATTTTCTCAGAGATGGAGGAAAATGTGCCCCTCTACCTATTGAAGTGTAAGTCATCCACGTGATTTTATTTTTCCTGGCCTCTCCTGTCCCTTCTGGAAAGCTACTTTATCACCCTTGTTCGATTCTTTTCCTTGAAATAAACAGACCCCAATGTATTCCATTAAGACAAAAAGAAAAAACCTTCAGCTATTTCTCCTTCAAGCTCTCACTCCTTCTTGCTACAACCAAACTCTCACCAAATGAAGTCTGTGCTAATTGTCTTCATTTTCTCAGGATCTATCTACACTTCAGTCCTTAACCATTCTGATTTTTACTTACCTATTCGCTGAATCTACTTTGGTAAATGAGTTTACTGAAGCATTATTTATAATGGTGACACACCTGTGATAAGGATCATGGTATTTATAGATCTATATAATATTGATAATATATATCCATTTATCCTGGGCCTTGACTTCCTGAAGTCATTCAAATTCATCTTGGGAGACAAAATGAACAGTCTGTGGAGCAAAAACATAGGGTGCTGTATTCTTCAGCCTGTCTCTTTTCATCGCACAGAATCTCAGGGATACCCAGGAATGGTATAATGCTCTCAATCTCAATCCAGTGTGGCTCATGGGGATTTTAGATGCTGCTTTGGTAAACTGGTATTTTTTTTTCAGATTATAGCCACACTTCAAAATTGTATACATTAGGCAAACTTTCTGTAGTGTGGTCCCCTTTGGCTCATCCATTGCATGTCATTATAGAACCGTATAATGTAGTGGCTGTCAGGCTCTTGGCATTGCGCAGAACCCTGTTAATTGCTATTGCAGCAGAGAAGGGCCATAGGTAGAGAGAGTAGGGCTGTGTGATTATCTTTTCAATAAACTCTAGAAGCACCACCTTCAACCAGAGCTATTCCACCTTAAAATATATTCCAAATATATTTAGCCCCTCCATAATTTTTGTTTGTAGAAAGGATTCTACAACCAAATCTAATGAATTGCACTGGGGCTTTGGTATGTGACACACCTGGATTTAGTTTTCTCTCTTCCACTTTGTAGCGACGAAAACTCAGCCAAATTACTTTTTGAAACTATTTCCTTATCCATAAGAAAGAGCTTATCATTTCAAATTTCAAGGCTGTAAGACATAGACCTAAAAATCACTTTTATTTACAAACTTATAAGGTAAGTACCATTATTATCTTCATTTTATAAATAAATTCTGGCTTTGAGATATGATGTAAATGCTGAAGATGACTCAACTGGTCACATATAGAACTGAACCAAGATCAGTCTGATTCCAAAGTCCATACCCTGAATCTAGATGTGGTACTTGGTACTTTACTTAATACAGAGAGTGCTGGGAAATAGTGGGCCTTATAAAATGTGTTACCTAATTGATTTTTTTAACATGTTTATTGGAGTATAATTGCTTTACAATGTTGTGTTAGTTTCCGCTGTATTACAAAGTGAATCAGCTATATGTATACATATATCCCCATATCCCCTCCCTCTTGCACCTCCTTCCCACCCTCCCTTTCCCACCCCTCTAGGTGGTCACAGAGCACTGAGCTGATCTCCCTGTGCTATGCACCTGCTTCCCACTAGCTATCTATTTTACATTTGGTAGTGTATATATGTCAGTACTACTCTCTCACTTCGTCCCAGCTTACCCTTCCCCCTGCCTGTGTCCTCAAGTCCATTCTCTATGTCTGCATCTCTATTCCTGTCCTGCCCCTAGGTTCATCAGAACCATTTTTTTTTTAGATTCCATAGATATGTGTTGCATACAGTATTTGTTTTTCTCTTTCTGACGTACTTCACTCAGTATGACAGACTCTAGGTCCATCCATCTCACTACAAATAACTCAATTTCATTTCCTTTTATGGCTGAGTAATATTCCATTGTATATATGTGCCACATCTTCTTTATCCATTTATCTGTTGATGGACACTTAGGTTGCTTGCATGTCCTGGCTATTATAAATAGTGCTGCAATGAACATTGTGGTACATGACTTTCTGAATTATGGTCTTCTTAGGATATATGTCCAGTAGGGGGATTGCTAGGTCATATGGTAGTTCTATTTTTAGTTTTATTTTATTTTATTTAAAATTTTATTTAAAAACAGTTCCACAAAAGAAACAGTAAAACATATAAAATATAGTGCTCTCTCTGAACAGGAAGATTAGTACTTTAAGAAAAGAAATAGTGTAAACAGAACACTGATTTTCTGCCAGAAGTTTGAGAATCTAATTGATGAGCTGCCCTTTAATGTCTGTAGCTATAAATGCTTCAGTTAGCTATAAATGCTTCAGTTACCCATCATATTGTAATCTAGTGTGAAATAATTTTCTGGTCCAGAACGTTTGTTTTGAAAAGAATTCCAAGAAACAGACCACCTGCTAGTAAACAAATGTCAAAACACAAGTAGCTGGAGTTGTTTGCATCCTTACAGACTTCTACTCTGAATGTTATTCTCGTGGGTGAGAGTGGTGTCTCTATAACAGGGAAAAAAAAAAAAGAAGAAGACACTTTGCCTTATGTTTAGAAGACAAAAATATAGTTCCGCATATACAGTATTGAATATTACAGGAGGATAAAAAGAGAAAATCTTTTTTGCTAATACTATGGACATTAAATTGCATTACTTTTTGAAAACCATAAGACAAAATGATAAAGATGGAGAATATAGAATACCAAATAGCAATGATCAATATAACACTACAAAAATTATGTTGATTGTCAACTGCAGATCAATATACTGTGATTTCTGATACTAGCACCTTTCCTACGAGATTGTATATTTTTATTTAAAGTCTCTTTAATTAGGTGTATATGCCTGTGTGAGTGTGTGTTTACTGCTATAATTTTAGGTTGAAATGCCGCCTCAAAGTGTTACAGGGTGTCACACCAAGAGAGGAAGCACTGAGTGTTCTGTATATGTTTGAGGGTTTAGAGTGTTAGAAATTTTAATTTGAAGATGTTAAGAATAATCAATCAATTACTAAGAGCTATGTCCCTCCTCCTATAATCAGGGTGGTATTGCCAGTGGAAAGAATGATCAATTAGATGCTTTGGTGCCATTTAAGTACAGATGTTTCGATTTTAACTCTGGAATTCTAAAAATTAAGGAACGTATTTAAACATAAGCACAAACGCACACCTGGGGTAAATATAGCATAGTAGTTCCAATTTGAAATAAACATTTTCATAGCCTTATTTCATATTTCATAGCCTTATAATAAACATTTTCATTCTCCTTATTCTGGGAAAGGAATTCAACATCTCTGTAACTTAGTTTTCTTGCCTGTAAAATGGAAGTACAAATTTGGTTGTTTTACACATTAATTAATGACAAGTTCTTAGAAGAGATCATGGGACTGTTTACTAATAATACTGCTATAAGATTATCTGATTTTGTTGTTCAGTTCTGCTACTATTTCATATCTTTCATTTATTTTTTTTCCACATCCACTGGGATGACTATAATTTAAAAAAATTTTTATTTTATATTGGAGCATAGTTGATTAACAATGTTGTGTTAGTTTCATGTGTACAGCAAAGTGATTTAGTTATACATATACATGTATCTATTTTTCAAATTCTTTTCTCATTTAGGTTATTACAGAAAATTGAGCAGCATTCCCTGTACTATATAGTAGGTCCTTGTTGGTTATCTTTTTTAAATATAGCAGTGTGTACATGTCAATCCCAAACTCTCAATCTATCCCTCCCCCCTTCCCTTCCCCCCATAAGTTCATTCTCTAAGTCTGTGAGTCTGTTTCTACTTTGTAAATAAGTTCATTTGTATCATTTTTTGTTAGATTCCTCATATAAGTGATATCATATTTCTTTATGTCTGACTTACTGCACTTAGTATGATAATCTCTAAGTTCATCCATGTTGCTGCAAATGGCATTATTTCATTCTTTTTATTGGCTGAGTAATATTCCATTGTATATATGTATATATGTATATATCTTCTTTAGCCATTCATCTTTCAGTGGACACTTAGGTTGCTTCCATGTGCTGGCTATTGTAAATAGTGCTGCAGTGAACATTGGGGTGCACGTACCCTTTCAAACCATGTTTTTCTCTGCATATATGACCAGGAGTGGGATTGCTGGATCATATGGTTTAATTTCTATTCGTATTTTACCCTTTCACGTGTAGTGCTACATATCAATGCAAGAGAAAAATGGCATCTCTAGTAAACAATATTATATTTCTATTTTTTACTTTTATCAGCATTTAATATGTTGCATTACAATGTTCTAGGCTTCCTTTCTCTGAAATTCACTATCCACAGGAATACATATGTTGTTCTTCCTTCTTTCCAGATTATTTTCAAGGCTGTTTTAGTATTGGTTGCATATTCTCTAAAATACATGTAATGTTACTGGAACAGTAAGTTTTGATCATGCTTAATCTATAAAGAAAGCTTTATGTATTTACTGGTCTATTTACAGATGATTATTTGAGTTAAAAATATATCACATAACTGGGATTATATTTTTTAAAATTTCCCACGAAATTTAAAGTAAAATAACAATGAGGATTTAATGTAATTAAAACATTATTTAATTTGTATTTACTATTTAGATCCCACAGTAGGCTAAGAAACAGCTCATTTTGGTTTCCCTTTAGAGGTTTCTGTGCTTTTGGTGACTTATAAAAGTAGAAATATTAACCTGTCCTTAAGGCATGAGTTGTTGCTAAAATGTCCATAGGTGAAATTTTGAAACGTGGCAATAGAAATCAAAAGGATAGACTATGTACTCATGTAATAGCAAACGGTGTAACAGACATATTTATTAAAATAAGGGAAACTGTCTAACATTAAATATTATATAAAGGATCAATTCCCTAATCTACAGATTTGCAATAGGAAATACTTAATGAGTTTTGCTGTAATGTGTTTTACTTATTTTATTCACTGACAAAATAATATACTGATTCAAAACAGTACAACTTTGGAATAGACTACGTTAAATTGTTGATTCCTTTATTGTGTGAATATTTAGACTAGTGGGAATAACGTCCATCATATTGATATATATTACAAACGGATGGCTTGGTGGTTAGCAAACATCTCTGCTTTGTTTTGGCATTCCATCACCTTCAAGAGCTATTTATTGACTCATATATTCAACTACTATAAACATAATGCCTTATTTAGAAAATGTATTGTGACAGAAAAAAAATAAGAGAGCACTAGTCAAAGAGGGATTTACTGCTTGCAAGAGCTTTATAGTATAATTCAGTGTATAAACACATTGACATATCTATATTAAATAAAGAAATGTTGGGGACTTGCTTTTTATTTATGATACTATAAATTATATAATAGATTTAAGCATGTGTCCTTATGTCTTCAATCAATATATAAATTATGTCACCTACCATAAGATTTTATTCTCATACATATCTATATGACATCTCTTTATCCTATGGTGAAAATATCCAAGAGAAGCTACTTAGAGATCATTTTAACATCATGAGGGATCTTTGTTATTTTTTTGAAAAATTATGGATGTTGTTATTTTAGTGCTTTTTAAAAATATTTCATTATTAAAAGTTTTAGCCATTCTCATATATATAAGGGTGTACAATGAGAAAGAGAGTTTTAATTGAGACATTTCTAGGCCTTATATTTGGTAGGAATCCTCTGAACGCATCTGTTCGTTCCCTTGAATGTTCCATGACAGCCAGATGGTGAAGGTGAAGCTGAGCCTTGGCATCCTCTGATCAACAGAGAATCAGACTTAGTGACAACAGCAGACCAGCTTCAACCAAAGGAGGCTCTTCCAGGCTAACAGGGTCTACACAAATAAGATTTTGTAATTTGCTCTAAACAACAGATTGATTTCTACTTGTGAACAAGTAGTACTATGAGGATATTATTCCTTCTGACTGATATATGACACTTCTGTCATTTAATTATCACATCTGCTTTTTAGTCATCAGGGAAGAAAGTAATTAATAACAGCTGTTGTAAACAGTCCATATCTGATCTTTGGTTCAACAAGATCTTGTTTTGTTTTGTTTTAAGTTCTGGAAAAGTGGCAAATACAGAGCATCTAATTTCTTGTCCTACAGTTTCACCTTAAAGATGCATCGTAGCCTGACTTGCATGCTATATTTTTGGGGTAGTGTTTTTCACAATAAAACCTATGAAAAACTGGTGTATTCTGAAAGTCTATCAGGTGTCAAACAGTTTTAAGGTGAAAAGGGAGTTAAGCAATGACGCATTTATGTGACAGATATGAAATATATGATTAATAATTATTAAATATTTAGCATTCACTTTATATTTTTCATGCTTTTATCATCCCACTTGTCACAACCAGGTTCTTCTTGATATTAAAAGAAAAAATTAACTATTTAAATGTAAACTTCCAGAAAAATTTTTAACTATTTTACCTACTTAAATTTAAACTTCCAGAAAAGTTGCAAAAGTAATACAGAACTCTCATATACCTTTCACCTAGCAGCACAAGAATTTTGATGCTTTGTAAACATGTTAAATATGTTATATAGATATATTAATTTATTCAGGTAATGTTTAGTTAATAGAATACAGTGTGTTTTGTTAATGCATTCTCATACAATTTCCATGGACTTTTCTTGTGTGTCAATATTGCTTTGCATAATTTATCTCTAAAATACAGAGGTTGACCATTGCCTCCAAACTGAATAATTGAAATACAAAATTAATGAAAAAATAGTAACAAAAAATCTGTGGGTAAGAACTTAATAAGTGCTCATAATAAACATATGTCCTGTTGATATAGAATGTGAATTCTACTGGTAAAGAGAAATGTAGCAGACACTTTCAGTGCTCAGCCAATTACCCTCAGATCCACATACCATTTTAGTGTCCCTCAGCCTGATTTCTGGTGGTCAACACATACATCATGGTCATTGCCACCCTTGGGTTGCTAGCATATGCTTTGCCTGTGAGCATACGTGATTAGAATTGGCTAAGATTTAATGTCTCTTTGGAGGCAGCCTTTACCCAATGAATTACTGATGGATATAAAACTATAATTATTGCAGTTCCCTTGCCTGAGGATAATTTTGAAGCAGGTATTTTGTACTATTTCCAAGATTTTCTCTAACAGTTTAAACTTCAGTCACTCACTGTAAAGTTGGCTCAGTAACTCTCCCCATACTGGCTGCCCAAACTTTTTTTTTAATCATTTCTCCTGTCTTCTTCCAGTGTTCCCTCCACCTCATGTACATAATCCTTCTCTCAGGGTCTGTTTCTTGCGTGAGGAGAAGGGGATCAATTAAGATAATAAAGATAATAAAAGATAATTATTATTTTAATCTGTGATTCAGACCTATGGCATTATCTGCAAAGTTAAAACAGTTGACTTTCTAGATTTTGTTGCGATATGCACATCTCTTTTCTAAACAATGGATATTTCAGTGAGAATCCTCTTTAATTTGTATGAGTTTACTGTTTCTGAAATACCAGATTTTTTCAAATAAGATTACAAAATATTGAATCCTAATGACTTATGGCTGTTGATATTTTCCAGTTTAGTAGAAATAAACAGAAAAGATTTTGATGGGTATGAAATTGAAATAGAGTTCAAGCTATTTGTCACCTAACCAGACATCCATCGATGAGTTTACAGTAAATATAGTGCCTGCCAATGATATGAAACAACTTTAACTACTAATTTTTAACATATATTTTTGTGATTTAAAAACTGTGATGAATCTTTCTCTTTATAAATTTACTTAAAATGTTTTTCCACCTGTGAACTTATGCTCATTAAATGGATGTCAGGTGCCAAAACTATTGAGCAAAATAGGATTAGTGCGCCAGTGCAGTGTTTTCAACCGTAATTGTCAAATAATGAAAAAAACAGCTATGGCTGTTCGGTAATTTATAAACCTTCAAGTTGGCGGGAGTGATAGTAATGAGTTATAATAAGGATTATGAAAAAAGCATTTGCATGTGTCTTTATTAAGCCCATTTATCAATCCTCTAATTTCTTTCTCTTTTGGGGGGGATCAATTTGGAGAAGAAATGCAGTTCTTGGGGAAGTTCATCACCAACAAAACCTCAACATTTAGGGTAGAGGGATTTTCTATCCACTGTAGCTAAGGAATATGAGATCTTTAAATGTAGTTGTCACTCCCTTCATAATCTCAATACACATACTTTTTAGAGTTAAAATGTAACATTTGGTATAAAAGAAAGTATGAACTGGTTATGCATCTCTGTAACTACCTTATCTATAGTCTATATCCCTTTTTTATCATTCAATATATGAGAATTAGACTCTTATTTTCCATATTAGCACACAAAAACTTTCCCTTCCTTGACTTCTCACAATAGCCCAGGCCCTTCAGAATTACTTATAAATAGATTTAACTTACGTAAAATAAATAAAAAGATTCCATATTTCCTGGCCACTGTATAATCAAACTGTCAATAGGCATAATGGACTTAACACCTATCTGATTAGAATATGTTCTTATGTATTGTCAAAGATGGAAAGAAGGATTTTATAGAGTTTATTTTTCACATTCTTTAAACATTCTGTCTATGTAAACAGGATATATTCTTAGTAGTTGATAAGGTTTTTAAAATTCTACTGTCATACTCTCCTGAATGGCTATTGCTTAATTTATGGTAACCTGCCATTCCTTATCTAACAGCTTTGCATTCAGTGTTTCACTTACTGGACTCCATTTAGCTCAGGAAATTTATGTTTCACATTATCATGGTCTTTGTTTCCCTGGTAAAATCAGCATCAAGATATCATAAAAGAGAGGGGGAAGAAACAAAATTCAAAGGGAAAATGTACTTGTAGAGCCAATATTTTCTTAACTTTGGAGGTGACCTTAGTATACTTTAAATAATGAAAGGGAAATGATGTACGATGATGCATTTTTTGCTATTACATTTAGACATGTATAAATGATGTGCAGAATTTCTATAATGCATCAATTTACCCATGTTATCTAAAAGTACAGTACCTTTCTCTTTTTGGCAAACTGTGTACTTCTGTCTTATAAAAATTATCTTAAGCCATACTCAGGACAGTTCCTTAACTTACATTGAAATATAAGTACAACGTGAAAAATGTGTATTTAATTGTATCTAATTAAGTAAAACTTCAGATATATAGCTATGCTTCATATAAATATTTAATAAACATGTAGGAAAAAACCAAGCTTCTATCCATATGAGATGTTTTTCATAAATTGATTGCTATCCACATGCGAACTGCATTTTCATATCATTCATATTACTCATTCTTAGCAGTTCCCTTCAAAAATTTACTTCAAGGATGGCTCGTTAGTGAAGTTTAAGCCAAAGATCTTAAAAGTCCACATTATTTCTTATATTACTAGAACAATAATATATGCCAAGTGTGTATTACTGCAGTGCATATTACAGTGGGGTCTCATGATTTAAATTAGTCTTCAGTTAACAGGACATACAGGCAGCTAGAAATAGTCATACCTACAACAATCAGACAGCTTTCCTCTGTTAGTGTATCGGATAAAAAGACTATGACATAGGAACATTATAGGGATAGTGAGGCTCACCAAGCCAGAAGATGGAAAAGGCTTAAGTGTTCTCACCACAAAGAAAGTAATGGTAATTATGTGATGTGATGGAGGTGGTAGCTAATAATATGGTGGAAATTATTTTGCAACATGTAAGTGTAACAACTCAACATGTTGTATTCAAACTTACATGACATGATATATCAATTATATCTCAATAAAGCTGGGAAAAAAGAATATAAAAAAGAGAAACCAAAGAATGCTATAAGAATCAAGACTCAATATCATTATTGCTTATAGTCAGTAATGAGGGGTTAACTAAAATCTAATTCCACATCAGCAAAGGTGATTCAGCTGGCAGGATTAGAAATATGATAGTTGTGATTATCTCCTGCACATAGATTTAGGTTTGTTACTCACTTACACTAAGAATATGAGTTTGAGTTCTGAAGATGTGTTATTGCACTTTTGGAATGCCAGATCAATTTTTCCTGAAAAATACTTGTTTTATTCAATTCTTTGCTTTCTGTGTGCTGTGTTGCATATGTGACATTTTTGGTTGAAAGAAAATACCCAGAGTGAGAAAATTAGAAAATTTGATATGCTTTTAAACACTGTCACCTAGTTTTAAGTTTGAATATAATTAATTGTAGTTTAAATAATTCTTAAGGTCTGTTGGTTAAGGTACCCCAGAGAAATGATTACTTGGTTTTCCAATTATATGAGTTTTATCATTCTTATCCATAGTATTGGTTAGCTGATTCTTGCTATGGGAGAAAAACAAAGATCTTTGTACATCTTATTCAAATAAGAATGACAGAGTTATTAATTTCTGCTTTTAGTTTTCCCCTGAGTAAACAGGTGTGGCATTTTAGATAACCCTGAGACAACTCTAAAATATCTGAATTAAACTTTTATCCATGTTTCATATTGGAATAATTTATAACATTATTTTTATGAGTTTTAGGGTTTTGTATTTCTAATAAAACATTTCAAACTATGTACAGTGAATGTAAATCATAACAATATTGAATCATATTATAAATTGAAGAGTTGGCTTTAAAAATGGAATCACAAATATATGAATGCCCAACTTTTTTTTTTTTAATTTGTATGGTACTTTATTTTTTTTTTTAACATCTTTATTGGGGTATAATTGCTTTACAATGGTGTGTTAGTTTCTGCTTTATAACAAAGTGAATCATATACATATGTTCCCATATCTCTTCCCTCTTGCATCTCCCTCCCTCCCACCTTCCCTATCCCATCCCTCTAGGTGGTCACAAAGCACCGAGCTGATCTCCCTGTGCTATGTGGCTGCTTCCCACTAGCTATCTACCTTACATTTGGTAGTGTATATATGTCCATGCCTCTCTCTCGCTGTGTCACAGCTCACCCTTCCCCCTCCCCATATCCTCAAGTCCGTTCTCTAGTAGGTCTGTGTCTTTATGCCTGTCTTACCCCTAGGTTCTTCATGACATTTTTCTTAAATTCCATATATATGTGTTAGCATACGGTATTTGTCTTTTCTCTTTCTGACTTACTTCACTCTGTATGACAGACTCTAGGTCTATCCACCTCATTACAAATAGCTCAATTTCGTTTCTTTTTATGGCTGAGTAATATTCCATTGTATATATGTGCCACATCTTCTTTATCCATTCATCCAATGATGGACACTTAAGTTGTTTCCATCTCTGGGCTATTGTAAATACAGCTGCAATGAACATTTTGGTACATGACTCTTTTTGAATTATGGTTTTCTCAGGGTATATGCCCAGTAGTCGGATTGCTGGGTCATATGGTAGTTCTATTTGTAGTTTTTAAGGAACCTCCATACTGCTCTCCATATTGGCTGTACCAATTCACATTTCCACCAGCAGTGCAAGAGTGTTCCCTTTTCTCCACACCCTGTCCAGCATTTATTGTTTGTAGATATTTTGATGATGGCCATTCTGACTGGTGTGAGGTGATACCTCATTGTAGTTTTGATTTGCATTTCTCTAATGATTAATGATGTTGAGCATTCTTTCATGTGCTTCTTGGCCATCTGTATGTCTTCTTTGGAGAAGTGTCTATTTAGGTCTTCTGCCCATTTTTGGATTGGGTTGTTTGTTTTTTTGTTATTGAGCTGCATGAGCTGCTTGTAAATTTTGGAAATTAATCCTTTGTGAGTTGCTTCATTTGCAAATATTTTCTCCCACTCTGAGGGTTGTCTTTTGGTCTTGTTTATGGTTTCCTTTGCTGTGCAAAAGCTTTGAAGTTTCATTAGGTCCCATTTGTTTATTTTTGTTTTTATTTCCATTTCTCTAGGAGGTGGGTCAGAAAGGATCTTGCTGTGATTTATGTCATAGAGTGTTCTGCCTATGTTTTCCTCTAAGAGTTTGATGGTGTCTGGCCTTACATTTAGGTCTTTAATCCATTTTGAGCTTATTTTTGTGTATGGTGTTAGGGAGTGATCTAATCTCATACTTTTACATGTACCTGTCCAGTTTTCCCAGCACCACTTATTGAAGAGGCTGTCCTTTCTCCATTGTACATTCCTGCCTCCTTTATCAAAGATAAGTTGACCATATGTGCATGGGTTTATCTCTGGAATGCCCAAGTTTTAATTTCACTTTTTTAGTTTGTATGTTTTGTTTCACCTTTGTGTATTGTTTTTCTTATGAAATGAATTTTGGGAATACTAATAATTTCCTGGGTATAAAATTCCATTCTCTAAAGGTTCAGGAGATCATTTTTAGTCAGAATTCCACTCCTACAATGTATAGTCTCCTTAACCCAGCTTTAAAGTTTCCATTATAACCAACTATGTTGAATAAATTTGACAATACTCTGAAGCTACCATCCTGTTTGGGAATTTTTTCTCATTAGAGATTATTCAGAGATTAAATATGAGATAAAATTATTACTCAAACTGAAGAACGAAAGGGTGGGTAATTTGGTCTACATGAGAATATCATTGAATCCAGATGCAGTATTATAGCCTGCACTACTGGGGATTAGAAAATTCAAATGTCTGCTGGATTCATTTATTTCCTTTCTTTGCCTTTCTGTCCTCTGTTCCGTTCTCCTTTCTGAAACAGGATTATAAAGATTTTAAATTTATCTCTTCAGATGTCTACTCACTACTAATTTGACATACACATGACTTTGGTTTCATGTACTATACTCAGGGTTGGTCTTTTAAATTTAGCTTCTAGAATTAACTGACTAGAGCCTCTGTGTCTTTTTTTATAGTTCACATTGGTTCAAAATAATCTATTCAGATTCTGTCATTCTGTAGGTTGATTTCTATTAGATTGGTTGAATACCTGCAATCCATTCAGCTGTGTTCTGGTCAGCTCAAGTCATGTGGTTGTAGATAAACCTGGATTTGAGGAATATGTTTTATATTTTAGGCAGACATATGGCTAAAGCTATTGGCATGTTTTCTATTTGTTTCTGTTTTCCCTTTTTTTTTTTTTTAACAAAGTAGATTATCAACTGATTCACAGCAAGTCCGTAACACTGTAAAGCAATTGTATCAGTTTGAAGTGAAAGGGTTAATGAGTATTCAATGAAAAGAAGCCTTTGACGAATAAGAAGCAAGCTTAGAAAGATACTCATTTGTAGACCATGCCACTTTATATAGAAAAGAGAGCTTATACAGAGAGTGGAAGAGCCCAGAGGACAGAGTCAGGAGACGTGGAGAACCCAGAAAACACAGATAAACCCTAATCAAGGAAGTGGGAACCTGGTCCTAGCTGGATTTTAGAATTGTGGTTGTCCAGTGACTACTATATGCTTCCAATTTTCCACAGTTTTGAATAGAAATGTGTTATGAACTGAATAGTATCCCCTCAAAATTGATATGTTTAAGCCCTAACTCCCAATCTGACTGTATTTAGAGATAGAGCTTCCAGGAGATTAGGTTAAATGAGGTCATAAGGTTGGGGCCCTGTTCCAATAGAACTATTGTAATTTTAAGAAGAGATCAGAGATGCATACTCACAGAGAAAAGGCCACGTGAGGACACAGTGAGGAACCAGGAGGAGAGCTCTCACCAGGAACCAACCCGGCTGGCACCTTGATCTTGGACTTCCAAGCTAACTGAACTGTGAAAAAGTAATTGTTTTTGGCTTTTTGTTTGTTTGTTTAAGTCACCCAGTCTGTGGTATTCTGTGATGGTAGCCCAAGCAGACTAATAAGAGTGTCTGTGGTTGTTATTCTATGCCTTTCACACAATTGCATGTTGGCTGTAATAGAGGGAGATACATTGTCTTTTTAGTTTACCAGAGGAACAGTACTTGAGGAGTCTTTTCCACATGTAGACCTGACACAGTTCACGAGTATCTGAACTTTGGGCACATAGTTTTTGAACTACTGTTGTAATAAGCTGAGACTGGTGGTCCTAGAGGAAAGAATGAGGATATTTTGCGTATAAAAATGATATGAATTGTGGCCAAATAGCAGACTATGGCAGATTTTTTTTTTTTGATGGTGAAAAATTCTGCCTAGCCAATGCTTTTCTACAATGTGACCTTCATAGTTCTCCTCTCAAGAGGTGGATCTATGTTATGTCCTCTCGTATCCAGAACAGACTTGTTACTTATTTGTAACCAAGAGAATGTGTAATAAATGCTGCTGTTTTTTGAGGCTAGGTTGTAAAAGGTTATGTAGTTTTCACCTTGTTTGCAGGCATACCTCCTTTTGGAGCCCTGAGCTGCCTCATAAAAAATTTATGCAAAATGAGATACTGCTATTACATAATCTTACCTATTGACATTTTAGATTATGCTTCATAAGGACAAGGACGTTTTCCTTAGTGTGTTAAGAGTATTTATCATCGATGGTTTTAATAAAACATTATCCAGAGTATACTGAAATGATCTTTTAATCTGTTAATATATTTGATAATGTAAACAATTCTCACATTCCTAAGTAAACCAAGGCAAGTTTTTTTTCCCCTTTGATACATCAGAGGCACATTATATTACTTTTAATGGTGGCATTTTAGCATTTTAGGAACTTCAAATAATTCTGCTGAAAAGGGATGGGCTATGCTTTATTTACTCTGAGGAAATCTGAATTAAAAATACAGTCATTCCTCAGCAACCGGGACACACTGCGAATATCAAAACCTGTAGATACTCAAGTCCCTTACAGTCAACCCTCCCTTTCCCAACCATGGACCATGTAGTATATTCAGTCTGCAGTTGGTTGAATCTGTGGATGCAGAATCTGCAGATATGAAGAGTCAACTGTATATTTTTCAAGTTGATTGAAAACTAAATAGTTGGTGCCAATTAAAAAATGCTTTAATTTGGATCTTTTAAACTCCATGCAACAGCTTAGAGAAAAAATCCCTGAATTTGCATATTAATTACTGTAAACAACAAGACAAACACACACACACACACACACACTTGCATTCATGAGGAAAATAACTCCTGTTTATGTTGTTCAGAAAAAATTATATGGGCTCCATTTTCAAATAAAATGTTTATTGATCATATTATATGATAATATTAAAAGTCCTTCAAGAGGGCATTCATATTCTAGTGTGAAGTAGAACACTATAAAATTATCAGCTGGTACATATTTTGCTATTTAATAAATGTTTCAGTAACACATAGTATGACAAAAGTTTTATCATTTTTCTAGTGCAAGTCATTGTCAATCCACTAACTGTTCTTCTCCTTCAATATTGTGTTGACTATTCTGGGTCTTTTGCCTCTCTGTATAAACTTACAATCAGTTTGCTAATCTACACAAAATAATACATTGAGGTTTTGATTGAGATTGCATTGAATCTATAGATAAAGTTGGGAAGATCTGACATCTTGACAATATTGAGTCTTCCTATCCATTAACATGGAATATCGCTCCATTTATTTAGTTTGTCTTTGTTTCATAAGGGTTTTGTAATTTTCCTCATTTATACCTAAGTAATTTGGGGGTGTAAATGTAAATGGTATTGTGTTTTAACTTCAAATTTTACTTTTTTATTGCTGGTTTATGAGAGGGCAATTGATTGGTATAAGAAACTTATATCCTGCAACCTCGATGTAATTGCTTATTAGTTTCAGGGGTGTGTGTGTATGTTTCAGTTCTTAAATGTTTTCTATGTAGACAGTCATGGCATCTGTGAACAAAGCCACTTTTATATTTTCCTTTTCAATATGTATATCTTGTATTTCCTTTCCTTTTCTTATTGCATTAACTAGGGCTTCCAGTACAATATTGAAAAGGAGTAATAGGGAGGAACTTCCTTACCTTGTTCCTGATCTTAGGGGAAATGCTTCTAGCTTTCTCGTCATTAAGTAGGATGTTAATATATAATCTTGTAAAGATGTAAAAATCGGAATTACATACTCTACAATGTAGAAAGGTGGTGTAGAAGGGAAAAATGATATATAAGAAGAGATGCAGAGAAGTTTGATTATCACATCTATAAAGCTACCATTACTCTGTTTATAAAACCCATGATAGTATAACAGTATAAAGGTAAACACAGAAAGTACATAATTGTATATACTTATCTTAGAGAAATCAAGGAATGTAAAGGAGAAAAAGAGAAGCTCACTTTTTTCTCTTCTTTTTTTCTGCTTTTTTCTCATAGGGAATTAATAGTTATAATCCTTAAAGAAATAGAAAGCTAGGAAATACCCTTACATAGGAACAATTATAAAGGTAACTACCAGACTTAGAACAAAACCTTGCTAAATATCAGAAAATATACAAACGCAAACAAGACAATAAAACACAGTATGAGAACAGAAATATATCACAGAATAATACGGAATAGGTTAGAAACATATCTGTCATAAAGGAAATGTAAAATGACTTTACCCCATTTAAAGAGAAAAAGGATCACATTAGAACAATCATAGCACAACTCTACATTGTATCAAGAGACACATGTAAAAACAGAATTCAGAAAATATGTGAAAGAGCAAAGTTAAATTATACTTCCATTATTTATGTATAAAATTATTTTCTCATTTACTTTCAAATGTTAAGTATTATCATTTTTAAAAATTATATTCCAATTTAAGAAGCTAAAAGGATGCCCTGTTGTTTCAGTTTGCATGTACATATGTATTCACTTGATCAGATTTAAATTTGCATTTCTTCTGTGAAGCATTCATGTTCTTCATCCATTTTTTATGACTATTTTTTTAGAGGAGTTTTAGGTTTTGTAACAGAGTTGAAAGGGAGATAGATTTCCCATGTACCCCATATGTGCATAGACTCAATTATCAAACATCACTCTCCAGAATGGTACTTTTTTTTTTTTTTTTTTTTTTTTTACCAGTAATGAATGTAAACTGACACATCATAATCAAAGTCCATAGTTTAACTTAGGGTTCACTCATAGTGAGTTTGGGTAAATGTATGAATACCTATATCTGGGCTTGGACAACTGTATGATTACATATATCTGTTATAATACTGTATAGAATATTTTTGCTGCTCTAGAAGTCCTCTGTGCTCTGCCTATTCATCTTTGCCCCACCCCTGGCAACCACTGATCTTTTTTATTGTCTCCATAGTATTTTCTTTGTCCATTTTTAACTATGTATTTTAACTTGTCCTTATTGATCTCTAGGAGCTATTTATGGATACTTCTATAAATCAAGAAATGTGAAGGTCAATAACTGAGCCAGTTATTTCTATAAATGTATGATCTGGCTTTCCCATTTTATATAATGATTTAAAATTGGAATTCTTCCCTGATTCTTTTAATTAGGCCATGAAAAGAAACAAACAAAAAACTACATGATAAGCTGGCATGCTCCACTAAGTATACAAGAGATTATCTAGAAAAACATTTTCTAGAAATCTAGAAAAACTGCTTTCTGAAATACTCTTGGCCATCCAGTGGTTCTCTACTCTCCAAGTTATTTTTTTCTGTGTCACAAATTTTTTCTTGAAACTTCCACTTTCATTCCAGAGGTAATAGTTGGATCTTGAGAATGAGTGTATTGCATTGTAAAAAAAACAAAATATATGAAGTTATTGTATTTTGGTTGAGTTTTAATATTTGAAAAATAATTTTTAAATCCTAAGTTATATCCTCAATTATGTATTTTTTTTTTTTTTTTTTTTTTTTTTTTTTGCTGTACGCGGGCCTCTCACTGTTGTGGCCTCTCCCATTGCAGAGCACAGGCTCCAGATGCGCAGGCTCAGCAGCCATGGCTCACGGGCCCAGGTGCTCCACGCCATGTGGGATCTTCCCGGACCGGGGCACGAACCTGTGTCCCCTGCATCGTCAGGCGGACTCTCAACCACTGAGCCACCAGGGAAGCCCCTCAATTATGTATTTTAAAATTAGTTTTAATTAATCATTTCATATATTTTGGTCGTTCAGAAAATCTATTTAGAAAATCCATTGGATCTAAAATACGACATTCTATCTGCTCATAAAATCTTCATAAGAATTTGATTTCTATTTATAATTTCCTTTTTTCTCCTCTCTCTTTCTGATGTATGACTATGTACATTAGGCATGAGTATGATTTTTATGTGTTTATTTATATGCTAGTTATGATACATTTCAGATCAAATATAAATTGTGATAAAATTATAGTAAAATCTAATTTTGTCAAGTGAACCTTATTTGAAAAAGACTCTCAGTGGGAAATGTTTAATTTTATTAACCAATTTTTAGAAGAGTGTAAAGGAAATTTAGGAAAAAAAAAAGGAAACAATCTGTTTTTAGAACTTACTTAGATACAATGAATTGGAATTTGCTAGTTTCTTTATCCAAATATATCATAAGCTGAGAGCAAATAATCCAGTTTTAGGATGATGGGTTTAGGGTTTAGATCTTTATTTGTAGAAGATGTTTATATTGCCTGGATGAATTCTTCTTATTAATGTATGCATTATATTTATATTCATATATGTATATGTAGTTAACAATTTCTTCTCTTCCCTGTTTTAATCAAGTATTTTCATTATGCTCTTTGTCCATTAGTAGATTGTTTAGTCTTTTTGAAATTACATTAGAGATTATACTATGCACCCATAACTTATTAGTTACTTTAAATTATTACTTTTGTTACTACCTCACATTATGAATTTTATTGCACTTTAATTCCTTTGCCACTACCTCACCATTCTCTTCACTTGTCATCTATTTTAATTTCACATACACTTGCACATTACAACATAGTATTGTTTTAAATAATATTAATTTCAGTTTAGCTGGATATTCACCCTTTCCTATGTTCTTTCTTGTTTTAATGTGCTTCTATTTGGAATCATTTTCTTCCTTCTGCCTAAAAACACTTCCTTTAATATTTTCAATGCACAGTTTTTTACTTATCTGAATATATTTTGTTCTTTATTTTGAAAGATATTTTCTCCAGGGAATAGTAGGGGAGAAGATAATGAAAGCTAGAGATCTTGAAATTTATAAGTGGAGAAATAAGCCAACGCATACTATGGGATAATGTGATAGCTTTGCTTAATTTTAAACCTAATGTTGGTGTTGCCAGGAAACACAAGCTACAATAATAATTAGTATCTCCCTCTCCTCTTGCTAAACTTGCTTTGTGGCAATTTTTCATATTCATTCTCTCTCCCTCTCCCTCCCTCCCTCTCTGTCTTCATCTCCCCCTCCTCCCTCCTCTCTTATTTCCTTCCCTCCCTCCCTCTCTCAGTGAGAACATAAATAAAGTTGTCTGAGTTTGAATATTTTATTCTCCCACATAAACAGCTAAAATCAGAGGTAAATCAGTCTGCACTAGCTAATAATTGCTATTTTCCCTTTGCTATAACAAACTATGTACTCCTGATGTTGCAGAATTTTTAAAGCATTCAAATATAAGAAAAATACTGAACAGTTTTAGAGTACATTTTCTCTTATCTTGAAATAAGGACATTCAGCTTTTGTTTGTTGTCTGTAATGCTATATTGATGGATTACTGTTTGTTGCCAAACACACTTTCACAGAGTAGACTTTATCATAAACAACTTCAGCTATGAAAATAAAATAGTTCAAATTTTACAATGTCAAAGTTTTGTTTAGGGAAACAATTTTACAATCAATATTCTTGACTTTTAACAAGCTTGATTTAAATAGTGAAGCCTATCCCACGTTGCATTCTAAACAAAGTAGAGTTCGTAGTTTTTACTTTGCTTACATCTTTCATTGTTAATGTTAACAGTGTTGTATTATGTTGCTTTGGCTTTTAGCTATATGCTATTATTTCATTATTACTTACAACATTGCTTTTGGATTAACTTGATGCCTACATTTATTCAAATAATTTGATCTTGTACAAATAAACCCATGGGAATCCAAGGAATTGGATAGTAATAAAAGGGAAGTAAATTATAAGGGGAATTTTGGAGGATAATAAAATATGTAAGTTTCCAGGTAACACTAACATACATTCATATCTCAAGAACAGATTTTTCAGCCCAATGTTTATAGTCTCTTCTTTTTCTTTCAGCTTAATTTAAAATGGTTTAAGTCTAGTTTCATAGTAAACTATCACCTCTGACTTTAGAGCATGAAATCAGTACCTATGAAAGAGCCAGAAAAGTATGAAATATCCTAATAGAAGATGAAGATGAACTGCTTTCCACATTCTTTTATTTCAGTGGAATATGTACTGCCTGATTTTTACAAGCCACGTGCAGTAACAGGGCAGGTGACATACCACTGAGATTCCTTTCCTACTTCTCAAGATTCTTATTTATTTCAGAGGTTGCTCGGGTGATACCTCAGAGTTATAGCTGTATGTTCTGCACCATTTAAGTTCAAAGAAATGCCTGCTGAAAAGCCAGTCAGCTTAGCCCAGGAGGGTTTTCAAACCAGGATTTATAGATTCTACTTAACATATATTTTGACTCAAGAGTTAATATTAAAGTAGACAATGAAGGAGGAATAGCTGGATGAGTTTGGCTCAGAAATAATGAGTTTTATATTTTTGTCATACTTAGTGATTTCCTTCTACTATAACGTTTTGAGTTTCCTTTATTGATTCTGACTGAAACTGCTGGGTTTCTCAGGGACTGGCCCTTGGAATTATTCTTGCCCACTATATACTCTCTGTAAAGGGTGCCATCCTTTCACAAAGATTTAAATACTATATTTATGTATATGACTTCCAAATTCATGTCCTCAGCCAAAACCTTTAATCTGAGCCCAAAACTTGAATATCCAATTGACTGCTGTTCTTGATATCTCCAATCAAATGTCTTCCAGAGATCACAATTCAGATACCACAAGTCTAACATGTATAAAACAGAAATCTTGATTTTTTTCACCAACCTGTTTCATACTTCATGTCCCCCTCATCAAGTTAAATATTATCACTATTCATTCAAGCAGGAAACCTAAGAATTGAATTATCTGTGAGTCCTCAATCTAACCACATATTCTCCAGAATAAACAGTAATTTTTTCTGTATCAAGGAGTTGAAATAAGTGTATCACAGAGTTTTATGACAGATGGTGAGGCGGAGTGAGTTTGTATATCTCCAAAGAAGATATACAAACTCACTAAGTTTGTACATCTCCAAAGAAAAGAATCAGTGGTTGGAAGCTATAGTGAGGCAGGCTTTGGTTCATTAGGATGAAAATCTGTATTGTCAGCAGTGTCCAAAATAGTATTTTTGTCCTAATCCTATTCTAAAAGCATTTTGACAAGGCATATATATGAACAACTAGTTAATTAAACAGAGGTAATGAAGCCTGACAAATTCCTTATGCACTTATGGTAAATATTTTTTCTTCTTACTGGCTACTCTGTCCCTCTTTACAACATGGCTTCCATAAAGAACTTTTCTCCTGGAAGGTGACCAAATTGTGAGTGGTTTGAGAGGTATCAATAGTAGAATGATTGAAACAGTGAGACAGTAAAGAGAAGTTAAACTCTAGCAGAGATATTCTGATATGTGTGTGTGTACAGATGATAGACAGGTAGATAGACATATATGTACCTCTGCATCTATGTATGTACCTATATGTCTATGTGTGTGTAATGTTTTTATTTCACATGCATATCAAAAAATTAAACCAGTAATTAAACTAGTAATTAAAACACAAGTAAGATAGTAAATGATAAAATGCAAAATTATCTTCAAGAAAAAGGAAGAAAGAAGGGGAAAACTACCTCAGGAAACATTGGATGATAAATTATACAACTATGCACACAAAAAATTCCTGTGGAAAGGAAAATAAGTTGAACTTGGCCAAAAATACTCATCAAAATAAAACATATTTTCCCTGTACCATAATGCTTTAAGGGAGAGGTTACACTTATTTTGTGTATCTCCAAAGAACAGGATCAACATTTGGAAGTTATAGGCAAGCAGGTTTGGGGTCACTTTGATGAAGTCCTGCTAAGTCAGCACTATATTAAAAAAGGATGAGTGGATACACAGAGTAGAGAGTTTACCATTGCTGGAAGAATTTGGGCCTGTAAAGGACACTGTCTTCTTGGCATATAGGAGGAATTTCTCTGTTGGGAGAAATATTAGAATAGATGATGTGTAAGCTGTTTGTTTCTTAGTTCACCATTCAGCTCTTCTTAGTAAACACCTTTCCTTCCCGTCACAATGTATCTATTCTGTATCAACAAATCACAACACTTAGGCTAGATGTCTTTCTTTAAAACTTTTATACAGAAAAATAAAGTGCAAAGTACTGCATACCATTAACCTAGGAACATTAGAGATATCTTTGGTGAATAATAAAACACATTTGATTACCGATTTCAGCACAGATTGTATGATTTCACAGTTAAGTGATCAAATAGTGAATTAGAACAAAGCCATAAGCAAAAGAAAACTTCAAGCAAAGATTTAAAGTGTTTATAACAGAAGCTAATTTAGCTATAAGACATAGTCTTCTAACTCAGTTAAAATAGGGAATATCTTATCTTTAAAATGTATCCTTTATTTTTTTACTTCATTCTTTAAAGTTTATTGAAGTATAGTTGATGTACAATATTATATGTTACAGGTGTATAATACAGTGATTCACAATTTTTAATGGTTGTACTCCATTTATAGTTATTGTAAAATATTAGCTACATTCTCTGTGTTGTATAATATATCCTTGTAGTTTATTTTATACGTAACAGTTTGTATCCCTTAATCCCCTACCCCTATATTGCCCCTCCCTCCTTCTCTCTCCTGACTGGTAAACACTATATCTCTGTATCTGTGAATCTGTTCCTTTTTTGTTATATTCACTAGTTCATAGTATTTTTTAGATTGCACATATATGAGATATCATACAGTATTTGTCTTTATCTGACTTATTTCACTTAGCATAATAACTTCCAAGTCCATCCGTGTTGTTGCAAATGGCAAAATTTCATTCTTTTTAATGGCTGAATAGTTCTCCATTGTGTGTGTGTGTGTGTGTGTGTGTGTGTACACACACACACACACACACATATACACCATATCTTTTGATGGACACTTAGGTTGCTTCCATATCTTGGAAACTGTAAATAATGCTGCTATGCACACTGTGGTACATGTATCTTTTCAAATTAGTGTTTTCATTTTCTTTCAGATATACACCTAGAGTGGAATTGCTGGGTCATGCGGTAGCTCTATTTTTAGTTTCTTGAGAAACCTCCATGCTGTTTTACATGGTGGCTGCACCAATACATTCCCACCAACAGTGTACAAGGATTCCCTTTTCTCCACATCCTCGCCAATGTTTGTTATTCGTGTTCTTATTGATGATAGCCATTCTGACAGGTGTGAGGTGATACCTCATTTGGTTTTGATTTGCAGTTCACTGATGATTAGCAATGTTTAGCATCTTTTCATGTGCCTGTTGACCCATCTCTGTTTCCTCTTTGGAAAAATATCTTTTCAGATCTTCTGCCCATTTTTTTAATCCTTTTTTTTTTAATGTTAAGTTGTACGAGATGTTTATATATTTTGGATATTAACCACTTATTGGTCATGTCAGTAAGCAAATATTTTCTCCCTTTCAGTAGGTTGTCTGTTGTTTTGTTGATGGTTTCCTTTGCCATGCAAATGCTTTTAAGTTTAATTATGTACAGTTTGTTTAATTTTGCTTTTATTTCCTTTGCTTTAGGAGATAGACCCCCCCCCCAAAATGTTGCAATGATTAATGTCAGAGAGTGTTCTGCCTATGTTTTCCTGTGGAGTTTTATAGTTTCTGGTCTTACATTTAGGTCTTCAAGCCATTTTGAGTTTGTTTTTGTATATGGAGTTAGAAAATGTTTTAATTTCATCCTTTACATGTAGCTGTCCAGTTTTCCCAGCATGACTTACTAAAGAGACTATCTTTTCTCCATTGTGTATTCTTGCCTCCTTTGTCACATATTAATTGACCATAATACATGGGTTTATTTCTGGGCTCTCTTTTCAGTTCCACTGATCTATGTGTCTGTCTTTGTGCCAGTACCAGACTGTTTTGATGACTGTAGCTTTGTAGTATAGTCTGAAGTCAGGGACTGTGATTCCAGCTCTGTTGTTCTTTCTCAAAATTGTTTTGGCTATTTTGGGTCTTTTGTGTTTCCATACAAATATTAATAGTATTTTTTCTAGTTCTGTGAAAAATGCTATTGGTATTTTGATAGGGATTGCACTGAATCTGTAGACTGCCTTGGGTAGTTTGGTCATTTTAACAATATTAATACTTAAAATCCAATAACACAGTATATCTTTCCACCTGTTTGTGTTGTCTTCAATTTCTTTCATCAGTGTGAAATAGTTTTCTAAGTACATGTCTTTTACCTCCTTAGGTATATTTATTCCTTGGTATTTTATTCTTTTTGATGTGATGGTAAATGGAATTATTTCCTTAATTTCTTTCTTATAGTTTGTTGTTAGTGTATAGAAAGGCAACCAATTTCTGTATATTAATTTTGTATCTTGCAACTTTATGGAATTAATTGATGAGTTCTAATAGTTTTCTGATGGCGTTTTTAGGATTTTCTATGCATAGTATCATATCATCTGCAAACTGTGACACTTTTACTTCTCTTTCTTCTCTGATTGCTGTGGTTATGACTTCCAATACTATGTTGAATAAAAGTGGGGACAGTGGGCATCCGTGTCTTGTTCCTGATCTTAGAGGAAATTCTTTCAGCTTTTCACCATTTGAGTCTGATGTTGGCTGTGGGTTTGTCATATACGGCCTTCATCGTGTTGAGGTATGTTCCCTCTATGCCCACTCTCTGGAGAGTTTTTATCATAAATGGATGTTGACTTTTGTCAAAAGCTTTTTGTGCACCTGTTGAGGTGATCATCTGATTTTTATTCTTCAATTTGTTAATGTGGTATATCCGATTGATTGATTTGTGGATATTGAAAAATTATTGCATCACTAGGATAAACCCCACTTGATCATGGTGTATGCTCTTCTTAATGTATTGTTGGAGGCGATTTGCTAATGCATTGTTGAGGAGTTTTGTATCTATGTTCATCAGTGTTACTGGCCTATAATTTTCTTTTTCTGTGATATCTTTGGTTTTGGTATCAGGGTGATTGTGGCCTCATAGAATGAGTTTGGGAGTGTTCCTTCCTCTGAAAATTTTTGGAATAGTTTGAGAAGGACAGGTGTTAACTCTTCTCCAAATGTTTGGTAGAATTCACCTGTGAAGCCATCTGGTCCTGGACTTTTGTTTATTGGAAGTTTTTAAATTACTGATTCAATTTCAGTACTGGTAATTGGTCTGTTCATATTTTATATTTCTTCCTGGCTCAATCCTGGGAGATTGTACATTACTAAGAATTCGTCCAGTTCTCCTAAGTTGTCCACTTCATTGGTGTATAGTTGTTAGTAGTAGTCTCTTATGATCCTTTGTATTTCCGTGAGGTTGGTTGTAACTTCTCCATATTTATTTCTGATTTCATGGATTTGGGCCTGCTCCCTTTTTTTCTTGAGTCTGGCTAAAGGTTTATCAATTTTGTTTATCTCTTCAAAGAACCAGCTTTTAGTTTCATTTATCTTTCCTATTGTTTTTTAAATCTCTATTTCATTTATTTCTGTGCTGATCTTTATGATTTTCTTCCGCTAACGTTAACGTTAGTTTTTTCTTAGTTGCTTTACGTGTAAGGTTGGGTTGTTTCAGACTTTTCTTGTTTCCTGAGGCAAGCGTATATCACTATAAACTTCCCTTTTGGAACTGCTTTAGCTGCGTCCCTTAGGTTTTTGGATCATTGTGTTTTTGTTTTCATTTGTCTCTAGCCATTTCTTGATTTCCTCTTTGACTTCATCAGTGGTCCATTGCTTATTTAGAAAGCGTATTGTTTAGCCTCCCTGTGGGGTTTGTGGGTTTTTTTTTGCAATTTTTTTCTCGTAGTTAATGTCTATTCACATAGCATTGTGGTTGGAAAAGATGCTTGATATAATTTCAATTTTCTTAACTTTACTAAGGCTTATTTTGTGGCCTATCATGTGATCTATCCTGGAGAATGTTCCATGTACACTTGAAAAGAATGTGTATTCTACTGCTTTCAGATGGAATGCTCTATAAATATAAATTAAGTCCACCTGGTTTAATGTGTCATTTAAGGCCAGTGTTTCCTTATTGATTTTCTGACTGGATAATCTATTGATGTAAGTAGGGTGTTAAAGTCCCCTTCTATTACTGTGTTATTGTAAGGTTCTCCTATGTTGGGTATATGTATATTTACAGTTGTAACTTCTTGGATTGATTTTTTAATCATTATATATTGTCCTCGTTTGTCTCTCATAACAGTCTTGATTTTGAAGTAGATTTTGTTTGATGTAAGCTTTGCTACCCCAACTGTCTTCTGATTTCCATTTGCATGGAATACCTTTTTCCATCCTCTTTTAGTCTCTATGTGTCTAGATCTGCTGTGAGTTGCATGTAGGCAGCTTATATACTTGTCTTGTTTTTATATTCATTCAGCCACTCTGTCTTTTTTTTGTGGTACATGGGCCTCTCCCGTTGCAGAGCACAGGCTCCAGACGTGCAGGCTCAGTGGCCATGGCTCACAGGCCCAGCCGCTCCGCGGCATGTGGGATCTTCCCAGACCAGGGCACGAACCCGTGTCCCCTGCATCGGCAGGTGGACTCTCAACCACCGCGCCACCAGGGAAGCCCTCACTCTGTCTTTTGATTGCAAATTTTAGTTCATTTACATTTAAGGTACTATTGATATGTACGTTCTTATTGCCATTTGTTAATTGAGGTTTTTTAAAAATTTATTTTTGGCTGTGTTGGGTCTTTGTTGCTGCGTGCGGGCCTTTCTGTAGTTGCGGTGAGCAGGGGCTACTCTTTGTGGCAGTGCACAGGCTTCTCATTGTGGTGGCTTCTCTTGGCAGAGCACGGACTCTAGAGTGCAGGCTCAGTAGCTGTGGCGTGCAGGCTTAGTTGCTCTGCAGCATGTGGGATCTTCCTGGACCAGGGCTCTGACCCATGTCCCCTGCACTGGCAGGCGGATTTTTAACCACTGCACCACCAGAAGTCCCTGGGGTTTGTTTTTATAGATCTTTATTTTTTCCTCTCGTTTGTTTGTGGGTTGCCCAACTGGAGTTATGGGACTTGACTATATTCTTAGTCTACCCCTCCTACCTGTCTTGATGTGGTTCCTTTTATGTCTTTAGTTGCATAAGATCTTTTTGGGTAGGATCTCCATCAACAGTTGTTCTGCAAAAGTCTGGTGTGCTTATGGGAGGAGGTGAGCTCAGGGTCTTTCTACTCCACCATTTGGCCCTTCTTCTGTCATTATGTTTTTAAATGTGTTGGGTTTTCACCGTAATACATTTTAGGCTTTCACCCCAATGGTTTTCACCAAGCATTTATTTACCATTAGGAGTAATATTATGTTTTTAGAAAAAAATTAAACCCACACCTAATCATGTGTAAGAATCAAAATCCAAAATTGCTTTAAAAGTGAAAAATATTGTTTTTATTTAGTTATGAAAACAATCTTATAATTAGATGCACTTAAAGAAAATAGTCTGCAAGGTAGATTGAATTAATGAAAACATTTAGTCTGGCTCTCTGTCCCTAAAAGGAACTAAAGCAATTTTATTAATTATAATTTTCTATCCTGAAACAAGTCTAGGGAAAATATTTAAATCATCATATTTGGTTAGCCTGAAGCTTCAGTACCTATAACATTCTTCTGATGTTTGCATGGTCAAGTTAGAGGTGGGTATTTGACTGTAGGGACTGCTAAGGCATTTCTAGTGGAATTCAGGATGCCTACATACATTGCTAAAGTCTCCTGAGTCAAATTCCATTTATGTAAAGAAGTTTGATATGGCCTTCCTGTCTCTTTTGCCTATGTGCTAGTTATATGTGACATTTTTCAGACTATAGAAATGTCAAGTTATAGATATCTCTGATTTTTAACAAGCTTCACACTGTGACCAGAAATATTTACCATCTCCTCCACTCACAGGACAAATAGCTATTTCAGGTCAAGTTACCTTTTTAATAAAACTTGACTTCTGGCTCAATACGAATTCCCTTCTCTATTAGCTGCAAGCTTTTTAAGAGGTTAAATTTGAGAGATAGAGTGATGTAAAAAAACCCACAAAACACCAAAAAACAAACGAAAAACAACAGACACGTGCAATACCAAGGAGCACATGTAAAGGTTTCTACTCATTTACCCACAGGCACCCACACAAAATGGAAAGCATGATTGCACATCTGATAAGGATGCAAACTTCCACACGTACAAATCTTTACAGAGAGGCCAAAGTAGAAACTGTCTCACTTGAAGTAGCATTGGGATGGGACCTTGACAAATCTCCCTATGCCACTCTGATTCGTTTTTTTGATACATTGGGAATGTTTGGAAAACTTTGGCTAAATGCCTGCCTTCTTTAGTGGCTGCATGCTGTTCAAACGCTGAATGAATGTTAAGTGAGACTTTTGAATTGATGGGCTATTTCCCAGGAGTAACGTCCCTTTAACAGACTCATGTTTCATTCGTTTCTGAAGTATCCTACTGTATGACTCAAATAGATGCACTCTCTTATTAAGCTCCATCCCTCAAAGGCAAGATAGGCTTGTTGTTTTGTATCACCAGTACCTATCAAAGTGACTGGCATGTCAATATTACAGATTTTGGTTGCAATAAAACACAAGAAGACTTAATTTACTTCTATCACATTATTATAGGACTTCTATGTGTTTGAACACATGTGGTAATTTTCCATTATATATCTCTATCTTGAAACATCCAGTAAAACAAGTAAAAAGTGCCCTTTCCATATTATTTTTGATTCATTATCACTCATCCTCTCTTATTTTCAAGGAATTTGTAAATTCCCTGGTTTTCTCATTTTCTACAGCTTGCCCTTCTCTTATAGTTCTATGAATATTTCTTCCTCTCCTCTTTTCATGTATTTACTTTTCTCAGGAAAGATTCAAGAAGCCACTCTATGGCTTCTAAAATTACTCTGATAGATTTTCAGATTCAGATTTCTTTTTCATACTGTCACCCTAAACTTAAGAACTACTAGACATTAACCTCTTCATCTCCTTCCATCATCTAATTTTAAAGTAACACTTTCCTATTCCAATTTCTGTTTTGATTAATATTGTCTCAGCCATCCACACTTATAAACAGTTGTTTTTCCTCATAATGTATAAAATCTTTTTCCTATCACTTATATTTTAAGCTACTAACTTTTATGGTAAATTATGTAGTAGCTTAAGATAATTTGTTATTATTCTCACAGAATCCATGGTAGGAGAGTCTGAAAGAGAAATGAATTGTCTCTGTGGTTCGGGCCAAAGATAATTGGTCTAATGGGGTTTGGAGTTTGTAAATCCAAACCCAACAATATTATAAAAATTCAAATGGAAGCCATAAAAAATATGTTCAATTTACTTAATATTGTAAAATTAAGAAAGGTGATAGTATCTTTCAATTTTTCATATTCTAATTTTTGTGTTCAATTGTAGTTTTTAAATTTTTTTCATTACTAAAACACCAATTGGTATATATTTGAGCAATTCAAGTTTTATTTTATGGATAATCATGAAAAATGAAAACCCTATTTATATTGATATAAAAGCTTTTTCAGATTAACCAGTGTGCATTAGAGGACATGTAATCTTGTAGACTTTGTTGTAAACAATGACATTTGCATTTATCTACAACTATCATTTATAAAATTGAATAAAAGGTAACTAATCACTTAGAGCTGTACAACTATTGTAGGGTCAATATCCTGACATTTCCTTTCCTTTATAAAATATTTTCCTAGCAAAATTTGAAAACAGGGAAACATGAATCCACTAGAGATATCCATGTGTAGTGCTTAGAGCTGACAAATATTTTGTATCTTTTTTGATAACAACTAACTCAACAATAAAAATAATTTAAGTACAATTAAAATTAAGAGGCAAACACCCCTCTCTATGGGACCAGGAATATTCCCTTTTTATTTCATGGGTCTTGTTCAAATTTTAATTTCTAAAATATTTTCAGAATGCAATTTCCTCAAGAAATTTATTTAAAATATTGTTTAATAAAAATATTCAATTTTTATATGTATTTTATAAGTATGCTAAAATTCCTCAATAGTTGGTAGAATCTTTTAGGACTAGAGATCAGCCTTGATTACTTATGCTTTACTTATCCCCAGTCCTCTGAACCTAGTGAATTGTGTTTTTCCACCTCTTAGGAAGGATAAGAAACACTGGACAAATTATAAATTCAAGAGGTTTCTCGAATCAGAAACAGAAGAGCAGGGCAGCCAACTGGGGCAAAACCTAAAGAGAAATTTATGTCAAAATAGAAGAGAAGCAAACATAGCCTTACCTGAGATCCCTGGGATAGATGCAATTAGTTGCCAGATAGATAGAGGAAGTCAGAAAGCACAGTTGATGAATTGGTGGAGGTCAATTGTGCCCTGCAAGAGATTGTAAACCCAGGATGCAGCAATTGGAGGCTGTGCTCCCATCACATTGAACACTGGAGAAACTTCTGAGTGTGTGGTATGGGTTTATGGGTGTGGGAAAGCAGCCACAGTGGGAGGGTCATGAAACTCCACAGGGATACTTCTCCCCTGTCTTGCTTGTGGAATAAGTGTTTATCTATAGGGGAATGACAGAAAACACTGTCACTCTTCCTAGTGAAAAACATATTAGAATATGTGGAAGGAAACAGAAAATAACTATTCTTGAGGTAGAGGCCAGAACATGTGCTAGACCCAGAACTATAGCAGGGAGAAGGGCAGGAACATTGAGGAAGCCACACTTCTTAGACAAGGGATACTATGCCTTCCAAAACTTGAGCCTTAATAAATAATGACAGAGAAGGTCTTCCTAATGCTCAAGCCCTCCCTCTCAGGTTAACAAATTTGAGTAATAACAGCAAAATATTATTGAGAGAGATACAGGGGAGGGATATGAGGATGGGAAGAAACCCTCTCTGAGGTGTAGTGCAGAGGAAATACCTAAAGCCACGGGTGGAACAAAGAGACAAAAAACAAATAAAACCCCTTTAAAACACTAGTCCTTATCTTGACACAGTGTACTGCTTGAGGAATAACAAAACTGTGGTGCACTGAGCATGACATATTAACAAACCTCAAACCCAGCTGAATTCCTAACTAGATTAATGCAAATCCTCATATTAAAAATATGGCAGAAGGAGACATGTTACTATTCCCAGGCTTAAAAACTGGCTACCAAAATAGTGGCATTCTACTCAGTTTATCTGGCTTTCATCAAAAAAATTTGACACACAAAAGGCAAGAGACAAACTCCCAAGAGACAAAGCAATTATCAGAATCAGACTCAGATATGACACATTTGTTGGAACTAGCTGACACAGAACTTAAATATGTTTAAAATATTAAAAACTCTAAAGAAAATGATGAGCAATATGAAAGATCAGATGAATAATTTCAGCAGAGATGGAACCTATAAAGAAGAATGAAGTGAAAATGCCACAAATGAAAAATTGGTGACAGAAAATGAATACATCTGGGGGGCTCACTTATCAATAGATTCACTATAACTGGTGAACAAATTAGCAAACTTGAAGTCAGTAGGAACTATCCAAACTGAAACACAAAGAGGAATAAAAACACTAAAAACAAAAAACAGTGCACCCAAGACTATCAATAGTTGACATGTTGAATTAGAATTCATAAAAAGAAACAGGACAGATGAAGTATTTGCAGAACTGATGGCCAAGAATTTTCAAATATGTTAACTCCCAAGCCACAGATCAAATTTATCAGAACACCAATAAATAATGAAATAAAAACCTAAGTATATCACAGAAATTGCTGAAAACAAAAGGCAACAAGAAACTCTTGAGGACAGAGAAAGACATTGTACAGAGAAACAAAAATATGAATTATAGCAGACTTATCATAAACTACGTAAGCCAGAAGATGTAGAAACATTTCTAAAGTGCTGACAGGCAAAGATAAACCAAAATTCTGTGATAGATTTGCAATTCATCTATTTCAAAATTGTCTCAAAATAAAAAGTTAAAAATTAAATGAGTCATTCAAAATCAAATGGCCTCCCAATGGTCAGTTTTAGAGGAAACTTTATTTCAAATACTAAGTTACTGCCTATTTTAATTCTGTTTTAAATTTGAAGGAATATTTTACTATATGCTGTTAGCTTTGGAGGATATTATTATTTTTAGTTTGAAATCATAGTGGATTTTGGTGTAAGATTCTTTTCTGAATATTATGTGTAGTTTCAACAGGGAACTAAACATTTAACAAAGATAAATTTGTATGGCTCACAAGATGTACTACCTAACTATAAAAGTTTTAAAATATATACTGATGAAAATAAGTGGAAATAAAAAAAAATACTATCAAGTACTTGTTTGGGTTTTGGAACAAAGACATTTATATCTGACCAACGTTAAATATTTGCTTTACTTAGCCTTGAGTCCTTTATCTTAGATTTGAAGTTTCTTTCTTTTACTATATTTTCTGTATCTTCCTCAAAATACATATTCTCTATCAGGTGCCCTTACTTTCTTTTCCTCCCTGTTCTGTAAATCCAATCAGCTGTTTAATTACTATGACACTTGCTGGATTATGTGTATATACATAGGTGTGTGTATGTTTCTCCCCTACTTTACTAAGCTTATACTTCATTCTAACACATTTATCCATGTATTCAAGATTACATGATGTCCTTCCCTTATTTTCATCTTCTCCAACGAACCTTTACTTTTCCCATGTGTATATATACTACAGCACATGAAATGCCACTAATCCATCTGTACCAGCAAAGACCTGGATCCTTTGCTAACTTTGTTTTTAACATCCTGGTCACCTCTGATTAGAAATTCTTAGTTTTTATTTATAACTGAAGCCAAGTCCTCTTAAAACAATTCCTCTGCTGAGTTTATCATTAACCTCTCTATCCCCAATTTTATTCCCTTTCTTGTCCCGAACCTGTTCCTCTCAAGATTGAGGAATATCAAAGAAAAGGGGGGATTGAAACTGTATACAAGAGGAGACCTTCAAGACGGCAGAGGAGTAAGACGTGGTGATCACCTTCCTCCCCACAAATACATCAGAAACACATCTACATGTGGAACAACTCCTACAGAACACCTACTGAATGCTGGCAGAAGACCTCAGACTTCCCAAAAGGCAAGAAACTCCCCACGTACCTGGGTAGGGCAAAAGAAAAAACACAGACAAAAGAATAGGGACGGGACCTGCACCACTGGCAGGGAGCTGTAAAGGAGAAAAAGTTTCCACGTACTAGGAAGCCCCTACACTGGTGGAGATGGCGGGTGGTGGCGGGGAAGCTTTGGAGCCACGGAGGAGAGCACAGTAACAGGGGTGCAGAGGTCAAAGCAGAGAGATCCCTGCACAGAGGATCGGTGCCGACCAGCACTCACCAGCCCAAGAGGTTTGTCTGCTCACCCGCTGGGGCGGGCGGGGGCTGGGAGCTGAGGCTTGGGTTTCAGAGGTCGGATCCCAGGGAAAGGACTGGGGTTGGCTGCATGAACACAACCTGAAGGGGGCTACTGCGCCACAGCTAGCCGGGAGGGAGTCCAGGAAAGAGTCTGGACCTGCCTAAGAGACAAGAGACCATTGTTTCCGGGTGCATGAGGAGAGGGGATTCAGAGCACCACCTAAACGAGCTCCAGAGACAGGTGCAAGCCACAGCTATCAGCGGGGACCTCAGAGACTGAGCAAGAGACAATAAGGCGGCTGCTGCCGCCACCAAGAATCTGCCTGTGTGCGAGCACAGGTCACTATCCACACCTCCCCTCCCGGGAGCCTGTGCAGCCCGCCACTGCCAGGGTCCCATGATCCAGGGACAACTTCCCCGGGAGAACACACGACGTGCCTCAGGCTGGTGCAATATCACACCAGCCTCTGCTGCCCGAGGCTCGCCCTGCACCCGTACCCCTGCCTCCCCCTGGCCTGAAGAAGCCAGAGCCCCCTAATCAGCTGCTCCTTTAAGCCCATCCTGTCTCGGCAGGAACAGATGCCCTCAGGCGACCTACATGAAGAGGCAGGGCCATATCCAAAGCTGAACTCCAGGAGCTGTGTGAACAAAGAACAGAAAGGGAAATCCCTCCCAGCAGCCTCAGGAGCAGTGGATTAAATCTCCACAATCAACTCGATGTATGCTGCATCTGTGGAATACCTGAATAGACAATGAATAACCCCAAAATTGAGGCAGTGGACTTTGGGAGCAATGATATTTTTTTTTCTCCTTTATCTCCTTTTTGTGAGTGTGTATGTGTATGCTTCCTTGTGTGATTCTGTCTGTATATCTTTACCATTTGTCCTAGGGTTCTGTCTGTCCATTTCTGGACAGATTTTTAATAATCTGTCCAGAAATGGACAGATTTTTAATAATTATTTTTAATAATTTTTAATAATTATTTTTATTTATTTTAATTTTTTTTTCTTTCTTTCTTTTTTTCATCTTTTCTTCTGAGCTGTGTGGCTGACAGGGTCTTGGTGCTCCAACCATGTGTCAGGCCCGTGCCTCTGAGGTGGGAAGGCTGAGTTCAGGACATTAATCCACGAGAGACCTCCTGGCTCCAAGTAATATCAGATAGCGAAAGCTATCCCACAGATCTCCATCTCAATGCTAAGACCCAGCTCCACTCAATGACCAGCAAGCTACAGTGCTGGACACCCTGTGCCAAACAACTAGCAAGACAGGAACACAACTCCACCCATTAGCAGAGAGGCTGCCTAAAGTCATAATAAGTCCACAGACACCCCAAAACACACCACTGGATGCAGACCTGCCCACTGGAAAGACAAGATCCAGCCTCATCCACCAGAACACAGGTACTAGTCCCCTCCACCAGGAAGCCTACACAAGCCACTGAACGAAAATTAGCTACTGGGGGCAGACACCAAAAACAACAGGAACTATGAACCTGCAGCCTGCAAAGAGGAGACCCCAAACACAGTAAGTTAAGCAAAATGAGATGAAGCAGATGAAGGAGCAAGGTAAAAACCCACCAGACCAAACAAATAAAGAAGAAAAGGACAGTCTACCTGTAAAAGAATTCAGAGTAATGATAGTAAAGAAGATCCAAAATCTTGGAAATAGAATGGAGAAAATACAAGAAACGTTTAAGTACCTAGAAGAACTAAAGAGTAAACAAACAATGACGAACAACACAATAAATGAAATTAAAAACTCTCTAGAAGGAATCAATAGCAGAATAACTGAGGCAGAAGAACGGATAAGTGACCTGGAAGATAAAATAGTGGAAATAACTACTGCAGAGCAGAATAAAGAAAAAGAATGAAAAGAATTGAGAACAGTCTCAGAGACCTCTGGGACAACATTAAACATACCAACATTTGAATTATAGGGGTCCCAGAAGAAGAAGAGAAAAAGAAAGGAACTGAGAAAATGTTTGAAGAGATTATAGTTGAAAATTTCCCTAACATGGAAAAGGAAATAGTTAATCAACTCCAGGAAGCACAGAGAGTCCTATACAGGATAAATCCAAGGAAAAACACACCAAGACACATATTAATTAAACTATCAAAAATTAAATTCAAAGAAAAAAATTAAAAGCAGCAAGGGAAAACAACAAATACAAGGGAATCCCCATAAGGTTAACAGCTGATCTTTCAGCAAAAACTCTGCAAGCCAGAAGGCAGTGTCAGAACATATTTAAAGTGATGAAGGGGAAAACCCTACAACAAAGATAACTCTACCCAGCAAGGATCTCATTAAGATTCAATGGAGAAATTAAAACCTTTACAGACAAGCAAATGCTAAGAGAATTCAGCACCATCAAAGCAGCTCTACAACATATGCTAAAGGACCTTTTCTAGGCAGGAAGCACAGGAGAGGGAAAACACCTACAATAACAATGCCAAAATAATTAAGAAGATGGTAATAGGAACATACATTATTGATAACTACGTTAACTGTAAATGGATTAAGTGCTCCAACCAAAACTGGCTGAATGAATACAAAAACAAGACCCATACATGTGTTGTCTACAAGAGACCCACTTCAGACCTAGGGACACATACAGACTGAAAGTGAGGGGGTAGAAAAAGATATTCCATACAAATGGAAATCAAAAGAAAGCCGGAGTAGCAACTCTCATTATCAGACAAAATAGACTAAAAGACTATTACAAGACACAAAGAAGAACACTACCTAATGATCAAGGGATCAATCCAAGAAGAAGATGTAACAATTGTAAATATTTATGCACCCAATATAGGAGCACCTCAATACATAAGGCAAATGCTAACAGCCATAAAAGGGGAAATCGACAGTAACACAATAATAGTAGGGGATTTTAACACCCCACTTTCACCAATGGACAGATCATCCAAAATGAAAATAAGGAAACACAAGCCTTGAATGACACATTAAACAACACAGACTTAATTGATATTTATAGGACATTCCATCCATAAACAACAGAATACACTTTCTTCTCAAGTGCTCATGGAACATTCTCCAGAATAGATCATATCTTGGGTCACAAATCAAGCCTTGGTAAATTAAGAAAATTGAAATTGTATCAAGTATCTTTTCTGACCACAACACTATGAGACTAGATATCAATTACAGGAAAAAATATGTAAAAAATACAAACACATGGAGGCTACACAATCCACTTCTAAATAAACAAGATATCACTGAAGAAATCAAAGAGAAACTCAAACATACCTAGAAACAAATGACAATGAAAATACAACAGCCCAAAACCTACGGGATACAGCAAAAGCAGTTCTAAGAGGGAAGTTTATAGCAATACAGTCCTACCTCAGGAAACATGAAACATCTCAAACAAACAACCTAACCTTACACCTAAAGCAATTAGAGAAAGAAGAACCAAAAAAACCCTAAGTTAGCAGAAGGAAAGAAATCATAAAGATCAGATCAGAAATAAAGGAAAAAGAAATGAAGGAAACAAAAGCAAAGATCAATAAAACTAAAAGCTGGTTCTTTGAGGAGATAAACAAAACTGATAAACCATTAGACTCATCAAGAAAATAAGAGAGAAGACTCAAATCAACAGAATTAGAAATGAAAAAGGAGAAGTAACAACTGACACTGCCGAAATACAAAAGATCATGAGAGATTACTACAAGCAACTCTATGCCAATAAAATGGACAACCTGGAAGAAACGGACAAATTCTTAGTAAAGCACAATGTTCCGAGACTGAACCAAGAAGAAATAGAAAATATAAACAGACCTATCCAAGCACTGAAAATTGAGACTGTGATTAAAAATCTTCCAACAAACAAAAGCCCAGGACCAGATGGCTTCACAGGCATCTTCTGTCAAAAATTTAGAGAAGAGTTAACAGCTATCCTTCTCAAACTCTTCCAAAATAAAGCAGAGGGAGGAACATTCCCAAACTCATTCTATGAGACCACCATCACCCTGATACGAAAACCAGAAAAAACTGTCACAAAGAAAGAAAACTACAGGCCAATATCACTGATAAACATAGATGCAAAAATCCTCAACAAAATACTAGCAAACAGCATCCCACAGCACATTAAAAGGGTCATACACCATGATCAAGTGGGGTTTATCCCAGGAATGCAAGGATTCTTCAATATATGCAAATCAATCAATGTGATGCACCACATTAACAAATTGAAGGAGAAAAACCATATGATCATCTCAATAGATGCAGAAAAAGCTTTCAACAAAATTCAACACCCATTTATGATAAAAATCCTCTAGAATGTAGGCACAGAGGGAACTTACCTCAACATGATAAAGGCCATATATGACAAACCCACAGCCGACCTCATCCTCAATAGTGAAAAACTGAAACCATTTCCACTAAGATCAGGAACAAGACAAGGTTGCCCACTCTCACCACTATTATTCAACATAGTTTTGGAAGTTTAACCACAGCAATCAGAGAAGAAAAAGAAATAAAAGGAATCCAAATCGGTAAAGAAGAAGTAAAGCTGTCACTGTTTGCAGATGACACGATACTATACATAGAGAATCCTAAAGATGCTACCAGAAAACTACTAGAGCTAATCAATGAATTTGGTAAAGTAGCAGGATACAAAATTAATGCACAGAAATTTCTTGCATTCCTATACACTAATGATGAAAAATCTGAAAGAGAAATTTAGGAAACACTCCCATTTACCATTGCAACAAAAAGAATAAAATACCTAGGAATAAACCTACCTAAGGAGACAAAAGACCTGTATGCAGAAAACTATAAGACACTGATGAAAGAAATTAAAGATGATACAAACAGATGGAGAGATATACCATGTTCTTGGATTGGAAGAAACAACATTGTGGAAATGACTATACTACCCAAAGCAATCTACAGATTCAATGCAATCCCTATGAAACTACCACTGGCATTTTTCACAGAACTAGAACAAAAAATTTCACAATTTTTATGGAAAAACAAAAGACCCTGAATAGCCAAAGCAACCTTGAGAAAGCAAAACGGAATGGGAGGAATCAGACTCCCTGACTTCAGACTCTCTTCAGTAAGTGGTGCTTGGAAAACTGGACAGCTATATGTAAAAGAATGAAATTAGAACACTCCTTAACACTGTATACAAAAATAAACTCAAAATGGATTAAAGACCGAAATTTAAGGCTATCAAACTTAGAGGAAAACATAGGCAGAACACTCTGACATAAATCACAGCAAGATCCTTTTTGACCCACCTACTAGAGAAATGGAACTAAAAACAAAAATAAACAAATGGGACCTAATGAAACTTAAAAGTTTTTGCACAGCAAAGGAAACCATAAACAAGACCAAAAGACAACCCTCAGAATGGGAGAAAATATTTGCAAATGAAGCAACTGACAAATGATTAATCTCCAAATTATACAAGCAGCTCATGCAACTCAATATCAGAAAAACAAACAACCCAATCCAGAAATGGGCAGAAGACCTAAATAGACATTTCTCCAAAGAAGATATACAGATTGCCAACAAACACATGAAAGAATGCTCAACATCACTAATTATTAGAGAAATGCAAATCAAAACTACAATGAGGTATCACCTCACACCAATCAGAATGGCCATCATCAAAATATCTACAAACAATAAATGCTGGAGAGGGTGTGGAGAAAAGGGAACCCTCTTGCACTGTTGGTGGGAATGTAAATTAATACAGCCACTATGGAGAACATATGGAGGTTCCTTAAAACTTAAAAATAGAACTACAATATGACCCAGCAATCCCACTACTGGGCATATACCCTGAGAAAACCATAATTTAAAAAGAGTTATGTACCACAATGTTCACTGCAGCTCTATTTACAATAGCCTGGACATGGAAGTAACCTAAGTGTCCATCAACAGATGAATGGATAAAGAATATGTGGCACATATATACAATGGAATATTACTCAGCCGTAAAAAGAAACAAAATTGAGTTATTTTTAGTGAGGTAGATGGACCTAGAGTCTGTCATACAGAGTGAAGTAAGTCAGAAAGAGAAATACAAATACCATATGCTAACACATACGTATGGAATCTAAAAAAAAAAAAGTTTCTGAAGAAACTAGGGGCAGCACAGGAATAAAGATGCAGATGTAGAGAATGGACTTGAGGACATGGGGAGGGGGAAGGGTAAGCTGGGACGAAGTGGGAGAGTGGCATGGGCTTATATATACTACCAAATGTAAAATAGCTAGTGGGAAGCAGCCGCATAGCACAGGTGCTTTGTGTCCACCTAGAGGGTTGGGATAGGGAGGGTGGGAGGGAGATGCAAGAGGGAGGAGATATGGGGATATATGTATATGTATAGCTGATTCACTTTGTTATAAAGCAGAAACTGACACACCATGGTAAAGCAATTATGCTCCAATAAAGATGTTTTAAAAAAAAAGACTATATACAAGACCCTTTGTCCCTGTCCTTTGAAGGGAAAGGCTTTTGCTTTAGTCTCCCAGGCATCCCCTAAGTCTCAAAAGGCTGACTCAGGAATTAATTATTAGGCAGTGTGAAGATGTAGAAACAGTACTTGTTGGACCGGGAAAGTGGTAACAATTTAGACTACAAACCAGCGACATAGCAGAATCAACCAACTTCCAGTTCCCTGAAAGGTATAAAGGTCTGGCACACATTCCTACATTGTGTTTGTTGTTTTTTGTTTTTTTACAGGATGCAGACACCCATCAGGTGAAAACTAGTAACTGCAAGAGCCTAGACCCCAGTCTAGTTGAAACCAGAAGACTGGTGATGCTCAAAACCTCACCTTGATGTCACCCAATCCGAGAATTGTGCATGAGCAGATCATGCACCCTGAAGCCCCCTCCCTCACACTGCCTTTAAAAACTCTCCCCTGAAAGCCATTGGGGGAGTTCATGTCTTTTTGAGCACAAGCTGCCAATTCTCCTTGCTTGGTGCCCTGCAATAAATGCTGTGCTTTCCTTCATCACAACCCCGTGTGAGTAGATTGGCTTTACTGTTCGTGGGCAAGAGGATCCAAGTTTGGTTCAGTAAGATAACTGCAGGTCTTAGTATTACATGATTCTTTGCTATCCACTATTTTAACATTATTTGATAAAATATTCCACCTACTTCAGATATCCCATGGTAGACTAAGACAACTTAGTCTCTTGGTTGCAGAATATTTCTGGGACAAATAAGAAATTTACAGACACAGCCTAAATTCAATTACTTCTAGTCTGTCCTCAGTTTTTGCTGATTTAAACATTCATTAAAAAGCAAGAATAAAAAATGATACAAAAGTATGTTTGCTGCATGTTACTGCCAAATAAAAGAGATTTTGATATGTAACTCCTTTCTTCCTGTAACTTCTACATCAGTATTTGTTTTAGGTGCTCTACTGTTTCGCATCCTGTCTCTTCAAGTTTGGTAGCCACTCAAAGTAATCTTTTATTTCTCTGAGTCCTGTTTGTGTAACAGCAAAGTGGATACATGCCCTGTCCACCTTAAATACTGCTATGAAGATTAAAATAGTAACTGTATATGCAAAACTACTTGGGAAACTATCTATGCTCTACTAATTTAGAGTAATAAACTAGAAAACTTATTTTTAAATTGTTTGAAAGCCCTACCTATCAAGAGTCTTAAGACACTTCTAGATACATTACAATTCTTTTATAATGTTATATGACTCTAATCATTTAATAAGTGATAGGAAACCAGTGGCTTTGGAGCTGGATATATCTTTCCTTGTATTAACAAGACTTAGAGATAAGAGACTGAGCTACAATGAAAAGATGCAGTGGCATTATTCTTAGTTATTCTGTTTGAATAAATGATTCACTAAATCAGAAGGGTAGTCCATTTGTTTCTTACTAATTTTAGTAGTTTTTAATCTGTTCTTGGAACTTCAAAATTCTGCCACTAAAGACTGCACAAGTTCAGTAAAGTAAAGGTTAATTATTGATTTTCTTATTCACATAAAATTCTGGCATAAAAGTAAATATATCCTTTTTGTGAATGATATTGACTCTTCATTGAAATACACATAAGTTTCTTTTAAAAATAGGCATTGCTATAAAACTTTTTTCACCAGGAAGAATAATTATGTTAATATTGTTTGCGGTGACCAAGAACGCCTTAAAGTTCCCCTCAGCTTGACTAAACTTTAGACAGGATACTTCCGGACTAAGGGGTTTATGCCCTAACCTCCATTTTCTTACAGCACTTACTTTAGAATACTTGTAATTACGTATTGTTTCTCTGCCCTTTGATATGTAAGGGCGCCGGCCTCTTGCCAGTTTCATAACCAAGAAAATCTTTCTCAAAAAGCTGGGAGCCATCCCTTTCAAATGTCAAATTTTGAAGACATCAAGAATATACTGCCCCTGTCTGTCTGTCAGTCTCTGTGGGAGCCTAGGAACCTAACTTCATAAAGTGCCAATTAGCAAATGCAGATGGTTTAATCACATTGACCAGCCTTCCCACTACCTCAACCCAACACTTAAAAGTCATCTTGCTTTCTGTTTCAACCGAGTTGAGCTCAGTCTCTCCCCCTAGTACAGTGGTTCTGAATAAAGTCTTCCTTACCTGTTTACCTGCATCTGGTGCAATTTTTCTTTGATATACCATTCATGTAACTGAATCATTACACTGTTAGGAAGTTCAAAGCCAGATTTGGGACTTAAAATAATCATGTAAGATACTGTCTTAGGCAGCTCTGGGTCCTATGTGGCTTAACAATAGAAATTTGTTTCTCACAGTTCTGAAGATTGGAAAGTTAAAGAATAAGGTGCCACCGAAATAGACAAAAATACAAATTAAAAAAATGAAGCGACGGGCTTCCCTGGTGGCACAGTGGTTCAGAGTCTGCCTGCCGATGCAGAGGACGCAGGTTCGTGCCCTGGTCCGGGAGGATCCCACATGTCGCGGAGTGGCTGGGCCCGTGAGCCATGGCCGCTGAGCCTGTGCATCCGGAGCCTGTGCTCCGCAACGGGAGAGGCCACAACAGTGAGAGGCCCACGTACCACAAAAAACAAAACAAAACAAACAAAAAAACAAAAATGAAGGGACTTGCCTGGTGGTGCAGTGGTTAAAAATCCACCTGCCAATGCAGGGTACATGCGTTTGATCCCTGGTCTGGGAAGATCCCACATGCCATGGAGCAACTAAGCCTGTGCACCACAACTACTGAGCCTGCGCTTTAGAGCCCACAAGCCACAACTACTGAGCCCACATGCCACAACTACTGAAGCCCATGCACCTAGAGCCCATGATCTGCAACAAGAGAAGCCACAATGAGAAGCCCACGCACCACAACGAAGAGTAGCCCCCACTCGCCACAACTAGAGAAAGCCCACGCATAGCAATAAAGACCCAATGCAGCCAAAATAATTTTTTTAATTAAAAAAATAAAAAAATGAAATCAGCATATGAGATCTATTGTATAAAGCATGCCAACCTATGCATTATAGGGGTTCCAGAAGGAGAGGAAAGAGAAGGGGATCAGAAGTGTATTTCAAGAAATTATGGCTGCAAATTTTCCAAACCTACAAAAGGAAATGGATATCCAGGTACAAGAAGCACAGAGGGTCCCAAAGAAGATGAACCCAAACAGACACACCAAAACACATCATAATTAAAATGGCAAAACTTAAGGATATAGAGAGGATTCTAAAGGCAGTAAGAAGGGAGTTACAAGGGAACCCCCATAAGGCTATCAGCTGATTTCTCTACAGAAACTTTGCAGGCCAGAGTGAGTGGCAAAATATGTAAGTCCTGAAAGGGAAAAACCTGCAAACTAAGATACTCTACCCAGCAAGATCATTTAGAGTAGAAGGAGAGAGAATTTCACAAACAAGCAAAAACTAAAAGAAAACAGCAATACTAAACCTAACCTAAATTGACAGTTCTTCTCTAAATACAGAAGAATCAATCTATAGGGAAGGGAAAATCACAGTAAGAAAGGCAAATATATAAAAGGAATGAAGATCACTTAAAAACACCAGTATACAGATTAAGAAAACATTCCCCCCAAGTTTTGTAAAAGTGATTATAAATACAACTAGCAGCAAAAGGATAAACATGAAGATGTAAAACAGGACATAAAAAAAAAATCACAAAGTGTGGAGGAGGCAAGTAGAAAATGTAGTTCTCTTAGAATGTGTTTGAACTGATATTACTATCAGTCTAAAACAAGTAGATACAGTTATGGGTTAGCATACTTCAAAACTAGGGTAACCACAAATAAAATGCATATAACAGATTCACCAAAAAAAAAAAAAGAAAGGAATTCAAGCACACTACAAAACTAAACCACAAAAGGAAAAACAAAAAGTAGGAACAAAGAAGAACTACAAAATCAACTGGAAAACAAGGTTTACTATGGCAATAAATACATACTTATCAATAATTATTTTAAATGTTAACAGACTAAGTGCTCCAATCAAAAGATAGCAGATTGGATTTAAAAAAAATATATGCTGCCTACAAGAGACCCACTTTAAAAACCAATAGGTCAGCAATGAAGTCAGAAAATACCTAGAGGCAAATGACAATGAAAACAGAAGCTTAAAAAATTTATGGGATGCAGCAAAAGCAGTCATAAGGGGGAAATTTCTTCTTCCTCAAGAAATAAGAAAAATTTCAAACAACCTAACATATCACCTAAGCAAATTAGAAAAAGAAACAAAAACTAAAGTCAGAAGAAGGAAGGAAATATCAGTATAAACAAAAGAGATTTTAAAAAAATCAAAAAGATCAATAAAACCAAGAGGTGGTTTTTTGAAAAGATAAAGAAAATTGACACTCTAGCCACACTCACTAAGAAGAGAAAAGACCCAAATAAAATCAAAAATGAAAGAAATAACCAATACCACAGAAATACAAAAAATTCATAATATTACGAATAGTTGTATGCCAACAAATTGGACAACAACCAAAAATAAGTTTCTAGAAATTTACAGCCTGCCAAAACTCAGTCAAGAAACAAATAACTTGAACAGACCTATCATTAAAAGTGAAAAAATATTAAATTTTAAAACTGTCTGCAAACAAAAGTCCAGAACCAGACAGCTTCACTGAGGAATCCTACCAAACATACAAAGAAGAACTTATACCAGTGCTTCTCAAACTATTCCAAAAGACTGGAAACAAGAGAACACTCCCAAATTTATTCTGAGGCCACCATCATGCTTATACCAAAGCCAGACAAATACACTATAAAAAAAGAAAATTGTACTTATGAATATATATGCAAATATCCTCAACAAACTATTAGCAAACTGAATCCAACAATACATAAAAAGGATCATACACCATGATTAAGTTGGATTCATTCCAGGGTTGCAAGGATGCATCAACATATGCAAAATCATTGCATTAGACATTATCAAACGAAAAGACAGAAACCATATGATCATCTCAACAGATGCAGGAAAAGCATTTGATAAAATTCAACATCCATTCACAATGAAAAACTCACCAAAGTGCGTATAGAGGCAACACATCTCAACATAATACAAGCCATTTACGACAAACCCACAGACCACATAATACTCAACAGTGAAAAGCTGAAAGTCTTCCCAGTAAATTCTGGAACAAGACAAGGATGCCCAGTCTCACCACTTCTATTCAACATGGAAGTAGAAGTCCTAGCAACAGCAATGAGACAAGAAATAAGAAGTATCCAAATTGGAAGGGAAGAGGTAAAATTGTCATTATTTGCAGATTACATGATACTCTATACAGAGAACTCTAAAGACTCCACGCAAGAATTATTAGAACAAATAAATGAACTCAGAAAGGTAGCAGGACACAAATCTGTTCCATTTCTTTACACTAACAATGAAAGATCAGGCAGAGAAAGTAAAAAGAAAAATTTTTTTCATTTAAAATTGCATCCAAACAATAAACTACCTAGGAATAAACTAAGGAGGTAAAAGACCTATATGCTGAAAACTATAAAATATTGATAAAGGAAGTTGAAGATGATTCCAAGAAATGAAAAGATCCCATACTCTTTGACAGGAAAAATTAATATTGTTAAAATGGCCATATTACCCCAAGCTATTTACAGATTTAATGCAATCCCTACAAAATTATCCATGATATTTTCTGCAGAACTACAACAAATAATCCTCAATTTTATATGGAATCACACACATAGACAAAAAAAAACTGAATTGCAAAAGGAATCCTGAGGGAAAAGAACAAAGCTAGAGGCATATCGCTCCCAGAGTTCAGATGATACTACAAAATTACAGTAATCCAAACAGCGTGGTTTTGGCACAAAAACAGACATATAGATTAGTGGAATAGAGAGCCCAGAAATAAACCAACACACCTACAGTCAATTAATCTATGTCAATGGAGGCAAGAATATACAATGGAGAAAAGACAGTCTCTTCAGCAAACTATGCAGGGAAAGACGGACAGCTACATGTAAATCAGTGAAATTAGACTACTTCCTCACATCACATAAAAAAATGAACTCAAAATGTTTAAAAGCCTTAAATATATGACGTGACACCATAAAACTCCTAGAAGAGAACATAGACAAAACATTCTCTGACATAAATCTTAGCAGTGCTTTCTTCGATCAGTCTCCCATGGCAAAAGAAAAACAAAAATAAACAAATGGACCTAGTCAAACTTGAAAGCTTTTGCACAGCAAAGGAAACTGTCAACAAAATGAAAAGACAACCTAAGGAAGTGAAAAAATATTTTCAAGCAATGCAAATGACAAGGGGTTAATATCCAAAATACACAAACAGCTTATACAATTCAACATCAAAAAACAACCCAGTCAGAAAATGGGCAGAAGACTTAAATAGATATTTCTCTAAAGAAGATAGAGATGGCCAATAGGCATGTGAAAAAATGCTCAAAATCACTAATTATTAGAGAGGTTTCATAAAGAGGTATCACCTCACACCTGTCAGAATGACCATCATCAAAAAGTCAACAAATAATAAATGCTGAGGAGGGAGTGGAGAAAAGGGAACCATCCTACACTGTTGGTGGGAATGTAAACTGGTGCAGTCACTGGTTAAAAAGTATGGAGTTTCCTTAAAAATAAAAATAGAGCTACCATATGATCCAGCAATCCCACTCCTGGGCATATATCCAGAAAAGACAAAATTCTAATTCAAAAAGTTACATTCACAGCAATGTTCATAGTAGCACCAGTTACAATAGCTAAAACATGGAAACAAGTAAAGTGCCCATCAACAGACAATTGGTTTAAGAAGACTTGGTGTACATAGGTGTATAAACAATGGGATGTTACACAGGCATAAAAAAAAATATTGTCATTTGCAGCAACACAGATAGACCTTGAGAGTATCATACTATCTGAAGTAAGTCAAATAAAGACCAATATTACAAAATACTGCTTAGATGTGGAATCTAAAAACTAACACAAATGAATCTTTATACAAAACAGAAACAAACTCACTGACATAGAAAACAAACTTATGGTTAACAAAGTGGAAAGGGAAGTGGAGGGAAGGAGAAATTAGGAGTATGTATTAACAGATACAAACTACTAATACATAAAAAAAGTACATAAGCAAGAAGGATTTACTGTATAACACAGGTATTATATTCCATATGTTGTAATAACTTATAATGGAAAATAAATTGAATAAATATATAATTGAATTACTTTGCTCTGTATCTGAAACTAATGACTAACTGTAAATCAAATATACTTCAATAAAAAAAAAAAAGGTACCAGCAGATTTGGTGTTGGTCCCAGCCCCTTTCCTATCTTGTAGATGGCCACCTTCATGCTGTGTACTCATTAGGGCTTTCTCCTTGTGAAAGGAGAGATGTGCATGTGCATATGTGTGTAGAGACTAGGATGTGTGTGTTTGTGTGTGGAGACTAGGGTGTGTGTGTGTGTGTGCACATGTGGAGAGAGAGGGTGTGTGGAGGGGAGGTGTGTGTGTTTTGAGACTGCGGGGTGTGCACATGCATGGGGAGATGGAGTTGTGTCTGTTTCTGGAGTGACAGTGTGTGTGTGGAGGGAGAGCCAGGGGTGTGTTTCTGGAGGGAGACTTGGGGGTGTTTGTGTGGAGGCAGAGATGGGTGTGTGTGTGAAGAGACTGGGGTGAACGTGTGGGTAAGTGTGGCCACAGTGGTGTGTGGGTGCGAGTAGAAACAGGTGTATGTGTGTAGGCACGGGTATGTGCATGTATATGTTTATGGTGGAGAGACTGGGAGGATTGGTGTGGACTGAAGGACTGGGGTATGTGTGTCGACGCAGACTGCGGTTGTGTGTATGGAGAGACTAGCGTGTGTGTGTGGGAGAGACAGTGGGGAGAAAGAGACCGTGGTGTGTGTGTGGGGGGGGGGGGGGGGGAGAGACAGAGGGTGTGTGTGTGTGTGTGTGTGTGTAGACAGGGGCGTTTGTGTGGGGAGAGATTGGGGTGTGGTTGAGGAGGGAGAGGAGGGGGGATGTGGGAGGAAAAATGGGTGTGTGTTAGGGGGTGTTCGGAAGAGATGGGAGTAGGAGAAAGAGACTGGGGTATTTAGGTGTGTGTGTGTGTGGTGGCAAAGACACGTTGTGGGTCTTTGTGTGTGTGTGTGTTGGAGAAACTGGGGTTTGTGTTTGTGGAGACTGGGGTGCTTGTGTGGGCACACAGATAGAGATGGGTGTATGTACACAGAGAAGGGGTGTGACTGGAGGGAGAGACTGTGGAGCGTGTGTGTGTGTGTGTGTGTGTGTGTGTGTGGAAGATTAGAGGGTTGTGGAGGGATAGACAGGGGAGTGTGTGCATGTGGAGACATTGATGTGTATGTGTGTGTGTTGAGAGACTGGGGTGTCTCTGTTTTGGGCAATTGGTGTGTGTGTGTGTATCTGTGTGTGTAAAGATGAGTGTATGTGGGAGTTGAGGGAGACAAAAGGGTTTGGAGGGAGAGTAGGGGGTGTGTGTGTGGAAGTAGAGAAGGTTTAGTGTGTGTGTGTGGAGAGACTAGGTTGTGCATGTTTCTGGAGAGACAGGAGGTATGTGGCGGGAAAGGTTTGTGTGTATGTCTGTGGAAGGTGAAACAGATGTGTGTGCCTCTAGGGAGAGATTCAGGTTGGGGAGGGAGATACGGGTGTGGGTGTTTGTGGGGAAATGTGTATGTGTGTGTGTATGTGTGTGTAGAGACTGGGTTGTGGGTGTGGAGGGAGAGAAGGGGGTAGGGGGAGATGAGTGTGTGTGTGTGTGTGTGTAGCGACTGACATATGGGTGGGGAGGGAGAGATCGGTTGAGTGTGTGGAGCGATATATGGGAAGAGTGTGTGTGTGTGTGTGAAGGCACAGATGCAGTGTGGGTCCGTGTGTGTGTGTTTGTGTGTGTAGTGAATGGGTTGTGTTTCTCTGTGGAAAGTAGGCTGTGTCTGTGTTTTTGTGTACATGTGCAGAGATGGGGTGTATGTGTAGGGAGCGATGTGTGTGTGTTTGTGTGTGTGTATGGATGGAGAGACAGACTTGTGTGTTTCTGGAGTGACAGTGTGTGTGTGTTGGGAAAACCAGGTGTGTGTTTCTGGAGGGAGACCTGGGGATGTTTGTGTGGAGGGAGAGATAAGGGTGTGTGTGTGTGTGTGTGTGTGTGTGTGTGTGTGTGTGTGTGTGTGTGTGTGTGTGTGTGTGTGTGTGTGTGTGTGTAGAGCAATGGGAGATGTGTGGAGAGATGGAGGGATTTCTGCGTGTGCGTGTGTAGAGACAGGGTGGTGTTTGTGTTTGGAGAGATAGGGGTGTGTTTGTGCAGGAAGTGGGAGTGGGATGGGGAGTGAGAGATGGGTGTCTTTTGGGCACGTGTGTGTGAGAGACGGTGGGGAGAAAGAGACAGTGGTGTGTGTGTGTGTGTGTGTGTGTGTGTGTGTGTGTGTGTGTGGTGGGAGAGACTGGTGTTTGGGTTTGTGGAGACTGGGGTGCTCGTGTGGCTGTGGAGGTACAGACAGGTGTATGTCTGTAAAGAAGGGGTGTGAGTGGAAGGAGAGACTGTGGAAGGTATGTGTGTGTACAGAGCCGAGAGGGGTGTGGAGGGATAGACGGGTGTGTGTGCATGTGTGTCCATGTGGAGATATTGATGTGTATGTGTGTATGATGAGAGACTGGGGGGTCTGTATGTTTCGGGAAATGGGGTATGGGTATGGACAGAGAGAAATCTGTGTGTGTGCATGTGTGTGTGTGTATAGAGAGAGTGGGATGTCCGTACGTTTTGGGCAATGGGAATGTCGGTGTGGATGGAGAGAAATCAGTGTGTGTATTCATGTGTGTGTGTGTGCAGAGATGGGAGTATGTGGGAGCAGAGGGAGAGAAGGGGGTTTGGAGAGACATTAGGGGATGTGTGTGTGTATGGAGAGACTAGGTTGTACATGCCTGTGGAGAGATGGAAGATGTGTGGAGGGAGGGAGAGACATTTATCTGTGCGTGTATGGAAGGCGAAACGGATGTGTGTGTGTGTGTGTGTGTGTGTGTGTGAATGTTGAGGAGAGAAGGAGATGTGCATGCTGAGGGTAAGACTGGTGTGTTGTGTGTGTGTGTGTGCATGGATGGGATTGTGTGTGGAGGGAAAGAAGAGTGTGTGTGTGAACAGACTGAGGTTTAAGTGTGGAGTTAGAGATGGAGGTATGGATGTATGTGTGGAGAGACAGCTGTGTGTGTGTGTGTGTGTGTGTGTGTGTGTGTGTGTGTGTGTGTGTGTGTGTGTTTGTGGAGAGACTGGGCTCTGTGTTTGACTTGTGGAGAGACTGGGGTGTGTGTGAGGGTGTCTGTATGAAGAGATTGGGATGTGTTTGGAGGGAGAGATGTGTGCGTGTGTGGAGGGAGTGACATGGTAGTGTGTGGGGTGTGTGTACAGATGGGGTAATTTTGTGTTAAGGGAGAGAGGAGAGTATAGGTGTGGAGGGAGAGATGGTGTTGTGTGTGTGTGTGTGTGTGTAGAGTTGGATATGTGTGGGTTTTAAGGGTGGGATGGGGGTGTTTGTGTGAAGGGAGAGACTGCTTTCTGTGTGTGTGTGTGTATAGGGAGACATGAGTGTGTGGGGGGGTGAGAGACAGGTGTGTGTGTGTGGAGGGAGATAGGGGATTGTGTGTGTGTGTGTAGAGATGGGAGTGTGTGTGGTAGGAGAAAAGGGGGAGCAGGTACAGAGAGTGATGGAGGGACAAATGGGGGTTGTGGAAGGAGAGACGTGTGTGTGTGAGAGTGCATGTGTGGATGTAGAGACTGGGGGATGTGGAGGGAGAGACAGGTGTATATGTGTAGAGATGGGTGTGTGTGGAGGGAGAGATAGGCATGTGTGTGTATTTGTGTGTGTGTAGTGGAGAGATGGGGTTGTGGAAAGAGAGAGGGTTGTGTGGGGGTTCTGTGTAGAGATGGACTTGTGTGTGAATGGACATACAGGGAGAGTATGAGGGAGACACACGTGTTTGTGTGCATAGAGGGAGAGAGGCGTCTGTGTGTGTGTGTGTGTGTGTGTGTGTGTAGAGACTGGTGTGTGGGTGTGGAGTGAGGGATGGAGGAGTCTGGGGCTGTGTGTTGGAACAAGAGATGCAGTGTGGGTCTGGGTATCCGTGGGTGTGTTGGAGACACTGGGGTGTTTGTGTGCACACAGGCAGAGATGGGGGTGTGTGTATAGAGACGGGGCTATGACTGTGGTTGGAGCAACAGTGGGGTGGAGGGCGAGATGGGTGTGAGTATATGTGTTTGTGTGAGGAGAGCCTGGGGGGTGGGTGTGCAGGGGGAGAGGGGAGGAATGTGTAGGGAGAGAATGAGGAGGGTGAAACCAATTTGTGTTGTGTGTAAAAGGTGTTGTGTCAGAGTGGAGGGAGAGACAGGGAAGTGTAAAGGGAGAGACGTGTGTGTGTGTGTGTTTGTGTGCAGGGGGAGACTGTGTTGTGTGTGTGTACAGAGAGAGAGATGAAAGGGTTTGGAGGAGAGAAGGGTGAGTGGGGGTATGTGTGTAGAGATGGGGTCGCCGTGTGGAGGAAATGATCGGAGTGTGGAGGGAGCAACAGGGGTGGTGTGGAGGGAGAAAAGGGGGAGCATGTAGACTGGGCAGGAATGGGGGGAGAAATGGGGGTTCTGAAAGGAGAGACGTGCATGAGCATGTGTGTGTAGAGACTGGGCTGTGTGTGTGTGTGGAGACTAGGGTGTGTGTATGTGTTTCTGTGCACATGTTGAGAGAGGCGGTGTGTGTGGAGGGAGAGGGGTGTGTGTGTGTGTGTGTGTGGAGAGACTGTAGGGAGCGTGTGGGTGTGTGTGTGGCCACAGTTGTGTGTGGCTGCAGGTGGAAACAGATGTATGTGTGTAGGCACAGGTGTGTGCGTGTATGTGTGTATGGTGGAGAGTCTGGGAGAATTGGTGTGGACAGAAGGACTGGGGTATGTGTGTGGAGGGAGAGACTGCAGTTGTGTGTGGACTGAGAGATGACTCTGTGTGTGTGTGTGTGTGTGTGTGTGTGTGTGTAGAGACAGGAGGTGTGTGGAGATATAGAGGTGTGTGCGTGTGTGTGTGTGTAGAGACGGGGGTGTTTGTGTACAGAGAGAGTGGGGTGTGGTTGTGGAAGGAGAGGAGTGAGAACGTGAAGCGAAAAATGGGTATGTGTTGGGGGCAGCTGGAAACAGATGAGAGTAGGAGAGAGACTGGGGTGTTTAGGTGTGTGGGTGTGGAGGGAGAGACACGTTGTTGGTCTTTGTGTGTATGTGTGTTGGAGAGACTTGGGGATTGTGTTTGTGGAGACTGGGGTGCTTGTGTGGGTGTGGAGGTAGAGACGGGTGTATGTGTGTAGAGAAAGTGTGTGAGTAGAGGGAGAGAGTGTGGAAGGTGAGTGTGTGTGGAGAGACCAGAGGGGTGTGGAGGGATAGACAGGGGTGTGTGTGCATGTGTGTGCATGTGGAGACATAGGTGTGTATGTGTGTGTGTGTTGAGAGACTGGGGTGTCTGTATGCTTCAGGCAATGGGTGTGTCTGTGTGTCTGTGTGTGTGTAGACATGGGTGTATGTGGCAGTTGAGGGAGAGAAGAGGGTTTGGAGGGCGAGTAGTGGATGTGTGTGTGGAAAAAGAGAAGTGTTTCTGTGTGTGTGTGGAGATACTAGGTTGTGCATGTTTGTGTAGAGACAGAAGGTGTGCGGAGGGATAGACGTTTGTGTGTCTGTGGAAGGTGAAACAGGTGTGTGTGTGTAAGGAGGGATTTGGGTTGTGGAGGGAGACACGGGTGTGGGTGTTTGTGATTGTGGGGAAATTTGTGTGTGTGTATGGGTGTGTAGAGACTGGGTTGTGGGTGTGGATGGAGAGAAACGGGTAGGGAGAGATTGGTGTGTGTGTGTGTGTGTGTGTGTGTGCATGGAGGTAGAGATCAAAGGGTTAGGGGGTAGATGAGGGTGTGTGGAGGAATGTGGAGGATGGGGTTGATTTCTGGAGGGAGAGATAGGGGTGTGGAGGGCGAGACAGGTGTGTGTGTGTGTGTGTGTGTGTGTAGGGAGATATGGGTTTGTGTGTGAGTGTGCATGTAGAGATGGCAGTGTGTGTGTAAGGAGCAACAGGGGGAGCATATAGAGAGAGAGACTGGGCAGGATGGAGGGAGGAACAGGGACTGTGGAAGGACAGACGTGTGTGTGTGTACAGCCTGACATATGGGTGGGGAGGGAGAGATCAGTTGAGTGTGTGGAGCGATGTGGGAAGTGTGTGTGTGTCTCTGTGTGTGTGAAGGGAGAGATGCAGTGTGGGTCTAAGTGTATGTGTGTGGAGAGAATGGTTTGTGTGTGTGTGGAAACTAGGTTGTGTCTGTGTTTTTGTGTAGTGTGCAGATATAGTGTGTGTGTAGGGAGTGATGTGTGTGTGTGTTTGCGTGTGTGTATGGACGGGGAGACAGGTTTGTGTATGTCTGGAGTGACAGTGTGTGTTTGTAGGGAGAGCTGGGGTGTGTTTCTGAAGGGAGACCTGGGGATGTTTGTGTGGACGGAGAGATGGGGGGTGTGTGTGTGTAGAGAGAGAGAGAGAGACAAGAGGTGTGTGGAGAGAGGGAGGGGTGTCTGTGTGGGCATGTGTAGAGACAGGGTGATGTTTGTGTTTGGAGAGATTGGGGTGTGGTTGTGAAGGGAGGGGTAGGGAGATGTGGAGTGAGACATGGGTGTGTTTTCGGGGGGTGTGGGAGAGACGGTGGGGAGAAAGTGACTGCAGTGTTTGGGTGTGTGTGTGCTGAGGGAGGGACTGGGGTTTATGTTTGTGTAGACTGGAGTGCTTGTGTGGGTGTGGAGGTAGAGACGGGAGTATGTGTGTACAAAAGGGGTGTAAGTGGAGGCAGAGACTGTCAAAGGTGTGTGTGTGTGTAGAGCCCAGAGGGGTGTGGAGGGATAGACAGGTGGGGGTGTGCGGTTGTGTGCACTTGGAGACATTGATGTGTGTGTTGAGAGACTGGGATGTCTGTACGTTTTGGGCAATATGAATGTCGGTGTGGATGGAGAGAAATCACTGTGTGTGTGTATTTGTGTGTGTGTGTGTGTGTGTGTGTGTGTGTGTGTGCAGAGATGGGAGTATGTGGGAGCGGAGGGAGAGAAGGGGGTTTGGAGGGACATTAGGGGATGTGTGTGTGTATGGAGAGACTAGGTTGTATATGCTTGTGGAGAGATGGGAGATGTGTGGAGGGAGAGACACTTGTCTGTGCATGTATGGAAGGTGAAACGGGTGTGTGTGTGTGTGTGTGTGTGTCTGTGAATGTTGAGGAGAGAAGGAGATGTGCATGCCGAGGGTTAGACTGGTGTGTGTGTGGGGGGGCATGGATGGTGTTGTGTGTGGAGAGAAAAAAGTATGTGTGTGTGAACAGACTGAGGTTTAAGTGTGGAGTTAGAGATGTAGGTATGGGTGTATGTGTGGAGAGACAGCTGTGTGTGTGTGTGTGTGTGTGTGTGTGTGTGTGTGTGTTTTTGGGGGGAGAGACTGGGCTCTGTTTGTGTTTGTTTGCACTTGTGGAGAGACTGGGGTGTGTGTGAGGGTGTCTGTATGAAGAGATTGGGGTGTGTTTGGAGGGAGAGGTGTGTGTGTGTGTGTGTGTGTGTGTAGGGAGTGACATGGTTGTGTGTGGGGTGTGTGTTCAGATGGGGTCATTTTGTGTTTAGGGAGAGACGATCGTATAGGTGTGGAGGGAGAGATGGTGTTTGTGTGTGTGTGTGTGTAGAGTTGGATATGTGTGGGTTTTAAGGGTGGGACAGGGGTGTTTGTGTGAAGGGAGAGACTGCTTTCTGTGTGTGTGTGTGTATAGGGAGACACGAGTGTGTGTGGGGGGGTGAGAGACAGGTGTGTGTGTGTGGAGGGAGATAGGGGATTGTGTGTGTGTGTGTGTGTAGAGATGGGAGTGTGTGTGGTAGGAGAAAAGGGGGAGCAGGTACAGAGAGTGATGGAGGGACAAATGGGGGTTGTGGAAGGAGAGACATGTGTGTGTGAGTGTGTGTGTGGATGTAGAGACTGGGGGATGTGGAGGGAGAGACAGGTGTATATGTGTAGAGATGGGTGTGTGTGGAGGGAGAGATAGGCATGTGTGTGTATTTGTGTGTGTGTAGTGGAGAGATGGGGTTGTGGAAAGAGAGAGGGTTGTGTGGGGGTTCTGTGTAGAGATGGACTTGTGTGTGAAAGGACATACAGGGAGAGTATGAGGGAGACACACGTGTTTGTGTGCATAGAGGGAGAGAGGCGTCTGTGTTTGTGTGTGTGTGTGTGTGTGTGTGTGTAGAGACTGGCATGTGGGTGTGGAGTGAGGGATGGAGGAGTCTGGGGCTGCGTGTTGGAACAAGAGATGCAGTGTGGGTCTGTGTATCCGTGTGTGTGTTGGAGACTCTGGGGTGTTTGTGTGCACACAGGCAGAGACGGGGGTGTGTGTATAGAGACGGGGCTATGACTGTGGTTGGAGCAACAGTGGGGTGGAGGGCGAGATGGGTGTGAGTATATGTGTTTGTGTGAGGAGAGCCTGGGGGGTGGGTGTGCAGGGGGAGAGGGGAGGAATGTGTAGGGAGAGAATGAGGAGAGTGAAACCGACTTGTGTGTGTGTGTAAAGGGTGTTGTGTCAGAGTGGAGGGAGAGACAGGGAAGTGTAAAGGGAGAGACGTGTGTGTGTGTGTTTGTGTGCAGGGGGAGACTGTGTTGTGTGTGTGTACAGAGGGAGAGATGAAAGGGTTTGGAGGAGAGAAGGGTGAGTGGGGGTATGTGTGTAGAGATGGGGTCGCCGTGTGGAGGAAATGATCGGAGTGTGGAGGGAGCAACAGGGGTGGTGTGGAGGGAGAAAAGGGGGAGCATGTAGACTGGGCAGGAATGGGGGGAGAAATGGGGGTTCTGAAAGGAGAGACGTGCATGAGCATGTGTGTTTAGAGGCTGGGCTGTGTGTGTGTGTGTGTGTGTGGAGACTAGGGTGTGTGTGTGTTTTTGTGCACATGTGGAGAGATGCAGTGTGTGTGGAGGGAGATGTGTGTGTGTGTGTGGAGAGACTGCAGGGAACATGTGGGTGTTTGTGGCCACAGTTGTGTGTGGGTGCAGGTGGAAACAGGTGTATGTGTGTAGGCAGGAGTGTGTGCCTGTATGTGTGTATGGTGGAGAGTCTCGGAGGATTGGTGTGGACAGAAGGACTGGGGTATGTGTGTGGAGGGAGAGACTGCAGTTGTGTGTGGACGGGAGATGACTCTGTGTGTGTGTGTGTGTGTATGTGTGTGTAGAGACAGGAGGTGTGTGGAGATATAGAGGTGTGTGCGTGTGTGTGTAGACGGGGGTGTTTGTGTGCGGAGAGACTGAGGTGTGGTTTTGGAGGGAGAGGAGTGCGAATGTGAAGTGAAAAATGGATGTGTGTTGGGGCAGCTGGAAACAGATGAGGGTAGGAGAAGGAGACTGGGGTGTTTAGGTGTGTGTGTGTGGAGGGAGAGACACGGTGTGGGTCTTTGTGTGTACGTGTGTTGGAGAGACTGGGGGATTGTGTTTGTGTGACTGGGGTCCTTGTGTGGGTGTGGAGGTAGAGACAGGTGTATGTGTGTAGAGAAAGTGTGTGAGTAGAGGGAGAGAGTGTGGAAGGTGAGTGTGTGTGGAGAGACCAGAGGGGTGTGGAGGGACAGACAGGGGTGTGTATGCATGTCTGTGCATGTGGAGACATTGATGTGCATGTGCGTGTGTGTTGAGAGACTGGGGTGTCTGTATGCTTCAGGCAATGGGTGTGTCTGTGTGTCTGTGTGTGTGTAGACATGGGTGTATGTGGCAGTTGAGGGAGAGAAGAGGGTTTGGAGGGCGAGTAGTGGATGTGTGTGTGGAAAAAGAGAAGTGTTTCTGTGTGTGTGTGGAGATACTAGGTTGTGCATGTTTCTGTAGAGACAGGAGGTGTGTGGAGGGAGAGATGTTTGTGTGTCTGTGATACAGGTGTGTGTGTGTGTGTAAAGAGGGATTCGTGTTGTGGAGGGAGACACGGGTGTGGGTGTTTGTGATTGTGGGGAAATGGGTGTGTGTGTGTGTGTGTGTGTGTGTGTGTATGGGTTTGTAGAGACTGGGTTTTGGGTGTGGACAGAGAGAAACAGGTAGGGAGAGATTGGGGTGTGTGTGTGTATGTGTGTGTGTGTGTATGGAGGGAGAGATCAAAGGGTTAGGGGGGTAGATGAGGGTGTGTGGAGGAATGTGGAGGATGGTGTTGATTTCTGGAGGGAGAGATTGGGGTGTGGAGGGTGAGACAGGTATGTGTGTGTGTGTGTGTGTGTGTGTGTTTGGAGAGACTGGGCTCTGTTTGTGTTTGTTTGCACTTGTGGAGAGAATGGGGTGTGTCTGAGGGTATCTGTATGAAGAGATTGGGGTGTGTTTGGAGGGAGAGATGTGTGTGTGTGTGTGGAGGGAGTGACATGGTTGTGTGTGGGGTGTGTGCACAGATGGGGTCATTTTGTGTTTAGGGAGAGACGAGAGTATAGGTGTGGAGGGAGAGATGGTGTTGTGTTGTGTGTGTGTGTGTGTGTGTGTGTAGAGTTGGATATGTGTGGTTTTTAAGGGTGGGACGTGGGTGTTTGGGTGAAGGGAGAGACTGCTTTCTCTGTGTGTGTGTGTGTGTGTGTGTGTAGGGAGACACGAGTGTGTGGGAGGGGTGAGAGACAGGTGTGTGTGTGTGGAGGGAGATATAGGTTTGTGTGTGTGAGCGTGTGTGTAGAGATGGGAGTGTGTGTGGTAGGAGAAAAGGGGGAGCAGGTACAGAGAGTGATGGAGGGATAAATGGGGTTGTGGAAGGAGAGACTTGTGTGTGTGAGAGTGAGTGTGTGGATGTAGAGACTGGGGGATGTGGAGGGAGAGACAGGTGTATATGTGTAGAGACAGGGGTGTGTGTGGAGGGAGAGATAGGCATGTGTGTGTATTTGTGTGTGTGTAGTGGAGAGATGGGGTTGTGGAAAGAGAGAGGGTTGTGTGGGGGTTCTGTGTAGAGATGGACTTGTGTGTGAATAGACATACAGGGAGAGTATGAGGGAGACACATGTGTTTGTGTGCACAGAGGGAGAGAGGCGTCTGTGTTTGTTTGTGTGTGTGTGTGTGTGTTTAGAGACTGGCGTGTGGGTGTGGAGTGAGGGATGGAGGAGTCCGGGGCTGTGTGTTGGAACAAGAGATGCAGTGTGGGTCTGTGTATCCGTGTGTATGTTGGAGACACTGGGGTGTTTGTGTGCACACATGCAGACGGGGGTGTGTGTATGGAGATGGGGGTATGACTGTGGTTGGAGCAACAGTGGGGTGGAGGGCGAGATGGGTGTGAGTATATGTGTTTGTGTGAGGAGAGCCTGGGGGGTGGGTGTGCAGGGGGAGAGGGGAGGAATGTGTAGGGAGAGAATGAGGAGGGTGAAACTGATTTGTGTTGTATGTAAAAGGTGTTGTGTCAGAGTGGAGGGAGAGACAGGGAAGTGTAAAGGGAGAGACGTGTGTGTGTGTGTGTTTGTGTGCAGGGGGAGACTGTGTTGTGTGTGTGTACAGAGAGAGAGATGAAAGGGTTTGGAGGAGAGAAGGGTGAGTGGGGATATGTGTGTAGAGATGGGGTCGCCGTGTGGAGGAAATGATCAGAGTGTGGAGGGAGCAACAGGGGTGGTGTGGAGGGAGAAAAGGGGGAGCATGTAGACTGGGCAGGAATGGGGGGAGATATGGGGGTTCTGAAAGGAGAGACGTGCATGAGCATGTGTGTGTAGAGACTGGGCTGTGTGTGTGGAGACTAGGGTGTGTGTGTTTTTTTGTGCACATGTGGAGAGATGTGGTGTGTGTGGAGGGAGAGGGGTGTGTGTGTGTGTGTGTGTGTGTGTGTGTGTGTAAGACTGGCATGTGTGTGTGGAGCCAGAGATGGAAGGAGTCCCGGGGTGTGTGTTGGAAGAAGAGATATGGTGTGTGTCTGTGCATCTGTATGTGTGCTGGAGACGTTGTGGTGTTGGTATACACACATGGAGAGATGGGGATGTGTGTAGAGAGACTGGGGTATGACTGTGGATGGAGCAACAGTGGGGTGCAGGGAGAGAGGGGTGTGAGTTTATGTGTTTGTGTGAGGAGAGACTAGGGGGTGGGTGTGCAGGGGAGAGGGGAGGAATGTGTAGGGATAGAATGAGGAGAGTGTGGAGGGAGAAACCGACTGGTGTGTGTGTGAAAAAAGTGTTGTGTTGGGGTGCAGGGAGAGACAGGGAAGTGTAAAGGTAGAGACACAAGTGTGTGTGTTTGTGTGCAGGGCGAGACTGGGTTGTGTGTGTGCGTAGAGACCGCACTGTGTGTTTGTAGAGACTACGGTGTGTGTGTGTTTTCGTGTGCATGTGGAGAGATGAAGTATGTGTGTTTGTGGAGTGATGGTGGTGTGTGTGTGGAGGGAGAGCCAGGGGTGTGTTTCTGGAAGGAGTGCTGGGGGTGTCTGTGTGGACTGACACATAGGTGTATGTGTGTGTATTTGTGTGTGAGTGTGTGTGACTCTGTGTGGAGAACGGGTTGTTAGTGTCTCTTTGTGTGTGCACCCATGGAGAGACTGGGGTGCATGTGGGTGTGTGTGGAGAAAGGGGTGTGTGGATGTAGGTAGAAACAGGTATATTTGTGTAGAGATGGGAGTACATGTGTGGATGGAGCGACAGGTGACTGTGCATGTATGTGTGTTGGTGGAGAGACGGGGGATTGGTTGTGGAGGGAAGGATGGGGTGTGTGTGTGTATTCAGAGACTAGGGTGTGCATGTGGAGGGAGAGATGGGTGTTTGTGTGTATGTGGAGAGACGGGAGATGTGTGGAGAGAGGGGGGCTGTATGTGTGTTTGTGGAGAAACAGGAAGTGAGTGGAGGGACAGACAGGGGTGTCTGTGTGTATGTGGAGAGACTGGGGTGTGGTTGTGGAGAGCTGAGATATGTGAAGCAAGAGATGGGTGTGTGTTGGGAGCAGGGCTGGAGAGATGGGGAGGTGGGGAAAGAGACTGGGGTGTTCGGGTGTGTGTGTGTGTGTGTGTGTGTGTAGGGAGAGACATGGTGTGGCTCTATTTGGGTGCATATGTGTGTTGCAGAGACTGCAGTTTGTGTGTGTGTGTATGTTTAGAGAGACTGGGGAGTACGGGGATTCAGAGACAGGTGTTTGTGGTGTGTGTGTGTAGCGACGGGGTGTCTGTGGAGGAAGTGTTTTTGTGTATGTGTATATGCGAGCACACAGGGGTGTGAGTGTGGAATTAGAGAGCATGAGTGAGAGTGAGTGTGAGTGTGGAAGGAGAGGCGGGGGGTTGTGAAAGGACAGTTAGCAGGTGTATATGGAGAGACGGGGGTGTGAGTGTGGACGGAGAACAGGGGTGTTAGTATGTGGAGAGACTGGAGTTTAAATGTGGAGGAAGAAATGGCTGTGTGTGTTTGTAGGAAGAGATAGGGTGTTTGTAGGGAGAGACCTGTGTGTGTGTGTATGTGTGGAGAGACTAGGGTGTATATTGAGGGATGGGGGACTGGAGGGAGACACGGGTGTGTGTGTGTACCAAGAGATGGGGGGATGGGTGGTGATGTGTGTGGAGGGAGAGCTACAGTGTGGGTTGCTGTGAGTAGAGACCAGAGGGGTGTGTGTGTGTTTGTGGAGATATAGGGTTGGGGAGAGAGAGACAAGTGTGTGGCTGTGGAGAAAGGACAGGTTTGTGTGTATGTGTGTAAAGTTGGGGTTAGTGTGTGTGGAGAGACTGGGGTGTGTGTTTGTGTGAGTGTGGAACGACTGGGTTGGGTGTGGACTTACAGACGTGGGTGTGGTTTTCTGTGTGGAAGACAGGTGTGCGTGTCCATGTGCTAGTATGTGCGGGGAAACTGGGGTGTGTGTGTGTAGGGAGAGATGGATTTGTGTGTGCTTGTGTGGAGAGACTATGGTGTGTGTGTGGAGAGAGAGACTGGAGATGTGGAGGGAGAATTGGGGGGGTTGTAGAAGGAGAGACAGGAAGATTGGGAGATTCAAAAGGGGTGTGGAGGGAGTCAGGGGTGTGTGTGTTCCTGTGTGTGTAGTGATAGGTTAGATGTGTGTGTGTGTCTGTGTGTGTGCATAGGGACTGGGGAGTGTGCGGATGCAGAGACAGGTGTGTGGGCATGTGTGCATAGGGATAGGGGTGTCTGTGGTGGGAGAGAAGTGTTTATGTGTGAGAAGACTGGGGTGTGAGTGTGGAGTTAGGGGGGCAGTGAGTGTATGTATGGAGAGACTGGTTTGTGTGTGTGTTTGTTTCCACTTGTGGCGACACTGGGGTGTGTGTGGGTGTGTGTGTGGAGAGATCTGGGTGTGTTTGGAGGGACAGATGTGTGTATGTGTGTGTGGAGGGAGAGATGGAGGGTGTTGAGGGAGAGACAGTGTCATGTGTCGGTGTGTGTGTGTGGAGAGTTGGATGTGTGTGGGTTTTAAGGGTGAGACAGTGTGTGGGTGGAAAGACTGCTTTCTCTGTGTATGGAGAAATGGGTGTGTGGATGGAGAGAGATAGGTTTGCGTGTGTGAGTGTGTGTATAGAGATAGGAGTGTGTGTGGAGGGAGCAAACAGGGGATGTGTGGAGGGAGAAAAGGGGAGCATGTAGACTGGGCAGGAATGGGGGGAGAAACGTGGGTTCTGAAAGGAGACATGTGCATAAGCATGTGTGGGTAGAGACTGGGCTGTGTGTGTGTGTGTGTGTGTGTGTGTGTGTGTGTAGACTAGGGTGTGTGTTTTTGTGCACATGTAGAGAAATGGGGTGTGTGTGGAGGGAGAGGGGTGTGTGTGTGTGTGTTGAGAGACAGAGGTGTGCAGGTGCATGGGGAGATAGGATTGTGTGTGTTTCTGGAGTGACAGTGTGTGTGTGTGGAGGGAGAGCCAGGGGTGTGTTTCTGGAGGGAGACTTGGGGGTGTTTGTGTAGAGGCAGAGATGGGTGTGTGTGTGTGTGTGTGTGTGTGTGTGTGTGTGTGTGTGTGGAGAGACTGTAGTGAGCGTGTGGGTGTGTGTGGCCAAAGTGGTGTGTGGGTGCAGGTGGAAACAGGTGTATGTGTGTAGGCACAGGTGTGTGCCTGTATGTGTGTATGGTGGAGAGTCTGGGAGGATTGTTGTGGACAGAAGGACTGGGGTATGTGTGTGGAGGGAGAGACTGCAGTTGTGTGTGGACGGAGAGATGACTGTGTGTGTGTGTGTGTGTGTGTGTGTGTAGAGACAGGAGGTGTGTGGAGATATAGAGGTGTGTGTGTGTGTGTGTGTAGACGGGGGTGTTTGTGTGCGGAGAGACTGGGGTGTGGTTGTGGAGGGAGAGGAGTGAGAATGTGGAGTGAAAAATGGGTATGTGTTGGGGGCAGCTGGAAACAGATGAGGGTAGGAGAAAGAGACTGGGGTGTTTAGGTGTGTGTGTGTGGAGGGAGAGACACGTTGTGGGTCTTAGTGTGTGTGTAAATGTGTTGGAGAAACTGGGGATTGTGTTTGTGAAGACTGGGGTGCTTGTGTGGGTGTGGAGGTAGAGACGGGTGTATGTGTGTAGAGAAAGTGTGTGAGTAGAGGGGGAGTGTGTGGAAGGTGAGTGTGTGTGGAGAGACCAGAGGGGTGTGGAAGGATAGACAGGGGTGTGTGTGCATGTGGAGACATAGGTGTGTATGTGTGTGTTTTGAGAGACTGGGGTGTCTGTATTTGTCAGGCTATGGGTGCGTGTGTGTGTATATGTGTGTGTAGACATGGGTGTATGTGAGAGTTGAAGGAGAGAAGAGTGTTTGGAGGGAGAGTAGGGGATGTGTGTGTGGAATAGAGAAGGGTTTGTGTGTGTGTGTGGAGAGACGAGGTTGTGCATGTTTGTGTAGAGACAGGAGGTGTGTGGAGGGAGAGACGTTTGTGTGTCTGTGGAAGGTGAAACAGTGTGTGTGTGTTTAGGGAGAGATAGGGGTTGTGGAGGGAGACACGGGTGTGGGTGTTTTCCATTGTTGGGAAATGGGTGTGTGTGTTTATGGGTGTGTAGAGACTGGGTTGTGGGTGTGGAGGGAGAGAAAGGAGTAGGGAGAAATGTCTGTATGTGTGTGTATGGAGGAAGAGATGAAAAGTTTTGGGGGGCAGATGAGGGTGTGTGGAGGAATGTGTAGAGATGGGGTTGATTTGTGGAGGGAGAAATGGGGGTGTAGAGGGAGAGATAGGTGTGTATATGTGTGTGTGTGTGTGTGTGTGTGTGAAGGGAGAGATTCAGTGTGGGTCTGAGTGTATGTGTGTAGAGAAAATGGTTTGTGTTTGTGTGTTGAAACTAGGCTGTATCTGTGTTTTTGTGTATGTGTGCATATATGGGGTGTGTTTGCAGGGAGAGATGTGTGTGCATTTGTGTGTATGTATGGATGGAGAGACAGATTTGTGTGTCTGGAATGACAGTGTGTGTGTGGAGGGAGAGCTAGGGGTGTGTTTCTGGAGGGAGACCTGGGGATGTTTGTGTGGAGGGAGAGATGGTGTGTGTGTGTGTGTGTGTGTGTGTGGAGAGAGAGAGAGATAGGTGTGTGGAGAGAGGGAGGGGTGTCTGTGTGTGCGTGTGTAGAGACAGGGTGATGTATGTGTTTGGAGAGATTGGGGTGTGGTTGTGAAGGGAGCGCCAGGGAGATGTGGAGTGAGACATGCGTGTGTGTGTGTGCTGAGGGAGGGACTGGGGTTTATGTTTGTGTAGACTGGGGTGCTTGTGTGGGTGTGGAGGTAGAGACGGGAGTATGTGTGTAGAGAAGGGGTGTCAGTGGAGGGAGAGACTGTCGAAGGTGTGTGTGTGTGTGTGTAGAGCCCAGAGTGGTGTGGAGGGAAAGACACGGGTGTGTGTGTGGTTGTGTGCATGTGGAGACATTGATTTGTGTGTGTTGAGAGACTGGGGTGTCTGTATGTTTGGGGCAATGTGAATGTTGGTGTGGATGGAGAGAAATCTGTGTGTGTGTGTATGTGTGTATGTGTGTGTGTGTGTGTAGAGATGGGAGTATGTGGGAGCTGAGGGAGAGAAGAGAGTTTGGAGCGACAGTAGGGGATGTGTGTGTGTGTGGAGAGGCTAGGTTGTGCCTGCTTGTAGAGAGATGGGAGGTGTGTGGAGGGTGAGACATTTCTCTGTGCGTGTATAGAAGGTGAAACGGAAGTGTGTGTATGTGTGGGTGTGTGTGCGTATGAGTGTTGAGGGAGAGAAGGAGTTGTGCATGCCGAGGGTCAGACTGGTGTGTGTGTGTGTGTGTTTGTGGAGAGACTGGGCTCTGTGTTTCTTTGCACTTGTGGAGTGACTGGGATGGATGAATGTGTGTGTGTGTGTGTGTGTGTGTGTGTGTGTGTGTGTGTGGAGAGATTGGAGTTTGTTTGGAGGTACAGATGTGTGTCTGTGTGTGTGGAGGCAGAGACATGGTATGTGGCATGTGTGTGTACAGATGAGGTCGATGTGTGTTTATGGAGAGATGGAGGTATAGGTATGGAGGGAGAGACAGTGTTGTGTGTGTTGTGTGTGGAGTTGGATGTGTGTGGGTTTTCAGGGTGGGTCGGAGGTGTTTGTGTGGAGGGAGAGACTGCTTTCTGTGTGTGTGTGTGTGTGTGTGTGTGTGTGTGTGTACAGGGAGACATGGGTGAGTGTGTGGGGGGAGAGACAGGTGTGGGTGTGTGGAGGGAGAGATGGGTTTGTGTGTGTGAGTGTGTGTGTAGAGATGGGAGTGTGTGGTAGGCGAAAAGGGGGAGCATGTACAGAGTGATGGAGGGACAAATGGGGGTTGTGGAAGGAGGGATGTGTGTATGTGTGTGTGGGTATGTAGAGACTAGGGGGTGTGGAGGGAGAGACAGGTGTATGTGTGCAGAGGTGGGGTGTGTGTGAAGGGAGAGATAGACAGGTGTGTGTATTTGTATGTGTGTACTGCAGAGATGAGGTTGTGGAAAGTGAGATGGTGTTGTGTTGGGGGTCTCTTTAGAGATGGGGTTGTTGTGTTTCAACAGACATACAAGGAGAGTATGGGTGAGACACACGTGTGTGTTTGCATGGAGGGAGAGATGGGTGTGTGTGTGTGTGTGTAAGACTTGTGTGTGGGTGTGGACCAACAGGGGGAGCATATACAGAGACTGGGCAGGATGGAGGGAGAAACAGGGATTGTGGAAGGACAGACGTGTGTGTGTGTGTGTGTGTGTCTGTACAGCCTGACATATGTGTGGGGAGGGAGAGATCAGTTGAGTGTGTGTAGCAAGATATAGGAAGTGTGTGTGTGTGTGTGTGTGTGTGAAGAAAGATACGCAGTGTGGGTCTGAGTGTGTGTGTGTGTGGAGAGAATGGTTTGTGTGTTTGTGTGTGGAAACTAGGCTGTGTCTGTGTTTTTGTGTACTTGTGCAGATATGGGGTGTGTGTGTAGGAGAGATGGGTGTGTTTGCGTGTGTGTATGGATGGGGAGACAGGTTTGTATGTGTCTGGAGTGACTGTGTGTGTGTCGAGGGAGAGCTAGGGGTGTGTTTCTGGAGGGAGACCTGGGGATGTTTGTGTGGAGGGATAGATAGGGATGTGTGTGTGTGTTTGTGTGTGTGGAGAGAGAGACAGGAAGTGTGTGGAGAGAGGGAGGGGTGTCTGTGTGTGTGTGTGTGTAGAGACAGGGTGATGTTTGTGTTTGGAGAGATTGGGGTGTGGTTGTGAAGGGAGGGGTAGGGAGATGTGGAGTGAGACATGGGTGTGTTTTCGGGGGGTGTGGGAGAGACGGTACAGAGAAAGAGACTGCAGTGTTTGGGTGTGTGTGTGCTGAGGGAGGGACTGGGGTTTATTTTGTGTTGACTGGGGTGCTTGTGGGGGTGTGGATGTAGAGACAGGAGTATGTGTGTAGAGAAGGGGTGTACGTGGAGGGAGAGACTGTGGAAGGTGTGTGTGTGTGTAGAGCCCAGAGTAGTGTGGAGGGATAGACAGAGGTGTGTGTGCAGGTGTGTGCACATGGAGAAACTGATTTGTGTGTGTGTGTTGAGAGATTGGGTTGTCTGTATGTTTTGGGCAATGGGAATGTGGGTGTGGTTGGAGGGAAGTGAGTGAGTGAGTGAGTGAGTGAGTGAGTGTGTGTGTGTGTGTGTGTGTGTGTGTGTGTGTGTGTAGAGATGGGAGTATGTGGGAACTGAAGGAGGGAAGAGGGTTTGGAGGGACATTAGGGGATGTGTGTGTGTGTGTGGAGAGACTAGGCTGTGCCTGCTTGTGGAGAGATGGGAGGTGTGTGGACGGAGAGACATTTCTCTGTGCGTGTATGGAAGGTGAAATTGATGTGTGTGTATGTGTGTATGTGTATGTGTGTATGTGTGTGTGTGTGTGTGTGACTGTTGAGGGAGAGAAGGATATGTGCATGCCAAGGGTTAGACTGGTGTGTGTGTGTGTACATGGATGCGGTTGTGTGTGGTGGGAGAGAAGAGTGTGTGAGTGAGCAGACTGGGGTTTGAGTGTGGAGTTAGATGGAGGTTTGGGTGAGTGTGGGGGAGAGACAGCTGTGTGTGTGTGGAGGGAGAGATGAGTTTGTGTGTTTGAGTGTGTGTGTAGAGATGGGCGTGTGTCTGGTAGGAGAAAAGGAGAACATGTACAGAGAGTGATGGACGGACAAATGGTGGTTGTGGAAGGAGAGATGTGTGTATGTGTGGGTGTGTTTGTATGTAGAGACGAGGGGGTGTGTAGGGAGAGGCAGGTGTATGTGTGTAGAGATGGGGGTGTGAGTGGAGGGAGAGATAGGCATGTGTGTGTATTCGTATGTGTGTACTGGAGAGATGAGGTTGTGGAAAGTGAGATGGTGTTGTGTGGGGTGTCTGTGTAGAGATGGGGCTGTTGTGTTTGAACAGACATACAAGGAGAATATGCGGGAGACACAGATGTGTGTTTGCATGGAGGTAGACATGGGTTTGTGTGTTTGTGTGTGTGTGTAAGACTGGCGTGAGCGTGTGGAGCGAGAGATGGAAGGAGTCTGAGGGTGTGTATTGGAAGAAGAGATACGGTGTGGGACTGTGTGTCCATATGTGTGCTGGAGACATTGGGGTGTTGATGTACACACAAGGAGAGACGGGGGTGTGTGTAGAGACACTGGGGTATGACTGTGGTTGGAGCATCAGTGGTGTGGAGGGCGAGTCGGGTGTGAGTTTATGTGTTTGTATGAGGACAGACTGGGTGGTGGGTGTGCCGGGGGACAGGGGAAGAATGTGTAGGGAGAGAACGAGGAGGGTGAAACCAATTTGTGTGTGTGTGTGTAAAGGGTGTTGTGTCAGAGTGGAGGGAGAGACAGGGAAGTGTAAATGGAGAGACACGTGTGTGGGTGTTTGTGAGCATGGGGAGACTGGGTTGTGTGTGTGTGTAGAGACCGCACTGTTTGTGGAGACTATGGTGTGTGTGTGTTTTCATGTGCATGTGGAGAGATGGGGTGTGTGTGTTTGTGGAGTGATGGTGGTGTGTGTGGAGGGAGAGCCAGGGTGTGTTTCTGGAAGGAGTGCTGGGTGTGTCTGTGTGGACTGACACATAGGTGTATGTGTGTGTGAGTGTGTGCGCCTCTTTGTGTGGAGAACGGGTTTTTAGTGTCTCTTTGTGTGTGCACCCATGGAGAGACTGGGGTGCATGTGGGTGTGTGTGGAGAAAGGGGTGTGTGGGTGTAGGTAGAAACAGGTGTATTTGTGTAGAGATGGGAGTGCGTGTGTGGATGGAGCGACAGGTGACTGTGCATGTATGTGTGTTGGTGGAGAGACGGGATTGGTTGTGGAGGGAAGGATGGGGTGTGTGTGTATTCAGAGAGACTAGGGTGTGCACGTGGAGGGAGAGATGGGTGTTTGTGTATATGTGGAGAGACGGGAGATGTGTGGAGAGAGGGGGGTTGTATGTGTGTTTGTGGAGAAACAGGAAGTGAGTGGAGGGACAGACAGGGGTGTCTGTGTGTATGTGGAGAGACTGGGGTGTGGTTGTGGAGAGCTGAGGCATGTGGAGCAAGAGATGGGTGTGTGTTGGGAGCAGGGGTAGAGAGATGGGGAGATGGGGAAAGAGACTGGGCTGTTCGGGTGTATGTGTGTGTGTGTGTAGGGAGAGACATGGTATGGGTCTTTGTGGGTGTGTATGTGTGTTGGAGAAACTGGGGTTTGTGTGTGTGTGTATGTTTAGAGAGACTGGGGAGTACGGGGATTCAGAGACAGGTGTTTGTGTGTCTGTCTGTGTGTAGGGACGGGGTGTCTGTGGAGGAAGAGAAGTGTCTGTGTGTGTGTGTATACGAGCACACAGGGGTGTGCGTGTGGAATTAGAGAGTGTGAGTGTGTGTGAGTGTGGAAGGAGAGACGGGGGTTGTGAAAGGACAGTTAGCAGGTGTATATGGAGAGTCGGGGGTGTGAGTGTGGACAGAGAACGGGGTGTTAGTCTGTAGAGAGACTGGAGTTTAAATGTGGAGGAAGAAATGGGTGTGTGTGTTTGTAGGGAGAGATGTGTGTGTGTGTAGCAAGAGAAGGGGAGATGTGTCCTGATGTGTGTGGTGGGAGATCTACAGTGTGGGTTGCTGTAAGGAGACACCAGAGCGGTGTGTGTGTGTGTGTGTGTGTGTGTGTGTGTGTGTGTACGTGTGGAGCGACTAGGGTGTGTACTGAGAGATGGGGAGACTGGAGGGAGACACAGGTGTGTGTGTAGCAAGAGATGGGGGCATGTGTAGTGATGTGTGTGGAGGGAGAGCTACAGTGTGGGTTGCTGTGAGCAGAGACCAGAGGGGTGTGTGTGTGTGTGAGTGTACGTGTGGAGAGCCTGGGGTGTGAGTGAGAAAGCAGAGATGGGAGGATGAGGACAGAGATTCGGGGGGGGGTGAAGGGAGAGAGAGATATGGTGTTTTTATGTGTGGAGTGATGGGTGTGTGAGGGTGTATGTGTGTGTGTAGAGCCTGGGGTATGTATGTGGAGGGAGACAGGTGTGTGAGTGTGTGGGGCAAGATGGGCATGTAACTGTGGAGGGAGAGGGGTGGGTGTGTGTGTGTGTGTGTGTGTGTAGAGACATCAGGTGGGCAAGCGGAATGATAGCTGTGTGTGGGTTTGTATATGTGTGGAGGGAGAGATGTTGTTTGTGTCTGTGGGGGTGTGTGTGCATGTATATGGAGAGATTGGTTGTGTGTTTGTTGAGTCTGTGGTGTGTGTGTGTGCGTAGAGACTAGTCTGTGCATGTGTGTGGAGAGAAGGGAGGTGTGTGGAGGGAGAGACGTTTGTGTCTGTGTGTGTGTAGGGAGAGGATGGGGGTGTGGAGGGAGAGATGGGTGTGGGTGTTTGTGATTGTGGGGAGATGGGTATGTGTCTGTGTATGTGTGTAAGGGTGTGTAGAGACTAGGTTGTGCGTGTGGAGGTAGAGATGAGGGTGTGGGTGAGGGAGAGATGGATGTGTTGTGTGTGTGTAGCGAGAATGTGTGTGTACGTGTACAGAGGGAGAGATGAAAGGGTTCGGGGGAGAGAAGGGGTGAGTGGGGGTATGTGTGTAGAGATGGGGTCGCCGTGTGGAGGAAATGATCGGAGTGTGGAGGGAGCAACAGGGGAGGTGTGGAGGGAGAAAAGGAGGAGCATGTAGACTGGGCAGGAATGGGGGGAGAAATGGGGGTTCTGAAAGGAGAGACGTGCATGAGCATGTGTGTGGAGACACGTTGTGGGTCTTAGTGTGTGTGTATGTGTGTTGGAGAGGCTGGGGATTGTGTTTGTGGAGACTGGGGTGTTTGGGTGGGTGTGGAGGTAGAGACGGGTGTATGTGTGTAGAGAAGGTGTGTGAGTAGAGGGAGAGAGTGTGGAAGGTGAGTGTGTTTGGAGAGACCAGAGGGGTGTGGAGGGATAGACAGGGGTGTGTGTGCATGTGGAAACATTGAAGTGTATGTGTGTGTGTTGAGAGACTGGGGTGTCTCTATGTTTCAGGCAATGGGTGTGTGTGTGTGTGTGTGTGTGTGTGTAGAAATGGGTGCATGTGGGAGTTGAGGGATAGAAGAGAGTTTGGAGGGAGAGTAGTGGATGTGTGTGTGGAACTAGAGAAGTGTTTGTGTGTGTGTGTGGAGAGACTAGGTTGTGCATGTTTGTGGAGAGACAGGAGGTGTGTGGAGGGATAGACGTTTGTGTGTCTGTGGAAAGTGAAACAGGTGTATTTAGGGAGAGATAGGGGTTGTGGAGGGAGACAGGTGTGGGTGTGTGTGATTGTGGGGAAATGGGAGTGTGTGTGTATATGGTTGTGTAGAGACTGGGTTGTGGGTGTGGAGGGAGAGAAAGGAGTAGGGAGAGATGGGTGTATGTGTGTGTGTGTAGGGAGATATGGGTGTGTGTGTAGAGATGGGAGTGTGTGTGTAAGGAACAACAGGGGGAGCATAGAGAGAGAGAGACTGGGCAGGATGGAGGGAGAAACAGGGATTGTGCAAGGACAGACATGTGTGTGTGTGTGTGTACAGCCTGACATATGGGTGGGGAGGGAGAGATCGGTTGAGTGTGTGGACCGAGATATGGGAAGTGTGTGTGTCTGTGTGTGTGTGTGTGTGTGTGTGTGTGAAGGGAGAGATGCACTGTGGGTCTGTGTTTGTGTGGAGAGAATGGTTTGTGTGTTTGTGTGTGGAAACTCGGCTGTGTCTGTGTTTCTGTGTACGTGTGCAGATATGGGGTGTGTGTGTAGGGAGAGATGTGTGTGTTTGCATGTGTGTACGGATGGGGAGACAGGTTTGTGTGTGTCTGGAGTGACAGTGTGTGTGTGCAGGGAGAGCTGGGGATGTTTGTGTGGTGGGAAAGACAGCTGTGTGTGTGGATGGAGACACTGTTTTGTATGTGAGAGAGTGTGGAGTGATGGGGGTGAGGGTGGGGAGAGTTGGGGTGTGTGTGTGGAAGAGAGTGTTGTGGAGAGATGGGTGTGGATGTTTGTGGAGATGTTTGTGTGTGTGTGTCTGCATGGGTGTGTGTAAGGAGAGATTGGGGGTGTGGAGGGAATTCAGGGTTGTGTGGGGTGTGTGTGGAGAAGGGCTTGTGTATGGAGAGACCAGGGTGAGTGAGTGAAGGGAGAGATGGATGGGTATGGGTGTGTGTGTGTGTGTGTGTGTGTGTGTAGACTAGGGTGGGGGTGTGAAGGCAGGGACAGGGGTGTGGGTGTGCTAGTGTGTGTGGAGAGGTGGGGTTTTGGTGTGTTTTTGGAGGGACGACTATGTGTTTTGTGTGGAGAGTTTGGTGTGTGTAGGTTTTAAGGGTGAGATGGGGGTTGTGGAGGGAGACACGGGTGTGTGTGTGGAGAGAGAGTCTGGGGTTGTGGATGGAGAGATGGAGTGTTTGTGGAGGGAGAAACAGGCGGGTATGTATAGGGAGATTCAAGGGGGCAGAGGCAGAGACAGGTGTGTGGGTGTTTTGTGTGTGGAAGGACGGGTTTTCGTGTGTGTGTAGATACTGGGGTTTAAATGTGGAGGGAGAGATGGTGTGTGTGTGTGGAGAGATGACAGGTGTGTAGAAGGGGAGAGGGGTGTGGTGTGTGAGATGCAGTTTGGCTCTTTGTGTGTGTGTGTGTATGTATTGAGTGAGAAAAGGTGCGTGTGTGTGGAGGGAGAGACAAGGGAGTGTGTGGAAAAAGAGATGGGGGGTGTAGGTGTGTGAGAGGAGAGATTCGGGTGTGGAGGGAGAGACAGGGTTCTGTGGGCGTATATGTGTGTAGAAAAGGGGTTGTTGTGTATAGAGAGAGAGAGACAGGGGTGAGTGAGTGGAGGGAGAGAGGTGTGTGTGTGTGTGTGTGTGTGTGTGTGTGTGTGTAGAGATGGGGTTTGGGTATGTTTTGGAGAGATGTGTGTGTCTGTGTGTGGAGGGAAAGATGGGTGTATAGAGGGAAAGACAGGGTGTCACTGTGTCTCTGAATGTGTGTATGTGTATGGATGGGGCTGTGTGTGGAGGGAGAGAATAGTGTGTGTGTGAGCAGACTGGGGTTTGAGTGTGGAGCTAGAGATGGGGGTATGGGTGTATGTGTTGAAAGACGGGTGTGTGTGTGTGTTTGTGGAGAGACTGGGCTTGGGCTCTGTTTGTGTTTACACTTGTGGAGAGACTGGGGTGTGTGTGAAGTGAGAGACATGGCTGTGTGGGGTGTGTGTGTGTACAGATGGGGTCGTTGTGTGTTTATGGAGAGATGGAAGTATAGGTGTGAAGGGAGAGACAATGTTGTGTGTGTTGTGTGTGTGTGGAGAGCTGGATGTGTGCAGGTTATCAGGGTAGGATGGGGGTGTTTGTGTGAAGGGAGAGACTGCTTTCTGTGTGTGTGTGTGTATAGGGAGACACGGGTGAGTGTGGGAGGAGAGACAGGTGTGGGTGTGTGGAGGGAGAGATGGGTTTGTGTGTGTGAGTGTGTGTGCAGAGATGTGAGTGTGTGTGGTAGGAGAAAAGGGGGAGCATGTACAGAGAGTGATGGAGGGACAAATGGAGGTTGTGGAAGGAGGGATGTGTGTATGTGTATGTATGTGTGTGTGTGTGTGTGTGTGTAGAGACTAGGGGGTATGGAGGGAGAGACAGGTGTATGTGTGTAGAGACGGTGGTGTGTGTGGAGGGAGAGATAGGCATGTGTATTTGTGTGTGTGTACTGGAGAGATGGGGTTGTGGAGAGAGAGATGATGTTGTGTGTGGGGTCTGTGTAGAGATGGGCTTGTTGTGTGTGAATGGACATACAAGGAGAATATGCGGGAGACACAGGGGTGTGTGTGCATGGAGGGAGAGATGGGTGTGTGTGTGTGTGTTTGTGTAGAGACTGGCATGTGGGTGTGGAGTGAGAGATGGGAGGAGTCTGAGGGTGTGTGTTGGAACAAGAGATGCGGGGTGGGTCTGTGTATCCGTGTGTTGGAGACACTGGGGTGTTTGTGTGCACACGTGGAGAGACGGGGGTGTGTGTATAGAGGTGGGGGTATGAGTGTGGATGGAGCAACAGTGGGGTGGAGGGAGAAAGGGGTGTGAGTTTATGTGTTTGTGTGAGGAGAGACTAGGGGGTGGGTGTGCAGGGGAGAGGGGAGGAATGTGTAGGGAGAGAACGAGGAGGGTGTGGAGGGAGAAACCGATTTGTGTGTGTGTGCAAAGAGTGTTGTGTGGGTGTGGAGGGAGAGACAGGGAAGTGTAAAGGGAAAGACGTGTGTGTGTGTGTGTGTGTGTGCAGGGGCAGACGGGGATGTGTGTAGAGATGGGGCTGTTTTGTGTGGAGAGCAAGATGGGTGTGTGTTTGTGTGTGTGTGAAGGGAGAGGTGTTATGAGTCCGTGTGTCTGTGCACGCCTGTGGAGAGACTGGTGTGTGTGTGTGGAGGGAGAGACGGGGGAGTTCTTTTTGTGTGGAGTGGCTGAGGTAGGCTTGTGGAAGGAGGAACAGGGGTGTGGGTTTTGTGTGTGTAGAGAAATGGGGTTTGGGTGTGTGCATTTGATGGTACAAAAATATTTAGTCCATAGCAGTTTCCGTGACCTGCCTCTATTATCCAGTGTTCTTCTTAATGTGTTAACTAGTCTTTTAATTAATGCTGAATTAATATTTTTATTTCATTTAATTATTGTATTTTTGTTAGTGGCTTCATTATTTTATGCAAGCAAATAGAGTATAAAATTAGATATACTCTTAGATAACTCTTATCTAAGTTCTTTAAAGTTCAGTTTTATGGAGAAGAGGAATCAGACTTTGGCAGGACTTGATTATCTTGAGTATTTTTCCAAGAAACCAAATGTGTTATCTAGAAACCTAATTCATTAGGCTTGACTAGTACGTCTTTGCCTAGTAACCTCTGGTTTAGAGGCAGAGCAGGGTTGGGAGGTGCATACCTGTCCTATTTGACTAGTGCTATTACCTTTCCCGTTCCTAACTCATCCCATATAAGAAGGCTTATAGCTCTAAGAGCTTATTGTCAAAATCAGTCAGCTTACATTTCTATTTGCTTAATGACTGAATATTTTCAATAGCAAAGACAAAGTGGCTTTAACCTAGTGATTAAGCAAATTAAATACAGAGAAGAAATAAAACTCATCTATGTAGGACATGTCTTACACAGAAGAAATTTTCTTTCAGAAAATAGAATATTTCAAAATCTGTTGGTCAGTCTTCTGATATTTCAAAGAAACAGAAAGTCAGATTTGTCCCATAATTCTGTGTGACTTGTCTATATATCACTGTCAAATAATAAAAGTATCTTTTTCTTTTGAAATGACTTTGATTTTAAATATAGTTCCCAGTTTCTTTAAGTAGATTAACAGTAAGGTTGCCTGTAAATTTTAAACTTAACATTTAATGTCGATTACCATATAAAACAATAATTTATCTTTCCTGTCCATGAATTTCTTGGATTTTGTTTTTCATTCTAATTTTGTTCCGTTTACAAATGTCTTTACCTTATAACTTTTCACAAGCTTCAGCAGAGACAGGAATTACAGGCTATTCAAAGGCTCAGGTAAATCCCAATGCTATTTATGGCTGGACATAATGCATCTCTTTAGAAATAGAGATTTCTGCAATAAAGACTCAAACAGGGCTTCCCTGGTGGCGCAGTGGTTGAGAGTCCGCCTGCCGATGCAGGGGACACGGGTTCGTGCCCCGGTCCGGGAAGATCCCACATGCCGCGGAGCGGCTGGGCCCGTGAGCCATGGCCGCTGAGCCTGCGCGTCCGGAGCCTGTGCTCCGCAACGGGAGAGGCCACAGCAGTGAGAGGCCCGCGTACCGCAAAAAAAAAAAAAAAAAAAAGACTCAAACAGAATTTTTAATATCTAACAGGTATAGTTACCTGTTCAGTCCACTATATAATTTTAATAGTCTCACAGAAAGCACACAAACTCTTTCTAATTTTTAGACTATTTACTTCTAATCTTTCCTTCTGCCTAACAGACCCAAGGTCCCCTAGCAATTCAGTCTTCCCTCCTCTTCAGATTCTTAGAGAGGTACATTACTCGTTCAGGTCTTTAGGGACAACTTAGTGTGCTGCAGTGAGTATTAACATTGAGAAAAACATTTACTTTAGAAAAAAGAGATCACACTTATACTATTAGACCCTGTAAATCTAATTTTTATTTTCACCAAATTGATGTTTGCACATACTTTCAAAAACTACACTGAAGAAATCAAAGAGGATATCAAAAAATACCTAGACAAAAATGAAAATGAAAGCGCAATGATCTAAAACCTATGGGATGCAGCAAAAACAGTTGTAAAAAGGAAGTTTATAGCAATACAATCTTTCCTCAGGAAACAAGAAAAACCTCAAATAAACAACCTAACCTTACACCTAAGGCAATTAGAGAAAGAACAAACAAAACCCAAGTTACTAGAAGGAAAGAAATCCTAAAGAGCAGAGCATAAATAAGTGAAATAGACAAAGAAAGTAATAGCAAGGATCAATGAAACTAAAAGCTGGTTCTTTGAAAAGATAAACCTGATAAACCTTTAGCCAGACTCATCAAGAAAAACAAAGGGAGAGGGCTCAAGTCAGTAAAATTAGAAATGAAAAAGGAGAAGTTACAAAGGACACCACAGAAATACAAAGGATCATAAGAGACTACTATAAGCAACTATATACCAATAAAATGGACAATCTAGAAGAAAGGGACAAATTCTTAGAAAGGTACCATCTCCCAAGACTGAAGCAGGAAGAAATAGAAAATAGGAACAGACCAATCACAAGTACTGAAAAGCTAAATAGTGTTGGAAGGATGTTAGTAATAACAGTAATGCCCTATTCCATCCCTTCCCAGCTCTAGTATTTGTCCTCAGGATCAACCTCTTCCAAATTTCAAAAATTTTTGGTACATATCTTGCTATTCCAGATAGTGTGCTTACTCTGAGAGCTCTTGATTTACTCCGTTTTGACATAAATATAACCAATTTTATTAGAGTAAATCAGTGTCTGGTTCCCTTATACTTTCATTCCCCTTGCAGCCTCTATGTTCTTTTAAAGCTGTTTATTCAATCAATACTCAGTGTTCTATTACATTAATATAGATATGGCTCAGAGCTGAGCCAATTAGTATACCATAACTACATTTCCCGCACCCTGGAATACGTTTAGTCAATTTGGTTAGCTATATAGTATACCAAAGTTATTTTACTTTCCTCTGGAATTTGCTTTCCAATGTATTTAATTATTGTTAGGCTTTTTTTAAACAATTGCTAATCTTCCCAAACACTAGTAGCATTTAACTCAGTTTATCACAAATTAAAGGGCATTTCTTTTCTTTAAGACTTAGCTTGCATGACAGTTTTCAGGGCCTGTCCATTTATATTCTGGAATGAGGCACTGGCAAACTTTTTGGATACTTTCTGCTCATAGATGGGATGCCAGCGACTGGGCATCACCATGGGTCAAACGTTCAATGAGGCAGCTGTTTCACTGTGGACTTTCCAAGGTTAGTATGACTTGATTTTTCAAGCACTTAATGTAGAGAAAAAGTCTTCAGTTCCCTGCTTACGACTGTATTTATTTTTTCTATTTCTGCATAAAAAAGTTAACACAAATGTAGTGGTTTAAGCAAAACATTATCTCACAGTTTCTGTGGATCAGGAGTCTGGGAATACCTAAGCTGGGTCCTCTGCTCATATCTTCCAAGGCTTCAATCAAGATAGTAGGTCAGGCTGACTTCTCATGGGGTGCTTGAGGTTGTCTTTCAAGCTAGGTAAGATTGCGAGCAAAATTAAGATTGCTGGCAGAATTCAGTTTCTTAGTTGTAGGACTGAGGTCCGCAGCCCCTAGAAGCTGTCTATGTCCATAGGCTGTTCGTAACATGGCTGTACGCTTCAAGGCCAGTAGAAGAGCTCAGGGCTTCAAAGAAGGATCAAGACCTCTTTTTAAAAATTCATCTAATTAGGTCAGGCCTATCCTGGATAACTCCCTTTGATTAATTCCAAGTCAGCTGGATTTAATTCCAAGTCACCTTATTTACATCTGCAAAGTCTTTCCACCTTTGTGATATAAATAGGGGAATGATCACTAATGTATTCACAAGTCTGATCCCACTCAAGGGAAGGAGATTGTATATGGGTGTGAGTCAGTGGGAATCATCTTAAGAATTCTGTTTCCCACAGAGTTCTAAGTGTGTCTGTTGGTGGGGGAATTCAATTCAGCCCATAACATGTTCCTAACTACAAATGGAACATTTAAAAATTGTTTTTCTGTTTGCCGTTGATATATTTATCCACAATTGATTTGTATACTGACCTTGTGCCCAGCAAAATTACTAATTTCCTCTGATTTCTAATATTTTAGTGCAATTTAAAAAGTTTTGTACATATGTAATCATGCAATTGGTGGATAACAGTGCTTTATTTATTCCCCTCCAGTAATTATAGTTTCTATTACTTCCATTACATTAACGCTTAGGCTAGGACCTCTAATATTATAATAAAATTCATCATAGTGGGCATCCATTTGTTTTTGGAAGGCAAGATTAACATTTCACCATTGTGATTTATTATAGTATTTTCTTGATCTTTTATCACATTAAGTGATTTCCATAACTGACTAAGGTTTTCATGAATATATATTGAGTTTTATCAATTTTCAAATGTATTTATATGATTTCTTTCTTTAAAAATTTCCCATTATTTGTGCCAATGAATTTCCTCCAGTTAAATGAGTCTGAGCTTCACTGTTTTAGAGGAGGGGGGATGATTATGCCTCCTAAAACACAAAATGCTTCCTTGAGATTCTAAGATACCAGTGTTCAGTGCAAATCCCTAAGGTATTAAAGCATACAGCATGTTGTCAAGTTCCTCAATGTAAAATGTTACTTTGAATATCTTTAACACTTGCAAAGTCCACTCTTGTGACTTTTGCCTTTTTAGAGCGAATCCAATAAATCTTTGATGTGATCCTGAGCACACTCAAAGGCCTGAAGGGTAATTCAGATACACACATAATGCAAATCTTACCTGACATCAAGCTTTAGTCATTAGCAAAGACTCCAAAAGAGAAGAAATAGTCGTATACTGTGTTCACTTGTATACTCAGTGTTCAACTCCATGTCCAAGAGGCCCCAAATCTATCAGACCCAGCCACCTAAGTCCCCTGCTTTTCCTTACCAGGATGTTTTGGATTCAGAGTGATGACAGTGAAAGCAATTCAGTTCAATCTAGTAGCTTAGCTTTTAGGGTCTAACTCACTAGTTATAGCTAAAAAGCCTGTATTCTTCAGCACATTTGAGATTCATTATCTACAATTATAGGTCTATTTACCAAGAAAATCCCAACATTGGTATATTCTATTAAAACTACTCCCTAGAAAATAATCAGTATATAGCTAGAATATATCAGTATATAGCTAGAATATCTTTACTTATCTTCCAGCCAGTATGTTTACATGGATCTCTAGTCAAATTCAAAACAGTTTCACCTGCCACCAAGGAAGGAGCAAAAGTCACCATTCTACTACTTTGAAGAGCTTTCCCTTTGATTCTCATAGGGCTTAGTTTATTTTAGCCAATTGTGTGTTTCCATGACATGTTATAGACTGCCAAAACTGTCACTTCCCTTAAAGACGTTTAGTACTCTGTCCAAACTCAGCCTTCACTTCTATTTCATCACGTCTTCTGAGGAAAACCTATTCATATCATCAGAAGTTAGGATGTTCTTTCCCAAAACAGAAATTTACGCTACTATTATCCTAGTATAACACTTACATTCAGCTTGAATTCTAATAACGTTTGGAATTGCAACTCTTAAAGAAAAAATTCCCTAAAAGCTTTTAGTACTTTTCTCATGTCACAAATTAATGCCCCTAAAATAATCTACGTGCCTCCTCTTTTGAAGTGAGTTTTGTATAATTAGTTTGATGTATTATTTTATTAAGAGATTAATATTAATTTATTCCAGTCCTAAGCAAAGAGAGCCTTAAACTGGGCTTGTCAAATGATCCTTTTATTATACCAACCCCTAAGAAGTGACAGTTGTTGCCTTGAGACCATTATGAAGGACTCCAAAGCTAAGACCAGATTTAGCAGGAAATAGTTTGAAAACTCATTAATGATGTCTGCCCTAAGTATACAAGAGAAGAGGGGTAGCAAGTATACTCAGAACCTGTTTTAAATTCTTTTTAAACAGTTTTTTTACGTTAAAAGACAGTTTAAAAGTCCAAACACACATAAAAACTTATAGGACAACTAAAAATTGTAGATTTTGAAATGATCACTAGAGACGACTTATTTTTAAGGATGAAAAACTGCAAAAGGAGGAAAGAGTACACAATGGATAAAAGTCTCTTTAGTAAGTGGTGCTGGGAAAACTGTACAGCCAAATATAAGACAATGAGACCAGAAATTCCCTCACACCGTATACAACAATAAATTAGAGACCCAAGTGTAAGAACTGATACCATAAAACTCCTAGAGGAGAACATAGGCAGAACACTCTTTGACATAGATTGTAGATCAAAAAATATTGCTGTCTCCTAAGGAGAAAGCAAAGCAAAACAACAAATGGGACCTAATTAAACTTAAGCTTTTGCACAGCAAAGGAAACCATCAACGAAAAGACAGCCTACTGAATGGGAGAAAATATTTTCAAATGATATAACAAGGGGTTAATATCCAAAATGTTTAACAGCTCATACAACTCAGTAACCAAAAAGCAAACCATCCAATCAATAAAAGGGCAGAAGACCTAAATAGACTTTTCCAAAGATGACATACAGATAGCCAACAGGCACATAAAGATTCTCACCACAACATCACTAATCAGGGAAATGCAAATCAAAACTACAATGAGGTTATCACCTCACACCTGTCAGAATGGCTATCAAAAAGTCAACAAATAAATGTTGGCGAGAATGTGGAGAAAAAGGGAACACTTACTTGTACATTGCTGGTGGGAATGTCAACTGGTTCAGCCACTATGGAAAACAGTGTGGAGGTTCCTCAAAACTAAAAGAATTATTGTATGATCCACCAACGCCACTCCTGGGTGTATATCCAGAAAAAACTAATTTGTAAAGATACATGCACCCCAATGTTCATAGCAGCACTATTTAACAATAGTCAGTACATGGAAAAAACCCAAGTGCTCATCGACAGACAGGTGGATTAAGATATATCTATATATCCACAGTTCATTATTACTCAGCCATAAAAAAAGAATGAAATTCAGCCATTTGCAGCAACATGAATGGACCTAGAGAATATTATGCTTAGTGAAATAAGACAGAGAGACAAATACTGTATGATATCACTTATATGTGGAATCTAAAAAAATAAATGAATGTCTATAGCAAAACAGAAACTGACTCACAGGTATAGAAAACAAACTAGTGGTTACCAGTGAGGAGAGTGAAGGAGGGAGGGTGCTGGGCTGCACCCTACAGGCCTGCAAGCCTTGGAGTTGCTCAGCCTTGAAAACAAAGAAAGAGCCCAGAGACAGTGACAGAACATCAACAGTTGATTGGATAGAGGATCTTACACATTTGAAGCAGAAAGTCCTGGGGCAACACCTCACTTTGGCTGGCTGGCTGGCATGCCCACCATGGCAGCCATCTTCGCTACTCAGAGGGGGAGGCAGCGGCTACCATTTATGGGGAACTGATGTCAGGCTGGCTCATCAGTTACCAGGGAAACCAGAAGGTGGGGCATGTCCCTCACAGCCCCTCAGGTTAAGGAGCTTCCCGAGGGCAGAGGTTTCCCTTTAATAAACTAGCAGGTAGAGCCATTCTGGCCTAAGTATTAGAACAATCACTAGCTGGGCAAGCACGTTCATGTGAGTGGGAAGTAGGTGAAGCAGGGACTGGTTGAGCAGGGACGTACAAAGAGCAAGAAAACAGCCATCTTGAGCGGCCTGACCATATACTTCACCCCCAATTACCCTGCAGGACCCTTACCATCTTGTTCTGTCCCTCTTCTGCAGTATCCCTGGGTCAGGTATGTAGAGGTGTACTGCAACCAAATACAATATAAATACAAAACAAATGCAATATAGAGTCCAAGGGGGGGCAAATTTCAGAGCCAGGTGCTTATCGGGTCAATTTTTCATGGAAGTCCAGAGGAAGACGACAAGGGCATCTCACTGTAGACCAAGCAATTAAACTCATTTAGCAGCGAGGCCACCTTTGTCGCCCAGTCACTCAGACTAGGGATCAAATGTGAGATGTGTAACAGGCACAATACAGAAAGATCAAGACCGTTAAGCAAAATACAAGCAGTGATAGCATTCTGAGATAATACCACCCCTGCCTATGGTTTGTCCTGGCCCATATTACCATACTGCCTGTCCACCTTCAGTCCCCACAGCTGGGGCAGAATCCTGGAGAATCAGTTTAAGAGACCACAGGGTTCATATAATGGTGCCTTTCTCCAGTAGGGGGCCTGGATTAATTACTTAGCAGTCTTACCTGGGACGGGGTAGAACACAGGTGAAATCTAAGACCCTTTCTTATCCTGTTCTCCATGTGCAGCAACAAACCCAAACCACCGTGGCCGTACCTGCCAGTCCTAGGGCCATTTTGTGTGTGCCCCTGTAGGTAGATGCTGCAGCAAGGGCAAAAACAGCTGAACTCGGGTTGCGCTGACTAGTTGCTTCTGGATTAATGCGGCACAGGCACGGGGATGATTGCTCCTGGGATGTTTCCACCTGTGGAGAGAGGTTTCCCTCGCCTCAATTGTTGTTTAAGTAGCCCCGTCATCCTTCCAATGATCCTGGCAGCAGTGGGGTTGCAGGGCAGGTGGAAACGCCAGGGTATGTCACTTTTATCAGCCCATTGCTGAACTTCATGGTGGGTAAAGTGGGTGGAGTTTTGCATTGCTGGAAGCCTTAGGTAGGCGTTCTGTAATGTCTTGCACCTGTTGTAACTTGCTGTAGATTGAACAGAGCTGTTGTTCCACCACACCGTATCCAGAAGCCCGAGGGAACTCTTATTATTTTGCTATTGCCACAGGACCCAAACCAAACCCTTTGGGGTAACTGGCCAAGTCCAATTCACAAGCCTGTGCCTAAGTTAATATCCCTGAAGCCTGTGTCTGTAACTATTTAGCGGTGGTGGGTCAGGGGTATGCTTGTCTTACCCCAACAGGTGACACCCAAGTATTTGGTAAGTAATCCAGGCCCTTGCATTTTGTCTGTATTCAGCGTCCAGCCCCCCATGCAGTCAAATGAGCCACAAGCACAGGGCTGCTACTTTTAAACTGGAAAGAGCCTCTGGGGATATCATCAATATGATGGAAAAGAAACACATTTCGTGGTGATCAGCTGCAGAGGGCCTCACAGGCTAGTGGATGACCACCTCAAGATTACCCCTCAAAACTACTTCCCGATGTCTCGGGCACTCACGGGAATTTCCTCAGCCTCCTAGATAGCTCACCAGTTGCTGGGCTGCACCCTGCAGGCCTGCAAGCCTTGCAGTTGTCCAGCCGCGAGACCAAGGAAATTGCCCAGAGTCAGTGACAGGGACCCTAGTGGCTTATCGGATAGGGAAATCTCACATGTCTGAAGCAAAAGATCCTGGAGTGACACCACATCTTGTGTGTAGGGCGGACGGGCGGGCAGGCGTGCTGGCAGGAGTACTGGCCGGCTACAGCAGCCATCTTTGCTACTCAGGTAAGGAGGAGGGGCAGCCTACCATTTATAAGGGGAATTGACGACTGGTTGGCTCATCAGTTACCAGGGAAACCAGAAGGTGGGGCCTGTCCCTCAGCCACTCAGGTTAGGGAGCTTCACAAGGGCAAAGGTTTTCCTTTAATAAAATAACAAGTAGGGAGCGGGCGGGGGCGGGGGTGGGGGTGGGGGTGGGGGCCGGGGTGGGGGTGGGGGACTTCCCTGGTGGTGCAGTGGTTAAGAATCTGCCTCCCAATGCAGGTGCCACGAGTTCGAGCCCTGGTCCAGGAAGATCCCACATGCCGCGGAGCAACAAAGCCCAGTGCACCACAACTACTGAGCCCACACGCTTAGTGCCCGAGCTCCACAACAAGAGAAGCCACGGCAATGAGAAGCCCGCACACCTCAACGAAGAGTAGCTCCCACTCACCACGCCTAGAGAAAGCCCACGCAGCAACGAAAGCCCAATGCAGCCAAAATTAATTAATTAATTAAGTTAAAAAAATAGCAGATGGAGCTGTTCTGGCCTAAGGATTAGAACAATCACTAGCTAGGCAGGGGGGAAACACATTCATGTGAATAGGTTATAGGTGAAGAAGAGACTGGCCTAGAAGGGGACGTAGAAAGAGCAAGAGAACAGCCATCTTGAGTGGCCTGACCATACAGACAGGCAAGATAGGGGTATGGGATTAAGAGATACAAACTACTATATATAAAACAGGTAAGCGACAAGGATATATCATACAGCACAGGGAATTATAGCCATTATTTTATAATAACTTTTAATGGAATATAATCAATCACTATGCTGTACACCTGAAATTAGTATAATCATAAACCAACTATACTTCAACACAAAATTAAAATAAAAAAGAAAAACTGAATAATATATTATCTTTTAAGAGCTTATTGAGTTTTAATTATAGCATATCATCAAAAGGATCTGTGTTTAATGGAATTTGTTAAAATAATCCAGGCAGTTTTCCCTACATAAGATTTTGCATGATAATTTTCATACTTTGTATTATAACGGATTACCTTTACTGCTTTTTTGTTCCATGACCACCTGCTCAGTTCTGCTGTGTTGCACCTAAATACTGAGTCATTGTGTTAAATCATCTATAGAATCTTCCGAAATGGAATACATCTGAGAAAGAAAGCAAAGATTAGAAATGCAAATGATATAATTGCTGCTTTGCGTGTTGTTATATTAACTTTTTCTTTCTTTAATTTACTTTGCATGAGAAAATCAGATGATTTTGAATTATTCACTACATTTTCTTCCAATGTGAACCTCTTTTTATTGTGATTAGATTTTCACATTAAGTGCTAATGCTTTTTACTAAGAAGCAGGTTAATTGTACCATCTATTTTCAATTAGCCCTAATAGGGTGCATGTGTAGCTGCAGAGTGTATTGTGCACGTCCTTATAGAAGTGAGGAAATGGAGTAAAAGCTATTATTTTGATGTCCTGATAAATTATACTCCATATTATGTTAGATTAACAAAATGAATGACTAATGTTCCATGTACACATGAGCTGTGACAGCATTTTTGACACAATATATCTGAATACTAGCTAATATCCAATCTTTTTTATATTAAATGCAAATTAAATCTGGATTATTTCATCACCTTTAGTTACTGACTTCTAAAAGGTGATATATATATATATAGTCACTATTGACTTTTCAGTACTAACCAGGCAAATTCTAAAATATTTAGGTTGTTTGTTATTATATGAGAACATGTATGGCAAACCTTATAGGAAGCTATAGAAGTAAATGCATTTTTCTTAGTTTACTGTGAAATGGAATGTAAACTTTTACTTTTGGAATTGTGAATTACTCGTATAGTTCATTGATCAAAAGCAAAATATATATATATGATATATATGGAATTTTATTACATATACTTATGAAAATTTCCTGAACAACAATGAAAAGGCTAATTTTTAATGGTTAATAAGAATTAGAAAATCTAGTAACTGGGAATGTTTACATTAATTATGCTTTTAAAAGATCAGATTTTTCATTTGCCGTATTTTGTAGATTGTTTTAATTCAGGAACACCAATAAATCTAAAATCTATCAAACAATGGTTTTGGGAGAGGTGATTGCAGTTAAGCAACAATTCTTAAGTACTGAAGTATCATACTATATACTTATATATCTATATATCTGTATAACTCTTTATATATAATACTATATATCTGCCAATGTTCTAGTTCATTTTCAAAAATCTAATCCGATTCTAAGATGATGATTTCACTAGTGTTTGCCTCTTTTCTTTGTCAAAACCAAATTAAATGACCCCAGAAATATTAAACTTTTAAAAAGTACAAGAATTCTAGAGAGTGAAGGTATTACATTGCTCTATCTAAAATAAATTTTAGAAGCATTCTATAAAATAACTATCCATTGAATATTTTTAATCCAGATTAATGAATTAATTCTGGAAATTTCAATAGCAAGGGGAGTGGTTTCTTTGTTTTGTTTTTTTGCAGTACGCGGGCCTCTCACTGTTGTGGCCTTTCCTGTTGCGGAGCACAGGCTCCGGACGCGCAGGCTCAGCGGCCATGGCTCACGGGCCCAGCTGCTCTGCGGCATGTAGGATCTTCCTGGACCGGGGCATGAACTCGTGACCCCTGCATCGGCAGGTGGATCCTCAACCACTGCGTCACCAAGGAAGCCCGCAAGGAGAGTTTTTAAAATTCATTTAGCCTAGAATTTTCAAAATATATTTAATCATATAAACCATTTTTTTTTTTACTAACACTGTTGATCTAATTGTTCTCAAAAAAGGGGTTGAAAACAACTTTATAAACTCAAGGGAATCAAGAGAAATGACAGAATAAGTAATAACAAGTCACATAAAATTACATATTAACATTTGAACACAAAATCAGGTTGAAGCTATTTTAGGTCAGCAAGGGCCATCAAAACTTAAAAAGATTATTAGTGCATACATTTATGCAAAGGAGAAAATCACATGATAATTGCAACATCTTAAATGTCATTTGATAAAAACAAATACAATTTCTTCTGTGTAGAAGTTCATGTTAATTGTAGAATGAAAGGAAACTTCCTTAACATGAAGAGTCTTAGAATACTAAAGAAAGTATCAAGTCTAGTGATTACACATGAAGGAAATACTTAAATACAATTTGAGGTATTGCAAATGAAATGCTTTTTCAAAAAACTGTGAATATCAGAATTACCTATGAAATTTTTCAAGAACTAGGAAATTTTGATCCAGGAATTCTGTGTGTATCCATATTTTTAAAATATTTACTTCAGTATTAATAATAACAATAATGATTATAATAATGAACACATATTGAGTGATTTCTCTGAACTCTTCTACATTTTTAAAGATACAAATTCTTTAATACTTACAAAATCTGTAAAAGATAGGAGCTATTATTATTTCATCTTACAGATGAGGAAACAAAGATGCAAAGAAGCTAAAGAAATTGTCTACATCCTCTATGAAACAAACACCAGGACTCCATTCACTAGCTTAGAGTTGATCTTATTTTTGAAAATGGATCAAAATTTCAGGCACAAGTCTCACTGGACCTATATTTAAAACCATTTAAAGTTAATTTTAAATATTTTTCGTGGGTAATACTTTGAGTTTATGTGAATATCTTATTTCTCACAAAATATACACCAAAGAATTTATTTTGATTCTTGCATAAATCAATTATTACCATGATGGTTGTCCAACGTTGATTTTCTAATTCAATCATTTCTCTATTTTATTAGCTGGCATTCTACTAACAATGTAGAATCTTTGTTTCTTTATGTTCTTTTGTTCTTTGTTTCTTTCTTCCTTTTTTTTTTTGGTTAATACAGTCTCCTAAATTCCTTTTTTTATTTAGTGATGTATAATCCTTCACTCATTACTTCTTATGACCAAAGTTTCCCAGTTTTACTAGGTTCCTATCCTCTTTTCACCTGTCAGATCATACTTAGAGAATTTTCTTACTTTCTGCAGAAAAGATATTTCAGGGTCACCGTACTCTGTCCTTGCTCCAGCTCTGTAATCAGCCACTTACCTCCAAGAATTTCTAGTTCCTAATGCTAGGCACTAAGTGTACTCTGAAACTGAAGTGTCATTGATTATAAGTCCTCAATAAATATTGGTGGAATTAAACATGTGACAAACTATTTTGATATAATTATTGATGAATATAAATAAAATGTTAATATAAATATGTTAGGCATATTTTAAAATAATATAATCTGTTCTTATGCAAATGAAACATTTACAAATTTTTATTTTAAATGTATATTAAATTATCTATATCATGTGAGGAGAAAATGAGGTAAATCATTCTTAATAGGCAAGGGAAACTAAAAATAGTTGGCAGAAACTAAATTTTTGAGACATGACTATCCTCTCCCGTTGCAGAGCACAGGCTCCAGACGCGCAGGCTCAGCAGCCATGGCTCACGGGCCTAGCCGCTCCGTGGCATGTAGGATCTTCCCGGACCGGGTCACGAACCCGTGTCCCCTACATCGGCAGGCGGACTCCCAACCACTGCGCCACCAGGGAAGCCCAAAAACATGACTATTTTTAATTCCAGATAAATCTATAATCTGAAAAATAGGTTTTTACAAATTTTCTATATGCTTATGATATAGAAATTTGTGTGTGAATGGTGAATAATTAAAGGATTGCATCTGATTACATTGGGTTAAATATTTTTATAAGAAAAAAGCTATTAAAATTAATCCAAATGACCAACATAACAGTTTAAAAGAAACATGTGCTTTAATTTGTTAAGCTCTAACCTTTTATGTATTAGAAAAATACTTTGACACAAACACTTTACAAATGTCAGCAGAAAATCTATATTCCATTTCTTCACATTGGTTTTGTGACATTGTGTTTGCTGATATTTGACAACGGATAAGCTGGGATTGATTTCTTCTGCCACCGCTTTTTTTCTGTTGTATTATGGGAAGTTAAAGGACTGAAGTGAACTGAGTCCCTCACAACCCCATAGTCACTCATGTGGGCAAACCTACAAAAGGTAAACCTGTGTACTCTCTGGGTCTCAAGGGTCAGTAGAAACTTTCAGAATAGCACAAATTGAAGGAATTTTCCAAATTTAAAATCTGTGAAGAAGAGAGGTACTTAATGAATACCTTATAAAAAGGATTTCAAAATCTAAATGGATTTTAATTAAATTTCTTTTTCTCACCCGCAGATAAATGTCCATGTCTTCTATTGGCAGTGGAAAAGCACAAGCCATTGCATTAGAACTCAGCTGTCTTTTGCCTCAGGTCCATAGGGCAAGGAATGTGGAAAGGCATTCCCTGAAGACTGAGCTGTGTGAGTGATCAGAACGGGTATTTAGGACTAGGTTGATGCTAGCTCTCTATACTCTGGATCCTAAGTGACAGATGTTCATATGCATTTTATTGTGACGTGTGTGTGTGTGTGTGTGTGTGTGTGTGTGTGTGTGTGCGCGCGCGAGCGCCCTTAAACCACCTTACCAATCTTGGAGCTCGTGAACCAGTTCTTTCTGCCCAGGTCTGAGGACATACATATCTTGGAAATCTGGACTTGAAATGCTATGCCATTTTTTCTTTTGTATTTATGAATCATGAGGACCTAATTAAATAATAGTTTTAATATATGTTTTTTGAACATTTATGTAATTTGAATTTTAGTGTTCTGCATATTAAGTGTGTGCATCTTAAAGTCCTCAGAAATGGATTACTTGAGTGTTGTAAATGCTGAGTTTAAAAATACCACCTCTTGTGAGGCTGCTACCTTCTAGGAAAATTTCTGGTTTATATGCTGATGTTAATTTTTTAAATGACATGGATCAATGACCAAAGAGTTTAAGTATTTATTTCCCTGGATATATATTATCCTATTGCTTAGTAGATGTCAATGATACGATACTTATACCTTTCTGATTAAGTGCCTGTTGAACTTTAGACTGCAATAATCAAAGACTTGTTCAATTTAAACTTTAGATTATTTAAAAAGTCTTCAGCAAAAAGGACATTATAATTTGTGATGATTACTGTAGATATTATAAGAGAGGCTGTTAAATCCAGTGAGAATGTTCATCAGCATACTGTAATCAGCAACTAGAGAGAATGCTTAATTACAGTTATTTAGGTGACAAATTGTAGTACTGGCATTGAAAGTGTAAGAGGATGCCTGGATTAACATTTGCAATATGTAAGAGGGTATGAAAACACATCAGTATCAATAAAGGTGTCTCATGATATGACTTTATATTAATTTGTCTTATTCTGAAAATTCCAAATTCAATCCTCACTATTACTTGCCTAAACATTTCTGAGTGAGAACAGTATTTTGTATGAGAAATAAAATCCTATTTGCTAAAGGAAGCTTACTTTATTTCATTTTGTGTAATTTATTTTATTTTAATAACTTGTCAAGGGTTTAGTCATTACAAAATAACATTGGGACTTCCCTGGTGGTCCAGTAGTTAAGACTTCGCCTTTCAATGTAGGGGGTGAGGGTTCAATCCCTGGTTGGGGAGCTAAGATCCCACATGCCTTGCAGCCAAGAAACCAAAACATGAAACAGGCAATATTGTAACAAATTCATAAAGGCTTAAAAAAATATAACATTGATTTGACTACCACCTTACTTCAAATTTGTGGTAGTATATGAAACATGCAATTATTTCTAATTTATTAAAGAAAACTTAATTATAACCTATTTGTTTAAAAGATCTCTTTAAAGTTCTCACTTATCATTCATATTGTTTAAAAATAATTAAACTTGAAAAAAGCACCTCTTAAATAGTGTTGTATTAGTTTCTTATGGCTGCTGTAACAAATGACTTCAAACTGTGATGCTGAAAACAACAGATGTTTATTCTCTTGCAATTCTGGGGGTCAAAAACCTGAAATCATAATGTTGACAGGGCCTGATTCCCTTCAAAGACTCTAGGAGAGGTTCCATTCCTTGCTGCTTCCGTTTTCTGGTCTTGTAGCTGTATCGCTCCGATCTCTTACTTTGTGCTTACAACTGCCTCCTCCTTCTCTGTGCATCTATCTTCCCTGTGTCTCTTATAGGACACTTGGCATTGAACATAGGGCTCACCAGATAATCAAGGGTGGTTTCTCCATCTTTGTCAATACTCCTTTTTTCCAGTAAGTTAACATTCATAGGTTCCAGGGATTAGGAAATGGATATCTTTTGGGGGGCTATCATTCAGCCCACTACAGCTGGCTTATTTTATCATCGTATAATCAATATTATATTTCCTACTAGGAACAACACCGTTTTTGAAAGCAGATTCTAATAAGACATGACAGATTAAGTGACTATGATGTATATTTGAAGACTGTATAATAATGCCACGTTTTAATATTGAGGATGAATGCAATATGAAGTATGTTACTGGGTTACATTAAATTCCTTGAATGCTGTTTTATTTTTACAGAATATTGCTTGATAAAATAAAATCATTTTGTTGTCTTTAATGTTTATGAGGTACATTGAAATACTTCATCTTTACGGATATTAAAATGACTGTTAAAAAAAATGACTGTTTATTTCAATTTTGCTAAGAGGGCATATAGTTATTTTGCCTTCTGTGAGTCAGGCACAGTGTTGAGAAAGAAAATAAAAGCTCTTCAGGTGTTTAGATCTCTAGTAACTTAAACATAATAGAACACAACAATGTAATTAAAATATGATACTATATTGCAAAGTTATTATATGTATAGCAAGTATATATGTAATATATATGTAACAAAATAGAAGACAGAAAATTATAATTAAGCCTGATTTAGTGGGAATATTAGGTAAAGTTTTAAGGAGTATGCAGTTTCTGAAAAAGGTTTTCACAAGATAAATAAGAGTTTGACAAACATCTAGGAAGAAAGAAATGGTGAAAGTAATGGAGTCATAATGATATCCGGTTGTATTACAGTAAATGAGGTTGTGTTACAGTAAAAGGTATACATATATACCCTCTTTTTTGGATTTCCTTCCCATTTAGGTCACCACAGAGCATTGAGTAGAGTTCCCTGCGCTATACAGTAGGTTCTCATTAGTTATCTATTTTATAAATTGTATCAATAGTGTATATATGACAATCCCAATCTCCCAATTCATCCCACCTCCCCTTTCCCCCCTTGGTGTCCATACGTTTGTTCTCTATGCCTGTGTCTCTATTTCTGCTTTGCAAATGAGATCATCTATACCATTTTTCTAGATTCCACATATATATGTTAATATACGATATTTATTTTTCTTTCTGACTTACTTCACTCTGTATGACAGTCTCTAGGTCCATCCATGTCTCTACAAATGACCCAATTTTGTTCCTCTTTATGGCTGAGTAGTATTCCATTGTATATATGGACCACATCTTCTTTACTCATTCCTCTGTTGATGGACATTTAGGTCGCTTCCATGTCCTAGCTATTGTAAATAGTGCTGCAATGAACATTGGGGTGTATGTGTCTTTTTGAATTATGGTTTTCTCTGGGTATATGCCCAGTAGTGGGATTGCTGGGTCATACAGTATTTCTATTTTTAGGTTTTTAAGGAACCTCCATACTGTTCTCCATAGTGGCTGTATCAATTTACATTCCCACCAACAGTGCAGGAGGGTTCCCTTTTCTCCACACCCTCTCCAGCCTTTATTGTTTGTAGATTTTTTAGTGATGGTCGTTCTGACTGGTGTGAGGTTATTGGATAAACAAATTCAGGATACATACATTAGAGTACTATTAAGCAGTGCAAAGGAATAATAAAGTCAACAATATACATGAATCTCAAAGGCAGTATACTAAGTGACAAAGATCCAGATACTAAAGGCTACGTACTGTAGAAGCTCCATTGTAGGAAATTGTAGAAAACACTAAAACTATAGTGACAGAAAGCAGATCAGTGGTTAATTTTAAGATGAAATCAAAGACATAATATGAAGAGCAATAATTATAAAACTATAAGGTATGTTTAATACATCCCCATAGATATGTTCTAAAGAAGTCAATGACTCCTTTCAAACTTTATCCAGAATTGTGGAACTCATTAGCTGAAATTCCTGCTGTGGGTAAGTTTGACAATACAGTCTTCACTCTGCTCTGACTTTCATATTCAAAGACTAAACCATGGCAGTAAATGAGAAGCATTGTTCCCCACTACCTTTTTTTTTTTTTGCGGCACGCAGGCCTCTCACTGCTGTGGCCTCTCCCGTTGCGGAGCACAGGCTCCGGACGCGCAGGCTCAGCGGCCATGGCTCATGGGCCCAGCCGCTCCGCAGCATGTGGGATCTTCCCAGACCGGGGCACGAACCCGTGTCCCCTGCATCAGCAGGCGGACTCTCAACCACTGCGCCACCAGGGAAGCCCCCCACTACTTATTTTATCAAAGAAGAATGAGTAGTCAGAAGAGTCAAATATTTGTATGCCTCGAGGCAGACATTGATGGCATGAATTTAAGAAACATAAATTCTTAGTTCTCTATCAATAATGGAATGGACCTACCATCCATTTAGCTATTCAGTGATTTAGGTTATCAGATCATCATTTTCAATAAAACTACTTAATTCTTTTTTTAATAGATCTTTATTGGAGTATAACTGTTTCACAATACTGTGTGAGTTTCTGTTGTACAACATAGTGAATCAGCCATATGCATACATATATCCTCATATCCCCTCCCTCTTGAGCCTCCCTCCCATCCTCCCTATCCCACACCTCTAGGTCATTGCAAAGCACCGAGCTGATCTCCATGTGCGATGCAGCTGCTTCCCACTAGCTAGCTATTTTACATTTGGTAGTGTATATATGTCACTGCCACTCTCTCACTTCATCCCAGTTTGCCCTTCCTCTCACTCACATCCTCAAGTCCATTCTCTACGTCTGCATCTTTATTCTTGTCCTGCCCCTAGGTTCTTCAGAAACTTTTTTTTTTCTAGATTCCATATATATGTGTTAGCATATGGTATTTGTTTTTCTTTTTCTGACTTGCTTCACTCTGTATGACAGACTCTAGGTCCATCCACCTCACTACAAATAACTCAATTTCGTTTCTTTTTATGGCTGAGTAATATTCCATTATATATATGTGCCACATCTTCTTTATCCATTCATCTGTCGTTGGACACTTAGGTTGCTTCCATGTCCAGCACTATTGTAAATAGTGCTGCAATGAACATTGTGGTACATGTGTCTTTTTGAATTATGGTTTTCTCTGGGTATATGCCCAGTAGTGGGATTGCTGGGTCATATGATGGTTCTATTTTTAGTTTTTTAAGGAACCTCCATACTGTTTTCCATAGTGGTTTTATCAATTTACATTCCCACCAACGATGCAAGAGGGTTTCCTTTTCACCACACCCTTTCCAGCATTTATTGTTTCCAGATTTTTTGGTAATGGTCATTTTGACTGGTGTGAGGTGATACCTCATTGCAGTTTTGATTTGCATTTCATGATGTTGAGCATCTTTTCATGTGCCTCTTGGCCATCTGTATATCTTCCTTGGTGAAATGTCTATTTACGTCTTCTGCCCATTTTTTAACTGGGTAAACTACAGCAAGATCTTTTTTGACCCACCTCCTAGAGTGAGGGAAATAAACCCAAAAATAAACAAATGGGGCTTAATTAAACTTAAAAGCTTTTGCACAGCAAAGGAAACCATAAACAAGACAAAAAGACAATCATCAGAATGGGAGAAAATATTTGTAAATGAAACCACAAGGATTAATCTCTAAAATATACAAACAGCTCATGGAGCTCAATATCAAAAAAATGACTTAATTCTTATCATCAAAATATTTTTCTGGGGCTTCCCTGGTGGCGCAGTGGTTGAGAGTCTGCCTGCCGATGCAGGGGACACAGGTTCATGCCCCGGTCCGGGAGGATCCCACATGCTGCGGAGCGGCTGGGCCCGTAAGCCATGGCCGCTGAGCCTGCGTGTCCGGAGCCTGTGCTCCGCAGTGGGAGGGGCCCCAACAGTGAGAGGCCCGTGTACTGCAAAAAAAAAAAAAAAATTTTTTTCTGGCAATCACTATCTTTTCTCTACCCCAACTGTTTTTCATTATTCCTGGATACATTTCAGAGTGATATGTATTCCAAATGTAGTCTTGGGTATTTGGGTAGCTAGCTGCTTAAAGGTATGACATTAGATTAAATGGTTAATTGTATTCTTTGTTACTTTCATTATGTAATTAAGCTATTCACTCTATCTACATATTATCAATACTTAAAATGTTCTGATACACCAGCTCCTGCCTCTCTGAGGAAGCTGTGAGTCTCAAGTACTTGTTTAAATCTGTAGAATATACTGGTTTGGGAGAATGAATTGCAATGAAACTTTCTATTTATTACATTACATATTATCTATAACCATTTTAGAAACACCAATCTCAACTGGGGTTTTACCTCCTCAAAAACTACCATCCTGATGCAATAACAATCTTTCTCTTGCAACACATCTGATCATTTAGGAAATATCTGGCTGCAAGAATAGCAGAGCCTTGAGCCTAAGCGTCTTATATAATAAAGCAGTGGTTTCTGTCCCCAGAACAGCACATCAGCATTATCAGAGAACTTATGCAAATTTTCTAGCTTCTCCATAAACATACTAACTCAGATATTTAAGGATTGGACCTCAAGATATTTCTGAGAATCTGTAATCAAAATATTATTTTTAATTCCAGTTTTATTGAGATGTAATTGACATACAGCATTGTATAAGCTTAAGGTGTACAACATAATGATTTGACTTATATATATCGTGAAATAATCACCATGGTGAGTTTCCATCATCTCATACAGATATAAAATTTTTTAAAAAGAAAAAAATGTTTTTCCTTGTTATGAGAGCTTTTAGAATTTACTCTGAACAACTTTCATATACAACACACAGCAATATTAATTGTATTAATCATGTTTTACATTATATCCTAGTACTTACTTACCATACAACTGTAAGTTTGTACATTTTGAACACCTTCTTCCTCCAATTCACCCTCCCATCTCACCTCTGGTAACCACAAATCTGATCTCTTTTTCTATAATTTTGTTTGTTTGCTTCCGAAGTATAATTGACTTACGACACTATGTTAGTTACACATGCATAACATAGTGATTCAATATTTCTGTGACAAAATGATGACCACGACAAGTTGAGTTACAATCTGTCACCATGCTAAGATCTTATATTACTATTTACATTTTCCCCAGACTACATTTCTTCCCACTTACTCATTTATTTCATAACTGGAAGTTTGTACCTCTTAATGTCCCTCATCTATTTCGCTTAGCCTTGAGCGCCCTCCCCTCTTGAGCGCCCAGACCTGTTTGTTGTCTGTATCTATAACTTTGTTTCTGTTTGGTTATATTTCTTCATTTGTTTCATTTTTAATGAGAATGATAATAATAATGAAAGGAAAATCATATGGTATTTTTCTGTCTCTGGGAGGCTCTCCAAGATCAGCAAGTGGGTCTGACTCAGGCTCCTTTCAAATTACTGCTTCTGCCCCACTGGGTCCTGGTGCTAATAGTCTAGAGGGAGGACTCCACAATGGTGTTTGCTAGCACCAGTGTCCACATGGTAGAACAAGCTCCCCAAAATGCCTGCTGCCAGTGTTTGCATCCCCTGGGTGAGCTCCCGTTGCCTCCTGCCTCTCACGGAGACTCTCTGGGATCAGCAGGTGGGTCTGACCCAGGCTCCTTTCAAGTTATTGCCTCTGTCCTGTGTCCTGGAGCGTGTGAGATTTTGTGTGAGCCCATTAAGAGTGGAGTGTCTATTTCCCACAGCCCTCTGGGTCTCCTGAAAGTAAGGCCTCACTGGCCTTCAAAGCTATATTTCTTGGGGTTTATCTTTCCAGTGTAGGACCCCCGAGCTGGGGAGCCTGATGTGGGGCTTGGTCTCCTTGTTCCCTTGGGGAGAATCTCTGCAATTGTAATTATCCTCTCCTTTTTGGGTCACCAGCCTGGGGGTATGTGTCTTGACTGTACTATGTCTTTGCCTCTCCCACCCATATTATTGTGGTTCTTTCTTTATTATCTTTAGTTTAGAAGTTCTTTTCTGCTAGTTTGTAGGCCATTCTCATCGATAGTTGCTCTGTAAGTAGTTATAATTTTGGTGTGCTCATGGGAGGAGGTGAGGTTAGGGTCTTCCTAGTCTGCCATTTTGGCCACTTCCCTACATGCATTTTTCAACAACAAAACTTGGGTAGGAGAGTTAGAAGGAGCCCCTTAAGATATCAGCAATCAGTTACCAGCATACTAAAGTATAGGTCCTCCAAGTATCTCAAAATATATTATTCAAATAGAACAAACGAATACATGGGGCAGACTCTAGTTTGTGAAATGGTAATTTAGATTTTGTGTACATTGCTTGGCAAAAAGTTTGAATGGAGGTTTGGAAAACAAATTTTAATTTGAAAATGACCTTTTGATTAAGTAAATAAGCTGATATTTTGATACAAAACCAGTTTGCATTTTTAAAAAATTTCTTTAGGAAACAATAAAGTTTTTGCTGCTGTGGTGCTTGTTTTGTTTCATAGCCCTCTCTTCCTGCTCCCCAAAAGAAAAATCCTGAAACAAATAATTGTCAAGTACTTGACACAAATGATTTTAGGCCCCAGTTTTAACATTTAAATCGCACGTGTGGCTTCAATTTCCAATTCTTTCATTATTCTTCAACTCAAACTGGAGGATAGTTTATTAATTCCATTGGAATAGTCCCCTGACACTATGGGATGGATTTTTGCAACTGGTAGAGTTTAAGGTTGATATTGTAGTACCTATCAATCAAAAATAGCAAACCTTTTCTAATATATAGGGAAATTTCTTCTTGGGAGTTAAAGAGGATGAGCAGTTGTTTTCTACTGGAAGCACCTTTATTGTCTATCCACCTTTTTTTCCATCAGTTTCTCAGTTAATGCAGAACAATTATTTTTTTCCAATATCTTTTTTAACACATTGTATCTACAAGTGTCATTTTTAAGAGGCTCTCTCCAGTGTGTAGGAACATCTAGCTGTTTTATCTGTAAAGCCATCAATTTTTTTCTAGGTATTTTCTGCTTTTGTTCTGAGTTACTTTCTTATTTTTCAATGACGAGCTGGCAATGCGGAAATGGGGCTATTTACTATTCTTGTTTTTGCTATTATATTAAATCCCCTGCTTCTGGCTAAAGGCCATTCACCAAAAATGAGGAGAGAACTAAGGTTTCATTTGTTTCAGGACCTACTCTTGAATGCTTTCTAAAGATTTTATGAAGACTCTTCCTTATATCTGGGAGAGAGAGAACTTCAGGTATTGCATGATCCTATTTTAATTGATCTGTTCCTCTCCAGCCTTGAGTTAGATTCCACAAAAGTCTCTACTGTTGATTTATCTTTGGGAATACCAGGTTTCAAAAAGAGAAATGGGCACACATATTTAATGATATCACCTTTCTTATGTTGTTTTGCTTTTTTCTATTTTTATCAATTTCATCTTTAGTGTTAGGAGGTGTGATTTATTAATCTAGGACTGGCTACATAATTGGTGGGCTCAGTGCAAAATAAAAATTTGAGGCCCCTTGTTCAAAATTAAGAGCTGCTGTATGAGATCAGCCCCGCTCAGACTTGAATATATATGATAAACTGGCATAAATTTTATAATGCCTAGCAGGCAGCCATTTATTGTGAACTGCTGGACTGACATATATTATTTTTTAAACATCAATTCTTATGATTAAATACAGAAGCAAATCAAGATATTTGTTTTTTTTCAGCAGCTTACCATATTAGAATCATCAATCCTATATAGATTCAGCTATTAGAGCACTAAAAGAATGTACTCATATCTGTTTTCCATCAATGATGTAGTTATAGAAATATCGCCTATGAACATATGGAGTTTTCTAGTCTTTAGACGACAGTATTGGAAGAGTTTCATTCTATGTGTTTCTGCTCTTTGTTTTGGTAGAAGAGACATATATATGATTAACATGAAAACCCTAACATCATGTAACAGCATTTATATATTTCCTCAGTAAAGATATCCTCTCTTTATCTTAACTTTATATCATCTTCATTTTGGATCATGCTAAATACTGTTCTCTAGTTACCATCTGCTCACCAACAAAACAAAATTTGATGACCCATAAGTTATTCTGTCAGAGCTTTCTTTTATCATTATATAGTTTCTCCTTCAGGGATAACTTCCATTAACATAGTTTTTTCAACTATTTCTCCATGAATATGAATGTCAAGATGTAATTTGTACTTTTAATTCAAATGTCATTCTGTCATTTAAAACTCACTATTTTCAATACTGAATGTATTATCTTCTTACACAAAGTGGTTCTCTATCCACATTGTCTGATTATGCTACTCACAAAATTCCTCAAAAACGTACATTGATTTATATGGATACAATTAGAGTCACACATAAAACACACAATTAACATTAGCCTACTTTCACTGAAAGATGAAAAATATTTAATTTAGGAATGGTCTAAGACAAGATATTTCTATTTATTGTTTCTGCATAGTTTAATTCAGATATATTTATTTATAATGGAAGGATAACTTGATATTGCATCAATTTGATTTGAACTGAATTTGGTTGCTTTTACCCTTTGAAGTGTCTGTGCATGTGTGTGTGGTGTGTGTTTACCCTTAGGTAACTTAGAAATGTAAATTATATGTATATGAATTGATATATAAATATTTTTTGGACCGGGTTATAAAAACAACTTTTCTGAATTTCCATTATAGTCTTCATTGTGTGAAGTAAAAAGCATTTCTTAAAACAATGTTAAATTCAATCTCTGAGTAGCATTAAAAAATATGTGTTTAAGATAATCAAAGTTACATTTCTCTCTTTTTAACAATGTGTATGAATCTCTAAATTGATTTATTCATATTTTGAGGCACCTATCTACTCAAACTTCTGATAGTTTTTCTTCAGAAAGTGACATTTATGCTTGGAGAATGTTATTCAAGCAATTTAGATTATTTAAGAAGAAAACAATATTTTAAATATTGTTTTAAAATTATATTTCAAGTATAATTTCTAATATTTCATTCTACCTTCTTACCCTATAATTTCCATGCCATTATTATATTTTTACATATTTAAAAGATAAAAGGATTAAGAGCTTGGGAATGTTGTTTATATTTAAGACTTTGAAGGAAAGAATAAAAATCTACATGTATACTACCTTACCTTTGGGATAAACTGTATTACTTTTATCCATAATGTTTATTGCATTGAAAAATAAATTCAGATATTTACAAGGAATTTAAATATAATAATATTGACAGTAGTTATTTTTTGGCTTTTCAATGACATATTACTTAAATATAAACCATTTCAAAACAAAATATTAGCATTTTAGTTAAATATCTTATTATGCTATTTGGCTAAGTATTATTTTCTTCTCTAGAAAAGTCTGTGCAATTATGTAGAAATGTTATTAATTGAACTGTCAGGTTCTCAGGTTTAATTGGAAGGAAGATCGTATTACAGTTCTAGATCCTTAGTTTGATATCCATCTGCTACTTTTCAAGAATGTGATATCAAACATATTAATTACATTTTCCGAAACCGTTTGGAACATTCTAAAATATTTATTTAGAATATTTAATTAAATGTGTTAACTCATTCTCTCCATATATAGATATTCAACAACTACAATGTACTATGTTAAATATGTATTAATTTAAATGCTTGGTTTGCAAAAATGGATCACTTTTAAAATGGAAGAACTCGGAGGGAGAGATAACATGTTTTCTAAATAGGGAACAATACATGGGCATCACTGATTATATTGTTTATTAGTTAATGTAACTGATTTTTCTAGAGACTAGGAAATAATTCCATGAGGAACTGAATTTTGAACTCTTGAAGGAAAAGGGTGTTTTCTTTATGCTTTAGTATAGCTATATATGTGAAGGCACAGGTTTTTAGATAGAGGGGAAATATTAGCAAAGAAATACAGATACAAAACTGTGCATTATGCTTGGCAAAATATAAAGTGCTCTTTAATATGAAGTGTTTCATTCACAATTCAGAAATCAAAAAAGTTTGGAAAAAAAAAAGTTTGGGAAACAGCTGTATTGATTTTGTTTGGTGAAAAATGAGATCCTACCTCAACTGACATATTCATTTATAATCTTTATCTACACCACTAAATATTCATAAGATTTTGATACAGTGATTTTAATATACTTGACTGTGATGGTGGCCCAAACCTCTCTGGAAATTATATAATAAAAGCATATGTTAATACATTGTATTATGTTTCCAAAATCTGAAAATTGCTGAATTTTTAAATATATTTGGGCCCAAGATTTTTGAAATTGGAATGATAAGTTTCTGACATATCATACAAATATAATACTAAATATGTACTAAGAAAAATTGTGGTGCGTAAACAGCAATTGCACTTATGCTATAGAAGTAGAATACAGTAGAAATGTAATAATCTTAAAAAATTTATAACAGTAGTGCTTATTTTGTTAAGATGGTCAAAGTTTGGGAGAAATAACAATTAGTTTATACAACACTGTGACATGTGATGAGTGTTTGGGAATTTGAGAAAATCAAAAGTATATTTTAAATTGTAATGACTGAGTAAACAGAAAACCCACAGCCCTGATTTTTGGCAAGACCGTTGGTGAAGGAGATTACCCTGTAATATTTCTTCTGTCCAGAAACCTTCAGTCCTTTGAGACACAGGCACACAGTAGTGCCTGCATAAGACTGAGGTTTAATAAGGCAAATGCCCCTCGTCCCCACCATTAGGTACCTCTGGGAGGACGTGGTGGTCTCCATAGCCATGTCTAATAGAAGGGCAACACAAAAGGAAGACCCATTCCAGGACTTCACCAGAGTATCCTGAGCCTGGCTCTGTCTGTTACAGGTAAGCAAATGTTTACATCCCATATCTCATAAGGGGCCTACCTCTCCATATATTAATGACTGATTGGTTGTACTGCCACCTCAGCTTGTTGATAGGTTCAAGCAAAGTTGTTAATGTGCTGTTTGCATGGTGCTTTGTTATGGTGGTAAAACTGTGACACTCATTCCAGCTCTTTGTACATCTACGTAGAAACGTGCAATCCAATCATATCTAGTTGTTAGGACTAATTTTTGGTGAGTGGGTTTCTATAAGTTGCTTTTTGATAGCATGAAGCGGAAATCATATAATTTTTCCCCTCACTTATTTTGTTTGATTTTCTGTAGACTCTTTTAACACACACACTAATTTGTTTCTTCAGTTTTAGGCAATCTCATCAATTTAAAAACATTTCCTCCCCTTTGTCTTGTTTGTAGGTTTCTTCTTTGATTCCTCATAAAAGGTTTGGGAGAACTTGAAGATATTTGCTGTTTCATGTGTGTTTCCTCTGACTCCGTCTCCCTCTCTTTGTCCTCTGTCCCTGTGTCCCTGCCTCTCTGTTTCTCTCTCTCTTTGTCTCTGTCCCTCTCCAGTACCTCTCTCTCTCTCTCTCGACCAGGTGAGGACACTATGGGAAGTGATCCTCCAAAAACCATGAAGAGTGACCTCACCAGACACCAGATCTGCTGATGCCTTGACCTTGGACTTCCCAGTCTCCAGAACTGTGAGACATACATTTCTGTTATTTAAGTCATCCGATTTATATTATTTTTGTTATAGCAGCCCAAACTAAGACAATTGGTATATTTTGAATTGTAGCTTGCTCTGTATCAACTTTGTGTTTGCAGTAATCATGGTGTTGAAAAAGTAAAGAGAAAGAAAAACATTCAGAAGATATTTTGGAGGATAATTAAGAAGACTTTTCTTTGACTTTGGGTTATCTCATATACTTAGTTTACAACTCATGAATATAGAGAATGTTGAACCCATTTCTTAGTTCTGCACTTATTATGCTTATATTTCCACTGTCTCCGGATGCAGCAACTTCTTTCTCCCAATAAGAGGTTACAAGGCTGAGCTAAGAACACTATTCTGAAGCCCTACCCTGCCCCTGTAAAGTTGGAGTGAATAAAGTTAGTATTGTTGTTTTTCACGTTCTTATGAAATATTCTAGTGCCTGGGTACATTTCTCAAATTCCAAGCAATCTGGGTCAATATTCTATAGCAGTTTGTGAGATTTTCTGCTTATACCAACATTTTTAATTTCTGAAATTCACCTGTAGGCTTTAGAGTCAAGAAAAATCTTCTTCTTCCCTTCATTTTTACATGTTGATAGATTTTAATTTAACCAGTCTGTGAGGTTGTCATACTTCCTCTAAGATCTCCTTCAATTCTTCATGCCAGTTTGTCAGTTGTTTATTCCAAACTGCTACACTTGGCTTGCAATCTTTAAAATATTACTTGCATGTAGAGTTCTATTTTAACTTTCCATCGTCATTCTTCAGGAAAGCTCTAAATGAAATATTGACACTTTCTATATTCATTTAAAATATTATGTGCTCCTTACGCAGTTCTTCACATTTTTGCATGAAGTAATTTCAAACATAGGGATATCTAATTTTATAGATAATTCTTATCAGTTTGAGCTTTCCTTGACAAGCTATTAATCTTTGAAATATTTTGCCCAATGCCATGATGTACTGTCAGAGAAGAAGTGGGATTCAGTGCTTCCAAATTCATTTGGGCAGAAATAGAACATCATTGTAGACATTTATCATTTTTCACACACTCCAAATTTTGGTCATGAAGTGCAACTGGATCTTCTGTTGGGTCATCACAATTAGCACTTAAACAATATAAGTGTGACTAGATAATTAATTAATGCTCTTGTTTTATCTTTATAATATTTGTACCTGTCAAAAACTTTACCAAGTTCAGTACTTAAAAAATCTCCTATGAAAATTTGAGACAGCTGATGAGGAGTTAAGTATGTGATTGGGATATTATTGATAGTTTAAATATGCAAGTCATTATTGTTCATTTAGCTTGTTTGCTTTAAATAAAACAGTCATCATTTAAAAATGTACTCATTACTTTATAAAAAGTAAGTTACATGTTTATAGGAACATTTCAATTTTCTTACTTCTATATTACTTGCGCCTGGTAGTGTTTTATATACAGAGGGGGCTTGATAGATATTGACGAAGTAAAATGTGAATAAACGATTGCATTTGGTTCATATTATTTGAAAGATTATTTAAGTTGTAGGTCTTAAAAAAAGCAATAAATTGTTTTCTCATATTGAATACAGTTATTATATTGGCACATTTGAATACTAATATTAAAATAGACTAGTTTTTGTTTTGAAGTAGTCTGAAACTGTAAACTGCTAGGAGAAAACATAGAGGATAAGTTTCACGACATTGTTCTTGGAAATAATTTCTTGTATATGACACCAAAACACAAGCAACAGAAATAAAAATAGACAAGGGGACTACATCAAACTAAAATGCTTCTGCTCAGCAAAAGAAACAATAGTGTGAAAAGGCAACCTATGGACTAGAAGAAAATATTTGCAAACCATATATCCAGTAAGGGGTTAGTATCCCAAATATATAAGAAACTCATACAACTCAATAACAAAAAACAACCTAGTTTAAAAAAAAGAAGTATAATTGATATGCTAAGAAAGAAAACAGAACCATATAAAATGATCAATTAAAACCAAATGGCAAAAAGGAGTGGAATGCAAAAATAGGAACACAGAACAAAGGCAACAAACAGAAAACAGTAACAAATTTGGTAGATATGAATCCAAATATATCAATAATCAATTTAAACATTATGATCTGAAGACAGTAATTAAAAGATATTGTCAAGATGGATCAAAAAACATGACCTAACTATATATTGTCTACAACAAAACATAAAGAAATATATAGATTAAGAGCAAAATGGTAGATAGAGCTATACCAAGCTGACACTAATCAAAAGAACTGGAGTAACTATAGTAATTTCAGACAGATCAGATTTCACAGCAAGGAAAATGATCAGGGATAGAGGGGGCTTAACATAATTAATAAGGATTTATTTTTCAAAAAAAGCATTACAATCCTTACTGTGCATGCTCTTAACAACTGAGATCATCTGTATCACACTTAGCCTATAGTTAACAATACTATATGATTGTTATATATGTGTACTTAAAAATTTGTTAAGAGTGTAGATCTCATATTTAGTGTTCTTACTACAATAAAAAAGAAATACTTTCTTTAGAAAAAATTTATAATACTGGCATTAGTTTTGTAATACATGCATGTAAATATGCATACATAAATTAAAACAATATCTGTCAGTGTTGCCTACTGGTTATTTAAAATTTGAATTTCGGTAGGAAAAAATGGTACTACTTTTGTTGCTTATGTACTTTGATGAAATAATAGTTGTAAAGTATTAAAAATTATCTTTTTCCTCAAACATGAAAACCCAAAGAATCAATATTATATGAAATGGAAAAGCAAAATTATGAAAGTTTCTGAAAAATGTTCTTATTTCCCAATATAGAGACGAGTTTTGAGCTTGTCTTAACTGAATGTTCTGCTCAACACATTATCATTCCAATCTTTAGAAGTAATATCTCTCCTCATAAATTTTAGCTATAATAATCACACTGTACTTAGTCCAAGATTGTGGCTGTGGAGTTATTTTCCTTCATTTTCTAGATCTATATTATAACTACAAGTTCCACTTTTTGCTGAAATAATCTTATGTGATTTTCCCTATTTTCCTACTAGTGATATAACATGGAACTTTAAGTTGGAATATGTACTAACAGTGAGTCACTATTTGCTCACTCCCTGTAGAATCAGTCTTACTGAGTACCAGAATGATGATATAAAGAATGGTGAAGATCCTAGAGTGTATTCCCAAAATATTGTTGGCTAAGAGAGTAGCCATCTTCCTAAATTCTTAGGTGAATATTGAACCACTTGGGGTGAGCATATTACTAAGAAGGTCTATCTATCACAAAAGCTATTCATCAGTGATAACATTTTAGGTAATATGATAATATACCATTTGAAGATATGTCCAGTGCAACTTTTAGAATGCTTTTAATGGCTTCCTTGATGTTTCTTTTCTAATAAGTCAATATTAAACTTTTTTCACAAGTTAATTGTAACTTATGACCTGGACAATTTTAGCTGAAATTTCCCTGTGAATTTTCTTTGTGTTTGGTTATAAGAAAAAAACAAAGGATGCTTTGATCTTCCAGGCTCATTACACAGAAGAATCTGTGCTATATGTCACTCCAATTTCTCTCTCTTTCTCTCTCTTTTTAGAGCCTTAATGCCTTTATTTAGGCACGATTTTTTGCAGTGATATGGTTTGAAATCATTTACAAAAAGATAAAACATCATGTAACGTGAAAGACAAATTTAGATGAAGTTTAAAGTTACCTTTAATTTTAAGTTTTAATTAGCATTTAGTAAGGACAGAGCATGATGATTTATATCAAAGGATATAATTAGTCATCTACATTGTTTTAATGTCAAAGCCAAAACATATTCCGAAATTAATAATTTATGAGAAAGATAAGTTATTATGGAGTATAAGAGGAGAGGAAGAGAGGGAAAATGAATATTTACTGCATATTCATGAAATGTCTTACTTAATTGTGCCAACTTCTATCAGAAACTGATTTTGAATTTTTGCAAATATGGGAAATCAGAAAATGAGAGTTTTTATTATTTGCTCAGGCATTCAGCTAGTTATTCCAAAGTCTGATTCTTAATCCCTGATTTTTTTCTCCAGTTTAGTTCCTTAGTTTTATAAATATAATAAAAAATGCAGTAAAGAATAGCATGTTGGAAATGGCTTCCTTGAGCTGGCATGCATTTTAGATAGATAAATTTAACTTCTCCATCTTTTTCCTTTGAAACCCAGGACAAATTATTTCTCTATCTTATCTGTAAAATGAGGTTGAATGTGGCAATAATAACACACAGCAATGCTATTGGGAGAAAATACATAATCCATTTAAATCACTTAGCATATCTCCTGACTATTAATGTTAGATATTAATATTCTTATTGTTGCAATTTATTATTATATAATTATTATTGTTACTAGAATTAATGTTTGACAAACTGCATAAAAATGATAAGTAGAAAGAAGTTCTGGAATATAGCTCCAGTGCTTTGAATCACTTTTTCTCAGCTTCATTTATTATTTCATGCATTCGCTTCTTCCTTGCTTTATGCAATTAGAAAGTATATATTAAAAACCAATTTTGTGTCAGGCAGTATGCTACAAATTTGAAGAAGCAGAAGAAATTTGAGATTTTCTTCATTCAAAGGTTTTATTTTCAACTGAAAGATAAATAAGAAAAAATAATACTACTTTGGGGAAATATGTAATAACAGATTAATTTTTAAATAGTAAGAGGGGAGCTTAGAGCAAAGTCTTTACTTCAGGGTAAAGGGTTTGGGGAAAGTCTCTCAGAAGTGACGAATTTGGAATTGGGTTAACATGTGAGTAGGCAAGCACTGAATGGAACAATGGTGGTAAGGGTGGTCTAAATAGAAGCATCAGAGTACTCAAATTCCCCCAAATGAGAGAAAGCATGAGAAGTGCTGAGAAAGGCAAGTTGAGTGTGGCAGGATGTGTATGAAACAAGTGGGAGGTGAGGCTGTGAAGCTAAACTGGAGTCACTTAATGGTCAGAACATTGATTAAAAAGTGCTCTTGGAAGTGCACCTACAGAAGGGGAGAGAAAGTAGCAAGCACTGGCAATCGAGCTGCAGGGCAATCTCAGTGAAGGCTCAGCCAGCTTCACTGGGAGTAGGGAGTTAAGATAGCCCTTTAAAATTATCGTGAGTTAAGGAGGCAGACTGTGCCTTTATATCCCCCATATTGATCAGTCATTAGATGCAGGCTACCCTGGAAGCAGTTGTGATCATGATCATTTTCTTTAGCAGAGAACTGACAGTTGAGGGCTGTCTTCTGGAAGCTCTCTGAGCAGCTGGCTAAATAAACCCTTTATTCCTGAAGGGAAATATAGGTGGAGCATCACAGTGTCACTACAATCATCCTAAGAAGTTACCGTCATTACTGAAAAATTTTAATCAGTACAGTGAGTGTATTTGTGTCTTGCACTCTCTTCCTCTTGTGTTCTGAATTTAATGGAGGAGGGTGATGCTTGCTTGCTGCAGGGAACATTCAGACTGCACTTAATGGTTATCCGTCCTTCACTGTATGTTAATCTGCCTACTCATAACTATCTATACTACTAAATTATACTAACCACCTATACTACTGCTTAACTGTAACTACCGATACTACTACAAAAGGCCTATACCACTGTGTTCATTTCTTGCCTCGGTTCCCACAATTGCCCCTGAACCATCCCTCTTGCCTCTCTAAGATCTCTTCCCCACCTGGCAGCCAGCTTAGAGCTGTTCCACCATGGATGACACAATGCAGTGCCCTTGCTTGAAGTCTTCCAATGGCTTCCCAATCTACTTAGAATAAAATCCAAAATCAGAGTTCCACCTCTGTATTTGTTGAAGTAATCACCCCTAAAGTCTGCTTTTGAGCCAATTTATTGCTTTTTTTTTTTTCTGGCCATACCTTGTAGCATGCAGGACCTTAGTTCCCCGACCAGGGATCAAACTCGTCGCCCCCTGCATTGGGAGTGCGAAGTCTTAACCACTGGACCGCCAGGGAAGTCCCTGAGCCAATTTATATATTTTCTAATAGTGATGTGTGCATTTAACAGGATATTCAGGAAATGTCCTAGAAGTGAGTGGGTCAATTTTTCTTTGATGATGAAAATATACTTGAGTAGGTGAATCCATAGATCCCAATTCTTTTTAGGGTTGGCTTGAGAAACAATGTTTCAAAAGCTGTAGTAATATAATGTCCAGAAGTTTATAACTCTTTAATGATATATTTGTTAATTTTATATAAAAATGAGGAAGACATATTCCATCAATACTTATTAGCATATTAAAAGATACATTTTATGAATATTCTAGTATCTTACAAAAGTATAAAGCAAGCTCATATTCACATAGCATGCCACTATTTAGAAAAAAACAAATATTCACTTTAACATAAATTTTATTTAGAACGCTTTTTAAGTGACCTAAAATTTTTATACATAATTAGTGTTTAATATCTTTCTGAAACTGTGCTAAATGCTATGCTAAATGCATAAAATCACTTTCCTCAGAGCAAACCTAGGAGTTAAGTACTAAATTTATTCAGAATTCAGATTTCTCAGCTAATAAGTTACAAAGACAGTACTGAAATAATATCTGTGACTGCCAAGCTCATGCTCTTTTTCTTTATGTAGGTAATTGGACATTATAGCTGATATTTCAGAAATTCAAAGCGTGGCTCATTGTATTGACCTTCTGCTAAACACTAGTCTTATTCCAATGTTTGCTTCAAACACAGATATTTCAGTAGTAGTCCTTATTGCTTCTTCTATATTCTGTTTGTATAAACTTTTAGATTTTTTTATAAATTAAAGACAAGTTTATGGAATTATTAAAACAGTAATACAAATGTCAAGCTTACAATATTGAAGTGTAAGAAAGAATTAGATGCTATTTCATGTTACTGCTTCACTTATGTATATTGAGGATATAGGCTTGACTATGTCTACTGATGTGAGAATGTGGAATTTTGTCATTATCTATGAATATAGTCAAGAATTTCTATTAAAATGACTTTCATTAAAAATTAACATTTTCAGGGTAATCTTCATTTAAATCAAATACTATTTGTTTTTAGGAATATTTTTATATGTAATTAGTTTCAAAATTAGTCATCTTCAAGAACAACATCATCTTGTATTTTGTAGTAGAATCGTAAAAGCACTTGTTTCAGTTCAAATTTATGATACAGTAGTTTCATGAGGATTTCTTTTAGACAATAAAACTGGTATTTCATACTCCCAGTATTATTTTTTAGTAAACTGACGAAAACCAAGTATTATTTCTACATAAAAGGACCTAGAATTAGGATGAAAAAAAATGAGGTATTTGTTCAACACCTTGACTTATAAAACATATTCACCTTCTTATATTCTTTTTAATTAATCCAACAACTGGATAAGGTACACAGAAAATGGTTTACCTTCTTTTGTACATAAAGACATTCAAGTTCAGAGGAATTAATAGAAATCAGAGGGTTTAAGAAATTTAAGACACAATCAATTTAAACAATTTAATGAATAAATCTGAAGGTCACAGCTTGATTCATCAGCCTTTAGAATTAGTTAAATGTATGTTTGAGTCCTGCTTCTGCCAATTACTTTGTGATCTTGAGCAAGTATTTGAACTTCTTGAACTTCAAGTTCAAGAAAATGAGGATGATTTGTATTGACAATTCCTATAAAGAGTACAGATAACATATCTTTCTTGGAATAATGCTTCACATACAGTTGGTATGTGCTGATAATAAGGTCACAAAACTCCTAAGTGAGGGAAAGAAGGGCAGAGACTCAGGGAGAATTCAAGCCCAAAGATCTTTCTACTAAGCATTTTTGAAGATATCTAATTCTCAAACTAATTTCTCTCCTTATAGAAGCATTGGTGTAGATTTAGACATGTATGTTTCAATTAACAAAATACAGGACTACTCATAGGAAGTACATAACATGCAATATTTGTAATGTAGTAAAAGAACTTGTTATCTGAGGGTATCTTGAGAACTTTAACATCTTTGTGTAAGTTCTAATTTTTTTTTTTAATGTCAAGTATCTCAGTGTCTCTCCAGAAGAATTCTTCCATACAAATTGGCTGAGGTTCTTGTACATGTAAACATATTCTAGTTACACAGGTTTGTGGAGTGGTAATAAAATATGCATGACAATTTTTATCTCATGCTTCTACAGGAAAGAACACTAACTGACATATATATTCCAGCTTCTCAAAGTGAATTGTTTTTCATCACACCTTACTTTACTCTAGTGTAGCCCATCTCACTGTCATTTATATACACATATGAGTAGTAGTGACAGTGAAAACCTAAAAAAAACCCAAAAAACAAAAATCAAAAACCCTGCTTTCGGCATAAAGTAGACCTGAATTGAAATTTTTGCAAATTATTTTTTCCCAACTTTTAAGCATGAGTTTTCCACTTCTAGTTTTTCTTATATTCATATTACAAGTCAGCAACAATTTCACTGTCATATTTACCGTAATATAAAAAATTAAAATTGCTCCTACCTTCTTAAGGTGTTCAAATCTTTAGTGACAGATTCTTGTGTGAATTACCCTGGAAGTCAGTTCTCTAATACTTCTCTCTTTTGTTTGTTTCAGGATATTGAGCACTGCCAAGAAAGAAAGCATTTTCTTCTAAATTTTTTAATGTTTTCATATTAATTATTCTGTATTTCCTAGATACAGTATCCCCAAAAGATGCCCATAACATTGACTTTATACATCTTAATTGTTATTTATAAAAGAAAAATTATGAAGTTAGATTCTGAAAAATGTAATATTTTAACTACTTAAATAATTTCCCTCTAGCCTGCAATTCCATGTTTACAATTGGTGTTTCTTTCAAATTTGTCAGCTATTAGAATGTAGGACTTCTTAGTTTATTAGTAATACAAATGTTATGACTGAATTAGAAAAGCTTTTCTAATCACTGAAAGGTCTTTGAAAGCTCCAAAGTAATTATATATTGTAATTATCAGAAAGTAAATTTCCCCAATCAATCCTATAGTCAAGAAGCATTTACTGGTTCTGAGCCTGCAGCTATGTGTGGATAAGATTAGCTGCTAATTATAGGGTGGGAAAATAAAGGTGAAATAAGTTTTTCATTTTAACTTGTATATGATATTTTTAATAAGGTTGTTTTCTGCCCTTATGAAAGCATTTCCAAAAGTCTAGAGGACGAAATGTGATTGCCCTTTAAGAAGCAATGACAAGGAAGATAAAGGACTATATTTCAAATGTTATATAAAATAAATAAATATGCTGAATAGTTATGCTCTAATTAGTAGTTTAGTTTTATTATGCTAACTCATTTATTCAGTGGATTGAATTAAGAAGATGCATAGACTGACAAATAAACAAATGCTAGTATTTAATGACCTAATAATTACTGCCATACTGTCTGTAAGAATGGCTTGTATAATCTGTTTGTTTTGTTTTAAATTATACACTTTTATAAATTCCATTATTAGGAAATCGTTGATCTAGACCATTTTTCCTAAACTATCTTCTACTGAACATCAATTCTACTAATAAAGTATGACATGTAATAAAAACATCAGATATATTTTGAAAATCCTTAGCTAAATGAAATTATGATGTTTATTAACTGAAGTCTTTATCATGTCTTTTTCTACATACTTTAACTCTTTATTTGGGGGTTGCATGATGCAGAATTTCCCAAACTTAGTTAACCAGAGAACCAGAGCTCCTTGGAACATATTTTGGGATATACTAACCTAGATTTCATTCACTTACAGCCTTTTTTTTTTTTTTAAACATCTTTATTGGAGTATATTTGCTTTACAATAGTGTGTTAGTTTCTGCTTTATAACAAAGTGAATCAGCTATACATATACATATATCCCCATATCTCCTCCCTCTTGCGTCTCCCTCCCACCCTCCCTATCCCACCCCTCTAGGTGGTCACAAAGCACTGAGCTGATCTCCCTGTGCTATGCGGCTGCTTTCCACTAGCTATCTATTTTACATTTGGAGTATATATAAGTCCATGTCACTCTCTCACTTCGTCCCAGCTTACCCTTCCCCCTCCCTGTGTCCTCAAGTCCATTCTCTACATCTGCGTCTTTATTCCTGTCCTGTCCCTAGTTTCTTCATAACCTTTTTTTTTTTTGATTCCATATATATGTGTTAGCATATGGTATTTGTATTTCTCTTTCTGACTTACTTCACTCTGTTGACAGACTCTAGGTCCATCCACCTCACTACAAATAACTCAATTTCATTTCTTTTTATGGCGAGTAACATTCCATTTTATATATGTGCCACATCTTCTTTATCCATTCATCACTTACAGCCTTTATTGATCAAATAATCAATCCATGCGATAGTAGTTTCCTCAAATTTCCACCTAGTTAAATTCTTTATACTTTGTAATGGCATTTAAAAATTCTAGGTTATGTCTTTAGAGCAATATTTCTCAAATGTGTCATCTTTTAACTACTACAAATCACCATGTTTTTAAAAAAATCATGTTATCACTGATCTTATCTAATAATATTTAATTATTATTTTAATTTATTATAATAATTGTATCACATGAATAAAATGGTTGTTGTTTTGTAAACTTAACAAAGTTATCTGTTCAAGATGATTTACAAAGACCATGAGGTATGGTCGAATTCCACTGTCAGTTTCATCTCCTAAATGTCTTTTCTAAATGTAATTACAAGTCATTGAAAATGCCATTCAGGATTGGAATGAATGTGTCAGATATTTACATATATTCAACAAACAGAACCAGAAATGATAGTGTGTTTTCTTTCCGAAAACTGTTTCCTTTCTCCAGCAGACAAAAAAAATTGAAATTAAATTTCTTCCAAAAGCTGGAATGTTGAGAACTTTTAACTTGGCAGACAGAATTAGTATTTCCAACCCACTCCTCTTGCCCTGGCTTCTGAAATGTATTTCTTCACAATCTCTGGCAGCCTTTGGAGTGATTTTAAAATATACTTAATACTTCATCAGTTTCTTTTACCAATAAGAGAAGACATGTTGAGAAAGAATAAAACTGTTGGCTATCAATCTGTTTAGACCCCAGTTCGGTCTTTTGAAGATATTATCTTGCTGTCTTATCAACATTAAGAAATCCTGATATCTCAGGCCTGAGAGTTCAGGCAAATACAGATAATGAATGTATCATTGAGCTTTGCCACTCGAGAAACACTTGAACATCATAGAACTGGTTTTCAGTGGCATTACTCATGTCAGGAAGAGATCTTTTCATCTCACTTCTCAATTTCAAATCTCCCATTGAATTTCTCAGAATATTTAGTGAGAAAAAAGTAGTTAGTAGCAGAGAAGTATACACATAACTCAAATTTATGCTCAGAGTGCTGGAAGTATGTCCTCAGTGACCAAGAATTGAATTCAGTCACAACATTCTTTATTTTTTTCAACACTGATGAAGAAAGAGGAAGTACATCAGTGATGGCCATTTATTTCTGAGAATAAAACTAGGTATTATTGGAATTCAGATACGATTTCTTTTTCTCATATACAAATGACTTTCTTTATTGTAGACAGAGAGCTGAAACATTATCAGAACTGACACCAGTGCATTTTCTAGTCTATATTATGACCTATAGCATAATCATCACCCAAACCAAAAACATGTACTTTTCTGGTGCATGAATTATTAGGGCAAAATTAAAAGTTGCCTTCCTATTGTCCCATATATGTGTGAATAGTAATACAGTGAGTGTTGATTCAATTCAGCACATTAAATACTTTCTTGAAATGTACAGCAGGGTATGTCAATACATGAGATCATAACTGTTCTGATACTTTTAGCACCAGTGACATATAATGTGGAATAGTCCCTCCATATGGAAGTGTGGATAGAACACATTCCCTCTTATCTACACATTCCCTCTTATCTAAGAGTATAATGATTGCCTCTAAATTTATTGTGATTTTACAATTTTATGTCTAATGTGATATCTTCCTGTTTTTATTGTGAGGACTCCATCAACGTTGAAAGAAACATTTATGTTTTTTGGTTCTCTTCTAAGTCTTTATCTACAAAACTTTTCTATTTCATACTTTCAAACATTAGGTTGAGGTTTTCGTGTTAAAGACTCTATTGGTTTCCCAGAAAAAATCAGTATTGTTCTGGAAAATAAATTGAAAGCTTTTATGGTTTCAGGCTACTATGTGTCAATAACATCTAGAATTGGAGTTCTTTTCATTTTGAAATAATGTGGTATCTTTCTAGATTATATTTGTGTTACTATTTAATATCTAAGTGTTTTCTCAGTCCATGGATCACTTTTCAGACACTCATCATTTTTATGAATTGAATCTCTCCAAAAGCAGAATAATTGTGTCTATCATCCTCTTTGTTCCCTACTCCCACCCCAGATCCATTACCAGCTTTTCCCTGTCCTGCTTTCTGCCTCTATGGAATGCATCACCTGAGCCATTCTGTTAGGAGGAGGATACTGGTTGAGTTTAGCAAGTAGAAGGCAGCAGGCAGAGATTAAACAGTAAGAGATTAAAGAGCAGAAGAGAGAAAGAGATCAGCATATTCCTTCTTGCTTTCCTTGCAGAAGCTGAGTTCCTCTATACCTCAGATCCAGACAGATGTACATTTTTCTATACTCGCATTGCCCCACTAATACTATGTCCCTATTCTTCTGGAACTTTGTTCTCACTTCCTGACATTGCTAATACTCGAATATTTTATCTTCCTTTATTTGATCTTTTTGGATGCCCATACTTTTATAAGTGATTCTTTACTAGCACTTCTTTAATTAATAATCTGAATGAAATTTCTTCTTGCTAGGACCTAGATTCAAACAGTAGTTCAGCAAATTTAAATATAAATGATAAACTATAAATGATAATAAGGATAATATACACATTGCATAAATAATAAAATAAAATAAAATGGATAAAATAAGATGCTAATAAGATCTTGTGGTGCATGTGCAGCTTACAAAACATTTACTAGAAAGTAGTGGGATGCTTAAAATTTTTTTTTAATTAAGAAAAAATCATTGATCATTAATTTTGTATTTAAAGTTCAATTTTAATTAAACAATTTTATTGCTTTATTTTTCACAAAGAACCAATTAAAAAGACAAGTGTAGTCTACAAAATACTTAATAAGAAAAATTCTTTGAAGCTTTAAAATCTTGAGAAAAAAATAACACCTAAATTAACTGGTAAATTTGAGAATAAATAAAGGCCTAATTTTAGTTACATAGAAACATGTAAACAAGTAACTTTCAAAGAAGTAAATAAATAAATGAGAAAAAGGCAATGCAACAAAACTCAACTTATTCCTTCCAGTTTCAAGTCCAACAGGTAAGGAGCTTAGAATTGGACACTCTGTCCTCACAAGTATAAGGCTTAACATCTGAAAAATCAACATCTCTTTGTAAATACATAAGAGCAGTGATGTCACAACAAACTGCTGGTCCCGAGATTAGAGAGAAAGACAGGCAGATACAGAAAATCACAACTTACTATAGCAGAAATCCCCAAGCATAAATCTTGGGAACCAGTGCCATTGTAGGAAAACCTGAACTGTAACTAAGGAATTGCTGGAAACTCAGTATGGGAAAATATGTGAGTTTAAAACTCCAGGGGAGAAATACAAATGTATGATATCACGTATATGTGGAATCTAAAAAATGGTACACATAAAATTTATTTACAAAACAAAAATAGAGTAACAGATGTAGAAAACAAGCTTATGGTTACCAGGGGGAAAGTGCTGAGGGGGATAACTTGGGAGATTGTGATTGACATATATACATTGCTATGTATAAAATAGATAACTAATAAGAACCGGCTGTTTAAAAATAAATTAAATAAAATTTTTTAAAAAGAGTGGATATATGCATATGTATAACTGATTCCATTTACTGTACAGCAGACATTAACATAATATTGTAAATCAACTATATGCCAAAAAAAACTAATAAACAAAACACTCCAGGGGAACCAGTCATAGGGAACCCCTACACTTTTGTGAGTTTTATCTCCTGGAGTTCTACAAGGTTCTCACAGTGAGTATCAGATAAAAATCCTGTGGGGTTTCTGGCAGAAGGGGAAAAGTAACCATTTTGCAATATATGAGAGCATTCTGTTCTTAATAAATCCTGCTCTCCAGAGTAAATGTTTATCAAAGCCTAACCTGTTGGAATTTTAACAGAGCTTAACTGACCTGAAGGGAAAGAAATATCCAGTTTCATCCCACTCTAGCCTTCCCTGGAAGCAAAGGAAAATACCCAACTCCAGACACCTCCAGCCATCCTGTCCTACCTAAAGCAGGAAAAAAAACCTGAGTGGCACTTGTGAAGTTTACAACCTAGGGGCATAGGCTTACTAAAAGATTGAGACCTAAAAATAGGTCTATATACTCTTCTGCTCACTCCACACTTTACCGCCACATTACAAAAAGCCTGTTTACAGCAGTGTTTTTACCAAGTACACCATGCCTGGCTATCAAGAAAAAATTACAAGACATACCAAAAAGTGAAAAACACAGTTAGAAGAAACAGAGCAAGCCAAGCATCAGAAGTAGATTCATATAAGGAAGTGATGTTGGAATTATCAGACTGGGAATTTGAAAAAAAGTATGATTAGTATGTGAAGAGCTCTAATGGAAGAAGTAGACAGCATGCAAGAACAGATGGGTAATGTAAGTAGAGAGATGGAAATTCTAAGAAAGAATTAGAAAGAAATGTTGGTGATTAAAACCACTGTTACAGAAATAAAGAATGCTTTTGATGGGCTTACTCGCACACTGGACATGGATGAGGAAAAATATCCATGAGATTGAGGACATGTTAATGGAAACTTCCAAAATAGGACACAAAGAGAAAAAAAGGATGTAAAAAATGAAATAGAATATACAAGAACTGTGGAACAAGTACAGCTGTATTACATACATATAACGAGAATACCAGGAGGAGAAGAAAGAGAGAAAGAAAAAGAAGCAATATTGAAGCAATAATGATGGAGAATTTCCCCAAATTAATACTGGACACCAAACTTAGAAGAGTCTCAGATAACACCAGGAAGGATAAATACCAAAAGAAAATCTACACCAAGGCATGTCATATTCAAAGTGCATAAGATCAAAGATGAAGAAACAATCTTGGAGAAGACCAAGGAAAAGTAGTTTATTTATAAAGGAGAAAAGAGAAGAATTATATTCGACTTCAGAAATCATGCGAGCAAGAGAGTGGAGTGAAATTTTTAAAGTGTTGAGAGAAAAAACTCCTACCAAGCTTGAATTTTATGTATTGTGAAATTATCCTTCAAAATTGTGGATTAAATAAATATTTTCTAAGACAAACAAAAATTGAGGGAATGTGTGGTCAGTAAACCTATCTAGAATGAAATTTTAAAAGAATTTCTTTAGAAAGAAGGAAAAAGATAAGGCCAAAAATTCAGATCTATATAAAGAGAGGAAGGAGACTAGAGAAGGAGTAAGAGAAGGTAAAATAAAAACTTTAGTTTTTCTTATTCTTAATTGATGTAACAGATAAAATCTGTTCAAAATAATAATAACGAAAATGCATTTGATGATTATAGTTACGTGTAAGTGAAATGAATGATGGAAACCTTACAATGAGTGAGAGGGAAGAATTAGGAATATTTTGTTATTATAAGTACTTGAGCTACCTGTGAAGTGAACTTAAATTAGTTTTATGTTGCAAATTCTAAGGCAAACTCTAAGGTTAAAAAAAAAAAGAGGTATAATTGAAATGTTAAAAAAGAAGGGAAAACAGAATCATATAAAATGATCAATTAAAATCAAAAATGGCAATAAAAGAGTGCAATTCAAAAACAGGAACAAAGAACAACGGCAGCAAATAGAAACAGTAACAAAAATGGTAGATATGAACCCAAATATATCAATAATCAACTTAAACATCATGATATGAGGACACTAACTAAAAGATATTGTCAGGATGGATCAAAAACATGACCTAACTATATATTGTCTATAAGAAAATCAATATAAATGTAAAGAAAAATATAGATTAAGAGCTAAAGGGTAGATAAAGATATATTAAACTAACACTAATCAAAAGGACTGGAATAACTATAGTAATTTCAGACAGAGCAGATTTCAGAGCAAGGAAAATTATCAGGGATAGAGGTGGCATGGCATAATTAATAAGTGGTCATTTCTCCTAAAAGACATTACAATCCTTACTGTGCTCTTAACAACTGTGCTTCAAAATATATGAGACAAAACAGAATTGCAAGGAGAAATAGATGAATCGACTATTATGGTTGGAAACTTCATCAACTCTCTATTAGAAATGGACAGGTCCAGCAGGCAGAAAACCAGTAAGAGCATAGTTAAATTCAACAGCACCATTCATCAAATAGATATGATTTACATCTTCAGACTACCTTGTTCAGATTTCCCCCCAAAATTTGATAACTGAGGTGAAATAGATCAATTCCATGAAAGACACATCTGCCAAATCTCATTCAAGAATAAATAGACAATCTGAATTGACCTATGTTTATTAAAGAAATTGAATCCAGAACGAATAATCTCCAGCAGAATACATATTCTTCCCAAGCTCACATAGGTCATATATCAAGATAGACCACATTTTCGGCCAAATAACATGCCTTAACAAAGTGAAAAGAGTAGATAGCATACAATGCCAGCTCTTAGACCACAATGGAGTTAAATAAGAAATTAAAAACTAAAAGATAACTAGGAAATCCCCAAATAGTAGAATACTAAACAACACACTTCTAAATAACATATAGGTCAAAGAGGAAATCTCAAGAACTCTCAAATTTTTAAAGTATTTTAACTATATGGAAATGAAAATACAACATATCAACATTTGTGGGTTTCCCCCAAAACAGTGCTTAGAAAGAAATTTATAAAATTGAATGCATATATTAGAAAAGAAGAAAGAACTAAAATCAATAATCTAAGCTTCCACTTTAGGAAACTTGAAAAACAAGAGCAAATTAAATCCAAACTAAGTAGAAGAAAAAAATAATAATTAAAGCAAAACCCAATGAAATGGAAAACAAGAAATCAATAGAGTGAACCAATAATACCAAAAGCTGAAAAGATCAATGAAACTTATAATCCCTAGCCTGGCTAACTAAGAAAAAAAGAGAGAAGACATGCATTACTAATATCATAAATGAAAGAGGAAATGTCACCACAGATCCCAGGAACATTAAGAGGATAATAATGGAATATTATGAACAACTCTATACTCCAAAATTTGATAACCTAGATGAAATAGACCAATTTCTTGAAAGACATCTGCTAAAACAAACACAGGAAGAAATAGACAATCTAAATTGATGTACATTTATTAAAGAAAGTGAATCAATAATTAATAATCTCAAAAACTGAGAGCACCTGGCCCAGATGCATCCACTGGTGAATTCTATATTTAAGGAAGAATTTGTTATTCTAATTCTCTACAATCTCTTTCAGAAAATAGAAGCCGAGGAAATACTTCTTCACTTATTCTGTGAGGCCAGCATTATCATAATACCAAAACCAGACAAAGACTACAAGAATACTACAGACCAATATCTTTTACGGGCATAGATCTAAAAGCCCTTAACAAAATGTTAGCAAATCAAATCCAGCAATGTATAAAAAAATAATACACCACAACCCATTGGGATTTATATTTGATATGCAAGGCTGGTTCAACATGAAAAATCAATTAATATAACACATCACATCAATAGACTAAAGAAAAAACATTGTTGTATCAATAGATGAGACAAAAATCAACACCCATTCATGATAAAAACTTCCAGAAAATTAAGAATAGAGGGAAACTTGCTCGACCAATATGAAACATTTACAAAACAATGTAAAGTAAATATTATGCTTATTGATGAGAAACTAGAAGCATTCCTATTAAGATTAGGAAGAGGGCAAGGATATCATCTCTCATCACTGCTTTGCAACATTATACTGCAGGTCCTAGCTAATGCTATAAAGCAAGATAAGTAAATAAAAAGTGAAAAGGGATGCATATGGGAAGGAAGGAATAAAACTGTTTTTGTTTGCAGATTGAATGTGATTATCTATGTAGAACGTGAAAAAGTCCTCAATAAAACTCCTAAACTAATTAGTGATATAGAAAACTTGCAAGATACAAGGTTAATATACAAAAATCAGTTACTTTCCTATATACCATCAGGGAATAAGCAGAATTTGAAATGAAAAATCAAAATACCATTTACATTAGCACCCAAATAAATGAAACATTTAGGTATAAATCTAACAAAATATATGTTCAAGATCTATATGAGGAAAGCTACAGAACTGATGGCTAAATAAATGGAGGGATATTCCATGTTCCTACATTAAAAAACATTCCATGTTCATACATATAACATACACGTTATATGTATGAACATCACACATTGTCAAGTTGTCATTTCTTCTTAACATGATCTATAGAATCAATGCAATCCCACTCATGATCCGGGTAATTTATTTCACAGATATGAGAAACTGATACTAAAGTTTATATGGAGAGACAAAAGACCCAGACTAACTAACACAAACTGAAGGAGAACCAAGTTGGAGGGCTGACAATACCTGACTTCAAGACTTACTTAAGCTGAAGTAATCAAGACATTGTGATGTTGGTGAAAGAGTAGACAAATTAACCAGTGGAACAGAATAGAGAACCCAAGGGGCCAGTGGGTATATGGGGACCCCTGTATTTTCTGCTCCTTTACTATGAACCTAAAACTGCTCTAAAAAGTAGTCTATTTAAAACAAATCAAGTTATTAAGCAAAATGGAATTGTTTCCTGGGTACCAATTTTTTAAACCAGCATATCTTAACCATTAAACCATTTACTTAAAAACAAACAAAAATTTAGTGTTTATATTTCTAAAGATAATCTTTAATTTTTGTTCAATATATATATCTTCTTTTTAAATAAATCAATGTGCAGTTACATGTAAATGGCATGTTCAGTGTTATCCATTACTTTGCAATGAGAGTACACGCCAGTTACGTATTGTAGTGAATTGGACTATACATCCCCAAAAAGACATGTCTAAATCTTAACACTTTATGTGAGTGTAATTTTAATAGGATGATTCATGCTTCTAAGACCTTATTAGTATTAGGAAGCTAAAAGAGTGAGTCTTAGGAATTACATTTCAAATTCCACAAGTTCTAGAAAGTTATCATTTGTTCATCATCTTCCTGTGTAGTTTCAGCTGATCACTCCTTAACAACACACTTCTCTAAATTACAGCATTGTATTCCAAATTCCTAGAGAAGAAACTTGTGAACATTTTGTTTCTTTCAAGTAAGAATCTTTGGGTCTTTGACAGCAATAGATATCAACAATATAAGTAAGATTTTAGTAACTTTCCAGGCTCTTACTTCCTTCAAATGCATTATGAAATTTATAAGCAGGGATAATATGGCAGATTTTTGCTTCAAGAAGCCTTTCAATCTACTTCTGTTGATATATATGAATGCTCTCTGAAAGGCTGATCTTACATTTTATTAAAATTTCTGGGAGTTAAAAAAAATGTAGAATTGACATAAAAAAGTCAATGTCTGCAAGGAGACTTGATTATGTCCCTTACATATATGCTCTTAAAGACTGAGAAAATGCTCTCCAGAATACCTCATCTGAAAATTAAACTTCTGTTAAACAAAGGAGATTGTTCCTGAGGAAATAGCCAGCCTGGTGGACTGGGTAAAAGCCTTTTAGCACTGATACAGCATGGAAATGTATGACTATTTATACAGGTGCAGATGTGTGTATAAAAAGTGATAGTCTATTTGGGTAGGAAACAAGAGCAAAAGTATTATATCAACAAAGCAAAGAAATAAGATGTTATGACTCCTGATATCCTTAGATTTTTTTAAAATACAAAGTTATTTTGCTGTAATATAGATGTCAATATATCCCTAAATCTTTTTAAAAATGTAAAAGAACTCATTTTGATCCATTAGCTATCACATTTTTTTCTTACTTTTAGTCCCAAAGCAGATATATCAATAATTATCATATACCAATGTCCAACCTCTACATAGAAGTCTTCCTTTTAGCGCTCCTCATAGAAAGGCAGGGAGAAATTGTAAGAGCTGGAGCCTAAGATAGGAAAGGAGTTAGTCTCAATTGCTGACATCAATGCGCATTCAGAAATATGAATTGCCCTTAGCTCCTGTGAATGGCTACTTGCCATTCCTTAGAGACTGCTACTATAAGACTGCCTATTTCTCCCACTTATTTCCTCTAACATCAATTAGGCTTGATAAAGCAGAAAAAGCCGAATATCACATTTGGTGTGTTTCTGGATGACTGCATTGATTTTTGGCTCGTGGATAAATTCAATTACATGCAACATTCAGAGGTTTCTGTAATTGTAATTTTGTTGGAACTCCTCACTCAATAACTTCTCAATTTCCTAATCTCCTGTAAGGTCAAAGGTAGCAGAGTGTAGAATAATTTTTTTTAAAGCAGTACATGAGTAAAATTCAATATCTAATAATAAGTAAAGCAAATGTTATTATACACTCAGCATTTGGCTTTTAAAATTCATATAAATTGCAAAGTGCCATCTGCTCGATTTCTGTGGCTCCGTGGTACCTGGAACACTGGGCACTTGATTTAGAAAATAAAAGCTGTAATTTCTACCTCAGTGCACTGGATTTACCAATACTAAAATTTGAAAGAGTTAATTGAAGCTTTAGTTTACATTATAAAGTTTGTATAAATATATCACAAACACACATACCACCAAAAAGAGAATGTGAATAAGGGTAATGTTCCAGGACAAGATATAGTAAGGAGGGTACGAGAGAAGGAGGGGGAGAGAGACAGAAAGAGATATTACCAGGACATTTGTATAAAGAGGTTGATGAGTGAAGTTGTTTCTCTGTCAGACTTTCTTACCACTTACGTTCATATATAGTCACTTGACCTATTACCATGTATTTCTTTTTTTTTTTTTACATCTTTATTGGAATATAATTGCTTTACAATGGTGTGTTAGTTTCTGCTTTATAACAAAGTGAATCAGTTATACATATACATATGTTCCCATATCTCTTCCCTCTTGCATCTCCCTCCCTCCCACCCTCCCTATCCCACCACTCCAGGCGGTCACAAAGCACCGAGCTTATCTCCCTGTGCTACGCAGCTGCTTCCCACTAGCTATCTACCTTACATTTGGTAGTGTATATATGTCCATGCCTCTCTCTCGCTTTGTCACAGCTTACCCTTCCCCCTCCCCATATACTCAAGTCCATTCTCTAGTAGATCTGTGTCTTTATTCCTGTCTTACCCCTAGGTTCTTCATGACATTTTTTTTTCTTAAATTCCATATATATGTGTTAGCATATGGTATTTGTTTTTCTCTTTCTGACTTACTTCACTCTGTATGACAGACTCTAGGTCTATCCACCTCATTACAAATAGCTCAATTTCGTTTCTTTTTATGGCTGAGTAATATTCCATTGTATATATGTGCCACATCTTCTTTATCCATTCATCCGATGATGGACACTTAGGTTGTTTCCATCTCCAGGCTATTGTAAATAGAGCTGGAATGAATATTTTGGTACATGACTCATTTTGAATTATGGCTTTCTCAGGGTATATGACCAGTAGTGGGATTGCTGGGTCATATGGTAGTTCTATTTGTACTTTTTTAAGGAACCTCCATACTGTTCTCCACAGTGGCTGTATCAATTTACATTCCCACCAACAGTGCAAGAGGGTTCCCTTTTCTCCACACCCCCTCCAGCATTTATTGTTTCTAGATTTTTTGATGATGGCCATTCTGATGGGTATGAGATGATATCTTATTGTACTTTTGATTTGTATTTCTCTAATGATTAATGAAGTTGAGCATTCTTTCATGTGTTTGTTGGCAGTCCGTATATCTTCTTTGGAGAAATGTCTATTTAGGTCTTCTGCCAGTTTTTGGACTGGGTTGTTTGTTTTTTTGTTATTGAGCTGCATGAGATGCTTATAAATTTTGGAGATTAATCCTTTGTCAGTTGCTTCATTTGCAAATATTTTCTCCCATTCTGAGGGTTGTCTTTTCATCCTGTTTATGGTTTCCTTTGCTGTGCAAAAGCTTTGAAGTTTCATTAGGTCCCATTTGTTTATTTTTGTTTTTATTTCCATTTCTCTAGGAGGTGGGTCAAAAAGGATCTTGCTGTGATTTATGTCATAGAGTGTTCTGCCTATGTTTTCCTCTAAGAGTTTGATAGTTTCTGGCCTTACATTTAGGTCTTTAATCCATTTTGAGTTTATTTTTGTGTATGTTGTTTGGGAGTGATCTAATCTCACACTTTTACATGTACCTGTAAAGTTTTCCCAGCACCACTTATTGAAGAGGCTGTCCTTTCTCCACTGTACATTCCTGCCTCCTTTATCAAAGATAAGGTACCATATGTGCGTGGGTTTATCTCTGGGCTTTTTATCCTGTTCCATGGATCTATCTTTCTGTTTTTGTGCCAGTACCATACTGTCTTGATTACTGCAGCTTTGTAGTATAGTCTGAAGTCAGGGAGCCTAATTCCTCCCACTCCATTTTTTGTTCTAAAGATTGCTTTGGCTATTCAGGGTCTTTTGTATTTCCATACAAATTGTGAAATTTTTTGTTCTAGTTCTGTGAAAAATGCCAGTGGTAGTTTGATAGGGATTGCATTGAATCTGTAGATTGCTTTGGGTAGTAGAGTCATTTTCACAATGTTGATTCTTCCAATCCAAGAACATGGTATATCTCTCCATCTATTTGTATCATCTTTAATTTCTTTCATTAGTGTCTTATAATTTTCTGCATACAGGTCTTTTGTCTCCTTAGGTAAGTTTATTCCTAGATACTTTATTGTTTTTGTTGCAATGGTAAATGGGAGTGTTTTCTTGATTTCACTATCAGATTTTTCATCATTAGTGTATAGGAATGCCAGATATTTCTATGCATTAATTTTGTATCCTGCTACTTACCAAATTCATTGATTAGCTCTAGTAGTTCTCTGGTAGCATCTTTAGGATTCTCTATGTATACGATCATGTCATCTGCAAACAGTGACAGCTTTACTTCTTCTTTTCCGATTTGGATTCCTTTTATTTCCTTTTCTTCTCTGATTGCTGTGGTTAAAGCTTCCAAAACTATGTTGAATAAGAGTGGTGAGAGTGGACAACCTTGTCTTTTTCCTGATCTTAGTGGAAATGCTTCCAGTTTTTCACTATTGAGGATGAGGTCGGCTGTGGGTTTGTCATATATGGCCTTTATTATGTTGAGGAAAGTTCCCTCTCTGCCTGCATTCTGGAGGGTTTTTACCATAAATGGATGTTGAATTTTGTCAAAAGATTTATCTGCACCTATTGAGATGGCCATATGGTTTTTCTTCTTCAGTTTGTTAATATGGTGTATCACGTTGATTGATTTGCCTATATTGAAGAATCCTTGCATTCCTGGAATAAACCCCATTTGATCATGGTGTATGATCCTTTTAATGTGCTGTTGGATTCTGTTTGCTAGTATTTTGTTGAGGGTTTTTGCATCTATATTCATCAGTGATATTGGCCTGTAGTTTTCTTTCTTTGTGACATCCTTGTCTGGTTTTGGTATCAGGGTGATGGTGGCCCTGTAGAATGAGTTTGGGAGTGTTCCTCCCTCTGCTATATTTTTGAAGAGTTTGAGAAGGATAGGTGTTATCTCTCCTCTAAATGTTTGATAGAAATTGCCTGTGAAGCCATCTGGCCCTGGGCTTTTGTTTGTTGGAAGATTTTTAATCACAGTTTCAATTTCAGTGCTTGTAATTGGTCTGTTCATATTTTCTATTTCTTCCTGCTTCAGTCTTGGCAGGTTGTGCATTTCTAAGAATTTGTCCATTTCTTCCAGGTTGCCCATTTTATTGGCATAGAGTTGCTTGTAGTAATCTCTCATGATCTTTTGTATTTTTGCAGTGTCAGCTGTTATTTCTCCTTTTTCATTTCTAATTCTATTGATTTGAGTCTTCTCCCTTCTTTTCTTGATGAGTCTGGCTAATGGTTTATCTATTTTGTTTATCTTCTCAAAGAACAAGCTTTTAGTTTTATTGACCTTTGTTACCGTTTCCTTCATTTCTTTTTCATTTATTTCTGATCTGATTTTTATGATTTCTTTCCTTCTGCTGACTTTGGGGTCTTTTTGTTCTTCTTCCTCTAATTACTTTAGGTGCAAGGTTAGGTTGTTTATTCGAGATGTTTCCTGTTTCTTAAGGTAGGATTGTATTGCTATAAACTTCCCTCTTAGAACTGCCTTTGCTGCATCCCTTAGATTTTGAGTCATCGTGTCTCCATTGTCATTTGTTTCTAGGTATTTTTTAATTTCCTCTTTGATTTCTTCAGTGATCACTTCGTTATTAAGTAGTGTATTGTTTAGCCTCCATATGTTTGTATTTTTTACAGATCTTTTCCTGTAATTGATATCTAGTCTCATAGTGTTTTGGTCGGAAAAGATACTTATTTTTCTTAAATTTACCAAGGCTTGACTTGTGACCCAAGATATGATCTATCCTGGAGAATGTTCCATGAGCACTTGAGAAAAATGTGTATTCTGTTGTTTTTGGATGGAATATCCTATAAATATCAATTAAGTCCATCTTGTTTAATGTATCATTTAAAGCTTGTGTTTCCTTATTTATTTTCATTTTGGATGATCTGTCCATTGGCGAAAGTGGGGTGTTAAAGTGCCCTACTATGAATGTGTTACTGTCGATTTCCCCTTTTATGGCTGTTAGTATTTGCCTTATGTTTTGAGGTGCTCCTATTGGGTGCATAAATATTTACAATTGTTATATCATACACTTATAAGTTATTATAATTGTTATAAGCTACACTACTGTAGCTTGCTGGTTGTTGAGTGAAGCTGGGTGCTGGTGTTGAGATGGAGATCTCTGGGAGATTTTTGCCATTTGATATTATGTGGAGCTGGGAGGTCTCTTGTGGACCAGTGTCCTGAAGTTGGCTCTCCCACCTCAGAGGCACAGCACTGACTCCTGGCTGCAGCACCAAGAGCCTTTCATCCACACGGCTCAGAATAAAAGGGAGAATTAGAAAGAAAGAAAGAAAGAAAGAAAGAAAGAAAGAAAGGAGGGAGGGAGGGAGGAAGGAAGGAGGGAAGGAAGGAAAAAAGAAAGAAGATAAAGTAAAATAAAATAAAGTAACATAAAATATAATAAAGTTATTAAAATAAAAAAATAATTATTAAGAGAAAAAAAGAAGAAAAATGACAAAAACTAAAATAAAACAGATGGATAGAACCCTAGGACTAATGGTGGAAGCAAAGCTATACAGACAAAATCTCACACAGAAACATACACATACACACAAAAAGCGAAAAAGGGGAAAAAAATCATAAATCTTGCTCTCAAAGTCCACCTCCTTAATTTGGGATGATTGGTTGTCTATTCATGTATTCCACAGATGCAGGGTGCATCAAGTTGATTGTGGAGCTTTAATCCGATGCTTCTGAGGCTGCTGGGAGGGATTTCCCTTTCTCTTCTTTGTTCTCATAGCTCCTAGAGGCTCAGCTTTGGATTTGGCCCGGCCTCTGTGTGTAGGTCGCTGGAGGGCGTCTGTTCTTCGCTCAGACAGGACGGGGTTAAAGGAGCCGCTGATTCTGAGGCTCTGGCTCACTCAGGCCGGGGGCGGGGGGGGGGGGGCGGGGGGGGGTGGAGGGAGGGGCATACAGTGCGGGGCGAGCCTGCAGCGGCAGAGGCCGGCATGACGTTGCACCAGCCTGAGGCGCGCCGTGCGTTCTCCCGGAGGAGTTGACCCTGGATCCCGGGACCCTGGCAGCGGCGGGCTGCACAGGCTCCCCGGAAGGTGGGTGTGGATAGTGACCTGTGCTCGCACACAGGCTTCTTGGTGGCGGCAGCAGCAGCCTTAGCGTCTCATGCCCGTCTCTGGGGTCCGCGCTTTTAGCCGTGGCTCGCGCCCGTCTCTGGAGCTCCTTTAAGCAGCGTTCTTAATCCCCTCTCCTCGCGCACCAGGAAACAAAGAGGTAAGAAAAAGTCTCTTACCTCTTCGGCAGGTCCAGACTTTTTCCCGGACTCCCTCCCGGCTAGCCGTGGCGCACTAACCCCCTGCAGGCTGTGTTCAAACCGCCAACCCCAGACCTCTCCCTGCGCTCCGACCGAAGCCCGAGCCTCAGCTCCCAGCCCCGCCCGTCCCGGCGGCTGAGCAGACAAGCCTCTCAGGTTGGTGAGTGCCGGTCGGCACCGATCCTCTGTGCGGGAATCTCTCCGCTTTTCCCTCCACACCCCTGTGGCTGCGCTGTCCCCCTCAGCTCCGAAGCTTTGCCCCTCCGCCACCCACAGTCTCCGCCCGCGAAGGGGCTTCCTAGTGTGTGGAAACTTCTCCTCCTTCACAGCTCCCTCCCACCGGTGCAGGTCCCGTCCCTATCCTTTTGTCTCTGTTTATTCTTTTTTCTTTTGCCCTACCCAGGTACGTGGGGGGTTTCTTGCCTTTTGGGAGGTCTGAGGTCTTCTGCCAGCGTTCAGTAGGTGTTCTGTAGGAGTTGTTCCACGTGTAGATGTATTTCTGGTGTATCTGTGGGGAGGAAGGTGATCTCCGCGTCTTACTCTTCCGCCATCTTCCCGGAAACCTCTAACATGATTCCCATGTATTTCTGATTGTTGACTCAGACCGGCAATTGGCAATTGCCACATGATGTCACACCCACACATGCACACACACACACACACACACGAATTTTATAAAGTACTACAAAAATATAATTTATTTTACTACATTAGCAGTGGTATATTAAACTGTTGATGTTCCATCCTTTGTTTCCAGTGTCATACCATGTGTCCGTGATGTTGTACACTGATTCTTGAGCTCAGCTCTGAACTTCCACTTCCCAATGATCTCATGGCTTATAGTTTTCTTGTTTCTTTTTTTTTTTTTTTGGCCACCACTCCCCTTGCTTTTTGTTATGTATGGAATAGTGCAAAGAATGCTAACCAGTAGTGAGATCCAGAATTTGAATGCTAGCTCAGCTACTTTGAAATTCTGTTACTTTGGGCAAGTCACTTCCCTCATTGAACCTCAAGACACTCATCTGTGGTAGTTATCACGCAGGGTTCTTGTGAAAATTAAATAATGAAGTGAATAAATGAATATACGCTTGGAGAAGGTCTGGCCAGAGTGAATGGTCTCTAGAGCATAAGACAATTATCTTAAATGACAATAACAGGACAGAAAAGCATGTATAAAACTTATAATTAAATTTACTCTTAAAATAGGTATTTTAGTAAGCCCTGAAAAGGAACTGATAAAATTGTAAATACCAGTTATTTCTAGGTTGGTAGGGATGCTTATTCATTTTATTTTTTATATGTATGTTTTTACAAACTTCTAATAAGTATGTTTTGATAGAAGAAAAAATATGTATAATAAATCACTAGGGTAAATGAGAAAGAACTCCTCATACTCTGGGAAAGGAATGAAAAGAGAGTAAGAAAGAAAGTTGAAGGGAAACGTTTGAAAATAGAGTAAAGCAAAGATTCAATTACTTGCTGTCACTTAACTTCTAACTTCTCTTTTCTCTCTGAAGTAGAAGATAAAATGGCCCACTGAGATCTAAAATGAAACATTTCCCCTATAGGGGAACTTAAAGATATGCTGAGATGAGAAAAAAAAAAAAAATCAAGCAGCTGTTGATGAGGTCAGAAATTGAGGTAGAGAATTCAGACTCACTATATGTAAGAAAAAACGTAGATGGTAGATAGATATAGATATTGATATTGATACATAGATATGGCTAGAAAGCACAAATATATATAGGGAAGGAAATTTCCTATCATTGAAGGGCAAAAAAAAAGAGGAAACAGTGAGGAAATGAAGGGAAAGCATGGTGATGCCAGGTAAACACCAAATCAATGGAAACGACAAGCAAAGAAAATATGAATACAGGGATGCTCATCTAGATCAAATACAGCACAGAAAACTAAGGGCAAAAGCAGATGCAAGGAATAAAGGATGCTGGTGGTCATTGGAAGTAACCCATTCTAACAATTAGAATTTTGAAAAAGAAAAAATGACTCATAATGGTACTGAGATGAGTAAGCACAATCAAGACAGCATTTTCATAAGACCTTGTTTCAGATATATGAGAATCAAAAACAAAGGAGTCGATGTAAAAGGATTGAAGGTGGAAAACAATATGACTTTCAGCTACCTAAGGAATAAGAAATTTCTCCATGTGGGGGGAAAGAGGGATTAAAAGGCTACATTCCTTAGAGAAGAGACAGAGATTTTGAGAACATATAACACTCAGCTGAGTAGTGACCAGGTTCAGGGACCAAAAGTATGAACAGATGATACAGCTTTTTAAAATGATTTGCTGTAGAAATAAGGCTGATAGACTAAACATGTAATTAGAAGATATTATGTTGATATGTTTTAGAGGATGTGGAAAATATCAAGGGGATTTAGGATAATTATTCAGCTACACTTGTAATTAGTCTCCTAATGTAAAATTTATTCACTTATTAAGATAGTTGAAATTATGTTTTAAAGATAGTGTGGAAAAGGTAATAGCACAAGCCTACGGCATACCAATGAGAATGCTTGCTATGAAAGACATGATATTTGAAGCTGGGGTGGTCAAGGAACTGAGAGAACAGAGTGTTGATATTTTATACAGATTTTAAAATCACCAAAAATGATTATAGGAGTCAAGGTAGAAAGAAAAGGAGTACCATTGTTATGGAGATGTTTTTACTGTACAGACAATCTCTGACTAATTTTGGTTCGACTTAAGATTTTCCAACTTTATAATGGTGCAAAAATGACATGCATTCTGTAGAAACTGTACTTCCAATTGTGAATTTTGATTTTTTTCTTGGGCTATCAATATGCAATACAATACTCTTGTGATGCTGGGCAAAGGCAGTGAGCCGAAGCTCCCAGTCAGCTAGGGGATCACGAGGGTAAACAACCAGTATACTTACAACCATTTTGGTCCCATATAACCATTCTGTTTTTCACTTTCAGTACAATATTCAATAAGTTACATGAGATAGTCAACACTTTATTATAAAATAGGCTTTGTGTTAGATGATTTTTCTCAACTGTAGGCTAATGTAAGTGTTCTGAGCATGTTTAAGATAGACCAGGCTAAGCTATTATGTTCAGTACGTAAAATTATGAAACGCATTTTTGACTTACACTATTTTCAACTTATGATGGGTTTATCAGGACAACCACATCATAAGTCAAGGAAGATCTGCACTTGGTTTGGATACTTTTTTCCGTACAAAAAATATACTCACTTCTAATCTGTGCTTTTCATACTTTCTTAATATCTTTATCTTAAGAACTTGTTTGCAGTTTGTTCTTAACCAAGTTTATCTGTTAAAATCGAGGTTGCACCAGCTCAGTATGAAATTCCTAATTGTCACTGGCTGATGTTATGAAGCAACATTTACAGATTTCTGAGTTAAAAAGTCTAGCTATGTAGTATAGTCTGAAGTCAGGGAGCCTGATTCTTCCAACTCCATTTTTCTTTCTCAAGATTGCTTTAGCTATTCGGGGTCTTTTGTGTTTCCATACAAATTGTAAACTTTTTTGTTCTAATTCTGTGAAAAATGCCGTTGGTAATTTGATAGGGATTGCATTGAATCTGTAGATACCTTTGGGTAGTATAATTAGGATTCTTCCAATCCAAGAACATAGTATATCCCTCTATCTGTTTGGGTTGTCTTAAAATGGTACAGATGAGCCTATTTGCAAAGCAGAAATAGAGACACAGACATAGAGAGCAAACATGTGGACACCAAGGTGGGGAAAGGGGAAGTGGGATGAATTGGGAGATTGGGATTGACATATATACACTATTATGTATAAAATAGATAACTAACGAGAGCCTACTGTATAACACAGGGAACTCTACTCAGTGCTCTGTGGTGACCTAAATGGGAAGGGAATCCATAAAAGAGGGGATATATGTATACGTATAGCTGATTCACTTTGTTGTACAGTAGAAACTAACACAACATTGTAAAGCAACTATACTCCAATAAAAATTTAAAAAAAAATTCTAGCTAGATGGTGCTCTGTAAATGATGAGAATCACATACAGGCGCACTTTTCTGTCTAGCAATTCCTATGATGCCTTCTGATGTGATTGGTGTACTGATATCCTGCAGAGAAGGTATGTTGCTTAGTTAATTGAATAACAGTTGATGAGGGAATGTTTATGCTGGGTCATATTTTACAATAGCTTATTCCAAGAACGTCCCATTGTGCACTTTGAAGATACCAATGTCTGTAACGAAGATGCTAAATCTTTCTAAGAGTTCTAAGTGTGCTTCAGACAGGTGTTCTCAAACTTTATGGATGTGGGGTCCTTTAATACTATTAAAAATTATTGAGGAACCTAGAAAGAGTTTGGTTATATGTGTTGTAACTATTAATTTTTCCTGTATTAGAAATTAAATCTAAGAACAGCTTTTAAAATAATTACTGTCCTTTATTTTTATTGAGGTATAATTGACTTATAATATAGTAGTTTCAAGTGTACAACATAATATTAGATATTTGTATATATTGTGAAATGATCACCATAGTATGCCTAGTTAACAGATTTAAATCTTTATGTACTAATTTTAAAATTATTGCAAAAATCTGCAATAAGCTGTCATAAATATTTTATGAAAAATAATAATATTTTCAAAAAAATTAATAGAAAAGTCACATTGCTTTAGAGTTTTGCAATACCTTTTAGAGTCTTGCTTAATAAAGGAAAGCTGAATTTTCATTTTTGCCTCTGCATTCAGTCTGATGCAATATGATGTCTTGTTTGAAATACATAGAAGAATTCCACCCTCACACAGGTAATTGTAACTATCATATGTAGTCTGTGGAAGACTCCCCTATACATTCACAAGAGAATAAAAAGGAGTAAAGAAAATAATATCTTAATACTATTATAAAAATATTTTTGACCTTCTGGACTTTGAATGTAAATCTCTATACTGTCCTATGTCTAGGAGTTTCACACGCAATACTCAATACATGGAGTACAGGAAACAGTTCAGCTGAGGAGGGTATAATCAGGCAGAGAAAGAGAAAATTTAGAGAGGATAGAGTTGGGAAGCATCAGTAGGAAGAAGGAAGCTTTAGTTCGGAAACGCATAGCTGAGAGAGTTGAGTGTTGTTGACGTGGATGTGCAAGAATCAGAAAGGACCAGCACCTACTAAAGTTATCTACAAATGGCCTCAAAATGAAGATGATGGGGTAAACTCTTTAAGGCATAGTCAGAATACATGACCAAGAAGTTAGCTTTATCCATCTAAAGCTGAAAACTGCAAACTGATTCTACTTGCTCTACAAAGGAATTGTTGCGTATCATATACAGTGAAGAAAAAAGACTATCGGGCTTCCCTGGTGGCGCGGTGGTTGAGAGTCCGCCTGCCAATGCAGGGGACACGGGTTCGTGCCCCGGTCCGGGAAGATCCCACATGCCGCGGAGCGGCTGGGCCCGTGAGCCATGGCCGCTGAGCCTGCGCGTCCGGAGCCTGTGCTCTGCAACGGGAGAGGCCAC